>NC_089506.1:200433810-201094524 GCF_036850995.1 Saccopteryx leptura
AGAAGGAAATCTTACCTTTTGCAAATGCATGGATGGACCTGGAGACTATTATGCTAAGTGAAATAAGCCAGGCAGAGAAAGACAAATATCATATGACCTCACTTATATATGGAATCTAAGGAACAAAGTAAACTGAGGAACAGAATAGAGGCAGAGGTGGGGTCACAGAGAGCAGAGGGACAGCTGTCAGAGGGAAGGGGGATAAGGGGATGGGACCAGAGAAGGTGAAGGGCTTAGTGAAATTATATACATAACATACAGATACAGATAATAGGACAGTAAATCCCAGAGGGAAAGGGGGCGGGAATTAGAGGGAGGGGGGAAAAGGGGGTGTAAATATAAACATGGGAGTGGGGGTGAGGGCGCTATATTCAGTGGGACACTTGAACCCATGTTAACACAATAAATTAATTTAATTTAAAAATTAAGATTGTTTTGTAAAAAAACTATAACCATTTTCCAGTTTAGGGGGAAAACACTGAGTCTCGCAGAGATGCTGGCCGTTACCAGCACTGCATAGCTAGTGAGCCCCAGAGCCGAGTTTCACACCCAGGTGTGTCTGCCTCCAAACTACTTAACCACCAAACCCCATCCCCTCTTCCCCAAACACTAGGCTAGTTCTGTGTCTTCAGAGAACCACGAGAAAGCCAAGAAAAAGAACAGCTCTGCCCTTTCAAATCCTTGCAGCCAGCCAGGCTCCCGGCGTTGCTTTGACAGGCTGTCTTCCCTTCAGAATGAAAAGAGAGGCAGCATGGGCAGAAATAAAGGCCAGCTGCTCAGCGGAGCAATAGGCCGGCGCAGAGCCCACCCCGGTACCTCCGAGCCCCTGCAGTCAGCGCTCTGCTCACCCCCTCCGTGTGCGCGGTGCCCGAATAAAAGAGTCTCTCCTCAAATCGCATGTTCTTAGACAAACTTAGGAAAATGTGAGGGATCGCAGTGAGAACACACTGATACCATCATTAATCAACAAATGGAGAGAAAATGCAGCGGTGAAAAGGTAGGTGCTTAGATTAGGAAAAGATTTATGGGGAGAGATTAGAAATACCGAGGCAGAGCTGGAGATGTTTTTTTTTTGATTTTTTTTTTCTTGCTGGTTTTTTGTTGTTGTTGTTGTTGTTGTTGTTTTGAGAGACAGACAGACAGACAGACAGGGGCAGACAGGAAGGGAGAGAGATGAGAAACATCAACTCATAGTTGCAGCACTTTAGTTGTTCATTGATTGCTTCTCATATGTGCCTTGACTGGGGGCCTCCTGCCAAGCCAGTGACCCCTTGCTGAAGCCAGTGACCCAAGCTCAAATTGGATAAGCCCATGCTCAAGCAGGTGACCTCAGGGTCTGAAACCTGGAACCTTAGTGTCTCAGGTCAATGCTCTATCCACTGCGCCACTACCAGTCAGGCCAGAGGTGCTGTTTTACAAGTACTTGACGTTCTTGAAAATTGTAAAGTTTTGTAAAAGTTTCCTAGCCACAGAGAGAGCCAGTTAAGGCAGCTCCCCAATTCATTCATTCATTCATTCAAAAGTTGCTTTCTGAATGCTCATTTTATAGGTGACCAAAATGTGAAGATGGAAACAAAATTTTATGTAACACACACTGATATAAAACTTACTATGTGCCAGGCATGTGCTAAGCATTTAACACATATGAACTCATTTAATGCTCACAAAAACCTGAAGAAGTGGATACATTCTCATTATCTCCATTTTGCAGAGGGCAAAACTGAGTCTCAGAGAAGTTTAATTATCTTGCCCAAAGGCATGCAGCCTTTGGGACTTGAAGTCTAACAAGTCTGGCTCCAGCACCGTGCTCTTCGTGGCACCGCTTCTGTGGGGTCGATTCCTCAAGCCCACAGGTTGGCAGGAGGAGGAGCTTAGAAACAAGTCACTCTGTGAAACTTACTTTGATTGAGAGCTCCAAGGAGAAAGAATCTAGCTCTCCCTGGGGATATCAGAGAGAGGGCCTCGCTGGTAAAAGAGACCCTTAGGTGGCTTCACGTGTTTGTAGCAAGGTGGATAACAGGAGTGATGGGCCCCCACGAGGAAGGACCAGCATTTTTTTAAAATATATTCAATGATAGGAGGAGAGGCAGAGAGACAGACTCCCACATGTGCCCCAACTAGGATCCACTAGGATCCCAGCAAGCCCACTAGCGGGAGATGCTCTGCCCATCTGGGATGTTGCTCTGTTGCTCAACAACCGAGCTCTTCTTAGTTCCTGAGGCGGAGGCCATGGAGCCATCCTCAGCACCCAGGGCCAACTCACTTTAATTGAGCCATAGCTGCAGGAGGGGAAGAGGGGGGAGAGGGAATAAGAGAGAGGGAGATGGAGGGAAATTGAGGGAGAGAGAAGGAGAGGGAGGTAGAGAGAAGTGAGAGGGAGGGAGGGGTGGAGAAGTAGATAGGTGCTTCTCCTGTGTGCCCTGACTGGGAATGGAACCTGGGACATCCACAGGCCAGGACAACGCTCTACCACTAAGCCAACCGGCCAGGGCCAGAAGGACCAGCTTGAATAAACACACAGAGATATGAGACAGCCTGATTGGGAAAGCACTGAGGCAAGGGGCGTGCAAGGGAGGCAGGAGCAGAGAAAGGGGGGGGGGGCGTTGACTGGGCTGGACAGGAGGTTCTCGTGTTCCAACTATGGCATTTCTGGGGTTGAATGTCTGCCTTCCTGCAATGCTGATACACAGGGCGGGGGGGGGGGGGACCATCAGGCTGCCTGGCGGACTTCTCCCCAGCAGTACTTTAAGAAGGTGCCTGGCATCAGTGTGGAAGGCTGGCTGGTTGGCTGGGAGGGAAAGTAGCAGAGCTGTTAAGAAGGAGGCCTTTAGACTCAGCCAGCTCTGAGGTCGACTCTCAGCTCTCAGTTTCTATCCGTGTGACCTTAGACAACTGACTCAACCTCCCAGAGCCTCAGGGGCCAAATGGATTGCTCGAAGGGACTATATAGAGGCCCTGGCGAGTGGCTCAGTAGATAGAGCGTGGGCCTGGTGTATGGATGTCCCAGGTTCAATTCCAGGTCAGGGCACATAAGAGAAGTGACCATCTGCTTCTCTCCCCTTTCCCCTCCCCCTTCTCTCCCTCTTCTCCTCCCACAGCCAGTAGCTTATTGGTTTGAGTGGTGGCCCCAGATGGGGGTTGCCACGGTGCATCTTGGTTGGGGCACTTGCAGGAGTCTGTCTCACTATCTCCCCACCTTTCATTAAAAACAACAACAAGGACTATATAGAAATGGGATAATAGCTCTGTTACTAATATGCACTTTATTGGATCTGGATGTAGGTATACTACTTAAGAGAATATTACCACACACTAGATGAAAGGGGAACTATGACACTACTGACCTGTCCTGAACAGCACTACTGTTTCCTTCACCCCCCAGGGGGAAGAATCTGTTTTCACTAATTCATCTAGGTTCCCACACCCGGATCCCTTTAAAACCAAATGCAAGGTCAAGTTGGTCTGTTGTCAGTAGAGCTGATGTAAAAATCAACTCACACTCTTGGCATTATAATCAAGGGCTCTAATCCAGCTCTGCTTAAACTTTAATGTGCACACAAATCACCCAAGATCTTGTTAAAAGGCATTACAGGAAAAAAAAATGTAAGTATGTATGGTGATGGATGTCAACTAGAATTATTGTGGTGATCATTTTGCAATATATATATAAAATCATTAAGAGGTACAACTAAAACTAATATAATGCTATATGTCAAATATATCTGAATTTTTTAAATTAAAAAGCATTAAATACATAAATATATTTTTAAAAGGTAGATTCTGTCTCAGTAGAACTCTGGTGGGCCTGACATTCTATATTCCTAACAACCTCCCCAGGGGTAAGGCTCATGCTTCTGAGCCAGGGACACCTACTCCCATTCCTTGGAGTAGTAACGCTTCCGTCTACTGAGATCACCATCATCCTAACACCTAAATTACCCAAACCAAGAATAAGAATTCAACCCAACACCTCTCATTCATTGGCCATTCACTCATCCTTCCATTAATAGTTTCAAAACACCTACTATATTCCAGGTCCTGGGAAAAAAGAGATATGTACTCAGTAGGTCCTGTCCTCAATTAGCTTGCTCCATGCAGACAGGGAACTGACTATGTTTGAGTACAGTAGTTAGTGTCTATACTTCCTCTCATTTAATTCTCTCCAAAGTTCTATGAAATTAGCCTGACCAGATGGTGGCGCAGTGGATAGAATGTTGGACTGGGATGCAGAGGACCCAGGCTCAAAACCCCGAGGTGGCTGGCTTGAGCACGGGCTCACCAGCTTGAGTGTGGGATTGCTGGCTTGAGCATGAGATCATAGACATGACTCCCATGGTCGCTGACTTTGGCTCAGAGGTTGCTGTCTTGAAGCTCAAGGTTGCTGGCTTGAGCAAGGGGTCACTGGCTCAGCTAGAGCCCTCTGGTCAAGGCACATATGAGAAAGCAATCAATGAATAACTAAGGTGTTGCAACTATGACTTGACACTTCTCATCTCTCTCCTTTTCTGTTTCTGTCTCTGTCTTTCTCTCTCGCTTAAAAAAAAAAAGAAAAAAAAGCTCTATGAAATTACAATCATGCTTCCCATGTGCGAGAGCAGAAATCTGATGTTTAAGGAGCTAGGACAACTTCCTCCAAATTGTTCAACCTGTCAGTTGGTGGCGTTGGGATTTGGAGCCAGGTCTTGTGAATTCCACGGTCTCATTTATACTTTACCACCATAAGTTGATTTCATTCTGGTTTTTTTTTTTTTTTATTTACTTTGAGCTTGACTCTCTCTCTTTAGGTTTAGCGAGTGAACTTCCCCTTTCCCCCATAAATTTAAGTTCTGACATAAAGAAAAAAAAAAGTCCTGATGTAATTGAACAAGAAGATGTTTACAACCCTCTTCAAGCCGTAAAGCTGCTAACACACAAAATTTATGACAGCTTAGGAAAGGGGAAGTCAAGAGGGGAAAACCAAGACGAAGGTAGCTATGGGAATGTCACGGTAATCTATGGGTTCACATCGCGAGGCTGGCACACTCAGCGGGGTCGCTTTGTGGAGAGACCGTTTAACCAGCTAATGGAGATTGACTTAACGAACTCTCAAACTTGCCAGAACTAACTAGCCTCGTGAAAACACCCCAACAAATTGCGAGGAACAGGGCGTGACGCAGACTCATCGCGGTTACTTCAGGATGGGATGGGATCGGAGGAGGTCTCCGGGGCCCTTTGCCCAGGAGTCCTGCAGCAGTCACTGGAGGGCTGGGGCTTTCTCGCAGGAGCAGCTCCGATGTTTGCTCCCAATCCAGATAAATGCGCACAGATGTTCCTTGAACTTGATCAACTGGCTTCTCAGCATGAATACAAAATTGATTGGGCCAAATCATAGCTCGTGCCAGTGAAGGCTGGCTGCATACAGAAATAAAATCAGCCACCTCCCATTTACTTAGAAGTCTCCGGCTTAAAATACACCGGAGGAAAAGGCGCGCGCTTCACTTGAGAGCAAGAGCCAAACTGCACAGCGACAAAATTATTCCCATCATCACGACAGCCTCAACCAATCGTTCTTTTTTTTTTATTTTTTTTTTTAATGTGCTGAAAGGAGGCAAGTTGGCATCATGAAAAGAGCTTTTTTTTTTTTTTCCTCCAAAAATACATCATGAAATATGGAGAAACTAGAAAGAGCAGAAGGGGGCCCACGCTTCAAATCTAATTCTGAGACTGGACTCTTGAATAACGTCTGTTCTGGATGCTCTGAAGGTCCTGAGGAGAGAGGCTGGATGCTCTGCCTTCTTCTCCTGATGGTCCTCGGTTGGCAGGGACATGAATCCTTGTCCTCTAATTCAGCTCCTATTCTTCAAGTAGAGCCCCTTTTGCTGAATGATATCCTCAGTAATCTTAAAAAAAAAAATTATTGATTTTTAGAGCTAGAGGAAGGGGGAAAGGGAGAGAAAGAAATATCTAATTTGTTGTTCCACTTATTTATTAGTTGATTCTTGTATGTGCCCTGACTGGGGATCGAACCTGCAACCTTGGTGTATGGGGAGGGTGCTCTAACCAACTGAGCTGCCCAACCAAGGCCCCAGTACTCTTTAATCTTCACTCTTGCTTGATGACCCACAGTTGTATCATGTTTTTATTTTTTGATTTGGTCTTAAGTACTTAGGGAGATAACGGATGTTGCAAAGTTGTTTCCTCTTTCTAAATTAGTCCGATGTTCCCTTCTTCCTTATCACCTAATAAAGTTCTGGAAAATAATCTGGGATGTTCTGATAGGAAAATCGCCTCAAATGGAAAGCTTAGCTCAGCGAGCGCTCCGTCAGCATCACCGGGAGAGCCTGTTGTTGAACTCCGAGGTGATGCCTCCCCACACCCATCCTGGCCCTTTGTCTTCCCCTAGGAGAAGGATTTTACTCAGCCCCAGTGCGTCTGCATGCTCCGCACTCAGTTTTAGCAGTTCTGATGCCCGGATGTCATGTGCCCTTTTAATATCTGCTTCAGATAATCACCCTCACCACTGAGAAGCAACAACAACATACTTTTTTTTTAATTTTTTTATCCTGTGCTGAATCGCATTTTGTTCTTTTTTTTTTTTTTCAACTCCAGCCTTGGAAATTAGATTTTGCTATCTTGGGTTGTTTCTAGTACATGAGTAAGATTTTCCTTCCTGCAGTTACTTAATATCACTTCTCAGAATATTACTTAAGGAGAAAAGAAGTAAATCTTCACATATTCATAAAAATGTCCCCATTTTTACTTCAGAAGAAATGGGTCACCATTGATTTTTAAGAATGAAAGTTGCACAGATGAAGGAGAAGCATATTATCCAAATCAAAGCCCAGTAATTCGAGGATGATTAAAGAATTCACCTTACAAGCCAAGTCAAATCAATTGCTAGTGTCATTTGGCATGCCATGGTGGAAGAGATTCTGAGGCCAAGTTCAGACTGGATAAAACAAATATGGGCCCTGGCTGGTTGGCCCAGCGTGTGGAAGTCCTGGGTTCAATTCCTGGTCAGGGCACACGAGAGAGGCGACCACCTGCTTCTCCTACTCACCCTTCCTCTATCTCTCTCCCTTCCACTCCTGCAGCCATGGCTCGAATGGTTCAAGCAACTTGGCCCCAGGCACTAAGGATGGCTCCATGGCCTCACCTCAGGTGCCTTAGATGTTCAGTTGCCAAGCAATGGAGCAGTGGCCCCAGATGAGCAGAGCATCACCCTGTAGGAAGCTTGCCAGTTGGATCCTGGTTGGGGCACATGTGGGAATCTGTCTCTCTACTTCTTAAGCCTCCCTGCCTCTTACTTAATAATAATAATAATAATAATAATAATAATAATAATAATAAAAAATATGGAGTGGCCCTGGCTGGTGGTTCAGTGTATAGAGCATCAGCTACTGTATGAATGTCTTGGGTTTGATTCCTGGCTAGGGCACACAGAAGAAGCAACCATCTGCTTCTTCCCTGCTCCCTCTTCCCCCTTTTCCCCTTCTTCCTCTTCTGCAGCCAGTGGCTCAATTGGTTCAAGCATGGCACCGTGTGCCGAGGATAGCTCCATTGGAGTGCACTAGCCTTAGGTGCTAAAAATAGCTTGGTACTCAAGCATCGGCTCCAGATGTGGTTGCCAGGTGGATCCCAGTTGGGGCACATACGGGGAGTCTGCCTCACTCTCTCCCCTCCTCTTATCTAATACACACACACACACACACACACACACACGTATGTATGTATATACAGAGGAATGGATCAGTAATGTCAGCCACGGGCTTGATACGGTGATGTGGTAGAACATCCATTCACTTTAAAAAATGCTAACTGTGGTATGAGACAATCCAGTTTTTCTGATTTATCTACCAGATACATTTACAAAAGATTTTCAAGAAAAAAAAATAGAAATTTCCAGAGCAAAGTATCAAGTGATCTTCCCCCAAAGCAGTCATTTTTTGTCAAAAAGTCTTATTACACCTGCTGACTCTGATTACTTAAGGATTTCTAGGACTGCTGGTTAAGCTCCATGATTGATTAGTAATGTCTGCCACAGATGAAGAATTGGACACAGTGCCACATGTATGCTATATTTTGCTCTCCTGGTTCAATTTGCCATTTACCCTGACTCGGGAATGTAATAAAGTAGCAAAGCCTTTGAAAGCATCCCACAGAGTCAGGGCATGGGTTAATCTCATATCTGTTAGAAACAATTAGGTAGCTACAAAAACAATCCAGGATATTAAAGATGATACTTGCAATGAATAAAACTACAATATAATAAAGAGCATCTAAGGTCAGCAAGAAGAAGACAAAACTGAGTAGAAAACAATGCCAACAGCTTACACTAGTAGGAACACAAATCAGCCAGAAACATTTTGAAAAGGTGTTTAGGAAAATGCAATTAAAAAAGTTAAAAAGTTATATCATCAAACTGTGAATGTTTGTGTGGGGATGTTCACACTGCCATTGGGAATGAAAGTTTGTTTTGTTGTTTTTTGTTTTGGGGTTGTTTTTTTAGTGAAAGGTGAGGAGGCAGAGAGACAGACTCCCATAAGTGCTCTGGCCAGGATCCACCCTGCAATCTCCCTACCCAGCAATGCTTTGCCCATTTGGGGCCATTGCTCCATTGCTCAGCAACCAAGCTATATTAATGCCTGTGGCAAGGCCATGGAGCCATCCTCAGCACCTGGGGCCAATTCGCTTAACCAATCGAGCCATGGCTGTGGGAGATGAAGAGGCAGGGGAAGAGAATGAGGCTGGGGTGGGGTGCAAAAGCAGATAGTCACTTCTTCTCTGTGCCTTGACTGGGAATTGAACCTGGGACTTCCACACACCAGGTTGATGCTATACCACTGAGCCAACTCTCCAGGGCCAGGAGTGAAAGTTGTGTTTTGTTTTGTTTTGTTTTTTACAATCACTTTGCAAAGTGGATTCAGAGCTATCTGCTGCATTGATTTTAGATGCTTCTCCTTGACCTCCACCCCACCCTCACTCCTACATTGGAATATTTCTGAAACCCAGATCCATCTTTAAATTGTTAGTGTTTTAAGATTTATATTTTTCAAGATTTCTTGTAATGCTGTATTAATGTGGTTTTCTTTTTTAAAATTGAATTTATTGGGGAAACACTGGTTAATATAATTATACAGGTTTCACATGCCAAATTCTGTACACAGTACTGTGCCACATCTCTGTACAGAATATTGTGTAAAGGCTAGCATTTTTGATGCAACTTACATTGGATGGCCTCTTAATTAGTAAGAAAATATGTAGAAATACTGAAGATACTAGCGCTCTTTGGTCCAGCAATTTGATTCCTAAATGTATCACCAGAGAAACACACATATACATGAAGACATCTATTATGTTGTTCATTGCGTTTTTTTACTTTAAAAAGTTTTATTCTGGCCCTGGCCGGTTGGCTCAGCGGTAGAGCGTCGGCCTGGCGTGCGGGGGACCCGGGTTCGATTCCTGGCCAGGGCACATAGGAGAAGCGCCCATTTGCTTCTCCACCCCCCCTCCTTCCTCTCTGTCTCTCTCTTCCCCTCCCGCAGCCAAGGCTCCATTGGAGCAAAGATGGCCTGGGCGCTGGGGATGGCTCCTTGGCCTCTGCCCCAGGCGCTAGAGTGGCTCTGGTCGCGGCAGAGCAACGCCCCGGAAAGGCAGAGCGTCACCCCTGGTGGGCGTGCCAGGTGGATCCCGGTCGGGCGCATGTGGGAGTCTGTCTGACTGTCTCTCCCCGTTTCCAGCTTCAGAAAATACAAAAAAAAAAAAAAAAAGTTTTATTCTAAGAAGCTAGCAAAGGTGGTTTCTTTAATATTTATACTTATATTTATAAAAATACACTTGCCAATAAAGTGGCTTAAACAGAGCAAATGCATTACCTCCTATTAGAACAGTGGTTCTCAACCTTTCTAATGCTGTGATCCCGCAATACAGTTCCTCATGTTGCGGTGACCCCAAACCAAAAAATAATTTTGATGGCTACTTCATAACTGTAATTTTGCTATAGTTATGATTCAGAATGTAAATACCTGATATGCATTATGTAATTTCCGATGGCTTTAGGCAACCCCGCCGGGGTCGCGACCCACAGGTTGAGAACCGCTGTATTAGAAGAACTTTAGGAGAGCTGCTGAATTTTGTGCCTCAGTGATGACCTCAAGAATCCATTCTTTCTATTTTCTGCTTTGCCACCATTGGCTTTCTAAACCCTACACTTTTACTTGTTCGTGTCTTAATCACAACATCTCTGCCTTAACAATAAGTTCTGGGGGCTTCAAATATACTCTTTATTTCTGCTATTTCTTTTGGTTTCAACGTTTCATTTTGGAATAATTATAGATGCACACCAAGTTGCAAAGATGACACAAAGGGGTCCTGTGTCCCCATCACCCAGTTTCCTCCAATGGTTACATCTTATACAACTTTAATAAATTGACATTGGTACAATGCAGGTGTGTGTATAATTCCATGTCATATCATATATGTAGTTATCTAAATCAAGATAGAGAGCCATCCCATCACTGCAAAGGTTTTTCTTATGACACCCTTTCTAGTCACACCCTGCTCCCTTACCCATCCCTGGTCCCGGGGAACCATTATTTTGTCCTCCACCCCTAACATTATTTCTGATAATAAAATTACAGCAACTTCCTTTGTAAAGTATCAAAAAATAAAAATAAGATGGATGGATAGCTTAATGGATTGATGAATGGATAGATGGATAGAGTTATAAAGCAAGTATAACAAAGGATAACAAAATGTTTATATATATTTATTTATATATATATATAATTTTTATATGTGTGTGTGTGTGTGTAAAATCTGGGTGAAGGGTATATGGATCTTGACTGTACAACTCCTCACATTTGTCTGTGTGTTTGAAGTTTTCATCAATGCAACATTGGAACGAAATCAACCTAAATGTCCAGCAATAGGGGAATGGAAAAGTAAACTATAGTATATTTCTACAATGGATTATACTACGGTATTTAAAATGAAGGAACTAAATTTACATGTAACAATATGGGTAAATTTCAAAGCCAGTATATGAAGAATAAAAAGGTAAGTCCCAAAGAATGTACATGACACAATTTAAGCTAACACACACCGAATATCCCAAGGATAACCACTATTTTCAAGTTGTCTTTTCCACTTGTTTTTATAATTTGCTATAGAATAGCATCATGTGTGTCATCTGCATATCATTTGAGTATACGGGTATGTGTTATTTTCTTTTCATTTTTCATACTTGAAATAATTGATTATAAAAAAAATTTTTGAATTAAAAATGCCACATAGACCTGCATTCAAAAGAAGACATTGGCTCAGAATCATACCTCAGAAAAGCATGTCACTTTATACACATGTCCTCCTACAGTTTCTTAAAATTAGGCCCACATTTGTCAATTACTTTACTTTTGAAAAACAAGGTACTGAGAGTACACATTATCCTGAAACAACCTCAATCAATGCTAACTTTAGGTGTTTATAGAAGTCCTGTGACAGCATTAGTAAACAAGGAAGCAAGTAAATTTAACACACCTTGAGTAATTAGTCCTTGGAGTATGCCCTTACCATTGCAAATGTTGGTTATCATTATAAATAAAACTTGTGAAGCCACTTTAAAATAAAACTGACTAAAAGCCTGGGTTGTGTAGTCAACAGACTTACACAGAACAAACATTTAAAAAATAAAATGTATGCTTTTCTTATCACAAAAGTTAAGACAGTGTTACCTCCGATGAGAACTGAGTTCTGATCATTTAAGCACCTGGAAACATTCTATTTCTTCATCTGGGTAACGATGGCAAAAGCCTTCACGTTGTAATCACCCATTGAACCACTCACATGTTCTTTTTTTCACAATAAAAGAAGTGTCCCAAATTTGTGCAAATTAGCACTGGTGGTTTGGAATACAATTTCTAACCTCAGCATAATATGTAAACTCAAAAACTATTATATATTAGATACTTGCGATGGCGGGGAAACTGGCCTGCTCAGAAAAACGGGCAATGATGTCACCGTGGCTCCCATCACGCCAGAGAACGTTGTACAAGAAACATGCGTGGGAAGTCTGAATGAAATTGTTTCCATTTTGAAATGCTAGTTAAAAGAAGTCTTATTTCTAAATTATAACTCTATATGCAATTTACAATATTCATGTAACTAAACAATAACTGCATTATCCTCGTTACATAATGAGACAATTTTATCTCTATCTCACAATGTCAATTATAAATGTAATTTGGCTAAAAGTTCTGGAGAATCTCCTCACAGAGAAAATGGAATCACCATCCACTTGGTGCCACCTCGTCTGCCGGCATATACAATTTTTCATAATTACAAAAGATGTAACTCAGGATCTTTTTCCCGTAGATAGTATAGCTCAGAGACTTATAAAAAGTTATACGTGAAAAGATCCTTACAAATCATCCAGTTGTTTTCCCATTCTCTTATAGAGAGCCAGGGAAGGAGGGAGAGTTTGATCTCCCTGAAGGAATGATTACCCCCCCAAGACGCTGCAATAAAGAAAAATAATAGACTTGTCAGATTTCACTCTCCCAATGGTCTTGATAGATATTTGTCAACTCTTGTCAGGGTGGCTTGTCATTCTAATGCTTTGCTCTTCCCTGAAAAACGAGAAACCACAAGCACTACAGCACAAAAGCAATGATGAGATAGATTCTCTAGTTCCTAAATCATTCCATGGGGGCGACAGGGCAGGGTAAGTCCGGGCGGAGTGCGACAGATCTACGGTTTCATGGGGAAATGTTTATTGTGGATCACCGTCGTATCATTTCAGGATCCTGAGGTGGGGATGGGGAGAGGTGATAAGTAAATTCACCTGACAGAAAATTAAAATTTTAAAAATATACTTATAATTCATGCAGGAAATAGAGCCAAAGAATTTTAAGTCTTGGAATAGTAATGAACTTATTTCACTCAATGCCTTTGGAACCTAATGAGAACAACTACTACAACAACAACAAATCCACCACTGAGTTCACAATTTTTAGACAAGTGTCTTTCTGATAGTACAAAGCAAACAAGGTGAGCACCCTAGTGGTATATTTGTACAGTCTATTCCTCGATTGCCTTTCAGGGATATCGAGAGAAAAGTCTCTTCTGGGACTTGATTTTTTGACATTGGCAATTACAATAGAACAACCAGTTACAAGGTGTTAAGTGATGTGAGGTCTACTCAAGTCACCTACGAGGTTCACTATGGGTGTTACAAAACCTCTTTGTCAAAATTCTGTTTTATACGTTATTAGTATACATAAAACTTTCTGAAGACCATAATCAAAAAAGATATGAAGAACCATGTGTGGACCCAGATACTAGGAGGGTTAATAGAAATTAGTTTGGAGGTCTAAGAAGTCAAAAGATGAAATGTATAGAGAGTAGTCCCATATATATCATATAATAGATTACGTATAATATATAATATACATATATATGTATATGTAATGGACTGATGGATGGACAAACAGACGAACAAAGCTAGATTGGGGAGTAGGTCACTCACATTTATAAATACACATGAATCCAAGTGTCAAGGAGTCAACTGGCTTCTAGGATATGGGACATTCAAGGTTTGGTCCACTCACTCCAGAAAAGGGGAAGCTGAAGCCTGGCTTAGCCAAGAACAATGATGCAATGAGACCATGAATAGTATTAAGAGATGAAGCTTTCAAATCTGAGAATTTCATTCTTGGATTAAAAACACTCAGTGGTGCCCCGGCCAGGTAACTTAGTTGATTTGAGTGTTGTCCCTACCTGGCCAAGTTGCAGATTCAGTCCCCGGTCAGGGCACATACAAGAGTCAACCAATGAACACATAAATAAATGGAAAAACAACTTAACATTTCTCTCTCTCCTTCCTCTCTCTCTAAATCAATAAATAAAAAGCTTTAAAAAACCACTCAGTGGCTTTCCATTTTTCTTAGGAGATAGTCTCAATGCTTATTACAACTGTCTTTGCTTAGCTTTTTCTATAAGTAGATCCTGAGTCCAGGATTCTAGTGGATGTTATTAAGGGAATACTTTCAAGAGAAACAGAGAAGGGAGAGAGATGAGGAAGGGTGAAGTTCCAGGTCATGTCCATCCTATCCCCCTTCTGACCCTGTAGGGAGCTGGGGAACACACGCTGCACCTCAGAGTTTGTTCTGTTGCAAGACAAGGAGACGAGCACAGACGAGGGGTCTGTGTTCCCGACCAGTCAATCACTGGCTATGGGCCACCCATGAGGATGTACACTCAGGTCGCAGAATAGTGTGGTAGCTCCAACAGACAAGAGTAACCCTCCGATGAAGGCCACAGCTGCCAGCCATTAGCAGCAGAGCACACAGAAGCTGGCGGTGTAAGCACAGAACGAGTAAAAGGAGTGTGGGAGGGCAGAGGACACATGTGCTACAACAGTGACCTGCAAGGCCAGCGTGATCTAGCCCCTCCTGACCCCTCCATTCTCATCGCTCCCCCAGACCTTCAATTAGTCAGGATTCTCCAAGGAAACAGAGCCGATAGAAAGGGAATATAAGGTTGGGTCACGTGATTATGGAGACTAAGAAGTCCCACGCCCTGCCATCAGCAGCTGGAGACGAGGAGAGCTGGTGGCGCAGTGCCAGTGCCCGTCTGAACGTCTGAGAGGCCTGGAGGCCAGGGAGCCAATGGTGGAAGTTCTGGGTGCAAGGAAAAACCAATGTTCCAGCCCCAAAACAGGTAAGCGGAAAGCTATTCTCCCTCATTCCTCCTTTTCATTCTATTCAGGCCTCCAACTGATTCGCTGGAGCCCACCCACGTTAGGGAGGGCAATCTGCTTCACTCGGTCTGCTGATTCTCATGCCACTCTCACCCAGAAACACCCTCACGGACCCATCTAGAATAACATTTCCCCAAATATCCGGGGACCCCACAGCTCAGTCAAGTCAACACATAGAATTAACCACCACAAGCCCCTTGGTTTCCATACACAAGTCCCAGGCTCCGCGCACGATGTGCGAATGCACAGACAGAACTGGTCCCAGAGTGAAGCGGGTGATGCTGGCCAGACAGACTCTGAGCTCCGAAAGTGATGCCAGAGAAAGGCTACGATGACCTCATCGCAAAGAGAAGTGACTTGTTGCTTATTTATCGCCAGTGAGTGTTGTGTTTTGAAGCCCAGACTGGCTCTTTATTTCCCCGAGCTGGGACTCAGAGGAAAGGACAGAGGTCTAACGGCTTTCTTACCACATGCTTTCTCAAGGAGACGGTCCCATCCCCAAGGGGGTGGAGACTGGATCTTCGGGAGAGGGGGCGAGGGACATACCGCACAGTCTTACGCTTTTAATGAATAAAGCACAGATATGGTAAATAAACAGATATACAGTATATCTATGGTGTTAAATCTTTCTGGGAGAACAATTAGGGAAAATGTCTAAAAAGCACTGGGGGGTGGAAGAAAAATCAATTTAAATAAAGGTTAAGAAGTATTGTTCTAAAACCACAAATATCTAAACCTGGAAGGGTACACCTTCTCCTTCTAACACCCTATGGCGGCACCAAGGGACCCAGGGGCTCAGAACTGCCCGGAGGTCACACACGGCATTAGTGAAGAAGCCTGGAGTAGACCACATTGCTTTAATCAAGCATCCCCAAACAACAACCTGCTGGCCTCATGCAGCCCCCTGAGGCCATTTATCCGGCCCCCGCCGCACTTCCGGAAGGGGCACCTGTTTCATTGGTGGTCAGTGAGAGGAGCACTGTATGTGGCGGCCCTCCAACGGTCTGAGGGACAGTGAACTGGCCCCCTGTGTAAAAAGTTTGGGGAGCCCTGCTTTAGATCCTAGACCCATGTATGTTCCACTTTTTTTTTTTTCTTTACACAAAAATAAATATATCTGTGAGCAGGGCCCCAGTCTCCACATCTCCTTAGCCCACATTCCCCATTAAGATGACACTTAGAAATAAATGATTTATCCAGTAAAATCATGCACCTTTGGGATCCTTAGGAAGAGCTATGGTGTCCGAGCAGTGTGACAAGAGAACGGGCCGAGGATACAAAGCAGCCCAAGAGTCTGGGCACAAGTGTGTCAGAGACCCAGAGAACGCCGAGCCGGAAGAGGGAGAGGAAACACGGTGCAGGAGACAGGACCCCTCCCTGCTCCCACCAATGTTTCAAACTGGATTCTTTGTATCGCTACATAAGCTCCATCTGGAAAGCTGAGCAGATAGGACAAAATGAGAAAAGAAAACAAGTCTTGCCACTGATGCTGATTATTCAGTGACATCAGGTTCACCTGTGTGGCTGTCATTTAACCTCATAATTTCCTGCAGGTTTGGTTACATCTAATCATTCATTCATTCACTCACTCACTCAGCCAGTCAATCGTTTATTGAGCACCTGCTATGTGGCAGGCATTTGCTAAAGCACTGACATACAGCAATAAAAATTAGAGTTGGCCCTAATTCCAGGCAAATTACAAATTTCACAGAGGAGCTAAGACTCTAAGACAGGTTCACAGACCTACATTTTAATAAAATTGGCCCCCACGCCGGGGCTGGCACGTGATGAGCATATTTTCTGACTAGGCAGGAGGGAAACGGCCCGTGTCGTGCACACACTTCCACTCGTCCCTGGCAAGCTTCTCAATCCACATTTAAAAGCAGTCGGGATTAAATGAAATTACAAGAACAAAAAAGGAAAAATGCAAAACAAACAAACAAACAAATAAATAAATAAAACTTTTAATTGGCCGACTGATCTCCCTGCTGTGATTGTATCACCAAGTTGGCAGCTTGTCACTTGCAGTTGCTAGGCAACCATGTGCAGTAAGGCGACTGTGTCAGCCGTGTTTGCCGTCTTGTGGTGTGAGTCTCCTGGTGTTTGAAGCTGAAGTCTGGCTTGACCTCACCTTTGACAGGGGTCTGGCATGACCCATGCAGCCAGCCCCATAAATAAGCCTCTGACCTATACTGCTCAACGCTGTCTCCTCAGCAAGTTCTTTATAAAACTTCATCCCGTAGTCCACAACACAGCACTCTGGCTGTGAAGTTGCTGAAAAGACTCTAATGATTGATCCAGGACAAGTCTTCCGAGCCCCCGCTCCCCACCACCACCGCCAGGTGCATCAATGGGGCAGGTAGGTGTGAGGGTGGAGACAGGAGACGCAGACGGCTGGCTTTCTCTTTTCTGGCTGTGCCGCAGATTGCGGGAGCCTCACTCCGGTCTGTCCTTTATATACTTGTTCCTGGAGCCTACCAAGTGCGGACTTGGTGGACAGACAGAATCAGGTCTGAGTGTTTCATAGAAGCCACGCAACTTACAGCACATTGCTCAGCCTCTCTGTGCCTCTGTTTCCTCATTTCTAAGGTGGCAATAGCACTGCTTCTAAGCCAAGATCATGATAAGCATTTCCTGAGCCAATACACGTAAAAAAATGTTCAGTGCCATGCCCAGTGTATGGTTAGCGTTCCACGAGTTTTAGCAATAGTTCGCCGAGAACTCTGAGGCAGTCATAGAGTCTTGGAACTGGGACAGATGCTAGCAGTCCCTGAATCTCCTCATTTCTTTGTTAAGGAATCTGAGACCCAAAGAGTTAGAGTGATGTGCCCAAAGTCACATAGCTAGTACTGAAACTAGGGGCTCAGATGCCACCACAGAACTTTACCAAGGAGGGATAAGAAAGAGCTTTCCTGTGTTAAACGCACCTTGCAGGCAAACGAGTGCCAGTATTTCTATTGGGTAATCAGCAGCACTCAGTAGACACAGCTGCCCAGAAAATAGTCTGTTCATTCTGAACAAGTGTCACGTGCTCCAGGCAGGGTTAAGTTCTCATAGAAACTATCTCAGCATTTCCCCGGAGGCTGATAGGATAGCCTGTCACCTTCAGAAGAAAATCCATCCTCCCTACTATGGCATCCAAGTCTTTCCTTGGCTGGGCTACAGCTCCCACTTCAGTACAACTCCTCACTCCATCCCACTAGTTTTCCTAATGATCCTCGATGGAGGTTCCTGCCACAGGGCCTTTACACAAGCCACTGCCTTTGCTTGGAACATAGATATCCACATGGCTCCCTCCTTCATTGTCTTCAGGTCATTGCTTGAAGAACAGGATGTCTTCATCAAGACCTTTCGTAATTCTATTCACTATTGCAACCCTCTCCCTCAAGCACTCTATCCCCCTTCCCTACTTTAGGACTTGTCACTACCTGACATCACCTGTATGTGTTTGTTTGTTTTCTGTGCCCGGCCAACCCCCACTGCCCTGTAAGCTCAATGGAAGCAGTGATTTTTGTCTTTGGTTCACTGCTGTGTGCCCAGTGCCTGGAACTGCCCCCTGGACCACATCAGATGCTCTATAGACACATTTTGACTAAATAATACCTCTTGTTTACCTGGTGTCCCAGTGGAAGGATGGCTGGTTCGACAATTGGAGTATCAATGGGAAAAACGAGGGTCTTCTTTGACCAGCTGTTCTGCCTGATTTTAAGAAACCAAGCTCCCTGCACCCCCATCCAGTTCCAAAACCTCATACTGTCTTCCCCTCTGGATGGAGCCGCTTACGGGCAAGACCTACATGTAATTCATATTTATATTCCCAGAATGGAGTGTGGGTCTGGGCACAGTGTAAGTGCACAGAACTGTCTCCCATCCAGGTACTAACCAGGCCTGACCCTGCTTAGCTTCCGAGATCAGACAAGATCGGGAGTGTTCAGGATAGTATGGCCATAGACATCAGGATAGTATGGCCGTAGACAGAACTGTCACTCACAGCCACGAATCGGTCTGTCAGGTCTCTCAGGGGTCCTCGCCTTGGCACTCCAGACATTTGGGGCAGGCTGCCCTATGCATTCCAGAATGTTTGCAGTCTCCCTGACCTCCGCCCATACGCTGATAGCACACACTCCAATTGTGCCAACCAGAATGTCTGCAAATGTTATTAAATGTCCCCTGGGAGGCAAGCTTGCCCTTGATTGAGAGCTACTGATCTAAGTGTTTACTGTGAATTAATTAATTCAATACTCACAGTCATGTCAGGAGAAGGTACTATTATTACATCTATATTACAGATGAGCAAAATAAGGTTCAGACAAGCTAGGCAACTCACTCAAAATCACACAGCTAGGAATTAGCAGAATTAGGATATAAACTGGGCAGTCTAGCTCCCAAGCCTACACAATTAACCCCCTACAAGTTAAGGTTGAACGGGAGGGAGGTTAGGAATAGGGAAGAAGAAATGGAGCTAGTATGTATTGTTTTCTCTATTCATGCACTATTCTAAACCCGTATATGATTACCTCCTTTAAATCTATCTAGCCTTTGACACAGTCACCACTGTTTTTTAACATTGCACAAAGGAGGAAACTGATACACACAGATCCTACCCAGTTAATCGAAGGCAAAGCAACCAGAATTCAAACCCAGCAGGCTGACTCTAAAGCTCATGGCGGAGGTACGGGTGGTGGTGGTGGGGTTCCTCCTTTGCTCCAAGTCTGCAAAGTCATCCCGCCCTTCACCCAGCTTTCCCTGCCAGGCGAGCCTTGGCACAGCCCCCAGGTTCCCTTAAAAATAGTTCCACTGCTCCTCACACTCAGTGTACCTGACTCTCCAGGGCACTGAGCCCTGAGGGTCTCAGAGAGTGCTTTCATGTTCCAAACCAGCCTTACACACAAAGCCAACTGTGTGAGGGAGACTGCCAGAGGCTTCCCCAGGGCTGGCACTTGCAAAGTAGGGGTAGCCTTTGACGCCAAACAAACCATGCTTTAACAGAAGAGCATGAGGGGAGGGTGGGGGGAGGACTGAGGGGGGATATGAGAATGTTGTGAGCATCTCTTCTTACAAAAAAATAAAGACGCACTAAAAGTCACCATCTGCAACTCCCTTGCTTTTGGTAGCCACCAAAGCAGTGATGCTTCAGAGGCATCTCCTCTGTGTTTGCGGCGGCCCCAGTGTTTAAAAAATAATGATCAGATCATTTCCCCACGGCCATTTCATCCAATAAGCCCAAACCGGATTATTGAGACATTGCAAGGTCTTGTAGGAACTCTCTCTTCTGACCTTGGGCATTGTTAGTCAGGCTGGCTCAGAGAAAATAAGATCTCCTTTCATTGTTAGAGATGACAGTTCTGCAGCCTGTCCTCCAAGTAGGGTGACCCTAAGGTGGCGAGAAGGACCACTCTTAATAGATGATAACTGATCACCTGTGTACCCACACACACCTGCCTGCTCTGCCCACAGGAGGGGGAGGCACTGTGTGTGTGCAGGTGTGTGTGACCGTTTCTGTCATTCTCCACAATGAGGCAATATTCTCGGCTTCACTGAGGGGCAAGGAAAAAGTAGACAGAGCACATCAACTGTCCTTTAAAGATTTTCTTTTCTTAAAAGCCCAATTTCATAAGTAAAAGGGAATAGGGAAGACCACAGGAGATAAGAAGAATGAAGGAACATTTGCACATTCAGATATTGAAATGTATGCTAAAGATACAATAATTATGGTGATAAATAAGTGTGTGTACGAACTGGCAAAAAGATCAATGAACCAAAATACATAGTTCCAAAACAAATACCACACAGTTTCTCTTCTTCAAGCACCCTCCTTCCTTCTTTCTTGTACACACAGACACACACATGCACACCATATGCACACATATGATAAACCTGGTATTGCAAATCAGTAGGAATAGGATGATTTATCAATCAGTGTGCACACGGAAAAACGGAAAGCACACAGGGTATTTCAAACAGAGAGATTTAATACGGGGAGTTGATTAAATGTGTATACAAAACCGGAAGAACAGAGGGGAGTAAGCCATGTCGCCTGCAGGTAAACACTTCCCGGTCTACTGCTAGAGAAGTAAAACAAGGGAGGTGGTATTATCAGGAGCCCAGAGGCTGTGTTCCTGCTGACACTGATGCCACGAGGGGAAAAATAGCTTTTACATTTTTCCCACCTGTTCATCCCATGTGACTGCCTCCCATTGGCAGAAACTAACACCAGCTGGCAAGGGCCTCTGGGAAATGTAGTTTTCAGGCTCCCAATTGTGGCAGAGCAGAGACTATACAAGAACAGGTATATATACTACAAGTCAGCAGACAATAGCTGGCACAGAGGAGTTATTTGACAATGCTGTAACAGCAATTGGTTAGACACTGAGCAAAGCCAAAAGTTTTCACTTCATGCTGTACAGAAAAATAAATTCCAAATGTTATAAAGAGTAACACACCATACTGTACATAAGAGCTCAAAGACAGAAAAAAAAATGAGAAAAAATTCCATTTAAAGGTGACAGAGGACTTTCTAGATACTGAAGCAATGAACAAGTCATAAAAGATATAAAATCTCCTATTGGAATAAAAATAATTTCTAATTGTCCAAGAGGTGCTTCATAAAGTTAGGAACCAAGTAATCTGGAAAGTATACTTACAACAGATAGTAAAATGAACTGAAAACCTAACAGATTTCCAAGTCAAGGTAAAGCCGTACAAATCTTGCGACTCAGCAAGTCCACTAGAGAAACATGTCACACAATGGAACACTACTCAGCAGGGAAAAGGAATGGATTTTTGCATAAATATTAACATGGATGAATATCAACTTGGGGTGAATAAGCCACAGGAGTATATTTAGATCATGATTTCATTTATATCAAGTTCAAAACTAGATAAAACAAACTTAGTTTTTAGAGGTTCATGAATGGGTGGTAAAACTGTAAAAAAAACCCCACATAAATTGTTACCACAAATAAATTAACTCAGAATGAAGAAGGAAAATACACTTAGGGCAACACCCAGAAGATTTCTAAGGTGTGGAAATGTTCTATTTCATAAATTGGATGGTAAATAAATTAGTGTTTACTGGGTTATTATAATGGTGATTTAAATTATATATACATATACTTTTAATATCTGTCACAATAAGGTTGAAAAATCAATTCAGACATTGAGAAAATAAACAACCCCCCCCAAAAAAAACAACAAAATGATATGAATAAATATTCAACAACACTTTGGATCAAAGAATTTCAAGTTTCAGTAATAAGATAAAAAAATTTAACAATCCAATTAAAGATTCTAAACCTTATGATTCTCATTATTAGCATGGGTGAAAGGAAAAATCTCATTCTCTTGGTGGAAATAAAACTTGTTTAAAATGTTCTGGAAAGGCCCTGGCCGGTTGGCTCAGTGGTAGAGCGTCGGCCTGGTGTGCAGAAGTCCCGGGTTCAATTCCCGGCCAGGGCACACAGGAGAAGCGCCCATCTGCTTCTCCACCCCCCCCCCTCCTTCCTCTCTGTCTCTCTCTTCCCCTCCCGCAGCCGAAGCTCCATTGGAGCAAAGATGGCCCGGGCGCTGGGAATGACTCCTTGGCCTCTGCCCCAGGCGCTAGAGTTGCTCTGGTCACGGCAGAGTGACCCCCCCCCCAGGGGCAGAGCATCGCCCCCTGGTGGGCAGAGCATCGCCCCCTGGTGGGCGTGCCGGGTGGATCCCGGTCGGGCGCATGCAGGAGTCTGTCTGACTGTCTCTCTCCATTTCTAGCTTCGGAAAAATAAAAAAAAATAAAAGAAAAAAGAAAAAAAGAAAGAAAGAAAAAAAATGTTCTGGAAAGCCATTGGCAATGTATATCATGAATCTTTAAAAATATCTATGCCAGCCCTGGCCGGTTGGCTCAGCAACAGAGTGTTGACCTGGCGTGTGTAAGTCCGGGATTTGATTCCCAGTCAGTATACACAGGAGAGTGACCATCTGCTTCTCCCCCCCCCCTTCTCTCTCTCTCTCTTTCTCTCTCTCGCTTCCCCTCACAAAGCCATGGCTTGATTGATTCAAGCATGTCAGGCCCAGGCACTGAGGATAGCTCCATCGAGCCTTCGCCTCAGGCACTTAAAATAGCTTGGTTGCGAGCATGGCTCCAAATGGGCAAGAGCATTAGCCCCAGATGGGGTTGCCGGGTGGATCATGGTCGGGGTGCATGCAGAAATCTGTTGCTCTATCTCTCCTCCTCTCATTTAAAAAAAATAAAATAAAAATACCTATGTCTTAGAGAAATGACTAGACACTTGGATAAATTTTGTATTTGAAATTGTGGTCAGCTTAGCGTTTTGTAATAGTGGAAAATTTAGAAACAGTCTGGAAGTAAGTTAATCATGACAGATATTGTAGAATGGAGCATTACACAGCATTTAATGATGATTACACAGAGATTGCCATTATCACAGGAAAATGCTCATGCCGTATTATTTAGTCGGAAAGGCAAACTACAAAACTTTATAGCCAATGCGATCTCATCTATTTTTAAAAAGCAAGCACAAGGATGGAAAACAAAACATAAATGGCAGTTGCGCCTCCGTGTCAAGATTACGGGAACTTGTTTTTCTTCATTTTTCTGTATTTTCCAATTTCCCTAAAATAAGCACTTACTGCTTTTATGACAGGGTGGGAAGGGTGGTGGAATTTAATAAAAAATTAAAGTCCAGTTTGACTCGTGTTTTCTTCCTGCTCTGTCGTGTTACATGGCACTTTGGCTTTTAGCTTGGCGTTACTCCAAGAACATTCTCTTGTGGCAAGGAGATGGGAGGTCAGGTCATTCCAATTACCACTCTTCAGCTCTCCCTTGACTTACATGGTGATTAAGGAGGGAGAACTAACACTTACTGAGTGTTGTCCCGGGCACCAATTTATTCCTACACGTTATCCCTGTGAGATAGGAAATATTACCCTCATTTTAATGTTTGAAGAAATAGACCCACTGGGCTTAAGGCACAGCTAGTAAATGGCAAGTGGGTGTGTCTGACTCCTGAACTGTTTCTCTAAATTCCTTTCCTTCTCATATGATGAGCCGCACATTCAAGCCTCCTCCTATCACAGCCTTGATAACTTGGCCCGGAATCAGTCTGCCTGGGTTAAGGTACTGCTTCCATTTACCAGCTATAGGACTCTGGGTAAGTTTCCTTTAACTTCTCTGTGCCTCAGTTTTTTCATCAGTAAAATGGGAATAATAATGGTGTCTTTCTCCTAAGGTTGGCAGTGAGGAATAAACAATAGGATGCATGAAAAGTGCTCAGGACAGTTCCTGGTGCTCGCTACAAGTTAGCCAACATGGTTACCTCTAATGGGGTCTGAGCAAATAATAGGGACTGGTTGGAGTTCACTTACACTCTCACTCGCCCAGTGCTTTCACCAATAGAATGCCATCAGAGATACCTGGTCCAAGACATGCTGTCACAGATGGGGACACTGAGGACCAGAACAGTGAGGTGAGTACCCTGGACCCCTAGGGGTGAATGATGGTGCTACCATTAGCCCCATATCTTTTCCAACACTGTATACAGCTGTTCCCTGCCCCTGCCCCTCAGACAAACAGCAGCGGTGGCCAGATCACACCCACGGGAGAACAGTTGTCTCTTCGTGTACACACTATTCTTCAGGTAAATAGTACCATTTGGTCTCTAAACAATCCTGGGACTGGGCAAGGCAGGGACAGGGGATCCTCAGGTTATAACAGTCTTGACATATGACATTTTGAGTTTACGTTGCTCACTCCCATAAAAACTTTAAAAAATTGAGATGTGAGTGTTTTGACTTACACCATTAGCGTTGTACTCACAGACTACATGGGCAAGCCAGTTTGGTTGTGTGCGGCAGAAGAATACGCAGGACTCTTTTCCTGTGGCTTAGTTGTGGTTTTAGGTTCTAGATTATGATTTTACAACTGTGTCAGGATAGGTAAGTGACTTAGGCTGGCGTGTGTTATGACTTACACCAAAATTTAGGTTACGCCCTGGCCGGTTGGCTCAGCGGTAGAGCATCGGCCTAGCGTGCGGAGGACCCGGGTTCGATTCCCGGCCAGGGCACACAGGAGAAGCGCCCATTTGCTTCTCCACCCCTCCGCCGCGCTTTCCTCTCTGTCTCTCTCTTCCCCTCCTGCAGCCAAGGCTCCATTGGAGCAAAGATGGCCCGAGCGCTGGGGATGGCTCCTTGGCCTCTGCCCCAGGCGCTAGAGTGGCTCTGGTCACAACATGGCGATGCCCAGGATGGGCAGAGCATCGCCCCCTGGTGGGCAGAGCATCGCCCCATGGTGGGCGTGCTGGGTGGATCCCGGTTGGGCTCATGCGGGAGTCTGTCTGACTGTCTCTCCCTGTTTCCAGCTTCAGAAAAATGAAAAAAAAAAAAAAAATTTAGGTTACATCATTGTCATAGGAACAGAACTATGTCACAACCCAAGGACCCCCCTGTACTGTGAATGAGGAAATGACCTTGAAGAGGTGGTACTATGGCGGAACTGAGCCCTGACTCCTGGAGCTCTCTGTACAATGCATGGTACCTTGGAGAGCTTTGTGTCCGTGCTCTATTGGATAACAAGACCTCAGAGCTATGCCTCTTGTAGGAGAGACACTGGACTGGCGACGCTCTCACCCTGATCTCTCTCTCTCAGACCCCACAGTGCAGGCTACAACTCGCCGGCATCTCACAGTCAGGGAAGCAGCTTCACCCAGCTCCTTGCTAGGGGCCTGACACACCACATCTCTCTCTCAGCACCTAGGGAGCCAGGTATGGGCATGGTGACAGAGGCCAGGCCAGGGGGACAAAAGAAATGTCACTCTTCTTTCCACCCCACCCTCTGCTGCCTGCAACCGTAGGATTAAAGTACCTGCCATACCTATGCATGATGTTAACCTGGGATGCCCTAAGAAACCTGGGGGTGACCAGAACTCAAAGAACCATCGGTGGGGGGTGTAAATTGGTACAGCCTCTTCGGAAAAGTCTGGCAGTATTACCTAAGGCTAAATGTTTACCTATCCTATGACACAGCAATTCCACTACTATGTGTACACCCAAGAAAGGGGTGTTTATGTCCACCAAAAGACAGAGATAAAAGAATTTATGACAACTTTATTAATAACAGGCACAACTGCAAACATCCTAAATGTTCATTGATAGGAAAATGGATAAATCAATAATGGCAATATTCATTCGGTGGAATTTTACACGGCAATAAAAAGATGAAATACTGCTACATGCAATGGTGTAAATAAATCTCATGAATCTAATGATAAATAAGACAGACACTAAAGATAACGTAGTAATTCTGCTGACATGAAGTTCAAGAACAGGCAAAACTATCCATGGTAATAGAAGCTGTATAGTGTTTATCTGTCTACTGACCAGGAGGCAGAAAGGTAACTTCTGGGGCAACAGAAGTGTTCTGCACCTTAACCTTCAATGGTGGTTGCATAGATGTGAATATATGTAAGAATTCTTCACATTTTACATGTAAAACATGTGTGTTTTGCTCTATGTATGTTCTAGTTTAATAAAGTACTTAAGAACAAACCCCATCAGCTGGACCACTAAGAATTTATTCACTAGAAACTCAGAATACTTGTTAAGCAAAAGCCTGTAACATAAGATTCCCTATTAAGTCAACCAGTAGATCCTCCATACCTAGTGAGTTCTTCTTTCTCAAACATCTGACCCCAGGCTTAGATACACCTCTCTCCTCTGAGTTGCCACTGGCATTATAGTTGGTGCTCTACTGCTGTGTGTCTGTCTCCCCATCTGGTTGAGTGCTCCAAGGGCAGGAACCCTGAACCATTCATCCTCTTACCCCAATAGCTAGTGGAGTGCCTGGCGTAGAGTAGACACCCAGTAAGTACGGGTAGACGGTCAGTGTAAGTGAATGGATGATTGAATGTATGTCGCACGCCCAGACATGATCTATGATCACAATCTAGAAAGCCGCTGCTGGGCTGTGAGCTGTAGAAGCATTCTTTAGGCAGAATGATAGAGACTCGTGGTTCTCAGTCCAGGGAGATTTTTCCCCACAGGGGACATCTGGTAATGTCTGAAGATATTTTTAGTTATCACAGCTGGGGGAGGGTGCTACTGCACCCGGGATGATGCTAAAAATCCTATAATGCACAGCACAGCCCCCTCCCCAATATACACGCACATGGTCACACACACACACACACACCATCCAACACAAATGTCAATAGTGCTGAAGTTGAGATACGCTGGTGCAGAGGAATAGGTGTTAACCACAGGAAGAATGCGTAGAGCTCATGTGTCAACTGGCTACTCATTAGCTGTGTGACTTTGGGTGAGTTACACAATGTGTCAGAGCCTTCTCTCTTGGACAAACAGGGCTGATGTCTACCTTAAAAGTAATGGGGAGGATTAGATGAGCTAAGCTATGTAAAGTGCCTGGCTCAAGGCGGGGCGCCTGGGGAAATTTAGTTCTCTTCCTTTCCTCACTCCCTGCTTCTGATCCCCTTCCCCAGAGCCACAGACGGGAGAGTTTTTAATAAGAGAAACAGCCTTCCAGCTGCTGCATCTTCCTCGGCTTAAGAAACTACTGAAGAGTGAGGCTGTCTGTGAAGGATGCATGTTATTTGCCGGGTACATCAATAGGCTGTGTTCCTAATGAAATGCATTATTAAAAGATAAAGTCAACAAATTCAGAACTCAAGCCCCCAGCACATCCCAATATCATCTTGCATTCTCCCAGCATTGCAGGTGTTCTGTAAGCCTGCCTCTGAATCACGGGTTCAGATGTCCCCCCTCTCACCCTTGCTTTCTTCTAAGCCCAGGTATACACATCCTGGGTACTGGGAAGATGGGGAGCAATGTCTCACAAAATGCCTGTCTATGGGTAAGTGGCAGAGACACCACAAAGAAAGAGCTCTGCCTTGTTCTTTGCAAGTAGAAAGTGGAATTTCCCACAGGGCTCAATCTAAGGCTTGCTACGTTCGTTGCCCCTCCACTCTATGTATTTATGAGAGCGACTGGCCTCTGGGCAATTCGAGACTGAAATCTCGTGTGTGCTGAGTTTTATGAAGTTTGCTGTCCTTGTGCTAAATAAGTCTCGAAGTGCTAAGGGTTTCTGGCTCACTTTCATATTGCCATTACTGACTTTAACCAGGGTCTAGGATAAGACAGGACACTAACATGTATTTTAACATTGTTTTAGCAAATACTTGAGGTGAAATATTTGGAAAACATATAGAACGAAAAGAATAACAAAAATGACTTAATACCGAGAGTATGCAACTTTCTGGGCATTGTTATTTATCTCACGAGCTATTGTCACTATTTTTTAGATGAGGAGAATTGAGGCCTCAACAGCCCTATCTGCCTGGCCTTCTGGTGACAGCCACACTGATAATAAGAGGAGAGCTGGGGTCCTAACAGGCCAACCCCTCCACCTGGCTCTGGATCCCAACTTCTCTCAGCTTCTCAAAGACTTACCTCCTCTTGGGTCCTGGAATTACCATTCCTTCTCCTGCACCACCAGCATCTCCCTCTCTACTTCACCATTCCCGTTGGCATTCCAACATTTCCCTGTCCTTACAGTCTTACAGGAAAGAAACAAAAGCCCTTGACCATCCCATGGCTCTAAATATTTCCTCATTCCTTTCCTCCCTTTCAAAGAGAAACCCCTGGGAAAAAGTACTTTTAAATCACCGTCTCTACCTCTTTACCTCTTGCTTTCCATTCTTCCTTCAAATCACTCCTCAACCTACGGATGGCCCTACTCTAAACTGACAATGGCCATCATGTTGACAAATCCTATGGTGGCTTCTCTGAGCGCTTGTTCTCTCTTTCAGCCACATTTGACAGAGATAGCCACTCCCTTCTCAACAGACCTTTCTCCCTTTTGACTACTGTGTCACCACAAAGTCCCGGTCTTCTCCTAACTCCACAGCCCAGATTCCGTCTTATTTCCAGATCTTCTTGTTCTGCTCAACTTAAAATATTAAGAGTCACAGGGCTTAGTCCTGGGAAGCCTTTGCTTTCCCAACGACGGTCCTCAGCCAATGAGTAATCTCATCCAATCCCAGGGTTTTAAAAACCATCTGTGTGTTCATGCCTCCTAAGTTTACACCTCCAGGTCCGATGTCTACCTTCATCTTCAGACTCCGGCATTCAATGCCCTACCTAATTCCTGCTTGGATGTCTTATTATCTCAAACCTAACAGGGTTTAAAAGAACTTCTGAGTTTCCCTCCACCGTTGCCTCCTACACCAGTCTTCCCCATTCAGGAATTATCACAGCCACCCAGTTTCTCAAGACAAAAGCCCTAGGAACCAGCTTTGATTTCTTCTCCCAGCTCACAGGCAACCTCCTCATCAAACTGTCTAGGCTTCGCTTCCAAAACGCACGGCATGTCTAGCAACTCCTCTCCGCCTCCAAGGCCACTCTCTACCATTGCTTTACATCAGGGGTCCCCAAACTACGGCCCGAGGGCCACATGCGGCCCCCTGAGGCCATTTATCCGGCCCCCACTGCACTTCCTGAAGGGGCATCTCTTTCGTTGGTGGTCAGTATTCTGAGAGTAACTGAACGAGAACGAGGTACTGCGCAAAGGATTATGTGGCTGCACAATGGAAGATGTCCAAAAGCAGGCCCATAGTTCCCATTGAAATACTGGTCAGTTTGTTGATTTCAATTTACTTGTTCTTTATTTTAAAATTGTATTTGTTCCCGTTTTGTTTTTTTTACTTTAAAATAAGATATGTGCAGTGTGCATAGGGATTTGTTCATAGTTTATTTTATAGTCCAGCCTTCCAATGGCCTGAGGGACAGTGAACTGGCCCCCTGTGTTAAAAGTTTGAGGACCCCTGCTTTACATCTTCCCTGGATTGCTACACAGTCCCACTTTCTATTTCCATTTTGTCTGAATGGATGGCACACATGGCCAAACATCAAAGCATATCAAAATAAGTACATCCCTGTCCTCCTTTGGCCCATCCCTACCCCTACCTTTCACAAGTAACCAAATTTTAGATCTCTTTTTTTTGGGGGGGGGGTTGCTTAAAGAGTCTCTTTACCCAAATATGAAATATATATTCCCCTACCCCCTTCTTCTTACACAAATGTCAGCACATGTGCAGTCTGTTCTCCCTTTCATTTTACCACAGACCTTGGTGATCTTTCCATATACCTGGAGATAGCTTCCTCTTCTCTATTTAATTGCTCAGTAGTCTTATTGTATGATTGCAAGAGAATTGATTTAACCACTGCCTTATCCTTTGAAAATTGGATTACTTCCAGTCTTCTGCTATCTCAGACGATATAGCAATAGCCACATATATACTATTTTCGTACATGCAATTATACCCATGTGAAAAATGACCAGAAGTAAGTTTGCTAAATCAAAGGGAACCCGTAAAAGCCACTGACATGATTTCTGTTTTCTCTCGGGACCCCTTCATGGTAGTTCCAAAGGCATCTACAGGAGATTTTTAAAAATGCAAATCATATTAGGCCGCTCCCCAGCTCAAAGCCCTCCAATGGCCTTCCCCTGCATATGTATGAAATTTAAACGCCTCACTCTGGCCTCCCAGGCCTGCGTGATTTGGGCTGTGCCTACTCAGCCCCACTCGGGAGGCTCCAGCAACTCCTCTTTATATTTCTAGAGTGCACCCAACTTTCCTTGCCCTCACACTTACTCCTCTCTCTCGTTGACACACTCTTCAATCAGATCATCATATTTCCTGCTCCCTATCTTCAGATCAGCTTAAATATCACCTCCTGAGAGCAGCTTCTATGGCGCTTGATCGGAAGCCCTCCACCCCGCTCCTGCCTGCTGCAACACTCCCGTTTACTGTTGTATTTTATGTTCTTTATTACTCTTGTCACTACCAGACAGTGTCTTTTTCCCCCCCTTTTTTTCTTTTGCTTATGTCTCCTACTAAAGTGCAAGCTTTGTGAGACTAGGGATGTGTCTGATTCATAACTATATCCCTTGGTTCTAGAAGGGTGGTACCTGGCAAAGTAGTGCTTGATACCAGGTGTTTGCTGAATGAATGACTGTTAACAATCCTAGTGCATTAGCTTCAAACATCTTTTCCAAATGTATTTTTTACATAGGTGAGATGATGCTACATATATCACTTTATTTTTTGTTTGTTTGTTTGTTTTTTGTTTTGTTTTTTGTATTTTTCTGAAGCTGGAAATGGGGAGAGACAGTCAGACAGACTCCTGCATGCGCCCGACCGCGATCCACCCAGGGCTACGCTCTGCCCACCAGGGGGTGATGCTCTGCCCCTCCAGGGGGTCACTCTGCCGAGACCAGAGCCACTCTAGCGCCTGGGGCAGAGGCCAAGGAGCCATCCCCAGCGCCCGGGCCATCTTTGCTCCAATGGAGCCTTGGCTGCGGGAGGGGAAGAGAGAGACAGAGAGGAAGGAGGGGGTGGGGGTGGAGAAGCAAATGGGCACTTCTCCTATGTGCCCTGGCCGGGAATCGAACCCGGGTCCCCCGCACGCCAGGCCGATGCTCTACCGCTGAGCCAACTGGCCAGGGCTACATATATCACTTTATATCTTGGTTTTGTTGTCTAACATATTTAAACATTTCTCCAGATTATAAATTCTTCACAAACCCCCCGCCCCCCCCCTTTTTTTTAATGAATTTAGAGTAATTTATCATGGAGGGCAATTATAATTATTTCAGTTATCCATTTTCTTAGATATTTGTTTCCATATTTTTGTCATTTAAACTAACATGGCTATTAACATATCTAAGCATAAATATTTACTCATTATTTTAAATGTCCCCTTAAACTGGATTGACTAGGTTAAAAGTGTAAGATCATTTTAAGCCATCAGGTATTTTTTATGAAATTGCTTCTCAGAAAGATTGTTTTAATATTTTTTCAGTACTTCTTATTTTGATAAATTAAATTATTGTCTTTTATAACTAGTGAAGTTAAATATTTTATAGGGCATCTTTTACTGGTTAATAATAGCATATGAGGACATTGATTTCCACAGGCTTAGGAAGAGCTGGGCTATATTAAAGTCCAGACCATCAAATCTACCGTGAATCTTCTGCAATGGAAAGAGAGTATTAAACAACCTTGTGGGATTATCCCATAAGTACTGCTTGCTTTTTGCCTACTTTGGGGAAAGATGAACCTCCATTAGAGTGCAATTTCCAGGAAATGCATCATACTCCCCTTGTTTTCCTCCTAAGATGTCATTTCCAGCATCATTGCTACACCTTCTAAGAGGAAGGCATTTTTGAATCATTGATGGATATTTTGAAGGATCCATTATGAAGCTTCCATGTAGGGGGCCTCTGTCTTGCATTTTCCTAGACCATGCTTCTGTCTAAAACCTACTATTAATTTTGATAATTTAATTTTACCCCTCCCCCAGAAATGAAATCCATGCGTGCGTATCAACAAAATATCCTAACGCGGCATCTCTCTTCTATAGCTTGAGCCAACCTTTAAGCTCATCTTAACATTTTCAATAACTGTCTTCCCAAACTAGGCATTTCACCCGATGGTGTCAAATTAGCATGTTAGAAGGGACGCCGCACAAATAGCTTACATCGATTCACAGATGACTTTAAAAATTCAGTGAACCAAGATTCCCACATTATTGATTCATGCTAACAAAACAATGAAGCACAGCTAATCTTTACAACACGTGCTGGGCCGAATGACATTTACGAATGCAGACAGACGGAACCCAACTGGACATCATTCTTTAAGGATTAAACTGATGGCTGCAATTAGAGGTGAAAAGGTGAGCAGTCTCACCGCTGGGAACTGAGACCAAGCCTCTGGGTCTCCTTTGGTCTTGTCCTTGGTTGATCACGTTATTCTGCTGACCAGCTAGTTAAATGGAGTTTCCCGTGACTACTCTGGTTAATAAAATTGGTTTGTAATGTATGATGTGTTACTGCTTTGATTTGCCCCTTGGACTTCTTATTTTTTTAATTGACTTTAGAGAAAGAGAGGATGAGAGGAAGGGAGATTTGATGTTCCACTTATTTATGCACTCATTGGTTGATTCTTGTATGCATTTTGTCTGTGCTCTGACTGGGGATTGAAACCACACCTTGGTGGATCGGGACAACATGCTAACCAACTGAACTACCCAGCCAGCATCTCCTCTTGGACGTTTAATCACAACTGCTCAGAAGGACATTCACCGTTAATGCTACAACTGTGGAATCCCCCTCCCCCGATGAGCCCACCAAAGGGCTTGTTGGAACAGAAAAATGGACATATCCTCTCCCATCTGATTCTATATTGGAATTAAACACCATGAATCTGAAAGCTGAGGAACTCTTGAAACATGAATTTTAAAAAATGTGTGTGTGTGTGGTGTGTGTGTGTGTGTGTGTGTGTGTGTGTGTGTGTTTTGATAACTACTCAGGCCTAACTCACAGCTCCCAGTCCCAGAGAACAATTCTGTTTGCTATTTCTCAGTAGTTTCAAGGTTAGCCTGATAGCCATCACTCAAAGAACAGAAAATCCAGTTGATAACCTTCAAGATAACTCTGATCGTCTTAAAATTCATAATGACTCTGTTTATCAGCAAAGCAGAACAGCGCTGAGTGAAATGCGCTCTGCAGCGGCGGAGGGTAACAGGAAGAAAGCAGCTCCCGCCCGTCACACACGGACACAGTCAGGGCTCAGTGCGTCGCTGCTACTATGCCCCAGCCTCTCCAGCCCACCCGATCCGGCCGAGTCATTTTGAGATTCTATTAGGATGGCTTTGGGAAGCTCCACTAAAAAGTGCAAAACACATAGTCCTACAACACTGTGGTCCACATGTAATTACTTTTTTAATTGAATTTATTGGGATGACACTAGTTAACGTATCTCTGTATACCGCACCGTGTGTTTAACCCCACAAAGTCAAGTCTTCGTCCATCGCTGTTTACCTCCCCCACACGCTCCTCCTCTTCCCCTATCCCGGCAATCACCACACTGTTATCCGGGTCCACAAGTTTTTTACTTTTGGTCATTTTTTTTTTAACTCTATGCATCCACCTCCTTCGTCCAGCCTCACCACCCCCCGCCCCCCCACAGCTGTCAGCCTGCTCTCTGTGTACGAGTCTGTCTCTATTTCGCTTGTTAGTTCATTTTGTCCATTAGATTCCACATATGAGTGAGTTCTTGGCTCCTTCTTCCTCATCTTCCCAAGCATGCTATACCTTCCCACTATGCACTTTCATTTGGGGAACCAGCAAGAATATACCCCAAAGAAAAACTACAAGAGACGACCATTTTAGCCACACACACTAACATTTCTGTAACAGTTAGGATGCTTCCTGTTGAAAGTGAGCAAAAAGCAGGCAAGGCCCTTGCCCGGTAGCTCAGTCAGTTAGAGCCCCATCCTGAAACACCAAGGTTACGGGTTCGATTCCCAGTCAGGAGACTTAATGGGAAGCGACCAATGAATGCACAACTAATGTGGAACAACAAACAAATGCATGATCCTCTCTCTCGCTCCCCCTTCCTCTTTCTGTCTCTCTAACACTGACCGAGAAAAAATAATTCAAGCAGACAAACAAACACCTTGAATTATCCTGAGAAACAACGTTAAGTGTTAGTCACACAGAACGCAAGCATCATTGCCCAAAGAGCATAAAATCCTCTTGAGAGATTCAAACTCAGTTTTAAAATTCATAGCTGTTCAGTTAAATGACGGCAGGGGAGTGCAGCAGACATTCCCTATCCTTTGAAGTCTCACCTTGATGGAGTCACGTTCTGTCTCTTTTGCTGAGCTATATACAATTTGGGGCAACTAATCTAACCTCGCCTGGCCTCACTTTCCGCATCTGTGAAATGAAGATAACAATGACTATACACACAGCTAAACTCATGGCTCAAATGATATCAAAATTCAGTTTCTCTCCATCTTCAAACCCTACCTTTTCCTGGGCAAACGTTATTCTTAGGATCCGGAGCAGCTCCCAGTTTCTCCAGCCTTTCCACGGGCAGGTTAGGATCCAGGTGAAATGAGGAAGTCACCTAAAAAGCCCTGGTACTTTCTGATTGGCCTGGAGAACGTGCATGCTGATTGGGAGTCCTGTCCCATCTGGAGTCAAGGAGTAAGCGCCCCAGAGCTGCACGGTTAGAAAGACGGAAGTGATGAGCTCCCAGACAAAATAGGGCTGCGGTCAGAAGACAGACAAAGAGATGTGCCAGAGGTGAGGACACACGTTCGCCACATTTGCCCAATGGGAAACCAATGATGAAATCCTCTACGCCAGGGATTCTTAACCTTGGTTGCAAATTAGAATCATCTGTGCAAATTCTAAAACAGGATGTCTAGGCTCCAACCCCAGAAAGGTTAAGTCAAACACCCTGAGTGGTTACTAGACATTGGTCATTGTGAAAGCACTCCAGCTGATTCTAATATCCAGCCAGGGTTAAGAACCCCATCTACATAGACTTGTATAGATATAGACTTTTATACAAACCACATATTCATATGGGGTGCTTGGACATGGGACTTTATTTTAAAAACTATTCTATAGACTACAAATCAGAATTCCCATCCAAGATGTTGAAAAGACGACAAATTTAGATGGGACTAGGATGCTAGCCATGTCACTCTTTCTTCAGTAATTACAGACCTCCAGAGTTTTGAATCATCTGGGGTTATCGATGAGTTGCTGCCTCTGCTCAAAATAGGAAGCGATTTGAGTGCATTCTGTTTTTCTTGAACATCTCTAACGATGGTGAACTCATGACTTTATGGAGGAACAGAGTCTATTGGAATTTTGTCATAGCTCTGACTTCTTGAGACCTACATTTTATTTAGAATTCTGATCGGTAAGCCCTACAAAATCACTCTAATCTCCTCTCTCTTTCTAGGTGGCAAGCAGCTTTTCAACTGTTCCCCGTGGCCTATTTTTTTAAATCTAATCCTCATGTAAGAACATGCTGCATCTTGACTGGGACCACACATCTTTAGATGCCCTCCAGGTGGTTTGTGTATCTCAAAATGTAGTCTGGTTATGGACATAATACCCACAGCTAGTTAGAGAGCTGGAGGTTGACCCAGGTGCACTGGCAACTACTTTATTACTATGCCACCCACAGTAAAATAAAAAGGATGGAGAGAAAGTCATACGACTTAGGACACCAGAAAACGAAAGGAGAGCCGTAAAGCCAGACAAATGTGTCATTTGTCATACAGGTAAACCTTTTAAGCTCTCCAAGTAAATGTCAGAGACTCCGAGATGGGGTCAAAAATTGAAATCCAGCCTTATGCTGTTTACACAGGTCAGAGCTAAAACAAAATTACATTACTTGGTATAAATGCAAAAGAATGAGCAAAGAGGACCTCTCCATAGCAAATAAGAGTTAAGCCACGGGCTGTCCAAGGAATGTCGCGCACTGGAGAATTCAAGAAAATATCTTAGAAGAGAACAACAGAATTATTTTATTCTGGTAAATGTGCAATAAACAATGCAGATCAACATCATTAAATGTTGACTTGTTGAAATCATTACATACCTAGAGCTAAAATTACCAGCAATACTAGGGACAAATGACAAATACCTTGGATGCTGTGAGATTTTAGCATAGAGTTTGTGACATATTAGGTTGACAAAAAGCACTAAGGATATATAAAGGATTTGTATAACATAATTAATACTGATTGAATATATATATTTATCAGGTGAGTAGCAGGGACTCTGAGAGACAAACTCCCACATGTGCCCTGATTGGGATCCACCCAGCAACCCCTCTGTTTGGGGCTAATGTTCTGAGATCCCACCTGAGGCTGCTGCTCTGTTGCTCGGCAACCAAGCTATTCTAGCACCTGAGGTGAGGCCATGGAGCCATCCTCAGTGCCTGAGTACAAATTGCTTATTTGAGCCATGGCTGTGGGAGGGAAAGAGAGAGGCCGGGGAAGGATGGAGAAGCAGATGGTCGCTTCTCCTGTGTGCCCTGACCAGGAATCAAACCCAGCACTTCTACACGCAGGGCCAATGCCCTCCCACTGAGTCAACTGGCCAGGCCTGAATGAATAGATTTTTAAATATTATATCAAGAAGATAATGGAACTTCCTGAGGTCAATTAATACAATTTTCAGAATGGATGTACTATTAAGTCACACACACTCAAAACAAGAAAGTCCAAAAAGTGGTAATTCAGGTCACATCCTATGGGCAGATACAGAAGATACTAATTTAGAAGAATATATAAAAAATACTATTATGTAGGCATATATAATAGAAAATACTATTTAAAATCTAAATGAACAAACAAACAAAATAACAAACTAGCCTGACCTGTGGTGGTGCAGTGGATAAAGCATTGACCTGGAAATGCTGAGGTCACCAGTTCGAAACCCTGGGCTTGCCTGGTCAAGGCACATATGGGAGTTGATGCTTCCAGCTCCTCCCTCCTTCTCTCTCTCTGTCTCTCCTCTCTCTCTCTCTCTGTCTCTCCCTCTCCTCTCTAAAAAATGAATAAATAAATAAGAAAAACAAAATAACAAACTAAAAACAAACTAGAAAAACTCAAGCCTTTGCAAATCTCTCTCCTAAATTACATTCCGGTCAAAGAGAAAATAAAATATCGGTTTTAGGTTATTTAGAAACTGATGAGCTGAGAAACTATAGCATCCAAAAATGTGATGGTGTAAGTTTTCTGCCTGAAATTTTATTAATAAACAAGAAATAATGAAAAGAAATTAGCTAAAGAAGACACATTAATGAGATTTTCTTCAAAGGCAGCAAGTGATAACTAAGAAATATATAAGGAAGAAATGAAGGGTAGATGTTAAAAAAAACAGTAATTTAGGAAAGCAAATAAACTGCACAGTTAATATATAAATCTGAATGCTATTTTCTTTGTAAACGCAAATATTAAAAAGTTGAAAATAGAGTAATAGCTAATATTTATTGAGCACTTAGTATGTTCCTGGCAGTGGTGAAGTATGCTACTAACAATACTTCAGGGAGGGTACTAGCATTGTCCCCTCTACACAAATGAAGAAATTGACGAAGACAGAGCAAAACTAATGAGAAAAAAAAAATCACCCAACTGGCAAGTAGCAGAGGTGGGATTAAAATACTGTTTGCCTGTTCCACTATGAACTAACCAGTGCTTTATACAACCTCTCAATACAAAGAGAAATAATAAAATACAAACCACAAATTCAGAATCCATAAGATAATGTAGTGTATAATTGTATACTCAATGCATTTGAAAATCTTGATAGTCATGGTTTTCTAGGAAAATATGAATCATAAAAATGGACTCAATTGAGTCCTTAGATATTCCTAATAGTGAGAAAATTGCAAGAAGTCATATAAAAAAAATCATCCCTGAAGAAGTTACTAGGCCTGTATTATGCAAAAATGCAAATTATTTCAAGTTTCTAAAAAAATAAGTAACTCCATATAATGCAACCATGAAGGAAGAAGTAAAAAGAGAAAATGTGTCCTAATTCCTTTCATGAGATTGGCATGAGTCCACTGTTATGACCTGATAACAACAGTCAAGGAAGGAGCAACCTGCAGCCCAATCTCATGTACAGATATAGATATCCACGTGCTGAATGAAATACCAGCAAACCTAATTCAGCTACGCTTTGGAGGGATAATTAGCCATGACCAAGTAGATTTTATTCCAGGAAACCAAGGATGATTTAATATTAGAAATCATTTAATATTCAGAAATCTATTAACATAATTTATCATATCAGTGGGTCAGAGGAGAAAGAGCAGAATCAAATACCAAAAGGTTTTTGACAAAATTAAATATTCATCTCCAACTTATTAAAAAAAGGCAGAAATCGTGGAATAGAGGAATACTTTCCTAACCTTGTCAAGAATAGCTCTCATGCATCAGTGGCGGATACTTTAGGGAGACTACAACACGCCGGGAACACACCCATTAAAGTTCTGAACAAAATGAGGTCTCTGGTTTTCGATCATGTAGGTGTTAAAGAAGACGAGTAGAAAAACAAAGCGTTAGTTTACAAACCAACACCACAACGAGTGATTACCTGTCACGTATTAGGATGGCTATTATCAAAAAGGCCAAAGATAACATGTGCTAGCAAGGATGTGGAGAAACTGGAACTCTTGTGCACTGCTGGTAGGAATATAAAATGGCGCAGCTGCTACGGAAAACAGTATGGAGGTGTCTCAAAAAATTAAAAATAGAATTACCATATGATCCAGCAATCCTATTTCTGAGTCTATATCCAAGAAAATTGAAATCGGGATCTCAGAGATAACTGCACTTCCATGTTCATTGTAGAGCTAGCTGTTCACAATAGGCAAGACAGAAACAACCTAAATATCCATCCACCGATGAATGGATCAAGAAGATGTGGTACATATATTCAGTGGAATATCATGCACCCTTAAAAAGGAAATCCTGCTGTATGCAACAACACGGATGAACCTTAAAGAGTATTCTTCTCATTGAAATTCTCCAGTCACAGTAGGATGAATGCTGAATGATGCCACTTATATGAAAAATCTGAAATAGTTCCACTCAGAAACAGAGGGTAGGATGGTGGTTGCCGGGGGTGAGGGGAGGAGGAAACAGGCAGTGCATTCATATAACGTTTCGGTTTTGCAAGATAAATAGGTTGTAGAGATCTGCTGTACAACACTGTGCTTGTAGATAACAATACTGTGCTGTGCAACTAAAGAGTCATTATGAGGCCTAGCCAGTGGTGGTGTAGCAGATAGAACATCGACCTGGGATGCTGAGGTCCCAGATTCGAAACCCCGAGGTCACTGGCTAGAGCACAGATTCACCAGCTTGAGTGCAGGATCATCGACATGATCCCATGGTCACTGGCTTGAGCCCAAAGGTCACTAGCTTGAAGCCCAAAGTCTCTTGCTTGAGCAAGGGATCACTGGTTCGGTTGGAGACCCCCAGTCAGGGCACGTATGAGAAGCAAGCAATGAACAACTAAAGTGAACAACTACAAGTTGATGCTTCTCATCTCTCTTCTTTCCTGTCTGTCTTTCTGTCTCACTTAAAAAAATAATCATTATGAGGGTAGATCTCATGTGTTCTTATCACAATAAATATATATTTATATATAATTTATAATATTTATAGATATTATATTTACAAACATCATATTTATATATAAATTACATATGACATATAATTCCCTACTTAATAAAATAGAAATTCTTGGGTGATTTAAGTATAAAGCAGCAATTTTCAACTGGTGTGCATGACACACTGGTGAGCTGCAAGAATTTTTAAAACATAAAATAATACCTAACTTTTTAGTCAGGGCCACTGACCTCTTTTCCCCTAGATAGTCAAATAAAAATGACAACAGTCAACACAACAATAGCCATACAGTGTGAATAAATCAAAATTATACCTATTTTTTTTTGTCAGATCGGCAACATATATATATTTTTGGTGTGCTGCAGAGTTTTAGTAACTATTTTATGTGTGCCATGAGATTAAAAAGATTGAAAACCTCTGGTGTAAGGGATCAGAACAAAATACAAATTTTTTAAGTGTTAAAAAATAGTAAGATTAGTTTGATGCCAGTTTGGACACAGACTTTAGCATGAGTCCTGGGTTTGAATCCCAGCTGCTCACTAGCTAGCGCATACCATTTGGGTAACATGCTTATTATCTGGCACAAGTTCAGCTTCCTGTACCAGGAACAGTGAACCCGCCCCCACAAAGACGGCAAGGAATACACACGCAGACGCAGACAGAACAGAGCCGTTCGTGCGGTAGCTGAGCCATGACAACCGCTGAATTCATGACCGCTCTTGTGATTTGCTGTAATACAATCTGAGTGTCGGTCAAGAAACCCCAGTAGAGTCCCCTAAAAAATAGTTAGCAGTACCAAAGGACTCAATGAAATGGCTACTGGTACCATAAAGACATACAGAGGGCAGCGAAAATCACTTAGAGCAGTGTTTTTCAACCAGTGTGCCGTGAGACATGGCCAGGTGTGCCGTGGGGAAATTAAACATGGGTCCCCAAACTACAGCCCGCGGAGGTTATTTATCTGGCCCGCTGCCAGGCACCTCCATCCGAACATAAACATTCCCCTCACAATCCCTCCAGCTATCAGCGACAGGAAGAGTGGAGCACAGGGAACACTCACTGACCAATCACCTTCTAGGATTCATCCCGACCACTAGCGATGAACCAATAGTAGGCCGCCTCTCATCCACACCCAGGAAGGTCCCCGCTGGGGCTGCTGTGCACTTGTCATTGTGTGGCCTCGGTGAGTAGTTGAAGCTGCTACTCCTCCCCATGGTCCCGATTTCTAATCCTGGTCAGGACTGGAGGTAAATGTTGCCACCATTAGATGAAGCCTCAGCCTCAGCTGGTTATGTCTATCCTGATGGTGTATATAGATATTTGACCTTTTTCTTTTTAAAAGAGGCCCCTACAGAGGGTGATATACAATGCATCACAATGTTATCTAACTTTAAAGCTAAAGTTTGCTGATCTTCCTTTGGACAGTTTTTGGTTATCTGTTGCCAAGGAGTTCCCCATTCTGGCCAACAAAGCTGTTTTGACATTGCTCCCGTTTTCAACCACATATCTATGTGAGCTGAGCTTCTCAATCTTGACTGCGATAAAAACTAAAAACAGAGAGAGACTAGAAGTGTTGAGGAAGAGCTTTGTGTGTGTGTCTTTCTACCATTCCTGCCAGGATATCCCTTTTGTGTTCATCGAAACAGGCCCAGGTTTCACACTAAGTGAGTATAAATACATTTAGAAACTATATTATTAACTATATGTATAATACATACTGTGTTAGAGTGTCATTTTGTGTCATTTTGGTAGGTGGGGTGCCCCAGGATTTTGTAAATGTAAAAAATGTGCCGCGGCTCAAAAAAGGTTGAAAATCACTGACTTAGAGGACAGAAGCCCCCCGCGCAGGCCTTCTGCGATCTGTTGTCAAAGTTGGCACACACCGTCGGCCATCTTTGCCCAGAGTCCCTGCTCCTCCCATCTCTGCCCCACGTCTGCCTGGCGATAACTTGGAATTATTGTTTAGATTTCAAGTCAGTCATCACTGTCTTGTGGAAGCTTTTCCTGGCCTCCACGTCAATTCCTTTACCGTGAGCTCTTTCAACTAGCGTCTCCTTTGCGACGCTTATCGCAGCAGAAATCCCATATTTATTTGTGGCATCATTAGATTAATGCCTATTCTTCCCTCAAGGCGTAAGTTCTCAGACTGTACAGCTATTAGAAGTTATGTTTCCGTGAAAAGATTTAATATCTACATGGTATTTATATTCGTTGTAAATGCATCTTTTAAATCAGTATATAACCATACAATTTTAGTGTTTAAAAGTACACATTGACATATGCACGCATAAAGTAATAAAAAGATATGCATCAACATAGCAACATATGATGCACAGGGAATTATCAAATGTCTAAATTTTGAAAAACTCGAAATGGATACTTTTCTATGTTTTTACCATCTGGTGACAGGTAGGTGTTTAGGCGGCCGGTCATTGATGCTGATCACATATAAGCATCTATATTAATACAAAAATGTCCTCCTTCAAAAGAGTATCTTCCCAGCAAATAAACTACCACTTGTACGAAGAAAAACAAAAAAGATTGGGTGCAAAAGAATCAACAATCATGGAGAAATATTTTAATCTCTCGAATATAAGAATGAGCCCATATCTCAGCCCTCATGGAATCACACCCTAGGACCCCTTCACTTACACAGACACGCACGCACGCACACACGCACATGCACAACACCCCAATAGGACATTAAGCACAAAACTAAGCATCTGCTATATATCTCAGACCTGTGCTAGCTGCTCCGAGGCTCACTCCCTGTCCTCGATGAAGTCACTGGCGACCGGGACCAACACATTGAGACAAGAGAAACAACAGCACAAAACAGGATGAGAATACTGACAAACAAGTGGTAGACAGTAGTAGCTTTGCACATTTTCGGAGCTAGACCCTCCCACCCATCGCGGCTGCCAGCAGGACTCCGGCGGCGGTGTGAATCAACTCCCTTGCTATTTCCACCGCAGTAGCATAAATAGAAGAATGGCTAGAGGAATTCCCCATGCTAAGAAAATGCATTCCAACACCTTCCCTGAGTTCTGCTCTCTTGCCACCCTCCCAATTGGCACGCTGCCTTCTGGCCTCTGACTACAGAGCCTGTGCACTCCTGCAAATGCACTTCCTTCGTCTTTGGCATTTGATTCTGCTGTTTTTTTCACTTGCAGGAAGTGTTTCCTGGCCTCTGTGCCTGAATCGAGTGAGTGCCCGTCCTCTGTTCTCCCACAGTCTCCTGTGGTCCTTATGTTATCGTTCTTGTCACCCTATATTGTTCTTTCTCCTCTTCTGCTCTGATTGGCCCACTAGATGAAACTCTTTGAGGTCCTGTTTTATGTATCTTAATAGGCTCATGCTTCTAGCTCTGTGGCCCTAAACATACTCTGTGCTCAGTAAATATCCATATATGTCACTTTCAATGAATAAATGAAACCCAGCTCTGGACGCCTTCACAAACTTGAATCACCCTTGCTCAGGCTGTTCCACATATCTGAGATGGCCTTCCCCTAACTAATTTGCACATGTTCAGAATGTTAATCCCCCTCCTTAAAGGTCTAGGACAAATGCCATCGACACCATGGAGACTCCCCTGGAGTCTCAGCCAGCAATGGCTTCTCCATCTTCCAGTTCCGAGAGTCCTTTATCGGGAACTCCTGTACCACTCTACCCAGATCTCATGATATTTGCGGACATCTTTTATACGGCCCCTCCCCAGGAATTGACGCCCCTGTGAGGACAGAGCCTATGTGTCTCCTGTATCCTGCACCTCCTCCCGGTGACCACCACACTGTGGATAAATAAACAGAAAGTGGGTAGATGGATAGATGCAGGGTTAAGGGTTCGGATATGTTAGCCTGCTGTTCATTCCCCCCCCCTGGATGGATTTGGCAAATCTGAGCAGAAGTGGAAGTGGTAAAGGCAAGTTGTTGGGTCTTGTTCAGAGCTCAGAGAGCTAGCTCCATCACTGTCAACTTTCAGAAGACGTGTTCTGACTCGGCCTAGCAGGAAGCGTGTGTGATTTCTTATAAGTATCTGAATGAGCTGAAAGCGTCAGAAGAAACAAGAGATTATCATCTGGGGGAATGTCAGTGAAGTCTGGGAAACCCAGTCCTCCAGGAGAGGGAGGCGGTGAGAGCCACAAGGATATCTCATCGACACACACCACAGACGAGAGAGCGAGTGGGTGGACTCAGGTGAGGGACGGCTGTCCTTGATCTATCTCCCCTGACTCTGGGGCCTCCGCAGGCATACTCCCTCCTCCTGCGGGGCTGGGGCTCGCTGCTTCCGCAGCAAGAAGAGGAGTTATTTCGGGGAGACAGTTGATAGTTGGCGAGTCCTCCCACAGATCAGACGTGGCTGCTTGAAATGTTAAATGCCTCCCAGATGGAGACACTTAGCATTTGTAGGAGGAATAATTTGGAGGAGAAAAACTGCATTTGTCTTTTTGGCATCCTGTGGATTCCTTCAGAGAAGACAGGGAACACTGCAAATCCTGCTGTCCACCTGTCAGTGTTTTCTTAGAACCTTGCGAGTTCCCGGTGACCGTGTTGCCGCCTCTCCTAGGGTGTGTCACCACGTTAGCATGTGCCAGAGCTCAGGGGGGAAAGTGTGTGGAGCGGAGCCTTAGAGGTCAGCGAGTTGCCAGCGCTCCCGGAAACCATCAGGGTTCAGCCTCCTGTCTGTCAGTGGCAAATGCTTCAATCGTGTAGACCAGATGGTTTTTAGTTTGGGTGTGATCTTTTGTGTACGAGGAAGCTTGAGGACTGCAGTGCAGACTAGCAGAGAACACCAGAAATTAGGATGCATGAGTTCTGGCCTCGTCTCTAGCACTGACAATTTTGTGGCCAATGGGCAAAACACCGTGCCTCCAAGAGCTTTGCCCCCACCCCCACCCCACCCTCAGTGAGGTGAAGAGATTGGATTAGATAATCTTTAAACTCCCCTCTAACTGAAGAACAATGCTACGGTTCCAGCTGGGATAGCAAGGGTAACAGTACTGCAGGGGAAGATGGAGTTGTCCATCACTCACTGTTTGTCAAGCCTCACTACTCATGGCAGAGACCCAAGGGCTCTTCCTGGCCCACCAATAAGTGAGCACCTGTCTTTGGTACCAGACTGAATTAAGCCAAAGAGAAAGCACAGCAGTAGCTCTTAAAACTTGTATGTGGGTTGCAAATACGTTTGTACTACACTGAGATGTGCAAAGAAAAGTGCACCTGTATCTTCTCTAACTAGTCTCACAGCGGGAATACCTCCCTCTCCTGGGGTGAGGGGGTTGCTCCAAATCCATTAAGCTTAGTCCTGTTCAATAGTGCAAGTAATCTCTAGAGGAAACTAATGTCTTTTGAATGATGTGGACTTTCCAGTTTCCTTCCTCTCCTCCTGATCCCTCCGAGATGGAGTCTGGGTCCTGGGTGGAGGGGAAGAAGACCTCGTACCTCGTGTACTTCTGGCCCCCGTGTTCTCTGCAGCACTGCACTCTGCCCACGTGCAGACTCACTGGGTGCCTTGTCAGGACGTAAGGGAAAAGCTCAGGGCTCCTGAATTCATGGTTTCTAAGACTGGGAAAGAAGAAAGAATGAATACACACACACACACACACACACACACAGAGTCCAGTCTGATGAAGGATTACACACACACACACACAAAGTCCAGTCTGATGAAGGGTTCCACACACACACACACACACACACACACACACACACTCCAGTCTGATGAAGGGTTCCACACACACACACACACACTCCAGTCTGATGAAGGGTTCCACACACACACACACACATACACACACACACACACTCCAGTCTGATGAAGGGTTCCACACACACACACACACATACACACACACACACACTCCAGTCTGATGAAGGGTTCCACACACACACACACACATACACACACACACACACTCCAGTCTGATGAAGGGTTCCACACACACACACACACATACACACACACACACACTCCAGTCTGATGAAGGGTTACACACACACACACACATACACACACACACACACTCCGGTCTGATAAAAGGTTACACACACACACACACACACACACTCCGGTCTGATAAAGGGTTTTACACACACAACACACACACACACACACACACTCCAGTCTGATAAAGGCTTCCATGGCCATGGCTGAGGCAGTGACGACGCTTCTCCAGGTTGGGATTGTCATCATCCTAACATATGCATGTGCTCTCCCCACTTTTATGCACAAGCCACACATTTTCTAGGGCTGCTTTTAACAACAATACCAAAGTTACGGTAAGCATGAGTGTCCCATTTCAGCTATTTTATTATAATGGGAGGGCGGACCATACTGCTCAGAACAATAAAGAGACACCCGGGAAGAACGTGCTGTGGCATTACGCCATACCGTTGCTTTGACCCATCAGGAAGGAGTGCTTAAGGCTGCTTCTGGGCCAGGTGACATGCCAAGTATTCCTGCACAAGACAGGCGCGGTCCCTAACCTCACAGAGCTTACAATCAAGTAGAAAAGCCAGTTCTACTTCCACCTGGTTCATGCTGACCTAGGGAAGTAGAAGGGGCTTCCACTGGGGACCCACACTGTGGACGGGACACCTAACCTCTCTCACGGTGGGGAAGGTGCGAGTCGGAGGAGGCCTCTGGGAGAAAGTGACCTTTGATGAACAAAGCTAGAATTCCAAGTTGGCCTGGACAAGGATTCTTTCCATTAGAGAGAGAGAGAGACAGAGAGAGAGAGAGAGAGATAACAACAGTCTCCCAGCCTTGAATTCCCTAATCTCAGACTCCGAAAACGTAGGACACAGTATGTCTTTCCCAAACTCTTTTCCTCTCCTAACCCATCAGTCTCCATAAACATCGAGGTTAAACTTTCAGCCGCCCTGTACTACTTACTGCCTTCAATGTGAGCACAGAAAACAAGATGCTACCATTTCTCGGGCTGCCCAGACTGCGAAAAACCCCGCTAACACTGGAAACAACAGCCCCACAAAGACTTGCATTTCGAGCACTGAGTCTGCTTTATTTATTTTTTTAAAGGGAAGAAGATATTTTTAAAAATCTCATAAAGAATGCCTCCAAACACCCCAGTTCCCAACACAGTCAGACATCAATAAGGCAGCCACAAGCCATCCTGTTTTCTCCTTCCTTGCTGTCTTCCACAGTCTTTGAGGGCCATCCCACTGAGTTTCAGCAACAGCACCCATGGCCCCATGGAGACGGAGCCTGGAATCACTTGGCGAGTAGCTAGCTGGATCCACACAGGATCCCCGGTCTCATTCCCTCAACAAGGGGCTTGAAGAGTTTACTGCACACCCAACTTACTCTAACTGACCTCCCAGGAGGCTCAGAAAGAAATATTATCTGTCTGGGGCTGATTTTCTTGAATGGATTTTTACCTAGCCAGCTAGGAAGCACTCAAGGTATAGGCACATCCTGAAGTTTTAAGACAGACACTTACTTGTGGGTTTAAATCTGGCTCTATGATCTACTTACTTGCTAGGAGAAATTGGGCAAGTCACCCAACCTTTCGGAGCCTCAGTCTTCTCATCAGTTCAATGGGAAGCATTCCTTTCTTGTGAAAGTATTGCTTTAAAATTCAGTTTTATGTTTGCCAAAGTAATCTACACTTTTCTTTATCAGCAAGTGCTGAAAGTCTTATACTGAACCTCAGCAGATCCAGCCTCCCCCGCTCCTGACTCCTGACTCCTGCTCCCCCGGGGGCAGCCACTCTCCACTGCTTTCGCTGACGCTTCCAATGTTTACCTCTGTATAGTTACATACTGCAGATGTCTCTTGTTCTCCCCTTGATGCTTGTTTGTTTGGGTCTTATTGTGTAGTGGTCAGATTAGGAAGCAGGACTCTAGCAAGCCCTTTATGAGCTCCACACGCATGGGGCAGGGTGTTGACTGATGGAATTCCTTGTCCGGCAATGAAGCGGAGCGTCGTCCTACATTTAAGAACCACGGTATTTCAGTACCTTCATGTCTACCCTCAGGGATCGGCCAGCTCCTGCAGATAAGAATCCTCCCAGCGTTTGGATGAGAAGAGGGGGAGCTGCGAAGTCCCAGTGTTTGCCTATCCTTCTTCCCAACTGCCTGCCCTTTGAGTACTGAGCTTTTCTTTTCTTTTAAATCATTTGTTCATTTTTTGAGAGAGGAAGGGACCTCTTCAATGAGGTTTAACGGGGGGGGGGGGGGGGGAGAGAGAAAGAGAGAGAGAAACATTGATCTGTCCCAGTATGTGCCCTAATCTGAAAGGGAACCGTTGACCTCTGTGCACTGGGACGATGCTTTACCCACCAAGCTAGTGGCCGGGGTGCCTTTTCTTTTATTAGCATGGAAATCTCCCTTCTGTGTGGTGCAGTCAGGGGTGGAAGGAGACATAGCTGTCTGACTATGCCAGGGGAAAGGCAGGGTATGCAGAGATTCAAAAGCTCCATGAGCAGTTTCTGAGTCTCAACTCATCCCCACCTGCCACAGCCCCTGTGCCTTAAAGTGCCTGGACCGCGGCCATCTCTACAACGCAGTGTCACTCTTCATCTGTTTTCCACCTTCCAGAATCCATCCAAATCTCTCCTCACTTGGGCTTTTGTCTTTGTAGATAATACTGTCCTTCATCCCTCCCTCCCTCCCTTCCTCCTTCCTTCCCTTTATTCCTGCTTTTCTTCCCTCCCTCCCTCCCTTCCTTTTGCTACATCACCAATGAGGTTTAAGGAGGGGAAAAGATATATTCATGTGGCCAATCTGCCAATCTGCCCCCCCCCTCCGCCCTGACTTTATAAACTGAAGTTCTGTTGGAAGACAGCTGAAATAAAGAATGTGGACTCCCTTGTTCAATACCTGGCATATATTTAAGTGCTTGGGAACCACACCATGCCTCGCATTGTCACCTTGGAAATTCCCTGATGTCCCCAAAGGAAAGGGTCCGTGACCTGAGAGTTGTGAGATTTTTTAAGGTAATTCCTGGAATTCATGGCACATCCCAAGGGAGGGTGGGGAGTCTGAAATGCTCTGTTAATCCAGGTCAATTAACTCCATTAACTTAATTAATCCTTAAACCATCTTCATTAGGCAGGTATTATTATTATTACCCTCACTTTATTCCCACGGTCTTACTATCTAGGCACTATAACCATGGCCCAGCCTTTGTTTCACAGGAAGAAAAGGAAAGAGTGAAACATCCTTGACCCCCGGCCAGTGACCAGACAATGAAGAAATACATCCACCTGCTCTGCAAATACATCCACCTTTCCACCATCAAAGACAGACATGACCAGGCATTGGTTAAAGCGATGAAAGCAGTTTATTCAGTAACGACTGACGGCAGGGGAAAGAGCTGAACTCTCGTCCCAATTTCTGCAGAGGTGATTTGGGGCATTTGAAGGGAGATGAGGGAGGGGGAGAGCAGAGGCTGAGCTGAGTCACAGAAAGGGAACCGACAAAGGGTTGGTCGGGGTAAATGCGATTAGCCCGCTGGGTCTGCTGGCTGGCAGTTACCAGAGTGACGCTGCTCACCTCCCACGGAGACTGGGAGCCAGCCAGTCCTTCCTGATGAGTTCATTTCAAATAAAAGGCTCTCAGGTCCTTGAGAAAAACACTTGAGCGGCAAGGAGAAAATATTCACAATTGTAAGACTTTTCCAGTAAATGGTCTAAGAAAAGGAGGTCAGGGTGCTATTGCCAGGTGTAGACCACGGCAAACAGGAAATTTCCTTGAGCACTGGAGCTCCCTCGGGCAGGCGTTTAATAGGGTTGGGGTCATCCTAGGGACATGGCCTTCCGGGGCTAGAAGCCATGTCTGGACAGAGTTCTTCTCTGGTGAGAGTTCAGCAGTTCTCATCACCACGTCCCACAAGGACCTAGAATTGTTGGTCCTGCACATACGTGCATGCATATGTGTGAGCACGCGCGCGCGCACACGCACGCACACACACACACACACACACACACACACACACACACACACAAACTGTGAAGAGTGGCAGCTAAAAGGTAAAACTGTGGTCCTCGGGTGTCCTGGTCCCTGAGCTCCCCTGCAGGGCTCCCAATCAATACAGGTTGGCTGTCTGCAGCTCCACTGAGTGACTAAGATTACAAATGAAAACCAGCCCCCCGAGGGCACGGCGTTCCTGTAGCACAGAAGGAAAGCCTAATTCTTGCTCACACCCGGCTTTGAGATCAGGCCCTCCCCTGGTTTCTAGCTACTCCTGTAACTTCTTTATAGAGCTGTCAGTCTTATAATACACACACACACACACACACACACACACACACACACACACACACACACACGGAACTCCTGCAGATCACATTTTTCTCATCCCACTATGGGGTTCCCTTTCCAATTGCAGGATAGCCTCCTTTTGTGAATGCCTGCTTCAAATGGAACAAATCTTCTCATAATTTAAAAAATATATTGAATAAATTGTAATAACTGACTATAAGAGCTGTTATTATTATTGTGTCATTGTTATAGTTTCCAATTCCTGGGTCCTAACTCTGTGTCAGGGATCATGGCTCTGTACAGCTATCATATCTAAACCTCCCCCAAACCACATCACTCATGTATGAGTATTATTTCCTGATAAATAAGGAAACAGGACTCAGAGAGGGTAAACAACTTGCTCAAGGTCACACAGCTAGCTAAGTAGGATTCAAAGCTATACCTATTTGTCCAAAGAGCTCAGTTTCTTTCATGACAGTAAGATGCTGATTGGAGTAGATTGAAGGGATAGGAAGAGATGGCTTCTTCATCAGGCATGGTCAGCATCAGCAATGGTTTAAAATTCCACCAGAGAAAGACTCAGAGGATCTCCCACCAGCTCAGAAAATGCTACTTTCTGGAGATTTCAGGATTATCCCATAAATAAGATAGGGTGGGTGGAAAGATAGAAGGAAGGAAAGATGGATAGATGAATGGATGGATGGATGGATGGATGGATGGATATATGGATGGTAGATGAATGGAAGTAAAGATACCAAACTACCTCCAAAGATTAGAGTGGTGGTAAGCTCTTGGGAGAGTAGCACAACTTCAGTGTATCGGGTAACTAAGGCGTCTCCTTGACAACTTAATAAAACATCCTTCCTCTGCCACCTCTCACAGAGGAGCCCCAAAGTGGGACTCTCCTCTATAACTCCCCCCACAGAGGGTCATCCCTCCTGATAGGCTAATGTCTGAAGTCTGGAATACTGACAAACTCAAAGGTTGTTTGATCATCTTTTATAAGTTCTAACCATTTAAAAATAGTTTTCTCTGAGAAGCAAAGGTCTGTCTTTCTCCTCCTTATACTTGGCAATAATAATAAAGTAATGACAGCTATGATTTATTGACAACTTGTCATGAGTCCTAAGTGCTTTATGTACTATTTGACTTCATGTTCAACACCTCTTGATTGTAAGTATAATTGTCCCCCCCCCTTTTTTTTAGCAGTTGAAGAAACAGACTTAGAGAGGAAGCACACTCTGCCCAGAGTCACGTGGGTAAAAGGTGGCCCAGCAGGGAGGAGCACCTGGCTCTCCAGAGCCCGTGTACCTGACCACCACGCCAAGCCTACGAGCCAACACAGTGCTTTCCCCCGCCTACCGCACTTCAGATTTTGTAACAATGAGCTCGAGTGCTCTTTCTCCCCACTCCCTTCCTTCCTGGATCTTTCAGCAGTCCATTTTCTGAAAGGATGGGCAATAAAAATAATTTGAGGTCCACATGCAAAGTTGAGGAGAAAGAGTGGGAAAGCCAGGCTTATTTTTATAACATCTCATTGTCTTACTTGAGATGGCAAATGGAGACTATCAGGACAGCCCATCTGGTCCCATCTAGAGGAAGCACAGTTAGCTTCGAGAGTCCAGGGTAGTCTGGAGGCTGGGGACAGAGCAGGGCTGCGGCTGCCTCTGAGCTTCTCCTCCTGTGAATCTTAGGACAGGTGAGTGAGTCTCCGTCCTCCCTCCAGGGTGGCTTGGCCGAGCTAGGTGCTGCGGGCTTGGATGAAGGTGAGCTAATGGAGGCAAAGTTGAGGCTTAAACTGGGCAGGGGGCACATAACTGTGTTCAAATGGGTTTTTAAAACCAAACGGCTGAATTAGGTTCACAGCTTGAGCATGACCGCTGCCACCCCCTCGTCATACTAGCCACACTGGCTTTCTCTCAGTCCGATACTAGTCGCCTTCCTCCCGCCACAGAGCTTTGAATGTGCTGTTCCCGAAACCGGGAATGCTTTTTCTTCTCTGTCCCAGTAACTTCTTTTTTTTTTTTTTTTTTTTTTACAGAGACAGAGAGAGAATCAGAGAGAGGAATAGATAGGGACAGACAGGCAGGAACAGAGAGAGATAAGAAGCATCAATCATTAGTTTTTCATTGCGACACTGTAGTTGTTCATTGATTGCTTTCTCATATGTGCCTTGACCACGGACCTTCAGCAGACCGAGTAACCCCTTGCTCAAGCCAGCGACCTTGGATCCAAGCTGGTGAGCTTTTGCTCAAACCAGATGAGCCCACGCTCAAGCTGGCGACCTCGAGGTCTTGAACCTGGGTCCTCCGCATCCCAGTCCGAGGCTCTATCCATTGCGCCACCACCTGGTCAGGCCCAGTAATTTCTATGTGTCCTTCAGACTTCAGTTTAAGTGTTCCCTGACTTTTCAGACCAGCTTAAAACCCTACATTTTTTATTTTCCTGGTATGAAACACCTCCCCTTTCCATACCGATCATGTTTGCAAATTTACGTTTATTATTTCTGTGTTTGTTTAATTAATATGTATCTTCCCCGTTAGACGCAGGTGTTATAAGAACAGGCCAGGTCTGCTGGTCTTCCCCCACTGCTTTCTCAGTCCCTCGCAAAGTGTCTGAGAAACAGAGTAAGGGCTTGAAAAAAAATTTTTTAACTGAAAGATAAATTAATTAATAGGAGTAGGGACAAGGAAAAAAGCACACAAGGCTAGATCAATAGGGGTAGATGCCAGAGATGCTGGGAGGAGCATCAGAAACATGGCCAGGCAGGCGCTCCCCACGGGGCTGTTGCCAGTGGTCACTTTATGAAACGGCGCTTCTGATTCGTACCGTGCACATGCCCAGACAACAGCACAGGGTGGGGGGCAGGAGTGGGGTTACAGTGTGAGCACAGGAAACAGAGTTTATTCTTGCATTATTACCCATTATCCTATTATTTTCCACACAAACCGCTGTAAGCCTCCTCTTGCCACACCCTGTATTTGGTGGCCCCGCCAGGGCTTCCAAATGACCCAAAACTCTTGGCGCGGATGTGCCAGGTCTAGTGAAGAGCCAGGGGTGGAACAAGCTCATGCCATCATCATTTGCTACCCTTTAAAGCAATTTCTCTCTAATTCACACTAGTTCCCACTGGCTGAGGGTAGCTCTACAACCCTCACTCCCAACGCTGAGAAAGGATGGCGATGTGAGCAAGGGGTGACCTCTAAAAAATCCACGATGTCTTCCTGGGTTATGTTGATGGCTCCGCTCAGGGACGATCGACTTCATTTATGCCTGCACTGCACCCACGCTCCTCGGTTTCTGGATCCGTCACACTCAGAGTTCAAATAAAGAACCAGTGCCTCCCCCCCGGGTACGCGCAGCTCTGAAAAGGGCGGTAAATATCTCTGAGTTTTCCATCCACAGGAGACACGGTCGGTGGGTGTCCTCCTTCACAGGACCACTCTATATATGCCCCGCTGACCTCTTAGCTCCTTGATGTACAATGCGGGGAGGAAGGGAGCCTTGGCTCTCTTCTTAAACTGAAATTCATTAAAAGACAAAAAAATAAAATAAAACTTTAATTTTTTAAAATTTCATTTAGAAAATGAAATGTAAAGGAGTGACATGGATCAATAAGAGTACATAGGCTTCAGGTAAACATTTCTATAGCCTTTGAACTGTTGATTAGGTTGTGTACCCATCACCCAAAGTCAAATCATTTTCCGTCACTGTATATTTGTCCCTCTTTACTCCCCTCCCCCTATTTCATATCCCCTTCCCCTTGGTAACCACTTCACTTTTATTCATGTTCATGAGTCTCAGTTTTATATCCCACCTATGTGTGAAACCATATAGTTCTTAGCCTTTTTCTGCTTTCTTATTTTAATATGTTCTCAAGGTCCACCCATGTTGTTGTAAATGTCAATATGTCAACATTTCTTATGGCTGAGTACTATTCCATTGTATCTATGTACCACATCTTCTTTATCCAATTCTCTATCGAGGGACACTTCGGTGGTTTCCCTGTCTTGGCCACTGTGAATAATGCCGCAATGAAAGTGGGGCTGCATGTGTCTTTATGTACCAATACTACTGGGTAAATGGAGTATATACCCAGTAGAGGGATTGCTGGGTCATATGGTAGTTCTATTCTTAATTTTTTGAGGAACCACCATACCCTCTTCCATAGCGGTTGTACCGGTTTACGTTCCCACCAGCAGTGAATGAGGGATTCTTTTTCTCCACAGCCTCTCCAATACTTGTTGTTACCTGTCTTGTTTATAATAGCTAATCTAACAGGTATAAGGTGATATCTCATTGTAGTTTTGATTTGCACTTCTCTAATAGCTAGTGAAGATGAGCATCTTTTCATATATCTTATGGCTGTTTTTTATGTCTTCTTGGGAGAAGTGTCTGTTCGGGTCCTCTCTCCATTTTTTAATTGGATTATTTGCTTGTTTGCTGCTGAGCTTTGTGAGTTCTTTATATATTTTGGATATTAACCCCTGATTGGAGCTGTTGTTAGACAAGCTTAGGACCTGAGGACCAGGTTCTCTAGTCCCCCCACTATGAAACACACTCAAGTAACCCACTATGAAAATCAGGCAGAAAGCTCCTGTACGTGATCGGCCTTTTGAGACGTGCCTCCGCAATCCATGGACTTCATTTGGGAATGCTGTCGGCTAGAGTCATAGAGCTAACAGCTAACAAACAGGTCTCTCCTTCATATAACAAGGCTGCTGACATTGGTTTGGTGGTCAGATGGTGTCAGGCCAGCATCTCTATAATTGTCTTAGTTTTTTCCTCATGGTCCACTCTGTTTCCAGACATCTTCTCCACCAGATACATAACGTGAAGCCGGAAATGTGCAAGCGTGTGCATGCAGGTGTATGTACATGCGTGCAATAGTGTTAACAGTCATGGAGTTAAGGGATATCTGTTCTCTTCCATCACAAAAGCAGAAACTTTCCTGGAAATTTCACCCAGCAAACTGTTTTCACCTCCATGGCCGTATCTGTGTCATATGGCTACTCCCTACCTCAAGGGAATCTGGGAAATTTAAGAGTTGTAGTTGAGTACCTATCTACCCTGAACAGAACTGAAATTCTTTTAATAAGCAAGAAGAGGAAATCAATGTCCGGTAGTTATCTTTCTAAGTCCTCAGCACAGAGCAGTCTGGGTACCCTGGATTATGGGTTTTGCCACGCCTCTGAGTGCTCTGTGAGGACGTCATCCTACCCAGGAAACCCTCACATTCTCCTTGGGAATCCTCACTAGCAATGGTGAAGGACAGGCATGAATTGTTGATCAAGGTTTTTACTTTCTGGTTTTCCTATAGAAATAGGTATACGGTGTACTTCTGTTGGTAACCGGAGTTTGATCTGTGTACCTGATGGTTTAAATAAATAATTCTGCCTCAGGTCATATGCATCACCCAGCATGTAAATGGAGAGAAGCCACATCCTGGTGGGACTGAAGGGGGAGAAACCACCGCAGCTCCAGGAAGCCTTCATGTATATGTTGATTCTGCTTCATCGTCTGCCTTCCCAGGGTTTGTCTGCCTGAGCTCTTACAATGGGTCTGCTAGAAACCCTGCACCTCAAAGTTTCTACGCTTGTTGAGCTCAGAACTCTGGGTCATAAAAATAAGGTGGTGGAAGAGTTTAAAAGTCATCCTGGTGCTCAACAAGCTGGTGTTGGGATTCTGGCTTTGCTGCTCACTTGCTTTGTGACAGTAGGTAACTTATTTGCCCCTCAGTTTCCACAAATGGCTACCAGGAACATCCATATTGACTTCAAAAAGTGATTCTGCAAGTTAGATGAGGTTACATTTGTAAAATACCTAACACGGTCCTTGATTCATGATAAATATTCAGAAAATGATACTCCATTCAAGGAAGCTGAGTTAAGGAGATTAAGACACTAAACTCTAATTTTCACTGAAATCTGGCAGAACCCAGACTCAAGTTTCAGAGAAAAAATAAAAAACATAGTCCTTAGAGTCTGCTAAAAGCCAAGTTCAAATCCCTTGGTAACTGTGTGTCCTTGGATAATCTACATAGCCTCTTTGAATTTCAGTGTTTTTATTTGTAAAATGGGGAGAAATAATACTAAATTTACTTGGTTGATTATTCATTCAACAAACACACACATATGCGCCTGCTATGTTATAGACACTGAGGATACAATGATTAACAAGTCCTGTGCCTTTGGAATTTAAAGTCTAGTGGGTGAACGCGCTAACTAACTTTAAGTGTTTCCCTTTATTAAAACTCAAGTAGATGGTGGATTATCCGATCACATTATCTTACCTGAATACTCACAACATTCCTATAAGATATAGAATATTATCCTGTTTTACAGGCAGGGAAACTGAGTTTAGAGAATTTAAGGATACCATGGAAAAGCACACAGTAAGCAGCCATATCAAGATTTGCCAGCAGGTCCATGGGTGCAGCAGTGGGCGCGATCCTGAGCACATGGCAAATGCAGTCTAGTTGATGCCCTCCAGGCAATGGTACTGCCCTACTGCTGAGGTCCCCTCCACAGCTGCAGCCCCACCCACAGGTGAAAAGTTGCACATGATCATGGCGACTACATTTGCCTCCATCTGCTTAGAGACATGGGTGAAACATGGATTTGTTGTAATCAGTCTTGCAGATGAGTTGCAGAAATAATCATGTAGCAGAGGCAGGCCTTCTGTGGCAGCAGAACAAACACAAATAGACTGTGAGACCAGCAGCCAGACATGGATCACTAGGGGCCCCTGCAAAGCACAGGTGTAGCCACAGCATATGATTACAGAGACACACAGAACCTGGCAAGAATGCATGATGACATACATGTTCCCTAGATAAGCTACACTAGAAAAATGGGTCTATACCCTGCCAAGAAAGTGAATAACAGTAATGATAACAATTACATTTATTTAGCAATCAATATATGCTGGGCATGTTGCAAAGCGATTTACACGCATTGCTTCATTTCCCCTGTCAACATTCCTTTGAGTTGTATATAATCATTATCCAAACTTTTCAGTTGGGGAGACCAAGGTTTAGAGAGGTTGAGTATATCCACTTGTAATAGGCAGAGCTGGAGTTTAAAATAAGGTCCAGGGGAGCCACCCTCTTAATGACACATCGTTATAAGCTTGACCCCCCAGTCTTACCTCTGCATAAGGAGAGACTGATGACCCTCAAAACTCTCTATACCTAAACCATCCCCATCGCCTCTGGGTCCCATCCCATCCACCCAGTGTGCCTCTTCTCCCCACTTCACTTCTCTCTCCAGGTCACAGTGGCCATAGCCCAAAAGGAAGTGATTTTCTCGCTATGCGACCCTTGGCCATATATTCCTAAAACACATTCAAAGTGTGCCTAGACTTTCCCACATCTCTGTGTCTATGCAGTCCTTTCCCAGAGGAACGAAATCAGAAAGAAACTTGCGTGAAGTCTCGGCTTCACTCCTCTATGGTGTGTAAACTTGGGCAAGTCACTTAAGCTCTCTGAGCCTCCGCGTCTTTATCTGTAAAGCAGGGGTAATGCAGTTTCCCGGGAAATGGGGGAGGGCTCATTAAGAAAAAAATTAATGCTTGAAAATTTGAAAGACATTGGGAATAAATAACACATCAGCAGCAAAGAATAATAACAATAATAATAATTGTTATCCTTCTCTTTCCTTCATATTCATCCTTGAAAGCCCAGATCAAAGTCTCCTCCTCTGTTGCAGGTAGATTTTGTCACTCCATCCTCTGGGCTCTGGGAACTCTCCGCATCTCGCTCTAATTAGCACTTTTCGTATTGCTTTTTTAAATGTTTACGACACTTTTTTCTATTAGAAAGTGAGTTCCTCCGGGGAAACGGCTTTGTCTCATTTCTGCGTGTCGCCATGGGGTCCGTTGCTGTCTCTCCATAGCACGGGATAATCCGTTATTTGCCAACTGAATGCATTAAGCTGCATTAACAGTCACTCATCCACACAACCACCCGGAGGGGGCATGTCTTCGAGAGCAGACTCGCTGCTGTTCTTTTTCTTTTGTTTTGTGTATTATCTCAGGCCCAGCACAAGAGCATCTATACAAACCTGAGAGGAGCCAAGGATAATTGAACAATACAGCTTCCTTCTTCTGGGCCCTCATCCTACGCTATGCGCAGCTATTTTACATAGAACATCTCTAATAGTCACGGTGCTCTTGCAAGGTCATTGAGAAGAAAATGAAAGAAAGATATGTTAAATTAGCCTGTCTCCTCCCCATATCCGTCCAGAGCAGGAAAAATCTTGCTCTAGCTCGTGAGATTTTGTTTACGGGGTAGTGTGATGATTTGATTTTATATGTCAACTAGACTGGGCCATGGGTTGGCCAGACATTTGGTCACACATTCTAGGTGAATCTGTAAGGGTGTTTCTGGGTGAGAATAACATTTGAATCAGTAGACTGAGTATAGCGGATTGCCCTCCTTATATGGGTGGGCCCCATCCAACCAGCTGAAGGCCTGAATGGAACAAAAAGGCTGACCATCCCTAAAATAAGAGAGAACACCTTCCATCTGTTTTGATCTGAGACATTGGTCTTTTCTGGCCTTTGGACTCGAGCTAAAACTAGCTCTTGGGCTCAGGCCTGCCTGCTTTTGGACTGAAACTTACACTATCAGCTCTCTTGGGTCTCCAGCTTGCCAAGTGCAGTTCTTTTTTTTTTAAATTTATTTATTTATTTATTCATTTTACAGAGTAGAGGGAGAGACAGAGAGTGAGAGAGAGGAGAGACAGAGAGAGAGAAGGGGGGAGGAGCTGGAAGCATCAACTCCCATATGTGCCTTGACCAGGCAAGCCCAGGGTTTCGAACCGGCGACCTCAGCATTTCCAGGTTGACACTTTATCCACTGCGCCACCACAGGTCAGGTGCCAAGTGCAGTTCTTGAACTCCTCGGCCTCTGTTATTGTGTGAGAGGGTTCCTTAGAAGTCAGTATCTATCTATCTATCTATCTATCTATCTATCTATCTATCTATCTATCTATCTTTAACATCATTTGGATTCTGCCAATCCAATAGGGATAGAACTAATAGGGTACATATATCCCATTGTTTCTCTAGAGAACCCTGATTAGAACAGGCAGATTCTGAATGATGCTAACAAGACAGGTTTATTATAGTTTTTAAAATGACTAAAGCAGGAAGAGAAGTGGGAAAACAGCAGAACTTCCTAGGCTATGTATCAAGAAACATTTGGGGCAGTAAAAGAAATGGGAAAGACAGTTCTGTAAGGAGTCATTCTGAAGTATGAAAGAGACTGAGAGAAACAGAGATGTTTTAAGAAATAGGGAAGAAACTGGAATTTATTCCCTTCGTCATTGTCTCAAGAATTCAAATGAAGCTTTGCTTTGCTTTTTCAATTATGTTTTCTGATAAAAAAAAAAAAAGGAGACAGTATGTAAGACAGGGTCACAAATGGACCCAGTTATACATGGGTTATAAAATGTATTCATACTCCCATGTGTAAGGTGAGCATCTGGGGTGGCTTATGGGATTGTGAGAAGATCTCTCTCTCTCTCTCTCTCTTTCTCTCTCTGTTTTTAATCTCTTTCCTTCTTTCCCTCTTTGTATCCCTCCCTTCTCCCAGATGTAACTAATTGACTTAATGAAGACTACAGAACCCTACTGAAATCAAGGCGGCCACACAGAGCAGGAGCATGATCTGACTTATTGAATTTTTTATTTATTTTTATTTTTTGTGATAGAGAAAGAGAGAAAGACAAGGCAGGAACAGACAGACAGGAAGGGAGAGAGATGAGAAGCATCAATTCTTCATTGCGGCATCTTAGTTGTTCATTGATTGCTTGCTTGTATGTGCCTTGACTGAGGGGCTACAGCATAACAAATAACCCCTTGCTCAAGCCAGCGGCCTCTGGATTCAAGCCAGCGACCATGGGGCCATGCCTATGATCCTACGTTCAAGCCAGCAACCCCGTGCTCAAGCTGGTGAACCCGCACTCAAGCCGGAGAGCCTGTGCTCAAGCTGGCAACCTTGGGGCTTCAAACCCGGGTCCTCTGCATCCCAGGCTGATGTTCCATCCACTGCGCCACCGCCTGATCAGGCTGAAATTTATTGTAGAAAAAATTAGCCTCAGGTGATTCAGTCTCTGAGGTTCTTGGGTCAGAGACATTTATTCCAATTTTACTTTATGTTGCTCTAAATAAAAACAGGCAATTAAAGACATCCATAGATGTCTTTTAGCTTTGGAGCTAAAAAGATGCTAAGATGGTATTGGAATGTTCAAAAGCACTCCAAATGTCAAATAGTAATGGTTATAAAAAGGAGAGTTGAATGTTTAAGATAAATTGCTGCAATTGAAATGCCATAAAATATGATGGCTTCCTTCAGAATTTTAACATGCCTACAGGATTAGAACTGCACAGAGCCCTCGAGATGTTCTCTGACAGCCTCATCTACAAATCCCCCAAGTGGGTGAAACTGAAGTACAGCCCAAAACGTGAACCCACATTTCTTGACTCTCAGGTCAGTGAACTCATTCATTAATTTGCAGTTGCAAGAACTGCACATTTATGGTGGATGACTTAATTTCTACTCTTATGTCAAATCTCACTGACACCATTAAATATTTCAGAAACACAACCAGCAGGAAAAATTCTCAGCACCCTCCACAGGGCAAAGAATTTAGGATGGGGTCACAGCTGATGTCTAGGGACACTAAGTCAGAATACCTTCCTAGAATGTGTTCCCTGGGTCAGTGCATTTGGGTAACCTCACATACTGCGTTCCCTTTCTGGAGATTCTCAATTCTCTCTAAAGCTTATTAAAGTTCTCAGAAGTTCAGCAGGGAAGCGCACACAGAGCCTCTTGTCCTTCAGCCTGGCGTGCTAGTGGTTCTTTCTGAGCTCGTCCTGTCCGAGGAACTCCCGAACACCTCTCCATTCCCAAGCCTAGGTTGATAGCTCTCTTTTCCGAGAAAAGTAGAATCCTTCAGAAACTGGGATATGACAGTATTTCCTCGGCCCCAGATAACAGGATAGTTCTGGGGCCAATGAGGTAAGCTTACTTACCGTGGCAATCCTGCGGGAGAACGGACCCCGTGAACGCACGCCAGGTTAGGGAGAGCGTTACGTTCTGCAGAGTTTCGGCTCTTCTGTGAAGCCGAGATACAGAAAGAGTGTGCTGGTTGGGGGATGGGGTGGGGTTAAGAAAAAGCAAATGTTGGAAGTGGAGGAGTAAAGGAGTTTCTGAACATTCTCCTAACAAGGTGAGCTTCTGACTGCAGCAGTGATTTCCAAACTTCAGCGTGTATCGGAGCCACAGGGAGGCTCCCTGGCTCAGATGCTGTTCCCGCTCCCAGAGTCTCTGATTCCACAGGTCTGGGCGGAGCCTGAGAAGTTGCATTTCTAGCCAGTTCCCAGGTGGTGCTGATGCTGCTGGTCCAGAGGCCACATGTTAAGAATCACTGGCTAAGACCATTGGCTTGCCTAGAACCTCTAGCATCAATACTTAGACCAGTGGTCTATAAGCTTCTTAGCAAAAAAAAATAATAATAATAATAATTACTTTCGGCATGACATCTCTATTGTCCTCCTAGTGGTTGTTTGTCCTCACCCAACACCCATGGTCACATCCTTTGGCCGTATCATCTCAACCTCCACTAGCGAACTTCTCCTGCCACACTGGCTGGGTTGGAATGTCAGTCAAGGTATTGTCACTGTCCCCAGGCATAGTGTGGATGCCTGATCCAAGCCACAGAGAATCCTGCTACAACCTACTGCCAGCAATGACAGGTGGCGGATCACCCCAGAGGGGCGGGGGGATAAGGAAGGGTGGCCAAGACTTAATTGCTTTCTGCCAGAAGATGAGTGTGCAGACACAAAATAGTTCTATTTGACCATTTTTTCTGCATCTCAAGGTCCTTCTTCTTTCAGAAACTGCCAATATAGTCTCATCACTGCTATGCATATGTTACCTTCATTTTTAAAAATGTTTAAGAGCCTGACCAGGCGGTAGCGCAGTGGATAGAGTGTCGAACTGGGATGTGGAAGACCCAGGTTCGAGACTCCAAGGTCGCCAACTTGAGCGCAGGCTCATCTGGTTTGAGCAAAGCTCACCAGCTTGGACCCAAGGTCTCTGGCTCGAGCAAGGGGTTACTCAGTCTGCTGAAGGCCCGTGGTCAAGGCACATATGAGAAAGCAATCAATGAACAACTAAGGTGTCGCAACAAAAAACTAATGATTGATGCTTCTCATCTCTCTCCATTCCTGTCTGTCTGTCCCTATCTATCCCTCTCTCTGACTTTCTCTCTCTGTCTCTGTAAAAAAAAAAAAAAATGTTTAAGAATCAGCCCAGTTACCGATCCCAGTCACACTTCTAATCTAACCTAATCAGACTCTTGCTCTTGGAAATTTGAACCCAAATTCCAAACCCACTTTTGAGCACCCAAACCCGTTGGAGCCCCACGAAGCGGGTCCATTGATTCCTGCTGGCTAGACCCGGAGCTGCCCGGGTCCTGGCTCCCTGCAGCCCGCCTGTCCACCTTCCCCTCTCCCTCTCCATGTCCCCTCATTTCTCTTTACTAAGTTCCTTCTTTGCTAAGTAAGCCAGTCTGCTTCTGTGTCTTCAAACCTGACAGGAGAGTCTTCCAGAATAAGAGATCTGGAACTCTCTATTAAACACAGATTAAAACAAAACAAAATCAACCCCAGGATATCTCTAGATAAAGACGGGAGATGGGCTCCAAGCCCCAGGCTGCCTGCCACTCATAACACACACTCCCCCTGCCCAAGGAAGACCCCCCAGAAAAGTTCTGAAGAACCTCAAGGTGTGACTGGATACAAACAGACTGAACTAGGAACTATAACATCTGCCTCTGTTTGGGGCTCACTGGAGCAGCCAGCAAGAGATAAGGGCTGGGGTAAATCTGATTATCTTAAAGGCCACTGCATAAATAGATTGCCAGCCTCCTGGAGAGTTTTAAGTATAAATTCCTATATTAGATCAGTCATCCCTAAAGAGCCCCCCAAAGGCCTCGTAGAGTCATGTACACCACTGTCTCCCTGGCCCACCCACCCAGCCATGCTTCTCACTTCGTCAGCATAGAGGGGATCAGATCTTTGGCTCCACTCTCAGAACATACATCCAGAGTTTTGTTTCCTCCCAAGATGCACCATAGGAAACAACAGCAGCAATTAAATCCAAACGTGTTAATTTCCGCATAAATTGTTAAAGAGCAGACATCAGCAAAGATGCTGCCGCCCACACCATGGAACCACCAGAATGCTGTACAGCATGGCTCCAGACAGGAATAGCTTCGTGGAGATTCCACAGAAGGAAAGAAATGCACAGCAATCAGCCTTATATGAGAAAATGTTTCCCATCCTACAGCCTCCTCTGCAGGACGTAAGGCACCGTCTTCAGAAAACAAGACCCCTTCACCAGATTTGGGGCAGTTTTACCTCTAGAGATGGATGCTTCGCTTTGGAGCATAAGGACTCTGGGAAATTTGAATCACTCAAGTTCAGGGTCAGACCACACTCTTCAAGAGACTGGGGGTTTCGATTTTTGAAGTGCTAAACACGTCTATATGCTCAGTTATTCTTTAACTGGGACAATTCACTCAAAGGATGAAGTTCTTAGACATTCTGATTACTAGAAACTGTCCAATCAGACAGTTGGGGTGTTGACCCTCTAAGGCAGTTAGGCGACCCCTGTGTTTTGGTCGTTCGACCCCCGCCGGGGGCCGCGACCCACAGGTTGAGAACCGCTGATCTAGAAGCAGAATTTCAGAAGTAGAGGTCCAGATCAGTCTATTTAGGAGATGAGCTATTTAACAGCGAAAGAGCCAGGCAGTCCCATGAAGGGAACTCAAATACGCTGAGGGCCAACAATTCTTTACAAGGAATAGGGAGCTTACACCCACTGGAGACATTCCTATCATGTGACTGAGACGAACATGAGGAATATCTTCCACAGAAAAGATTCCCAGCTTGGTACACTATTCTATAAAAGGGCATTAAGGCTGAAAGGAGTTATTAAACAGTTCATCTCAGGCTTATTCCTAGATAAACATGACAATAAAACCATTTCTGATCCCACTCTGCAGACAAAATAAAAAAGGCAACTCTTGAACACTATTGAGAGGAGCATGGGCACCCAGGAAGTCAGACAGGGATCCATCAGCCCTTCTTCCAAACTTACCTTAGCCTCTGCCAACTTAATTCTCAAATATCACTGAACACAGATCCTGCGATACCCCACACTTAGAAACTGCCTTTTTGCTCTGACTTGAATTCTGTTACTTACAGCTAAAGAGCTTTAGCAGACACAGGTCTGAAAGTACCCGGTCTTCATTGCCTTCTTCTCTTTCCCTTTGCTGCAAAATGCCTACAGACAGATGCTGCTCCGCTTGAAGAAATACAATTCCTCCAATATTGTTTTGGCACCTAGACATCCGCATCACACTTTAGGAGTTCATAAGTATTTTTATAGCTTCACTAATTGGGGGTCCTTCAATACCTGTGAAGTTAAAAATTAGGAGGATTACTGATATAGTTATCCTAGTCTTATAGGTAAGAAACAGAAAGTCTGAGAGATGAATTAGTTTACCCCGAGGTTGCATAGTTCACACATGGTGCAACCACATTTAGAACCAGGTGTGTCTGGTTTATCCTATGGTCCTGGCCTTACCACTCACCTTTGGAACCTTTTACTTTGGTGCCCCCAAACTCTGATACCCACCTACACCCCAACACTGTGTATCTAGGAATCCAAAGAACTGGATTCTGGCCCATGCCCTGCCATGGAACTGTTGTGTGAACTTGAAGGAGTTACTTAACTGCTTGGAATCAAATTCTGCATCAACATAAATCCCACAAAACAGGCTTTTGTGCAGCCTGAAAGAAATGGTGTGCGTGAATGTGTATTCCACAACAAAGTCATCCAGAATGAAAGGCTCTGAGGTCATTCATCGATCCCACCCCTCCATCCGACCACATGGATCACATTTTTATAAAGGGACACAATTAGTCCTGAAGTGTCCATCTTTTGTGCTTTCCCTCAAAAGGTCAAAGCAAAAGATGCTAACACTTGCCATGCGCCTGAGATAAGTTTTTTTTTTTTTTTTTTTTGTATTTTTCCGAAGCTGGAAACGGGGAGAGACAGTCAGACAGACTCCCACATGTGCCCAACCGGGATCCACCCCGCACGCCCACCAGGGGCGAAGCTCTGCCCACCGGGGGGGGGGGGGGGGATGCTCTGCCCCTCTGGGGCATCGCTTTGTCGCGACCAGAGCCACTCTAGCGCCTGGGGCAGAGGCCAAGGAGCCATCCCCAGCGCCCGGGCCATCTTTGCTCCAATGGAGCCTTGGCTGCAGGAGGGGAGGAGAGAGACAGAGAGGAAGGAGGGGGGGAGGGGTGGAGAAGCAGATGGGCGCTTCTCCTGTGTGCCCTGGCCAGGAATCGAACCCAGGACCCCTGCACGCCAGGCTGACGCTCTACCACTGAGCCAACCGGCCAGGGCGAGATAAGTCTTAATCTAATTCTCTAGCGCAGATCTTCCCTGACCACACTCTTGAGAGCAACTTTCTTCCACGGCAGGACTGAAACGTCAACATCTGGAGTCGGCTGGTTTGCAGCTAGGGCAGACAACATTTTGAAAATGTAAATGAGGGAAAGTTAACACACTGAGTCACTGTCAGCTTCTTTTCATTAGGTCACCATGTTTACCAATTCAGAAAAAGATGTCTGAGAGAAGGGAACACAGCGTAGATAAGCTTTGATGGGGACAGGTGAAAAAGAATAGCATCTTAGTAATTTTCTTCCCTGAGGAAGGATAGAATTCCTTCCACCAAGAAAAGCTGGGCAACCATGAGGCCCCAGCAAGCCTTGGAGGGCACAGAGGAAGAGAAGTGGGGGATAAATAAGGGGACAGGTTCCTGATCCAAGACAGTGTACTAGGAAGACCCGTCGACTCCTCCATCCTGAGAGTCACTACTTAACTAGTGCGGTTATGGCACCTTAATTTCTTATACTCAGAAGAAGGAGATGAAGACCCTGCTCCACCTGCCTCTCAAGGCTTTTGTGGGGACCTAGTGAGCTCACGGAAGAGGAAGTGCTTTGTAAGGAACTGTGGCTGTTTGGATATAGGGAGCAGGGGGCAGGAGTTCATCGGATGACTCCCGGGACTCGGGCTTGAAAAACTAAGTAGATGAGACAAGAGACGCTGGAAGAAAAAGACATTCGAAGAGAAAGCATCCGATACAGCTGCGCTGAGTTTGCTGTGCCAGTGAGGTGTCCCAGTGGGGGTCACTGGCCACTTAGAACTGTTCAGCCAGATGTTCTCAGGAACTGGTCCAATAATCAGACATTCCATCCCTCTCTCAGCTAGAGTTGCCCTGACTCTGACAGCTGGTCCTCCAGGTACTCAATTTATTATTACTAATTCTTCCAGGGCACCAAGACCCCTCTACAGGACCCTCTCTCCTTCCCTCCCACATAAATCAGTGGAAGAACCGGGCTAAGTTCCTGGTGATAAACGAAGCCCTTCCCCAAAGAGTTTGGCTCGAGCCCAAAGCAGCAGCTTGACCGTTGATGTAATTGTCCATTTAAGTCATCCTTGCCTCTTCCAACAAAAATATTAATGACAAAACCCAGGTGATCCTCCAAAAGGGGAAGAAGCTATATTTTTGCAACTGGAAATTAGAACTGTATTATTAACAATGCACATTAATTAAATATTTTGATGCTTACATGGGACAGGTGACAGGGGCATCGTGTGCAGAGATGTGCAAGGGGCCTGAAAGCCAGCACGATCATTTTATTAAGCACTGACCCTATTTCCCGCTGCCATGAATATTTCATTTGCAATATTTATTCCTTTCTACCATTCAGGCATTCCTCCTTGGCTAAGCTGCAGCTTTAGACAAGTCGTTTCTCTTCCCAGATCTTGTTCTTGAGAGAGCAACAAACACTTATCCAGAAATGACGTCTCATTATGAAAAGGGGTATCCTGAAAACCAAATTACAACTGGATTCGTTGCCCGGGAAAATCCATGTTAGCGATGGAGACCCCTTCATCACGTAATGGCTGTGAACATTCTGTGGGAAAAGAAGGTGTAGTTCTTGCAGGGTTGATATCACTTACTCCAGAAAGTCTTTCCAATAACCTCATTCCTCAGTTCAATCCTCCCAAGATCTCCCACAGAGCCCTGTCCTACCCCTAGCAGAGACCACACAAGGCTGTCCTAATTGCCTGTGACACATGACCCCCTCCAAATGTGCCCATATTTTGGATGGAAGGCCAAGCACAGTTTTCAAGAAGTTGCACAGCTCATCAGAATTGAACGTTTCAACAAATATGCAGAAATGTAAACACCACGACCTGCACCTCTGCAAACAGGATAAACTTTGTAAGGGTGGACGTGCCTGCCCATCTTACAGATGTATCCCTAGAGTGCACCTCATGCCCCTCCTCTGCCTCAACATAGTCTCCTAGGTGAAATATCTAGCCCGGACCAGGTAGCTCAGTTGGTTAAAACATCGCCTCAACATGCCAAGGTTGTGGATTCAATCCCCGGTCAGGGTACATATATACAAGACACGACCAATGAATGAACGAATAAGTGGAATAACAAATCAATGTTTCTCTCTCTCTCCCTTCCTCTCTCTCTAAAATCAGTAAGTAAAAAAATTAAATAAAACAGCTACTTTCTTTTTACTTACGGAATATATCATTCCATCCTTACAACATCACAGTAGGATACTCTTCTTTATATGCACTTTCGATACAAAATTACCTGACCTTCAGAGATGCTCAGAAATAAGCAAGCCCTCACGGGCACAGGCTGGTACATGCTAGAACTGGTTCCAAAGTGTATGTACTTAACCACTGTATCTAACTCCATTCCCATGCTTCCTTCACTGGGTGAACTTGGGGAAGAGAGTGATCATCCTAATCATAAACAACAGCAACAAGTACCATAGACTGACAGCCTATTAAAAGCTTTGTACACAAGATCGCATTCACTTCCCCCTGTAATCATATAATGTCGATGCAGTTATCATCTCTATTTTATTGATAAGAAAAGTGAGGCTCAGAGAGGTTAAGAACGTGCCCAGGCGGACACAGCTTGTCAGTATAGAATCATAACTAGAACTCACACCTTTCTGACCCCAAAGCAGGTGACTTTTCATCTGAGTATTGAAGCAGCACTCTGCACTGTCTTTGCAAAGACTTATGCTGACTGTCTTACCAACGTCCCAGGTTGTGTCTAACTGTCCCGCACCGCACTTCCTAACCTAGCTCATTCCTGCTCCTGCCTGGCTGCAGACTCCGGGCTCCAGCTCTGCCTCAAGGGCCCCTCTGCGCTCATGGGTCCGGAGCAGCCTCTTCTTTTCCAACCCCACACATTCTCAGACCTGGAAGTCCAGTTTTGTCTAGGTCAATAGCTCTATCGGCAAAGGGCCTGTGAGAGATTTTTTTCCTGGTTTTTCTTCAGGACATGTTAAGCGACAAGCTCTCTAACTAAAGGTCACCAGTGTGGTTTTTGGGGTGACTGCTAAAAATGTCCCCCTAGAGTGCAGTTGAAATCCTAAATAAATCACATGATGTTTAATTGTGTGTGCAAATAAAATTATGCAGGACTCCTTAATTAGAGTATAAAGTGCCAAGGACCATTTAGACTTCATGAAGAATTAATTTTTAATGACACGGGAACATTCTTATGAAAGCATGGTAGGAAGAAAAAGAGCAGGTGTAAAACTGTACATAATGTATGATCGTAATTATGAAAACTGTCGAAAAGTTGCGTGGGGACGGGGAACCTGGGGATAAACATACCAGAACGCTAACAACGACTCTGATGGATGGCATTAGAGAGAACTTTACTTTTTTTCTTTTTTTTTTTGTATTTTTCTGAAGCTGGAAACGGGGAGGCAGTCAGACAGACTCCCGCATGCGCCCGACCGGGATCCACCCGGCACGCCCACCAGGGGGCGATGCTCTGCCCATCTGGGGCATTGCTCTGTGCAACCAGAGACACTCCAGCGCCTGGGGCAGAGGCCCAGGAGCCATCCCCAGCGCCCGGGCCATCTTTTGCTCCAATGGAGCCTTGGCTGCGGGAGGGGAAGAGAGAGACAGAGAGGAAGGAGAGGGGGAGGGGTGGAGAAGCAGATGGGCACCTCTCCTGTGTGCCCTGGCCGGGAATCGAACCCGGGACTTCCGCACACCAGGCCGACGCTCTACCACTGAGCCAACTGGCCAGGGCCTACTTTTCTTTTTATTATTTTTGTTGAACTTTCCAAATTCTCCTCAATGAAAATATCTGCCTTTCTCATAGGGGGAAATAGGCATTTAAGTAACTAAAACCTGTTGGGTTATCACACTAAAGTGTACATGCAGGTCTAATGTAGGTGCGATAGTGAACTTGAGCAGAGAATAGAGCTTTCGGATAGTGCTCTTGTGTTCACTCACCGTTAGAGAGCATGTTGTTTGTGTATTTTCTCTTTGTTCTTCTCCTTCAGAGATACTAGTCAGAATACCACAAACATATCTGAAGGCCTGGGAGCCAATGGCAGCCTCCTCCCAAGCTCAGGGGAGGAAAGCATCCTTTTCCTCTGTCTGATACGTGTATTTGGGCTGGACATGGATGACACTCGTCTGGACTAAGGAGAACATTGCAATCACTCCTGATTATGTTCCTGGGACAACCACGCCCTTTGTCCCCACGGCAGTCACCGTAGGGCACTGGGATGAGGAGGAAAGAGGAGATGTGAGAAGTTAGCGGAAGCTGAACTCATAATCTCTTTATGAAAGCTTTTTCTTCAGAGTCAAACCCTCTCCTTCGTCCCCTCCAGACATTCTGGATGTTGGGATCTGTCATGAGGCCAGTGAAATGTCCTAAGTCTCTGTGAGGCAGAGTGTACATCTTCATTTCCAATGCTGTGAGAATTTAGAGGCTATAACTTCTACAGAAAAATAAAATAGTGATTGTAAAAAGGTCCATGTAATTTTCCACTTATTTTTTTTTCTGACAAGAGCAATGAGGAAAGTGTACGTCTTTCAAGCCTGTGGTGAACTTTATACCCATTTTCTGAGCAACTCCATTTTTGAGAGCCACTCTTAATTTTGAACTAATAAAAACTTGATTTAAAAAAATCAGAAAGACGTGTTAGTAGGGCTGTCAGTCCATTTTCTAATGACCCAGATTTCCTTCTCCAAGGCTAAAGCCATAACTTTAATATGCAAATATACGTCCATGGTGGTTTATACCAATGGCTATTAAGCAAGGGATGAGGTAAGAAGCATAAAAGATTGACAGTATATTTTTATTCAATCTCTCTTAAAATAATGATGCATGCAACCTCATGTCATTACTTTTTAATGATCTTAGCCTAGTTAATAGCACAGTAATATTCCAAAAAGGAGCAGGGAATTATTCCCACATTTAATTTTCATTGCAAAAGTGAAAGGAGATCTCTATTTCTTCTTTGCCAGAGAATATGTCTGCTGCCTATGACTGCATTAGCTCTGCTACATTACAGCTGAGCTAATGGATCAAAACCAAGTGATTAGTCTCCTGCCCTTTTGAGCATTTCCAAGTACTGACGGACTGGCTCCCAGAAACGTGAGCATGGGTTTTCAGTGTGTACGTGAAGTCTGCTGAACTTCGCATCAAGTCATGGCCTTTGGGCCTTCCATCAGACTTGACTACCTGTGATTTGTGCTTCTTCGGGTGTCTGGGTTGTGCAGAACAATTAGGAAAGAAGGTTTCCAGGGCTGGGGGTATAATAGAGACCATCCATCTATTCTGGTTTTCAGGCTTAGTCAAAAGCTCAGATGATCCAAAGCGGCCTTGTGCAGAAACTGTCCACTCATTCAGTAATTCATTCCTCTATTCATTCACCAGACACTATGTGCTGGCCACTGTCCTAGGTCCTTGATTCACAGTCCTGAACCCCAAAGACATTGTTCCCTGTGTTGGAGCTTATAGCAGCAATATTTTGAGTCCTCAAAATATTTTCTTGCCTGACCAGGCAGTGGCGCAGTGGGATGCGGAGCCACTGCGTCAAACTGGGATGCGGAGGACCCAGGTTCGAGACCCCGAGGCTGCCAGACTGAGCGCGGGCTCATCTGGTTTGAACAAAGCTCACCAGCTTGGACCCAAGGTTGCTTGTTTGAGTAAGGGGTTACTCGGTCTGCTGCAGCCCCATGGTTAAGGCATATATGAGAAAGCAATCAATGAACAACTAAGGTGTCGCAATGAAAAAAAACAATGATTGATGCTTCTCATCTCTCTCCGTTCCTGTCTGTCTGTTCCTATCTAGCCCTCTCTCTGACTCTCTCTCTGTCTCTGTAAAAAAAAAAAAAAAAAAAAAAATCTCAATAAAAGATACTCTCGGTTGTAATAGGCACAATGGAGTTAATGGGACCTTTTGTTTCAGGGGGAGGGAGAATAATAAAAAGCAGCAAACCAACTTAAATGCTCATGTAGATGGTAAGATACATCCCAAATACTATTAAATGTGGAAAAAAATAAAATTATATCTTTGAACCTCAATGAGATGCCGCTATGCACCCAACAGAATGGCTACAGTTAAGGAGACCAAGACACCATACGCTGGCAAAGATGTAGGGCTGCCGTAACTCTTCTACATCATTGGTGGGAAGGTGAAATGGTCAACCACTGGGTGAAAAGTTCTGACAGTTTCTAATAAAACTAAACACACAACTATACTATGGCCCAGTGGTTCCAGTCCTAGGTGGTAGCTATCTAAGAGACATAAAATCAGATGTCCAAAAAGTACTTGTACATCAATGTCAGCAGCAATTCTATTTACACTAGCCAAACAGCTGGCACAGTTGTTTGTCAACACAGTCGTATCTTTATTCAGTGAAGTACGACTCAATAAGCCAAAGGAAGTTCTGATATGAACCTCACAGACATTGTGCTCAGTTAAATAACATAAACACACAAGAATAGATATTATATGATTTCATTTATATGAAACGACACAGGCAAAGCTAAGCTATCGGGGGAAAGAATCAGAGCATTTATTGCCTCTGGAGGAAAAGGGAGTGGGGTAGACGGGGAAGAGATTCCAGGAAACTTTCTGGGGTGAAAGCAATGTTCTCTATCTTGATAGGTACTTGGAGTACACAGGTGTATTTAATTATCAAAGCCCATTTAATGCTGCACTTACGAACTGGGCATTTCGCCTGACCCATGGTGGTGCAATGGATAAGAGCATGAACCCAGAATGCTGCGATCCTGGTTTAAAAACCCCGAGGTCACCAGCTTGAGCACAGGCTCATTGGCTTGAGCACAAGATTATCGACATGATCTCAAGGTCGCTGGCTTAAAGCAAAGGGATGCTGGCTCAGCTAGAGACCCCCCTGCCCATCAAGGTACACACGAGAAGCCATCAATAGACAACTAATGTGAAGCAACTATGAGCTGATGCTTCTCACTCTCTCTCCCTCCCCATTTCTCTCTCTCTACAAAAAAAAAATGTGCATTTTATTGCCTGCAATTGTTATAAGAAAGAAAAGACCTATAAATAAATACTGAACTCTATCTAAGTAATGCTGCGCATGCTGACTGCAGCTTACTTTGAAATGCATGAAAAATATAAGTTGAGTGGATGGCTGGATGAATACATGGATGGAAGGAAAGTTAAATGTATAAAAAGATAATATATAGATGGATGAATATATGATAAAGCAAGTAAAGTAAAATATAATTCTAGGAAGTAGGTGGTTGGTGTATGGTTGTTCACTATAAAAGTCAACCTTCTATATGTTGAAATCATCATAAGAAAGCATTAGGAAAATAGATCTTTGAATCAAGTACCACTACGGTAGATGAAATTGTCACCAACTTTCTTTCACTTCCCCATTAGGCCCTTTTTAAGACTTTGCTTCCCACACTGTCTGCCACTTAAAGAGCCCACGATCCCCATGGTATGAACTCTGGAAGCTCGAGGCCCTTCCCCATACCCTATCCCATTAAATAAACTGAAAAACCAACGCATGAGGACTTGTTAAGGTTCTAGAATAGATAAATGTACCCTTAGAATGGTGTATTTAGATTTTAATCCATTAATTCATTTAGCATCCATTAATTATCTCAGATTCCCCCCTTGGCTCATGTATTTCCTCATATTTAATGACAGTAACCAACATGTTTTGTGTAGCTTCTGTGTGCCAGCTACGGTGCTAAGTGCTTTCATAAATTATCATTATTATTGTAAACAACCTTATGACTTAGAGTCACTACCCCTGCTTTACAGATGAGGAAACCAAGGTGCAAGCGGTTTTAGAAATTTTCCTAAGGTTACACACCTATTACATGGCAAAACCAGCCTTCGAAACCTGGTGTGTCTGATTTGAAGCCCATGCATTTTAAACATGCAATAAGAGATGATCTTTAAAGTTCTTTTCTGTTCCAGCATCCCTGATCTTAGAGGGCTAAAAATAAAACAAAACACAGTTCTAGACATTGTTGAGCACAGTTGTTAAGTCGGAGGGACTTGCTGAAATTTTGAATAAATAAATAAATAACTGAAATACCTCAACCTATTTAAAGCATTATCTTCAGCAACTCCTGCAGCCTGTTTGCTTCCTGTTTGCCAAACACACCTTGTGTCTTTAAGCCTAACACAATGCAAAAAGAGACAATCAGGGCTAAATCTGCAGAAGAGCATACCAGCTGTCACCAGCACCCTGAGACTGACAGATTGCTATAGCTAAGGGTTGGATTTGTTGTTTCTTGGGAGCCACGGTGAAGGGAAACATTGTGTATTCAACAGTACTTGCTTTCAGATCAAAGATAGCATACAAATATGTCTGCAGAGGTAAACACTTCTATCTCCTAGACAACTTGGTAGGATGCTACCCTATCCTCATTGAAGGAATGTTAACAGTGAATAGAATCTTTGGCTTTTCTTTTTTTAACAGAAAGACAAGAAAGCAGTATTCAAATGGTCAAACCTTTGGGAACATTCCTTAAAGCCACATATGACCTTCAAGATGAACTCTATGAAGGCTCTGCTGTGAGGCTGAGAATGAGATCCACACACGTAGTTTTATGAGAATCTCATAAAATACTGATTCAGAATTTGAAGACTCAAGATAAATGACTAGGTTGACTGGTCTTTTGGTTCATATTGGGCTGCGATTTATTTTTGACTGGTTTCTCTAACAGAAACTCATGGGGCTGCAATTCGAAGTCTGGGCTATAATGTACACACTTCTCATCTTGCCATTAAACACTGCAATTGTTTCTCACCTAGATGAGTGATTCAACTGTAACAGTACCTCCTTATATTACACAGCACCATGTGGTTCTCAAATGCCTTCAACCTCTCTTTCTCTCTCTCTGAATTCACCCCATCTTTGTACAACAGGCCCTATTATTTCACTTTACAGATGAGAAGACAAAAGAAAAGAGATTTGACAAAAATTGCAAATGATAGTTGAGGCACCCAGAATATGACCTTGCCCGATCGCTCTGAACAGTAATAATAAAATAATAAGCATAAAAGTAATTGCAATTGTAATAGCGATAATAGCAAGAGCAATAGCAAGAGCAATAGCAACAGAAATGATAACATCACAGCTTTCAGCAAGATGCTTTGCACCCAGAGGTCAGTGATTGTCCAGAGCACCAGTAGGATAGATCTTCCCAGCTCAGCAGCTCCCTCTCCTGGGGAACGCAGGAACCCAGACCCTGTCCCCCGTCTGCCATTTTGACAGTTCCTCACTACTGTCCACCGCCACACCGGGCAGCACACAATGAAACAGAGGTTTCTACCTGGATCAGTCTTTCAGAGACTGGTTGCAATGACAGACTCCCAAGTTTGACCCTATTGTTCCTGGCCAGGTCCTGAGATCAGGTTGACTTAAAATCCACTGTTGTCCGGCATCTGTTTCATCCTTCCCAATTCAGGATAACGCAGATGGGGTCCCCAAGTGGTTTGGGGGACATCTATCTTTTATTTCCCCAATTCCTAGGCCTTATAACTGAAAGACGTCTGGAGTGTTACAGAATCAGGTAAAAGGTGTATGTCCCAGGTTAGGGCTCATGAGCTTGAAGACGTTTTCTCTCCCCAAAGAAAGCGAGAACTGGCTCCTTGCTGCTCTTACCCCAAACACAAGCTGTTACATCCGGGCTCTGGAACTCAGCATAAGGGTTTCCCTACTGGCTATAATCCAAAACTACAATGACCTTGTGTATAATTTTTTGAAATGCAACAACATGTCTTTTGTTAAACAGCACAGAAGTCTACAGACTTCTATGTTTTCACATATGACTGAAGGTTAATTTCTGACAAACCCCAAAATGAGTTATTAAGGATGACAGATGCTGGCATTTGGGAACCAAGATCATTGTTCCCCAAGAGTTCTCTAAAGACTCTAATTCAATGGTTTTTGAAAGAGTAACTGGGCCAAGCAGAACTCCTTATGTCCCTTCTGACATCCAGCAGAGAGGTTGATGGTGCTAAGTGGCACAGAAAAAAAAAAATCATTTCAGCTGCCATAGCAGAGAGAAAACACTTTATTGAAACTTACCACTCGGGTTTCTACCTTGGCCACTACCACTTGACCTGTTTCTTTCTTCCCAAGCTCTTCATTTTCTCATTGTCCCCACATCACCTTCCTAATTGCACAAAGAGAAAGAATGCACTTGTAGGGATGCTGCAGTCCAATGGTCTGAGCACCCGAGCACCGGAGAGAAGTTACTAGTGAAGACATAGGTTGGAGCAGGAAGGGAGTCTGCAGCCTGGAGAAAGAGAAACTGGAAGAAGAGTCTATGGCGCATCAATTACCAACCTCAAGGGCTGTTCATTAAGTGAGATGATTTATACAAGGCACCTAGCACAGAATAAATGCTCAATAAACATTAGACCCTTTCACCCCCCCTCCTTCCTGAAGAGCACAATCCATTTTCTACCTGCTGATTAATTAGCAAGAGTGCTGCCTGTCTGGGTGATGTGCCACACAGAGCATGGCCAGCTGATTCATCATGAATAATGTAATGTCACAATCTGGACTATTTATATTCAGATGAATTGTACATAATGTGCCACACATACTAAAGAGGGACATTAATATTTAGCATTCCACGCTAAGCTGGGATGATTAATATGGCTTTAACTTTGTATCTTCTTTGCAGAATTTTCAATCTTTGCTCCTTTTAAAGGGACAATATAAAAAATGTCTTCGAAAACACAGGTGGGACTTGCTTATACGTTGCTGAAAAGAGTTGAGCAGGATGTTTTGAAAGCCTTAAAAATCTCCATAGCTTTTACCTAAATATATCAGTTCTGAGACTTTTTATCCTAAGGAAACATTCAAAAAAAAAGAAAAGGAAAAATGTTTATGCATAATATATTATGATAGGTGATTGGTTGAGTAAATTCACTCATTATACAGAACATTATGCAGTCATTAAAAATTGCTTACACAAAGCATGATCAACAACACAGAAATATACTTCTGTCACAGATTTAAGTAAGAATGATTAGCATAGACTAAGAAACTGAAGAAATAAAACAACTCCAAAATGTTTACAGTGGCTACTTTGAAGTAGTGAGTCTACAAATAATCCCTCTTCCTACTTTTTCAAATTTTTATAGAGATCTCTCCCCAGTGGTTTTTATAATCGGAAAAGTCCTTTTAGAAAGAAATAAACCATCACTAACTCCAAGCTCCATGTAGACAGAATCCCTGTTTCTCTTTCATTATTGTATGACTCCAAGTCTTAGCATCGTGCCTACCACATACACAGACAATCATTTCCGCTGTACATTGTTTGATGTTGGCAAATTCCTGAAGCCAGGTAAAGTCATGATGAAGGGAAGAGAGATAACAGGCACCCGCCATCATGTATTGGGCACCTACTGTGTGCCTGTTTTATGCCAGCCACCTACCTATATTATTTCTAATCCTTGCAACAGCCTTGTGAGTAAATGTCAGTATCTGCATATTCCAGATGTGCAAACTGAGGCACACAGAGAAAGCTAAAGAATTTACCTAAGTCCTGTCACTCGCAAGAGTGAATGACACCCAGCTGGGTGACTCCAGTGTTTTCCTTCTGTCTGCTAAAACTCACCTAGACTTTTGGATTATTCTAGTGAATTCTGTAAGCATAAGCAGATGCTGGCTTGACACAAAGATAACAAACTTCTAACATCTCAATTTCCCAGCACAGCTGGTTCCGGAGTTATTACTACTCCTCCTTGTCATAGTTTACAAGGGTCTGTGTATTTAAAACTAGGGGTTTAACGATCCAAGCTACCTTTCTCTCCCCTATCCTGCTCCCCAAATCCATTCAGATTCCTTCACTGAAGCCCCAGGACGCGGCCTTCTTGAGCCCCCTGGCCCCCGGCCAGGCCAGAGTGTGCCGCAGTACACTTGTCTGTGCACTTGGGGCCACCAACACCCTCCACCTGGAAGGCGGACACTGATGCTGACTGCGGAATCTGACAGTGATGAGCTCCGATGGGACTTGCATTTGTTGGACTAGCAGGTTTAAAACGGGCTCACCTTCAAGGAGCCTTCTTCATTCTCTCCGCAAATACTTGTTGAGTGCCCACTCTGCACATCACAGCGCTAAGTGCTGAAGTTTAAGGGTCTCCAGATATACGTGATCCATGTCTGTCTGGAGCTTGCCCTCCACTGCGGCAGGCAGACACGAACCATTAGAATCACACACAGGCATTTATAATTTTTATTTTTTTAGTGAGAGGAGGGGAAGCAGAGACAGACTCCTGCATGCGCCCCAACCAGGACCCACTCTGCAAACCCACTAGGGGGCGATGCTCTGCCCATCTGAGCCTGCTGCTCCATTGCAACCAGAGCCATTTTTTAGCACCTGAGGTGGAGGCCATGGAGCCATCCTCAGCACCTGGGGCCAACTTGCTCAAACCAAGCCATGGCTACAGGAGGAGAGGAGAAGAGAGAGAGAGAGAGAGAAGTGAGAGGGGGAGGAGTGGAGAAGCAGATGGGCTCTTCTGTGTGCCCTGATTGGGAATTGAACCTGGGAGGTCAACATGCCGGACTGACGCTCTACCACTGAGTCAACCGGCCAGGGCCCACATAGATGTTTATATGCCAGGTGCCATGAATGAGAAGTGAATTGAGGTTAGAATAGAGGCATTCTCCCCTGGTCCAGAGGCCACTGAGGAGGCACCAATAGTCTGAAATATGAAGGATAAGCAAATACATTATGTCCGTAAAATCATGGTGCACTTTTGACCGGTCACAGGAAAGCAACAAAAGATGATAGAAATGTGAAATCTGCACCAAATAAAAAGGAAAACCCTCCCAGTTTCTGTAGAATGATGTGGCAGCATGTGCACATGCACAGATGATGATGTAACACCGTGTATACAGCGGAGCAGCCCACAGCCATGCCAGTCGAGATGTGGACGGTACAGAGGAAAGTTCAGTGTGTTCTGTGGCTCGCTAAATTTGAATCCGTGACCAAAGTGCAACGTGAATATTGGCGCGTTTATAACAAAGCGCCACCACATAGGAATAACAGTACTCAGTGGGATAAGCAGTTGAAGGAAACCGGCAGTTTGGTGGAGAAACCCCGTTCTGGTAGGCCATCAGTCAGTGACGAGTCTGTAGAGGCTATACGGGATAGCTACCTAAGGAGCCCTAAAAAATCTGTGCGTGAGCCCACATGGAACTGCACTGAATAGGTATGAAACTGGGAGAGTTCTCCTTTTATTTGGTGCAGATTTCACATGTCTATCGTCTTTTGTTGCTTTCCTGTGACCGGTCAAAAGTGCACCATGACTTTACGGACACAGTGTATTAATTTAGCCAAGAGGACAGGAAGGGAAGAAACATGTGACAGAGAAAAGAAGGCACCTTTGAGAACTAAAGATGAACAGGACTTCCCAGGCCACAGAGAGCCAGGGCAGAAAGAGCAGAGCAGAAGGTAGAAGCCTGAGGCAGGACCCTAGGGGCTACACTAAGGATGTGTGTGTTTATCCAGGGAGCAATGGGAAGTCATTAAAGTACTCCAGCAGGGTCAAGTGACATCTTTTAAAGATTCCTCTGACTGGTGTGGGAAAGGAATGGGGAGGGACAAGAGTGGATACCAGCTCCTACGTTTTTCCCTTGCACCTGCCTGCCTTGGGTACTGCCTCATCCACAAAGTCCTGTCCGCCCTGCAGCGCTGTCTCGGGTGCCTCTCACCTGCCCTGCAGCACTCTGCACGTGCTCCATCTCAGCACATGTCACAGTCTATTGCAATTTCCTGTTTACTTCTCTGTAACATCGCCTGTCTATAAGCTCTAGGAAGGCAAGGACTCCCGCATAGGCCCTGACCAAAATCCACTTGGCAACCCCTGTCTGGGACCCATGTTTAAATCAACCAAACTATCCTCAGCACTTAGGGCCAACGCCCGAACCAATCAAGCCACTGACTGCAAGAGGGACAGATAGAGAGAAAGGGAATAGGGAGGAGGGGAAGAGAAGCAGATGATCGCTTCTCCTATGTGCCCTGACTGAAGATCACACGCCAGGCCAACGCTATCCACTGAGCCAACCAGCCAGGGCCTTGTCAACACTTTTATCTCCTGAGCCACCAGCAATGTTGACCCAAGGCAGGCAATGCGATAGACATTGACAAAGTAGCTAACATTTCATGGAGAAGCTACTACATGCCAAGTCTCCCTCTAACCCTTAAATACTATGTGTTAACCCAGCAATTCTCCCAGTATCCCTGAACAATATCCTATTTTAACAGACGAGTAAACCAAGGTACAGAGGGGCCAGATAACATGTCCACGGTTACGGGGCAGCACCGAGTACCATAGTCCATGCACTCAACCACAACACTACGATGAATGACAAAGAATGTGATTCTTATCTTTTTCACCCGGCATTTAATTACCCGTGTTAATGGTTTAAAGCAGTGGTCTGCATCATCCAAACGTGAGTAACGGAAACCGTCCCTGGTGCCTTCTGATACACATGGGTTTTTTTCAGTAGATTGACCTTCATAAATTACCACTTAAAATAGCCGGTGACAAAATGGGATTCCTGTTCCCTAAGCAGCAATCAAACTAATGGACGGGAAGCAACTAAGAACTATCCTGGTTCAACCAAACAAAGCACTCCATCAACACTTTTATTTAGCACGTACTTCATCCTCAAGCTACCCCCGTCCTCCTCTGCACCCCGCCACTACCTGATTTCTCCAGAGCATTCCCCACAGCCACCATCTCTCCTTCCTTACCTCCCATTCGCTCACCCTGAAATCAGGCCTTTGTTCCCATGACCCCACTGAAGTCTGCTCTATGAGAAGTCACCAGTGACTGCGGTGCTGCATGTCCAATGGCTTCCTGTCAGCTCTGTGAGTCGTCCGTGCCATTTGATCCAGCGCCTCTTCTTGAAATCCTTCTCTTAGCACTTTGGTTGCTGCTATCTGCTCTGAAGATTAAAGGACAAGGGACCTGGAGGACCACGTTTAATTTCTCATCTCCATGATTGGGAACATCGCACACTCTCTCTCTAGCCTCTAGCCCGAGTTCTGTCCTGCTGTGCGCTGCTATGAGGCTAACGAGTCCTAGCTGTGACTTTCTCTCTCTTTTTTCCTCTCCTGGTTTTATAGGACATCACAAAAAAACGTTGATGAGGCAGTAAGTACTTCAAATTAATCAGAAAATCTATGAACAGACTGAACCTCCGTATAGAGTAGACGGTGTTGAATTGTGAGGGTCGCACTCAGTGTCAGCAAGATACAACCTAACCAAGGGAATCACCTGTGCTTTTCACTCTCGACAGGGATGTCATTAAGGACGTAAGAAGTACAGAGTTTTAGATTAGGGGACCCAGGGATCATATACATAAGGAGATTCCTCTAACGAAGGACTTCGGCTTTGATATCAGACACTTAGATTCAAACTCCAGCTCAGCAAAGTCCTAGTAGAATAAATACATTTCCTCCCTCACACTAACTCTCTGTGGCTCAGAGTCCTTACGTGAAAAGTGAAGATGACAGTAGGAGGGGTAATGAAGAACAAAGAGACTATAGTGTGGACAAAGGTCTCGGCATGTAGGAGGAGCTTAATCAGTGCTCTTTCCCTCTCTTTTGCCCGTAGATGCAAAGCCAATGTTAGGCCGCCATGTTCCCTGTATCAGGAACACTGTGCGCAGTTCTCTTCATAGCTGGTGGGTCGGCTATTCTGCATAGCCGAGCCTACAGCCCCTCCAGATTAAATACATCACTCACGGGGGTCTGTGTTCCCAATGGTGGCAGCAAAGATGAATTAATCTCATCTCTTTTTTTCTTCCCCACAGTCCTTACTGTTAGCATCCCTTCTTCCCCTTCTCCCCTCTCCTTCACATATCAGAACCTGCTCTCTCAACTTTCTACCTCTGAAGAACCTGACGTCCAGCGAGGCGAAATGACTTGCCCAGATCCACACAGCACGTAAGTGACAGAGGCAGGCCAAGGAGCGGGTCCTCTGACTCCCCTACAGCCCTCCCCCAGCCACACACACCACCACCCCACAGCCGGCAACTTCAGACGTTAGTAATGCTCTGAGCTCGCCATACTTTTCAATCACTGTAAGCGATATAATCCATGCTACATTAATGCACTAATTACCAACAGAGCACATTACCGTGCCCTAATCACTAACAAGAAGTATTGTCAATTCACCACGCTGTTTGCCGGTACGTGCAAAAATGTTTCCAGGCTTGTTTGCAAGGTTTGGCATGAGGAGGGAAGACATAACGAAACAGACAATCGATTCATTTCATATTGACAACCAGTCAGGTGGCCCTTCTGTTATTATTCTTTGTCAGCAGAACAAACTCCGACAGGGTCCCAGAAGGAAGGTGGCGGATATGTTAGGAGTGTGGATGTGCTCTGGCCGGAAATAATGCTCCCGCTTGGGTGAGATTCCCGTCTCTCCCCTTTTGACCTCCGTGAGTTTTTCAAAGCCTCGGTTTTTTTAGTCATAAAATGGGAATAAAAGTGCTATCCTGGTGGACATTCAACAGCTTCATGAGCACAAAGTCCTGAGCAAGTTACCAAGAACAGAATAGGGCGCTCAGTGGTTGTCAGCTGTGTAATGATGGGATGGTTCTCTCTGTGTTGGTAATTAATTTTTCCCAGAAGCTTGAAGGAAAACTGGTAGAGGAAGTGGGAACCGGGAGCTCTAACTTATCATTCATTAAATTCTGGCCTATTCTGTGTCATGATTCTTGGCCGACACTTTACTAACATTCCATCTTCTAATCCTTGTCACAGACCTGTGACGTAGGTATGAAAATCCCCATTGCACAGACAAGGAAACTGAGGCTCACAGAGGTGAAGTATTATAGTGTCCAAGCCCACACAACTGGCAAGTAGGAAGCAGTGAAGCCAGGATGTCAATCTAGAGTGAGCTGTATTTATTTCTCTTCACAAAAAGCACTAATTCAATTTCAATCCCTGTGGGTTTTCTGTCTCCAAATATCTTTCTGGGTATGCATTTTTGGAAATCTAAAGGGGATCCTACTTAAGGGCACAGGAATGGGCATCTCCCCTAGAAGTGTCATTTAAAATATATTCAGTCCTACGCACATATTAAGCACCTACTGTGTGCCCAGCGCCATGTGTAGTACTAGCAGCATGGAGATGGAGACACGTGGCCCTTGTCGTGAGGCCATCAGGGTCCAACAGCACCGACTGTAACTCAGTTACAAGAGCCTCCATCACACAACAAAATAGGAGAGCGTACAAAAACACGAGAACACAGAGGAGAGAAGGGAACTCAAGACGAACTTCTCCAAACCAGCTTTGGACAATCACTAAACACCTGCATGCAGACTTGGGGAGAAAGGGCCGTCCGGATGGAGGAGGAGCACACGGTGCCAGGTCAGAGGTGTGAAGAGGCTGCTGTCCCAAGAGGGACCAGCGGCTGAGTCTGCAGGAGCGCGCTGTGTGATGGCACTTCTGTCTGATACTGTGTGCGTGAGGAGAAGGGAAGGAATGAGGCTCCGGGGCTGGGGGCGGGTCACTCTGGCCGACCTCAAACTGGATCTGAAGGCACCAGGAAGCAGTCTGGGGTTCCAAGCCAGAGATGACATAGCCGGGTGGGCTTGTGGATAGACCCTGGTGCTTGCTGTGCAAAGTGAGGTGGGTCTAAAGCTGTAATTCTGAACCCTGAATACAGGGAGCATTTTTTGAAATCCAATGCCAGGACCCCATCCCAGACCAGTTAGATCAGACACTCTGGAGATACAGTCTGGGGGCACTGGTGTTTTTGTAAAGCTCATCGGGCAATTCTAATATACATCCAGGATTCAGGCTACTAGGTTAGAAGCAGGAATAGCACGTGGGGGGTCATGCTGGGGAAGTCAAGTCTGGATGAGGAGAAAGGACCAGATTCAAAACAACAGAATTCTAGCAGCTAAAACGGACAATTGTGATGAGATATGGAAGCCAAGAGAGAAGAGGGGGATGGTGGGTGGGAGGAGGTGCTCCATTTCTTTTTAAACTCGATATATATATATATATATATATATATATATATATATATATATATATATATATATATATATATATATATATATATATTACACACACACATAACACTGCCACAGACTCTAACAAGCCCATGAGCAATTAGAGATGTTTTCCATCCCCATGGCAGTTACCCATGAGATTCCAGAAAGAGTACAATAATTCAAGGAAGCATACAGCGTGCTACACACCCCATCTTCAATACTCAGGGGTGCACATTCGTTCCAGTCACCCCGCACAATCCAGAGGGATGTGCACCAAAACTTTCCCAGACTCTTGAAGGAGAAATGCCTAAGGAATTCTACCGGAGGGATGAAATCTCCCTCTTGTTAGTACATTATTTACTCTGACGCAGAATTCTAGCAGCTGCAGCTCAGGCCCCATTGTTCACATGCTTGGGTAGGGAATGTAATGGGAAAACCATTAATTTGATGGTTTTCAAGGAGGTGATTTCCAATTTGAATTATTCTCAAGTTGTAAAATGAGCCTTAGCCAGTTTGTAAAACAGCAAGGAGTCAATGCACCGTATAACCTTGATTTTTTTTTTTTTTTAGCATCCTGATGCCATGAAGAAAAAATTCTCCTCCGAACTCATGATGAGGGGTTTTAAAAAAAAAAAAAAATGCCACTCTCCTCCTACCCCCTAGGCCAATTAGCAAGACAAATGTTAGCAAACGGCTCTGCAGATGCACCAATATTTACAAAGGGAGAGGGAAGAGGATGCTATGAAATAAATCATGCTGACAGTTCAATCAAAAAACTCAGAATATATTATGCTGCTTCTCAAGTGTTGGAAAGAAACTGGACAGGGAGAAGCAAATATGTAGTTGTGTGCTTTGTTTAGCTATAATAACAAGCTGAGTTCCCCGGGTTCTCCTGTTGAATGAAATCGGCACCCTAAACGGACGTGGCAGGCTCATCCAACATGATATTTTTTTTGAGAGCCAGTGCTGGTCCAGGTACAGGGGTGCAAAGGTCAGTAATGGTGAAACTTCTGCTCCCGCGAAGGTTAAATTCCAGTAGTGAAGAGGTGATGGGCAGGTGATAAAGAAGCAAACAGGTGGACGGACTGTCAATGATAAGTGTCCCAAAGAAAAATAAAGGTACAACAGAGACCAGCCAGGGGCTACTTTACATTGGGGATTGGGTGAGACCTGTCCTAGGAGGTGACATTTAAGCAGAGATTATAGCAACAAGAGCGCTGCAGGGAGAAGAGGTCTTACCCTCCCCCAACAAAGAACGGAAAGTAAGACTAGGGTGGGCGTGTCCAAGGAACAGGAAGAAGGCCCACAGGCGGCCATCTGGTGAGCAAGGTGGGCAGGCAGCAGATGAGGGTGGGGTGGGGGGGTGGGGAGGAAGGAGTCTTTGCCCAGACACGACTTCTCAGGTCTTGGGAAGGATTTTATTCTGAGTGCAAGGAAGGCTATTGGAGGGTTTTAAGTGGAGAGGCAATGGAGTCTGATTTACACATTTTAAAAGCCCCTGAAGTCAAGTCAATAATTTGGACCCCGTGAGGGATAAGGAGATTCAGTAACTGAGGGAGGGGTGGCGCGCATGCGCAGGCCTGGGCACAAGAGCCGTGATCCGCCCCAAGGACTGGAAGGCGAGAAATCCTCGGGAAAGATGAGCTATTCAAAGACACTGATGGTGAGAGGAAGGAGTGAGCCATGGGAATAGCTTCCTGAGTGTCATTAAATCATCAACATTAACGCCTCTGAGGAAAGATGACACTGTGTGTGGGCGAGAGCATTTGCCCTTCCTGCAAGAGCGAACCTGGGCAGGCGTATCTCAGGGGAGCGGGTGCCGAATCCCCGAACCATGACAGACCTGGTCACTCAGCGTGAGACGGGGCCAGGATGCTCCCTCAGGTCTCATAGTCCGGACCCGTGATTCTCGGTTAGGGACAATTCTGCCTTCTCAGGGCCATTAGGCAGCATCCGGAGACTTTTCTGTCTGTTGTCACAACTAGGAGAGAGGCCGCTCTGGCACCTGGTGGGCAGAGGCCAGGGATGCTGTCACGTCCTGCCGTGCACAGCACAGTCCTCATGACACAGAGCTGTCCTGCCCTGGGTGTCCGCAGTGTCGACGTTGAGGAACCTTGAACGTACCACAGCAGCCAAGTTAGATAGTCCTGGATTTCAATCTGCTCCGGGAGACTCTGGGCAAGTCCTCAACCTCACTGTGCCTCTGTGTCCCCGTCTGTAAAATGCCCCGGCCTCCCATGAAGATGTGCATGTAGAGCTGAGGCCGCGAGGGTAATAAAGACACTTGTGGGGGGCGGGGGCACCGAAGGAAGGACACAGAGGCTGTGTCACATGCTTTGGCATGAGGTCTCACAATACCTGAGCGAGTGTGGTGTGGCAGGTCAGGTAACATCTGAATTGGCATTAGAAGATTAGGGTATGAGTCTGGGTTCCCTCACAGATCACAGGTCACTGGGAAACGGCCCAGCTCTCCTGGGCCCTCCCTGTTCTGGTTCACGTGTGCGTACAGAAACATAAGACTGTGTCTACACGACTCCACCCAGCAGGGACATTCTTTCCTGGGCCCCATCCTATAAGGAAGGACAGGAGAGGAACCAGGGATAGTGACCTAGTATGCCCAGCCAGAGCAGGGACTCCTTTCCCGCCCATGTCAGTGGAGCTCATTTCCCTCAGGGAAATCTTAGTAGTACCCGAAAGCATCTTTATTTACCTCAACACTAAAGAAATGTTCCAAAACACGTTAGCTGAGAATGTCTCAAAGTAGGGCTTCCTCCATCTCAGCACCACTGACCTCTGGGACTGCAGGATTCTCTGTGGGAGGCTGTCCTGTGCATTGCGGGATGTTTAGCAGTATCACTGCCCTCTGCCCACTAGATTCAAGTAACCCCTAATTAAAGTAAAATGACCTGGCCCTGGCCCGTTAGCTCAGTGGGTTAGAGCACTGCCCTGAAATGACAAGGTTGCGGGTTTGATCCCTGGTCAGCGCACACAAGGGAAGCAACCAATGAGTGCCAACTGAGTAGAACAACAAATGAACGCTTCCCTTCCCCCTCCCTTCTCTCTCCCTTCCTCTCTCTGTCTCTCTAAAAATCAATGAATAAATTTAAAAAATTAAACCCTGGCTGAATAGCTCAGTTGGCTGGAGTATCATCCCAAAGCTCAGAGGTTGCAGGTTCAATACCTGGTCAGGGCACATACAGGAATAGCTTAATGTCCCTATCTCTCTCCCTGCCTCTCTCTAAAATAAAATATAAAATAAATTAAAATAAAAGAAATGGTCTTAAGCAAGCCACTTCCTCTCTTCAGGACTGTCTTCTCACCTGTGATATATATATGTCTGTACTTCTCTACAGTGAAGATGAAATGATAAGTCAAGTTCTTAGCACAGTGTCCAGTATATAACTTATTCTCAAAGTCTTTTGGTTTTGTTTTTTATTTATGTTTTATTTATTTATTTATTTATTAAATTTTATTTATTCATTTTTTTAGAGAGGAGAGAGAAAGGGGGAGAGAGAGATAGAGAGAGAGGAGAGAGAGACAGAGAGAGAAGGTAGGGAGGAGCTGGAAGCATCAACTCCCATATGTGCCTTGACCAGGCAGACCCAGGGTTTTGAACCGGTGACCTCAGCATTTCCAGGTCGACGGTTTATCCACTGCGCCACCACAGGTCAGGCAATTCTCAAAAAGTCTTTCTCCTTTCTTCTGTCACATGATAGAAAGTTAGAGTAGAGACAGGACTTAGTGGCTGCATCCCCAGAACAAAGTCCATTCATAATAAGAAGTCACTAACAGAGAGAAAGGATGGCCCAATACCTCTGGGCTGCGAACACTTACTTGCTCTTTCATCTGCAAAGTGGGGATTATTGTTTATCAAGATCACCACTGTCACCACTTAGCAAAAGAAGATACAATTGGATTTTTCCCCATGCCTGGAAGCTGTCTTGACCTCATCCAGATCCAAAGGACCCCTGAACTTTCAAGTCTTCCCCTTTAGAGGGGAGGTAGGCCACAAGCAACACACAGAGGAAAACAAGCAGGCAGCCGGCAGGGGGGAGGGCGTGGGTGGTCTCCCTGACAGCTGGTTTTTACAGACTTTCAAAGGAAAATGAGTTCACCCCCCCAGGACCTGTCTGTGTGCTGGCAGATCCCAAGCCCGAAGCATAGCCCTCTCTAGCCTGCCCAGAGCAGACAATCTCATGAGGACGTGCTGCTAACTTACGCCCACTTTGGGAGGTGCCTACAGCCTCAATGGGGAATCACCACCATGCTCTGGAGGAGACGGTTAATCATCTGACGTGGTCACAGGAATGGTGAAAACAGAAAAGGGCTGAACAGCCTCTCAGAAAGGCAGGCTCCCAAGTGGCAGGCTCGGAAGGGTAGAGCTCACTAAGTGTTTGCTCCCCATATTGCATCGAGCTGAACAGAATAGATTATTAGGGTTTAAGATGCATTTGGGTGCTATTTGGTGACAGGGGGCCAATTATGTCCCCAGCTCTGTCCCACCTTTTATTCTTCCTCTTCAGTGGTCGGCAAACTCAATTAGTCAACAGAGCCAAATATCAACAGTACAACGATTGAAATTTCTTTCGAGAACTAAATTTATAAAACTTAAACTATATAGGTAGGTACATTCCTTATCGAGGTAGCACCTGCACGTGGTATTCTGTGGAAGAGCCACACTCAAGGGGCCAAAGAGCCGCATGTGGCTCACGAGCCTCAGTTCGCTGATCACGGCTAGGTGGAGTTCCTGTAGGAGACAGAACTTTGGCCAAATGGAAGCAAAAGAATCTCACAGTTATTAGTTGGGCCAATGCCCAGTACAACAAAGCTGGATTTTTAAGAAAAGGCTAGTTTAAGTAGCATGAACTATCAAGTTCACCTTCTTCTTAATCCAAATCAGAACCTTAACTGGACACAGTGAAGAGGATCGCTGATGGCTGACACCACTCACTAGACCAGGCGTCCCCAAATTATGGCCTGGCCTGCAGCCGCATGCGGCCCCCTGAGGCCGTTTATCCGGCCCCCATTACACTTCCGCAAGGGGCACCTCATTCACTGGTGGTCAGTGAGAGGAGCACTGTATGTGGCGGCCCTCCAACGGTCTGAGGGACAGTGAGCTAGCCCCCTGTGTAAAAAGTTAGGGGACCCCTGCAGACAGACAACTGCAGAGTGAGAGGTTAAGGCTAGTCCAGACCTTAGCTTGTCTGCCCAGAAGGTATCTCAGCCAATGACTGATGGAGGTAGGGGTATAAAAGACGACCCTCTGGTCTCAAAGAATGTCCTTCAGTGATGAGGCAGGAGGGTAAGAAGCTAGGGAAACTCCTTGACAGGTGGAATAAAGGAATCTGAGACAATATAATAAAACAAGGCCAAACAACTTGAGCAATTTACAGCCAGCTAGTGAATCACATGATTTTATCTTCCCTAACCAAGGACACTTAGAAGCAAATGGTTTACACGTGTCTGGACTGTCTCGTAACAGACCAGCCTCAGACCTGGTCCCTCTTTGATAACGTTCTTTTAAAACATAAAACTAACTGGAAAATCATCCCGACCCCTATTTACACACAGTTGGATGAATCCATTTATTGAAGGACACACCTGGAACACTAATGAATATTCTTTTAAGACCCTCCCTTGAGACACCCCCCCCCCCCCAGGATTCCTTGGCTAAAGAACGATGAAAAGCCTCAAAACAAAGGACCCAGTGGTGCAGCTCTCTTGAGAGCACACCCGCGCCTTTCTCCCCTAGGCCAGTATTTGCTCTTTCTCCTAAACGCTAAGGGACCCCATGAGACTCGCCACCAGGGGAGCACTGGGCAGCGGCAGCCTGTCTCAGGCTTACCTACCCCTGAACCTATCTCCAAGGCCCCCCGTGTTTTCTGACTTTCCAGGGAGTGAACAGCAGCTCTGCCTGGGCTCATTCCTGTCACTGGGACTTGGACTTGTCAATGAGCTCCCACAGCCCAGCATGGCTTATTTCTTTCCTATAACATATTAAGGAGCTAAAGCAGGCTCGCCTAGACTCTTCCCTTGTCGCTTCTTCTATCCTAAGCCCTCCCCTCTGTTGCACTGTCCCCAGCTTTAAGAAACATACTCTCAAAGTCACCTGGACTCGTGCTGTGAAATCTTTCCTGCACAAAGTCAAGAACCCACACACCTCTGGCCTGCCTGACGCAGACCCGCTCCAGGCCCAGACCTGGTCTGGTAATAATGGTAGCATATAGACTCTAAAGTTGGGATCAGCAAGTGACAGCCCAGTGAACCAAATAGGACCTGTCATCCATTCCACTCATTTCCCTGTGCCTAGACACAGCCTGGAAGAGAGCAGAGAAAGGAAACATTTATTGAACAGAATGGAATAAAATTGAACCTCAAAAGACGGGCCATATTTGGTCAGGGTTGGGAAAGGAAGGAAGGTGTACACATAGGTCCTCAGACATACCAAGAGCTTTTATACACACTGTCCCATCTGCCACCAGCATCAGCCTGTCTCCCACACACCATCACTAGCTAAGCCGCGTCATCACTTATCCTTCAAGTCTCAGCTTAGATCTGTCCCAGCTGGAGTTCACTGTCCCTCATCTGTGATGCCTCAAGTACTTGTGCCCGCCCCTCAAGGACATTCTCTCCTAGTGTATTAGGTATGGAAATTTACTCTTCTGTCTCCCCCACTACAATGTTGGCTCCATGGGGACAGGGACCTCACCTGAATTGGTCACCTCTGTGATCTTAGCATCTAGCACAGTGCCTGGCACAGAGTGAGCCAGCAGCACCATATTTGAGGAATTGAAAGTCTACTCTCTTGTCATTTTGACTCTATTCTTTCTAACATTTCATCTAATGTTTGTTAGATGTTATAAAGTTTTCCTAAACAAGCAGAAAAGTTGAAAGGTGCACACAATAAACACTTAGATTCAACAACTGTTAGTATTTTTACATCTTATATTTTTAAAATGATATCAAACGTTCTTTGCGCGTTTGCTCTAAGCCAAGCACCTGGTAGATGCTTGGCAAACATTATTTGTTTAATCCTGACAAATAGCATAGAAGGTAGACACTGTTGCCCTCTCCATTTCACTGAGAACACTGAAGCTTAAAGACATTCCACCCCTCTCCAAATCCAAACAACCACGAAGCGTTAGGCTCAGAACTAGAGCTGGGGTAGCAGCCCGAACTCGGGACTACTAGGTGAAGCTGGCTCATGACCCCCCCCCAACCATGTGACGTGCTGGGGGTCTGTTATTCTGGGGAGACTGAGGTAGCTCCTGGAGAGATGAATCCAGACAGCAGCTGAAAGGCACACTGGGCCAAGACGAGGAAACATAGCTGAAGTTTGGTGGCCAGTCATCAAAGAGATTGACTCCACCAGCACCCAGCCGGCCCTCTCTTCTCTGCCATATATCTCTGACACGACCATTATTGGTGACAGGGCTCAGAGGCTTGCCATCTTGTATGATCTGAATTGATCCAGTAAAGAATTCTCTGAAAAGCACTATTAAGATGATTTATAGTCTAATTTTGGTTGCTATAGATTCCAGAGGGGAGAAAAAAAAAAATCTCCCACTTGCTTGGAATTCAGGCAAAGGTTCCAGTATTGATAGAGAAGCATGGCTGGCCGGGAAAAAGTCATATATTTTTTTTTTTTAAGTTTACAAACACCACTCCTGGTTTGGGGTTGCTATAGGAACCGAGGGCCTGGGGGTGGGGTGGGGGTGGGGAGAGCTCAATGGATCTCAAGCTCCGGAAAGCTGATTGATAGGTTTCCTGAATGCTGTTTAGACACTTCTATGCTAGGAGACAGATAACATCGTTTATTTATTAAAATATATGTTAAAACACCAGTTGCCTCTCTTGCCCTGGCATTTCGTTTGTAATCATTGTTGTTAAGGAATTGTACTGATAGGAGGGGAAGGCAGCCCCATTAGGGAGCTAAGTGCCATTTTGCGGGGGTAACCGCACAGGGCTTGCGGCAGGCCCGCCGGCCCGCCCACGCAGGGTGCGTAATTACACTAATTTGGCGTGATTGATTGCTTCACCATCCCCTACTCGACCCCGCGGGGCTTTCAGGATTTTGAGGTGAGGCTAATCCCAGTCAAGACTTCTGCTTCTAGCTGTGAGGGGCTCGGGCTGGGCTTGTGTCCAGCTGAGGCCTCTGATTTCTGTCTTCTCTGTCACTAGGCTGACAGCCCAGCCTGGATGACTGGCACTTTGCTCCCTGAGCTGAGCGGGTGTCATCGGGCACAGGGGCCAGACGTGCATGGCCTGTCAAAGGTGACACAGCACAGGAGATGGCCCATCACTTGCAGTCAAGACCCCAGTCTTGGCTATTGCTGGATTTGTGATGGAGGAAACCTCTTGAGCCTCTGTTTACCTCTCTGGAAATGAAGATACTGATACGGCCTCCACGTTTGCAGTGCTTGTCAGAGCAAAGCACTCCCATTAGGCCTCTGAGCGGATAAGCTCCTGCATTCCTCACACAGCCTGACAAGTTAGGTGCTTCTTCTTCGCTTTGCAGATGAGGAAACTGAGGCTGAGTTTCTGAGATGCTCAGAAACTGGAGAAGCAGCACAGCTCCTCGGGTTTGGGGGATTAGAGGAGAATGCATGTGGCCTGCTCAGCACAATTCAATGCTGGGGCCAGAGCTGGGTCCGAGTTGGTGCTCTGTAAGTATTATTGGGTATGTACTATTAATTTTATTTTTTCCAGTTTTATTGACGCATAACTGACAACTACGATTGTACATATGTCAAGTGTATAATGTGATTCGGTACGTCTATACCTTGGGAAATGAATACAACCACAGTTACCTTTTGTGTGTGTATGTAATGAGAACCCTTAGTCTACTAAGAAAATTGCAAGTATTAGAAATACTGTAGTAATATTACTATAGTCACCAAGCTGTGCAGTGGGTCCCCAGTACTTTTAGCTTATAACTTAAGGTTTGTACCCTTTGACCAACACTCCCATTAATCTTATCATCATTGTTGACGGTGACCACAGTGGCAGCAAATCATGTGATTTCCCTCACCATCCAAAGCTCACCGTGGGGACATTTGTCTAACAGTGTCAATAATCCCCAAGCTCTCCACTCCTCGTGATATCAAGTGAATCCTCACACCAACCCTGTGGGATGAACTTCATTGCCTCAAATCTACAGGGGAAGACCTTGAGTTTCCCAAAGATGAAATCACTGACTGGGAGTCACACAGCTGGTAAGAGCCATCTCTGGGATGTGAACCCTTCTCTTCACGGCTCCACAGCTTTACACTCTACCGTGTGGGGACTCACGCAAAACCAGAGAGTCAGCATTAGGGTGGGTCTCCCACAGTCCTTGACTCAATCTGCACATGATGTGCGAATTCCTCTGCAACATCCCTGAGCGGGAAATCCTCTAGGCCTGTCTGGAACACGGGGGCTATGTTAAAGGGGCTCATTGCTCTACTGAGGGCGGCTTCATAGTTAGAAAGTTTTTCCTTACCCTATGCCCAAATCCCAGCCATCTCTGCCCTACAACATGGGTTCAAGTCCCCACCCAGAGCAACCTAGATACAACATCTTTCTTTTTTATATGCCAGCTCATCCCATCACACACTGGAGGAGAAACATCATCATGCCCACCTTAAACCGATTTCCCATTTGTTCATTTATATATTCTTCCATTCATCTACCCATTTAGTTATCTAATTACCCCACAAATGTTTATTGAGATTCTACTGTGTTGCAGACACTGTGCTACACGGTGGGCTACAGTGCTGGATGCCTCCGTGTGGTTGATAGTTTATTTGGGAAGAAAGGCACTAGAAACTATTTTTTTAAAAAGTTATTTGATGGTGACTCTTAAGAATTATAAACATATGTCATGAGGAGAAACAAGATTCTAAAAGAGAAATATAAGATTTTATAGGGGCCTGACAGATGGTGGCGCAGTGCATAGAACATCAGCTTGGGATGCTGAGGACCCAGGTTCAAAACCCTGAGATCGCCAGCTTGAGTGCAGGCTTACTAGCTTGAATGTGGCTTTGCCAGCTTCAGTGCGGGATCATCAACACATTCCCATGGTCGCTGGCTAGAGCCCGAAGTTCTCTGGCTTGAAGCCCAAGGTCTCAAGCTTGAGCAAGGTGTTACTGGATCGGCTGGAGCCCCCCCCCCCCCCCCCCCCAGTGAAGGCACATATCAGAAGCTACCAATGAAGAACTAAGGTGACACTACTGCAAGTTGATACTTCTTATCTCTTGCCCTTCCTGTGTGTCTCTTTCTCCCTCTAAAAAAAAAAAAAAGATTCTATGGGGGCACTTAGAAAAAAACAGGAATTGATTTGGCACAGGTGGTGCTAGAAGGCAAGAGAGGTATGATATCTCCAAGGGGAAAACATTCCAGGAATATAAGCAGCATGTGCAAAGACCCTGTGGTCAGAAAAAAACTCAGCATGTTTGAGGAACGAAAAGAACAATGTGGCTGCAAAAAGTAAAAGGGAAAGAGTGGAGGTTATGCTGGAGCCTGAAAATCCCATTCCTTGCCTCTCCTCCAGCTTTTTATAAAGCAGAAAGAACAGAAAAGGGGTCTCAGGTAGAGCCTAAAAACTGGAAACAAGGCAGGCTAATTAATCTTGTGCTGGACTGTGATTTCTGAATATATTTATATATGTAAATGCTGTGTCTGTGCCATTGTCACCATATTTAAACTAACAGCTATGTTTCCCGGCAACTCCTTCCCTATAGGGTTCTGGTTTAAAATTATTTAAAAAAACAACCACAAAACAAAACAAACCCTTGTGGGGGATTTTTGAAGGCAGAGATTAAGCCACAGCTAGAACCCCCAGGAGGCCAACAGGTCTGATACGGTGAGGTATAGTCACGCATGTCCTTGGGGAGCTCCCGCTTGTCCTCACTCTCCTCCATGTGCTACTTCAAGCTTATCTGCCTGACGGCTGGCCCTGACGCCCCACGGCAGCTTCAGGCCACGGCCAGGCGCCTGGCTGTGCAGTCATGGAGGTGTCGCCACACGTAGTCAATGTCCCCACACAGCCCCTCTCTGCTCACTTCTTCAGTTGGATGTGCTCAGAGTCTCCCATTTCCCACCCCGGCCAGTGCTTTGGGCACACTGTCAGCGTCTCCTCCTGTTTTTTCGGGTCCCTTTCCGGGCTTTCATCTCCCCAGCTCCTCACACAGGTGCCGGAGCTCTAAGTCCTCCAAGAAATCCTTGCTCCTTAATACTCAAGCTCATCTTTCCCTGTGAAGCCTGACTAACGCAGTAACTAACACCAACCTGAAGGAAGGGAAGGGAAGGAGAGAAAAGAAAGAGAAGAGAAGGGAAAGAGAAGAGAGGAGAAAAGAGTTCAGAGAAGACAAGACAAACCACCCTCCCTTTAGATCTCATCAAACCGACAAGTCCTTGAAGGAGACCCCAGTTGGGGCCTTCAGCTGCGGTCACCTACCGTGTTCTCTCTCTGATCTGAGCGGGTCACTTTTGTTGAGCTACTGCCCTTCATTTCTTAGCTGTGGAGAAATAGGATGCCTTGTTGCCATCAGGAAACATGGAGATGGTTTAAAATGAGTGATCAGCCTGACCTGTGGTGGTGCAGTGGGTAAAGCGTCGACCTGAAAATGCTGAGGTCGCCGGTTCGAAACCCTGGGCTTGCCTGGTCAAGGCACATATGGGAGTTGATGCTTCCAGCTCCTCCCCACCTTCTCTCTCTGTCTCTCTCTCCTCTCTCTCTCCCTCTCTGTCTATCTCTCTCTCCCTTTCTCTCTGCTCTCTAAAATGAATAAAAAAATAAATAAATAAATAAAATGAGCGATCAGGTGCCATGAGAGGTCAGAATGAAATTCTAGCTCCTCCCCTTCCCACTTCTGCATTTGCATTTCACACTCACCCTCCCCGTTGGGAGCGCCCAGTCCTGGTTCCCTTCATCACCCGAGCATCAAGCCCAAGCATGCTGTCTGAGGTGCAACCGTGTGGGCTCAACCACCAGCTCCGCTGCGTTCTAAAGACAGACCTTGGTCCAGTGACCCCGCCTCTCACTCCCTCATCTGGAAATGGAAATAATAATCATGGGATCTAAAAGAGTTCAAGGAGACAGTGGATAGAAAGTTCTAGGCACAGCGTCAGCACTTCGCAAATGCTATTGTTGTCTTCCTAGTGGCTACAGCGAGTCCTGTTTCCTCCACCTGTCTTCCCGTCTTCGAATGAAGTAAAATATACGAAAGTGACTCATAATTTGTTCCACATTTTTTTATAGCGGCATGTGCAGGCTGCTTACTATGAGTTCTGCTGCCCCTTTATTTGTGCCCTTTCCCTTGGTCCTTAAACTGCCAGTGAAATCGACATGGCTGACTCTCCTATTTGGCTAACTCATAAGCCATTCCCCACCTCTGCTTACCTCCCACTTTAAGAGAGAGTGAAAACACACAGAGAGCAGCTTTTCTGTTCTTTCTACAGCTCTGAGTGGACGTGTGACTCAGTTCTGCTCAATGAAATGTAACAGGGGGGGGGCGGAGAAATTCCTAAAGAGTTGTATCAGGAAAGGCTTTACTTTCCTGATAAAAGTGAGCACTTCCCCTTTCTTCCTGTTCTGATGTGGATGTGATGCTGGTGCAGTAGCGGCCGTGAGTTGATCCAAAAACCTCAGAGACATGTATCTGTCCTTGTATCTTTTCTAATTTCACTTTGGATAGAGCGGTGTGATTGCCTTTTTTTTTTTTTTTTTTTTTTTTTTTTTTTGGTCAATATTTCTGTTACTTGCATATAAAAATGTTCTTAACTGATACCAGGGGTATTAGTATGACTCTTCTACATATAGGGGTGTGGAGGCTCTAAAGCAGTGTTCCCCAACCTTTTTTGGGCCATGGACCAGTTTAATGTCAGAAAGTATTTTCATGGACTGGCCTTTAGGGTGGGACAGAAAAATGCACAAAATAAAATTATGCGACCAGCGTAAAAACTGTGGTATTTTTAAATATAATTGTCGAACTTACGAGACAAGCGTCAAGAGTGAGTCTTAGACGGATGTAACAGAGGGAATCTGGTCATTTTTTAAAAAATAAAACATCATTCAGACTTAAATATAAATAAAACGGAAATAATGTAAGTTATTTATTCTTTCTCTGCGGACTGGTACCAAATGGCCCATGGACCGGTACTGGTCCATGGCCCAGGGGTTGGGGACCACTGCTCTAAAGGCAAATTTCAAAAGTTCACATGGATTTTAAGTAGCAGAGTCAGAATTCAGTCCCAGGGTCTGCCAAGCTCCAAAGCCTAAGCTCTTAGCCTGTACTGCTCTGCTGTCCTCAATGATTAAACAATTCCTTACTCTGCCTTCCCTCCTCCGTAGAGAAGTCCCATTCTGAAATCCAGTCTGGGTCCTAGACCCTCCGTAAATCTTTCCATGGGTAATCCAGTCCACAGAGAACTCTTGCTGCGTGGATTCCCATGTCTTCATTTCTACAACGTGGCATTACTGGTTTTCTAAAACTTCCAGTGCATTGTACTTTGGGCCCCACCCCCACTGTACACATGCTTCTTTTTTGAATTTTTATTGTATTGATTGGAGAGAGAAAAAGGAAGGAAGGGAGAGAGGGAGAAAGGGAGAGAGAGAGACAGGAACATCGATCTGCTCCTGTATGTGCCCTGACTGGGGACTGAACTATATACACATGCTTCAGAGCAGAGAAGCCAGCTAGTGTAGACTGAAGATCAGGGGATTTGGAAATTGGTTCACATCTACCTCTTGCCTGTTGTGTGGCTTTGGGGGAAAATCAGTTCATCAGCCTGATTTATAAAAATGAAGATCATAATGTTGCCTTAAGGTATTAGTGAGAAAATTATTTGTAAAGCAATTAGCAGAGTGCCTGACTCATCATGGATGCTCAAAATGATAACGAGCACTGGTAATACTGTGTGTTTTATTTCTTGTGTACTGTCGTAGTGTGTGGCAAACGGACGACAAATAGAATGAGTTCAATAAGCAGCCATTAATAGAATGGTCCATTGACTATTTCATTAAGAACTTACTGAGATGTCATTTTTATTCCAGACAATGTGTTAAGTATTTGACTTTAATGATTTTTTTTTAAAAAAGTCAAATAAAATACCCCTGTCCTGGACAAATGAACAGATAACTATAATACAATGTGACAGATTCAATAATAAAGAAACTCACAGGGTTTTGGCGGCACACAGTGGAAGGGCACTTATCCAATCTAGGAAGGCTTCCAAGAGGAGGTCCCAAATCGACTCCTAAAGAAGCGTAGAAATTAGATTATAGGCTTTGTGCTTGCCTTCCAGCCTCCACGTAAGTTACAGAAGCAGCGGACAAAGGAGTGGCGTCTGCACATCTGTGAGTTGTGACGCAGATTCGTGTTTTTAGTAATTGCTTTTGCATCGTAGGACCCTTGTCTAGAGGCTGGGTTAGTTGGAAACAAGCCTCCCTTTCAAGTTCACTTTCATTCTGGCTTTTCCTCCTTTGTGGTAAACACGCAAGTCATTCTGTAAACTCTCTCCCCATTCCCTTTCAGGCAGGATGCATATTCTTAGAAGCAGCCCACTGAGAAACAAAGGTTAATTCTGCAGGGAATGAATTGCCAAAGCCCTATTCTTATTTGAAGTTTTGATTGAGGGAAGCAACGTGGGTTGTTCTTTGCTTTACAAAGTTCCCTCACATCTCCATCAGAGGCAGATTTGTCAGCGGGGCTCCTCGCAGGGGCCAAAGGCACTAGTGAGATTTTGAATCTATTTTTTTTTTTTTTTTTGTGACTGATTTTAGAGAGAGAGAGAGCAAAGGAATGAGAGAGAAAGAGGGAGAGAGAGAGAGAGAGAGAAAGAAAGAGACATTAATTTGTCGTTCCACTTAGTTATGCATTCATTGCTTGATTCTTGTATGTGCCTTAACGGGGGATCAAACCCTCAACCTTGGTATATTGGAACGACACTCTAACAGACTGAGCTACCCAGCCAGAGCCTGATTCTTCTATTCTTATTTGGCTGGAGATGGGCTTTGTCACTGCTTACGGGACCTTTGGTAAGGGGTGCTCAGTTAGAAGGCTTCAGACCTGCCAGCCTCGCTGCGTACAGGGTGCTATCAAGTCAGTGGGCAAGAACAAGGCTGACAGTAGTACAGTGTGTCCATAAAGTCATGGTGCACTTTTGACCAGTCACAGGAAAGCAACAAAAGATGATAGAAATGTGAAATCTGCACCAAATAAAAGGAAAACTCTCCCAGTTTCATACCTATTCAGTGCAGTTCGATGTGGGCTCATGCACAGATTTTTTAGGGCTCTCCTTACGTAGCTATCCCGTATAGCTTCTACAGACTCATCACTGACTGATGGCTACCAGAACGGGGTTTCTCCACCAAACTGCCAGTTTCCTTCAACTGCTTATCCCACCGAGTAATGTTATTCCTATGTGGTGGCGCTTTGTTATAAACGCACCAATATTCATATTGCACTTTGGTCATGGATTCGAATTTAGCAAGCCACAGAACACACTGAACTTTCCTCTGTACCATCCACATCTCAACTGGCATGGCCGTGGGCTGCTCCGCTGTATACACGGTATTACATCATCATCTGCACATGCGCACATGCTGCCACATCATCCTGCAGAAACTGGAAGGGTTTTCCTTTTATTTGGTGCAGATTTCACATTTCTATCATCTTTTGTTGCTTTCCTGTGACTGGTCAAAAGTGCACCATGACTTTATGGACACACTGTACTTAAATAAGAGCCCCTTATCTGGTGCATTTATATATATATATTTATTTATTTATGCATTTATATATATATATTTATTTATTTATGCATATATATATGTATATAATTTTTTTTACAGAGACAGAGAGAGTCAGAGAGAAGGATAGACAGGGACAGACAGACAGGAACGGAAAGAGATGAGAAGCATCAATCATCAGTTTTTCATTGCACGTTGCAACACCTTAATTGTTCATTGATTGCTCTCTCATACGTGCCTTGACCGCGGGCCTTCAGCAGACCGAGTAACCCCTTGCTCAAGCCAGTGACCTTGGGCTCAAGCTGGTGATCTTTGCTCAAACCAGACGAGCCCTCACTCAAGCTGGCGACCTTGGGGTCTCAAACCTGGGTCTTCCACATCCCAGTCTGATGCTCTATCCACTGTACCACCGCCCGGTCAGGCTATTTGGTACATTTATAAAATATCAGAAGATGATAGAAATGTGAAATCTGCACCAAATAAAAGGAAAACCCTTCCAGCTGCATCCTCAGTTGGTCACCATGCTCCTGGAGTGCTGCCGTGCTCCAGCCGGGAGCCTCTGATTGGCCCTGCGTGGTCTGCGGGAATGGAGCGTGGTCTCTAAGGGCTTTTCAGAGTTTCTCTGTGCTCTCTGATCAGGTAGCCTGCGGGGCGCCTTGTTCACTCACAGATATCCATTGTACCATGGGCAATTCCAAACAGGAGTGGACAAGCATGTCTACCCCCTATATTTTTGATGTTCCTTGTATTGTACATAAAAGGAAAGTGAGGGGTTAGAATTCACCCACCAAGCTCTGAACCCATGCGGCTGTTGGCCAAGAAGGTGAGACATTTTCTCAGCCATCTGTTTACAGAAGGCACATTTCTCTAATGCACGAAAAGGTGCAGTTGAGGCTAACCTGAACTCTATGTATAAGACAATCGTAGCGCTTGCTTTTATCCTAGAAAGGGATGAGGAAGGGGCCAGAAAATATGCATTGTAAGCCACTTGAGAACTGGGTTCATGCATTTTTCCCTACTTGGGGAGCTTAGATATGACCTGCCTTATCATATCCTTTTAAAGGACCTTGAAAAGAATTTATTCTCATGAATGCATTAGTGAATAATGTAAAACTTGCTGATGATTCCATGGGATAAATAGGCAACTTAATAATATTCAGGATGACTTTAGATTATGCCAAGTGCTAAGAAGTAAATGAATAGCGTGGTGTTCATGCAGTGATGGGGGAAGGGTGTTACCTTAAATAAGTGGTCAATAAAGCCTTCTTTAATTATTAGCATTTGAGCTCAGAGTGAAGTGAAGGTACAAAAGGCTGAGACACTGAAAAGCCAGGGGTCCAAGGTATTCAAAGAGTCCAACAATCTAACTAGAGGGAAGTTGTACGTGGATTTCCCGGGGCACCTATCTGAGGGAAGGAGAGCTGTCCAGGAAGAGCAGCTGTGCTTCCATCTGGGTCCTGACATTGTTCTTATGCTCAGAATCAATCGATGCCTTGCTATTCTTGGTGGGCAGAAAGTCTTTGCAAAACTTGACCTCTCCCAAGTGTTATCAATAGAGCTAATAGTGATGCTGTCAGAAGTGTCCACTAATCGTCAGACATCAGGGGGCTTTCTGAGTTCAGTGCTCTCGGTTCAGAATTTCTACTGCCCTTGGAATGTGTCAATGTGTGTTAAAGATTCCTGCCTTACAGAAGTTCAATTATGGTATGATATTGATTCATTTTATGGCTTTTATTTTTACATGTTTATGTGTCTGTTTTCAGCAACTGCCTCTGCGTCTCTGGGGAACAAGAGCCCTGTATCTTTCCACTTTGCGCTCCAACACTAAAATCGTGTGTATTTCAAAATAGGTATTTAGTGAATGCTTTTCCTCTCTGCTGATCCCATACCCAAGTGGTGTGTTGTTTAGATACTTTAGATTAACTTATCACATTGACAGACAGATAACTAAAAAAATCCAAAGTCACCTTTGTAGGCTGAAAACATTCACCTGTGCATCGTAAACAACTTGAGGACTGGGTCCATGCATTTTTCCATGCTTATGTAGTCTAGATACGAGCTGTCCTGTCGTGTCCTCTTAAAGCAGCGGTTCTCAACCTGTGGGTCGCGACCCCAGCGGGGTCGCCTAAAGCTATCGGAAAATACATAATGCATATCAGGTATTTACATTCCGAATCATAACTGTAGCAAAATTACAGTTATGAAGTAGCCACCAAAATTATTTTTTGGTTTGGGGTCACCGCAACATGAGGAACTGTATTGCGGGGTCATGGCATTAGAAAGGTTGAGAACCACTGTCTTAAAGGATACTACAAAGAATTCTCATAAGTGCATTAGGGAGTAATGTAAAACTTACTCTGAAGATTCCATGGAGTAAATAAGTAAACATTTTACATTGTACATCAAGTTCAACCACCTAAAGTCTCTCTGTGAGCTTTCTTTTAACCAAAGTGCACTCTCCAATACTGTCCAGGTGTTGCGTTTCTCTCTCCTTAATTTCCTGAAGAGTCACCAAATTCACTGACATCTTCTCTTCCCTAATTCTTGGAGCATACTATTGTACTCTGTTTAAGTAGAGTTTTCATAGCAGCTTCTAAGAGAATATGATCGTCTCCACATTGCTTGTCTTATAGTCTCATGAAATGTTTTTCTGTGGTTTTTTTTTTTTTTTAGCAATAGGTGCTTAATTAACAGGTTACTAAATTCACAATAGCATAGTGCAATTGATGAGGTACTGTGTTATGAACAAAACAAGAGCTTCTAGCCTTTCTCAGACTTCTGAAACTCCAGCCCATATTTGGGTTGCTAGTGGAGTTATAGGTGAGCTTCATCATCAACCGATTTCCTTGGCTCTGGATGTGCCAGAACAGAGTAACTCCAGGCTGTTCAACAGTGAATAACTTCCAAGTCTGGGCACATACATGTGGATGGGTATAAACCACCTCTTACCTAGTTACTTTAGGGTTTAGGAACTAGTCTAATGCCCCAAAGCCAGTGATACTGGGACCCTCAATAGGAACTGCTCCACAAATTCCTCCTTCTTTACACAGGCTTCAAAAACATCTACCTTGCCAAATGCTCATAGTCCCTACCCGGATACATGTCGCAGTGACAATGAACTACTCAGAGACCAGATGAAATGCTCCGAGGAGCCGAGGGGAGGCAACAGCCCCAGTCAGCAGACCAAAGGACTGAAGCCCCTCCCCAGCCTCACTCAGATATTTACTAGCCAGTACAAATAATTCAAGGAGGCAGAGAGCAGAAGTTTTCAGGTGAAGTAAAGGACAAGGCATATGCTGACTGCTAATCTCTGTTCTGAGAGCCTAAACATTTCTTGTTGCTAAATCCTTCCTTCTATTTTGCTGTTTCCAGCACGCCCTGCTTCCAACATGGGTCAGAGAGGCCCCTGGATGCTTGTCCACTCAGGGCTTTCACCCTATGACACCTCTCTGTCTCTAATTATTGTCCTAACTCTGCATATTTTCAGAGCATATTCCAACAGATTCACTGCTCCTGGCCTCAGCTTGACCAGAGCAGGCACATGACCCTGAGGGAGCCAATTACTTTCTCTCTCTCTCCTGGGTATCTGGAATGGAGACATGGAAATGCAGTTAGAAGCTGAACTGGAGGAGTCTGCAGACCGTGTGTAAGCAGGTGAGTGACAAGAGATGGTATAGTGAGAGATAGAGCATGTCCCTGATGGCTTCACATTTCCCACGATGCCTCCTGCCTTTGTTTCTATGAGATTCTCTCTGTCATTATAACAGCTCCTATTCGTCCTCCTTTGAGTGCGTCTCTGGACCATACACCAAACTACCCCTGACCGAGAACCCCTTTCTCCAAACCGAGACAAGCATCCCTTCTCTGTGAGCTCCCCATGCACCTTGCTCATGGGGCTCTTCCTAACACACTGAAATGCAGTTCATCACTTACGGATTTCTTCCTTACCAGGCTGCCTGCAGACTGGAGACCAGGTCTATGAATCTGGCCCTTATCCCTACCACCTAACTCCGTGCTAGAGACATAGCAAATGCCCCAAAAAATGTTGGTTGAATCAAATTGAGAACAAGGTCATCTACAGAATAAAATCTGTCCCTATCAGTTTGTTCTAAGCCTTTTACTGTTTCCACAGATGACCAGGGTTCCCCAATCAGCTTAGAGCCATGTCTTTATAACATGCACTAGTCACAAGCCATTTTGGGGACTCTTTTTTTAAAAAATAAGTCCCTTCTCTTTTTTCTTTTTTTTTCTTTTTTTTTGTATTTTTCTGAAGCTGGAAACAGGAAGAGACAGACAGACTCCCGCATGCGCCCGACCGGGATCCACCCGGCACATCCACCAGGGGCGATGCTCTGCCCACCAGGGGGCGATGCTCTGCCCCTCCGGGGCGTCGCTCTGCCGCGACCAGAGCCACTCTAGTGCCTGGGGCAGAGGCCAAGGAGCCATCCCCACCGCCCGGGCCATCTTTGCTCCAATGGAGCCTTGGCTGCGGGAGGGGGAAGAGAGAGACAGAGAGGAAGGAGGGGGGGGTGGAGAAGCAAATGGGTGCTTCTCCTATGTGCCCTGGCCGGGAATCGAACCCGGGTCCCCCGCACGCCAGGCCGATGCTCTACCGCTGAGCCAACTGGCCAGGGCCAAGTCCCTTCTCTTAATTATATCACTGCTGCCTGGGCAGAGCCAGCATAACCTCTGTGGGGGCTTCTCAATGAACCCTGTGGGCAGCCTTGCATGCAAAATACCGAAGACGGCTACCAGGGCCATTTTTCATGATTGAATGAGCCCTTGACCCCCCTGTACAGACTAATGGAACCACACAGATGTGCCGGACATCTGTTTCTTCTGTTTTCTTCTGATGACAAGAATCATGCAGTTGGAGATGATGTTACAATGGCATCGCAGGTCATTTTGGTACCCATCTCCCCAGATCGGGATCCCTATCCCCACAATATCTATTTTGCTCTGCCCAGGCCTTCAGCAGCCCTTTATCCAAAATTTGGAACAGGTTCTACAAGACACAGTGAAGCCCTTCAGGTTTGTCTTTTCAGCCATCACAAAGAGTATCTTGTGGCAAAAGCAGGGCATTGTCTTTTTCCTACAGACTGTGTAGTTCACCCAAAATGCTGCTATGTCAGATTTAATGAAATAAAACTTCAACCCAGAAAAGAATTGATGGCGTTAGTAAATTTTTTTAAAAATCTGTATTAAAACAATATGAAAGGTTTATCTAAAAAATATGGTTGAGAAGCCTTGAACACGACGGAGCCTGGGTTAGCTCTGTAAGTCATCAGAGACAGTGTGGAAAGGTGGCCATCTACGCTCACCTCACCTCAATTTTTCCAGGGCATTTCAGAATGAGCTAATAAAAAAATAGTGAAACATGTTTTACAGTGTAGTTCCTTGTGAAAATCCATGAAACCTTAACCTTTATTCCTTGAGAGATCAAATATTATATTCAAACATTTACATGTCTATAATTATTACATACATGCACAGGAGTTTAATTCGACTTTAAATTGAGTAAGCCAGAATTATATACATTATTTACTATGCCACTTGATCTATGTGGAACTTCTCCTAGAAAGGCAGTTCTCAAAACAATACACACATTTGAATACCCAGTGGAGCTTTTAAGGAGCTTGCTCCTCAGATCAGTTATGTCGGAATCTCTAGGCATAAGCCCCAGACCTTGGCCTTGTTTAAAGCTCCCCAGATGTTCGACGCACAGCCCTGACAGAGAACCACTGTCCTCAGAAAGATTTAAGGATGCGAATCATCTATTCCTTTTAAACAGCAAACCTCTTACTTTCCAAAACCTGTCCTAAACCATCTCATCCAAACATGTCGGACCTAGACAACCTCCATAAAAAATTCACAAAACACAATTACTGTTAACTAGTGTTCATTTGGTTGGAGGTCAGAGTAAACACTGAAGGCTGAGTTGCTATCCTGGGTGGGGGCGGGAAGCTATTGGTCACTACTCGGAATTAGTCACCAATTGTCCTGGTTGTCTTAGACCTTTGCCCTCCTGATTACAAAGTACAAGCTAAAAAAAACATGAAATAATGCCAACAACCCTTCAAAGAGAATAAGCAAGACTTTTTAGTGGTGTAGACAGGACATCCTATCCTCCCGATATAAAACATTTAAGTTAAATATTCAACCATTATTCAGTTGGTCAACAATTATGATATGGCTACTGGTGAGGTAAAGTGAAATCTATACAATATCATTGGAGTAACAGATACATATCCCTGGAGAGAATGTTCAGGTTGGAAGGTACTTCAGCAGTCAAACAATCCAACTACTTTATCTTATGTCTTCTGAGGCCCAGAGAGGACTAAAGCAAAGGTCCCTAATTCTAAGACCATCACTCTTACTCCTTAGCCTAAAAGTCACTTTTTCTGGATCCCATCAGCAGCTGACTTTTTCCATAGGTGAAGTGGGCAGAGCCAAGACCTGAACTCGAGCCTCTCCCTCCAAGTCTAGAAGAAGCACAGTGGTCCTGGCCCCAGATGAACCAAACACAGTCCTGTCTCAGCTGCCAGCGCAGGGAAGCAGGAGCTGAATCCTCTTGGAAAGGACAGTTCACCTCTTTGAACCTCGGTTTTCTCATAAGTAAAATGCATAAAATGAAAACTCTGTCTTGAAGGATAACTGGGAAAGTAAAGTGAGATCACTAGGGGTCAGCAGACTTTTTCTGTAAAAGGGGGAGATAGTGAATATATTAGGCTTCATGGGCCAGATGAGGTCTCTGTTGTATATTCTCTCTCTCTCTTTTTTACAACATTTTAAAAATATAAAAAATAGCCAAATAAACATTCTTATATCCTGGGCCATACAAGAGCAGGCCGTTGTCTGTAATTTACCATGGCCTTTATCAGAGGAGAAGTGGGGTGGGGAAGGAAGGAGGGGGGACAGGGGAGATAAATGGTGATGATGGAAGGAGACCTGACTTGGGGTGCTGAACACCCAATATCATATACAGATACTGTATTATAGAATTGTACACCTGAAACCTATATAATTTTATTAACCAATTTCATCCCAGTAAATTATATATATACATGCACACATACATATATACATATATGTGTGTGTATACATACATAGATATAAAGACCATATGGTCCAAGAATGCAGGAACCAAGCATGTCTTAATGCTGCAAATTCAGCACCAAGGACAGCACCCTGTGCTTGTTCAATCACTAAATACCCATTAATGTTTTTAAAAGTCTAGTAAAAATTACTGTGCGTTTATTAAATGTTGCTATTGTTGTGTGCATAGCTACAACACTATGAGACAATATATAAAGATATTGTGTACAGCGGGATTAAAAATGGTGAATTAGCTCATTAAAGAATTGGCCTGGCCTGTGGTGACGCAGTGGATAAAGCGTCGACCTGGAAATGCTGAGGTCACCGGTTCGAAACCCTGGGCTTGTCTGGTCAAGGCACATATGGGAGTTGATGCTTCCAGCTCCTCCCCCCTTCTCTCTCTCTGTCTCTCCTCTCTCTCTCTGTCTCTCCCTCTCCTCTCTAAAATGAATAAAAAATAAAAATTAAAAAAAAAAAAAGAATTGAGAGGGCCTGACCTGTGGTGATGCAGTGAATAAAACGTCGACCTGGAAATGCTGAGGTTGCCGGTTCAAAACCCTGGGCTTGCCTGGTCATGGCACATACGGGAGTTGATGCTACCAGCTCCTCCCCCCCTTCTCTCTCTTTGTCTCTCCCTCTCCTCTCTAAAATGAATAAATAAATTTTAAAAAAGATAATAAAACTTTATTAAAAAAAGAATTGAGAGGAAAAATAGGAAACTGGGATCATGAGTGTCTAAGAAAATCTCTCAGAGGAGGGGGCATTGGTCTGAGCTTGAAGGATGGGGGAATTGTGGGTAACTGAAGAAGCTAATTATAAATGTGCTCCAAAGGAAGTAAGAAGAAAGCCATGTACCCACCATGGTGCCATGTTTTATAGACATTACCAGGACAAGGTTATGGTTTAACAAATATCACCTTATTCTATGACTCCTTGGGCTATAGAATTCAATGGCTATTGGAGAGAGATATGGGCAAATTCCCACAGGGATCTTTACCCTAAGAACCGACCTCTTATCATTTTTTCAGTTTCAATGACAGTAGACTATCTCTAATGGCAAAGATGGCCCTGACTAACCAGTGAACATGAAAAGATACATACGGCCTTCTCATGACTCACTTTGAAATAAAGGGGAAATCTGACCGATTATCTTGGTTCAATGCCAAGATCTCAACAGTCATAGGCACTAGTTCTGTACAAAAATTGTGGCCAAGCCTGGAAATTTCAAGTGTCCCAATCCCCTGAGCACTACAGCTGTATTTTAGATTATTGACTGTGCACGTGTGTATGAACTGAAGGCCTGTTACTGAAAATCCAGTCCTAGGAAAGCATGGAGCAACTGTGCTTGAGGATCACATTAGAGAGAGACACTTTCTTCTTCTTCCTCCTCCCACTACATACACCTCCCACCACATCTTTCAGGGAGTTATTACCAGGCCAGCACTGGGGTTTAAGATTATGTTAATCAGATCACCAAATAACGTGTGACTCAATTTATACCTCCAAGCTTGTGGATAGTAAAGTGCCAGCCATGTAAACATGATCACATTTAGTTCTCCTCGTTCCAGATGAGGAGATAGTCTCAAAAGTGAAATAACTTCCTATCATTCACCAGGTAAACGACGGAGTTAGGTCTCTCTGCCTTTTCACTAAACCATATGGTTTACCCAAAGAATGCATTATACATGACGAGCATCAACTCACTTCCCAGAAATGGAGTTTGCATAGCAGAAGGCTTTGACTCTCTAAACAAGGGTATGACACTCAGGGAAGGCAGGTAGAAGGAAGATAAACTTGAAAGTTGTTTTCCTCAGATAGAGAAGAGAAACCCTAGACTTCATCAATCAAGCAAACAGGTTCCCAGGGTCTTACGTGAGTGCTGGAGCTTGGATGATGATGACACCCACAGGGTTGTTAGACCGCTGTGACAGATGAAATGTGCACAAAAATCAGGACCACGGTTGCAATTCAGGCTTCATGAAGCTGCTGTCAGGAGTAGTCGAGAAGAAACAGGCATAAACCAAGGAAACAAAGCATAGCCCACTCCCTGACCACTACGTGCATATGCTAGGTAGACTGCTTCAAGTACAGACACTAGTATTAGGTCAGTTTCATTCAATGCTTAGAGATCGATCAATAAAAAATGTATACGGTGCCTGTGTGTCTAGCAAAAAAAAAAAAAAAAAGGAAGAAAGAAAAAAAGAAACAACCTCACAGTGCTTAGGTTTCTTAAAGCACCCAGAGACCCTGAGTAAACCAGGCAGGTTCAAGTCTGTGATAGACTTCTGCTGTCCAATTTAATATTTAATATTTTAATATTTAATCCTAAAGCTATGTGCTTGATTTCTTAGGTTACAGAATATTGAAATGCGCAGCTATTAAAAGCGCTGTGTTTTGGTTCAGGAAGAGAGCACAGCCTTTCCCAAGGGACAGGTGACTCCGGCTGTCGTGCTTTATTTGTTTTTAAAATCATGGATTTATTTCTTAAATATTTATTATTAATGCAACAATAATGCCACCTGGTATTTATATAGTACCTAGTCTTCTGAGTGTGCTGGCTGAATAATATCATCTGTCTTTACAAATTTTATTGTCAGGAAGAAGACTGAACTAACTTTTGTCTTCTTACAGATGAGAAAACTGCCCAGAGAGATGAAAGGAGTTTCCCCAAGTCACAGAGTGAATCTATTGGATTTACTCACAGAGACGCTGCTCACATTGGTGTTGGTTGGCTGTAATAGTAAAATTTCTTCCACAGCTTTCCAGAGCAAGGTCCTCTCCACCATGTTTTTACTGCTTACTCTCATAAACTTTCACCTATAGAGGGATGGATGTAGGATAGAGACACATACATTGTATTACAAATGACTTACTCATTCATTGAAGAAATACTTAAGCTTCTATCTACTCTGTGTCATGCACCAGGGTACTATCTAAGTCCTAGAGCTGCTTTTTAAAAGATTTTATTTATTGATTTGAGAGAGAGGAGAGAGAGAAAAGGGGGGGGGGAGTAGGAAGCATCAACTTGTGGTAGTTGCTTCTTCTATGTGCCTTGGCCAGGCAAGCCTGAGATTTCAAACCAGCAACCTCAGCATTCTTGATTGATGTTTTATGCTCTGCGACACCACAGGTCAGGTGCCCTAGAGCTGTTTTATTTTCTATTGATGCTGTAACAGATTATGATAAATTTAGCAGCTTAAAGCAAATACATGTTCATTATCTTACAGTTCTGAAGGTCAGAAGTCCTAAAATTGAGGTGTCAACAGGCTGTATTCCTGCTGCAGGCTTCAGGTAAGGATCCACGCCATTGCCTTTCTAGCTTCCAGAGGCCACCCGCATTCTTGGCTCATGGAATCCTCCTCTGTCCTCAAAGTGCATCATTCCAACCTCTGCTTCCATCATTCCACCAACTTTTTCTGGCTCTGACCCTCCTGCCTTCCTCTTATAAAAACTTTATGATTATATAGGGCCCACCAAGTAATCCAGGAGAGCCTCCCCATCTCAAGATCTTCAAAGCCCCTCCGCTATGTGGACGGACATGTCTGCTGGATGCAGCAATTGCAAGGACAAAGACTTCTTCAGGGGAAATGGGACATTATTCAGCCGACCGCTGACTGTGATGATGTTTAAGGTTTGTTCTAGCCCTCACAGTAATTTCATTCGGTGGGGAAAAGGTGCACAAATGGATGATGACGAGAGATTGGGAGTAAGAGGATGGGCTTCTACCCCAGGCTAATTGTGTGAGGAAGACCCCAGGAGAAGAGGATGTATAAAGCTAGTCTTCGAGTATGAATGGGAAATAATCAGGAAGGAGAGTAAGGTAATGTGTTGGAAGTCAGGAAGTCCAGGCACCGAAGATGCTTCAGGCAAAAGGCACAGCCTGAGCGGTGGGAGGCCGGTTTCCAGTTCATTGAATTCTGTTTGTTTCCAGTTGGTCTGTTTTGTTTCAGTGGGACCTCGAGTGATGGACAGAAAAAGGAATACCTGTGTAGCATAATAATGAGGAGCAGGAGACTGGTGTCAAGCAATCTGGGTTTCATCCAAGCCCTGGCCCTTCTTAAAAGTTTACTTCTCTGATCTTAACTTTTATCATCTGTCAAATGGGAATAACGAGGGGTACTTGGAGAATTGTTCCAAACATAGAATGAGATAATAAATCTAAAGCTCTAAGCACAATTCCTGGCACCACTTAGTAGATGTTCAATAAACATTAGCTTCAATAAACATTGTTTGTTTGTTTGTTGCTTCTGTTTGGGCCTCTTTCTGCTCCAGGATGCTGAGATGGATTCAATTTTGACCTGGGCCAGGAAACCCTCTAGGAAGAGCAGGTGTCTCTCTCCTTAGAGAGCCTCGTCCCCAGGGAGCTATCCTCACATGTCTCTTCATGAAGCTGACAAGGACTTCTCTAGGGTGTTATGTGAGCTACTGAATTCAGGTCAGAGAAAGCAAGGTCATGGCTGCCACTGCCGGGGCCGGGAAATCTTCCATAGCTGGAATCCCACATTTCTCTCTTCTTAGAAATAGGCAGGTTGGCTTATTCTTGGGGATGAACAAATAGCTGTGATTTCTGTTTGCTGGAGGAGTCCTCATTTGCCACCTTCTCCCCGCAATGTTGACAGCGGCATGTAGATGGCAGGAAGTTGCGGGACCTAGGCCAGGTCAGCGCCTAATAACCATATCTCTTCAGTCTAGTGACAGAACTTCAATTTACCCACCGACAAAATGAAATGTTTTAAGCTAGATGATTTGTAAGGCTTGTTCTCGATGTAAAATTCTACTATTCTACAGTGAGTCCGGAGCATAAATAGATGCCAACTACTGATGGGCAGCCTGGGCCGCTAGAGAAAGCTGGACTTTGGGGTCAGACAAATGTGTGCTCGACTCCTTGCTCTGAGATTAATGCACAGGGCTACTTAACGTGCAGTCTCGGCTTCTGCAAAATGAGGATAAAAGTGCCAACCTAAAAAAGTTGGTAGAAAGACCACATGAGACATCATATGGAATGGAAAATCTGGCACAGAATTAGTGGTCCACGAGTGCTGAATGCAAATGTTGAACGGTGATGTGTCTCACCTCCAAATTCCGTGGCCAGATCCTATTCTCAGAGGCCTTTCATAAATTTAGTGTTTGCTATTATCCAAATACTACGTGTCTATAGTTCAAAAAGTCAAGGTATTAAAAGGCTTAAGTGAAAAACAGTAGTCCCCGTCCTCACCCCTTCCCACCACGGATAACTGCTCCTCAGAGGAAATACTTTCTCACTTTTAGCCACTCCTGGTAGTTTCTCTCAGTATTTCTAAGTAACAGGTTTATACTGTTGTTTCTTAATTTGTCAATTTTAACTTCCTGTGGATGGTACTGGAAGATGTAATCTTCTTTTCCCTTCCCTTTCCCCCCTCCCTCCCTCCTTCTCTTCCTTCCTTCCTTCCTTCCTTTCTTCCTTCCTTCCTTCCTTCCTTCCTTCCTTCCTTCCTTCCTTCCTTCCTTCCCTCCTCCCTTCCTTCCTTCCTTCTTTCCTTCCTTCCTTCCTTCCTTCCTTCCTTCCTTCCTTCCTTCCTTCCCTCCTCCCTCCCTTCCTTCCTTCCTTCCTTCCTCCCTTCCTTCCTTCCTTCCTTCCTTCCTTCCTTCCTTCCTTCCTTCTTCCCTTCCTTCCTTCCTTTCTTCCTTCCTTTCCCCCCTTCCTTCCTTCCTTCCTTCCTCCCTCCTTTCTCCTTCCATCTTTCCTTCCTTCCTTCCTTCCTTCCTTCCTTCCTTCCTTCCTTCCTCTCTCCCTCTCCCCTCCCTCTCCTTCCTTCCTTCCTTCCTTCCTTCCTTCCTTCCTTCCTTCCTTCCTTCCTTCCTTCCTTCCTTCCGTCCCTCCTTCCTTCCTTTCCTTCCTCCCCCAGCTCCCCTTTTTCTCTCCCCACCCACATAGTCACAACTTGTTAATTTTGTAATAGTGCATTTTTGTTATATCATTAATCAGAATGTGCATCACTATAGCTTTTGAGTCAAGTAGAACACAATGATTCCACTTCTCTCCCATTCAGGTTTTGTTTTTTGCAAAGTGACTGCCTCCCTTCCCACTCTGACTGATTTTCTGTGCACCTAACATGAATTCTTCCCAGAAACCTTCAACAGATCTCCAAACTTGAATGTCAAAAAACTTATCAGTAAGTTATCGGTCTTTTACCTGAGAGCTGCCCTGCCAGGACACCAGTGTAATCTTCTCCAATGTGGACCGGCTGCTCTCCAGATCTGCCACATAACTGTCACGCAGTGTCACCAACCCTTCCCATCTTCCTGAGGATTTCTTTAGCCTCTCGCTCTTTAGAATCCCATTTCCATATTTTTAAGTTATCTATTCCTTCCTTCCTCCCTCCCTCCCTCCCTCCCTCCCTCCCTCCCTCCCTCCCTCCCTCCCTCCCTCCCTCCCTCCCTCACTTCTTTCCTTCCTTCCTTCCTTCCTTCCTTCCTTCCTTCCTTCCTTCCTTCCTTCCTTCCTTCCTTCCTCCCTCCCTCCCTCCCTCCCTTCCTCCCTCCCTCCCTCCCTCACTTCTTTCCTTCCTTCCTTCCTTCCTTCCTTCCTTCCTTCCTTCCTTCCTTCCTTCCTTCCTTCCTCCCTCCCTCCCTCCCTCCCTTCCTTCCTTCCTCCCTCCCTCTCTCCCTCCCTCCCTCCCTCCCTCCCTCACTTCTTTCCTTCCTTCCTTCCTTCCTTCCTTCCTTCCTTCCTTCCTTTCTTCCTCCCTCCCTCCCTTCCTTCCTTCCTTCCTCCCTCCCTCCCTCCCTCCCTCCCTGCCTCCCTCCCTTCCTCCCTTTCTTTTTTCCTTCTTTCCTTTGAAAGCCACGCCCTCCAAAAACTATCTCAGGTAAATTTTTGATTCCTCGCCTGTCTGAAAACAGTCTTCCTTATAACCTCACTCTTGAGTAATTGAGTGGCTATCAAATTCTAGATTATAATTTTGAAGGCACAGATCTATTGTGTTCTGCCTTCTAGTACTAGAATTTCCGTTGAGAAGGCTGATGGCAATTCCTTGTTCTTAATCCTTTCCGTGTGATCTGTTATTATGCCCTTGAAGATTTTGAGGATTATCTCTGCCTCCTCAGCATGCTGTGGTTTTAAAATGCTGTACCTTATAATGAATTTTAAAATTTATTTTACTGGATACTCAATGAACCTCTACAGTCTGGGGCCTCATACCTTTCGTTGCTGGGTGATTTTATAGCATCTGTGCTTTGACAGTTATTTTCCACCATTTTCTGGTTCCTCTCTCTGCAATGTCTGGTGGTTATGTATACAGTTCCTATTTTTGTTCCTCTACTTTTCATAAATCTCTAATTCCATCTCTTTGACTTTTTTTTTTCTACCTTCTTTGAAATTTCCCGAATTTTCTCTCTCAACTATGCTTTAGAAAGTGTGTTGGATCTTCCATATTTTTTATTTGTAAGAGTTGTTTCTTGTTCTCTTACATTTCATTTTTTATAGCATCCTTTTCTTGTTGCACTGATGAAATATTTCCTCTAATTTCTGTGAGGATCAGCATTATCACCTATTTGAACTTAATTCCTGTTTCTTGTGTTAGTTCTGTTTTCTTCAAACTCCATTTAACTATTTGTATGTTTTAGGTTCTTTTCCCCATGTTGAAGACATTCTCAAGCGACTGACCACCCTTGATTATGCATTAATATTTAAATGATGTGTGCATGCGCGCGCACACACACACACACTGATTGAAGGATCTGTGGATGAAGTTCATCAATTGAAATTCATGGAAGAACTTCCCTCTCATGAACAAAGACTTTCATTTGGGATAATCCCAAATGTTAGTCTCCATAGTTACTATTTCTTGGTCCTTCTGTTTATTATATCAGGCAGATTTTTCTCATCCTCTGTCTCGAGGTACAGTGTCACCATTCAGGACACTGACTTTTCATTCATCCTTCTCCCTCTATGCCTTGCATGCTCATTATTCCCTGCGCTTGATCTTTCTGAATAAAGAGCCATCACAATTCAATTTCTCCAAATCTCTATCTCCCACTCTGCGCCTGGTTTCACAAGATGGGGTTGAAGACCTAGCAGTATCAACAGACTCTCCCGTTACCGGTACTGCTCTGGCTCACGCGTGCAGAGGTACCGGGTGCCTCCAATTACTGAAACTTCCTGAGGTTCTGTGACCTCAATCACCTTGATTTTTATTTATGTCTCTCCTTGACAAGTCCTTAGATTTCAGTTTTCTCCACTCTGTTACTTCAGTTACCATTCATTGATCCACATTCCATAGCTCAACATTCGGTTGACATATCTTATTCATTACTGTCTCCTCACCCGTTCCAGTTTCCCCATCACATTCAAGTTTCTCACTCTATTTATAACATTTTATCCCTCCGGTGCCATTTAAGTGGCAGTCTCTAGAGAGGAATGGAGATAAATGTATGTATTCAGTCTGCGCTGTTTACCTGGAAGCCCAATGGGGGAGAGAGGGTGGTGAGAGATTCTGCATGTGGGTGACCAGAGGAAATACAGAGTGTGCTTCCCTAACAATGGCTCTCTATGAGTTGCTAATTCACAATGGTCTCATTTTCTAAAGTAACAGAAAGGCCATTTTGGCCACCTTAAAGCTCAAGCTGAAATTACCTTGAACTCCAACCTCACATCCTGACTTCTCTAGGATTCCTATCATTTCCAAAGCTTATAATTCTCCTAGGCACTGTTTTCTCTGCTAAGATGGACATGTATATATACATACACATCTGCTCCTAGCATCACCTCAAATTTGGGACACCAGACTTCTTTTTAAGTTTGAATCTATCACCTCTCTTCCCCTCATATATAAAGAACATACCCTTCTGAAAAGCATCTGCATAGAGCAGACTTTTACTGTAGATTGGAAAGTAATTATCCCTTCCCTAGAATGACGTCAACCAGCAGATGGTTAGATTTTAATTTCCCCTACTGTGTTACACTACGATGTCTATGCATACGTTTATTTCTAAAATAAACACAAAAATTCAAATTGTCTAGATTTTCCATGTATCCTGATAGAAGAGATGAGGAAATTATAATTTTCAATCAAGGAAAAATGTAGGTCTGATATTAACAGCTAAGAATCCTTATAAATAATATTTATTTATTTATTTATTTATTTATTTATTTATTTTTTTTTTTTTCATTTTTCTGAAGCTGGAAACAGGGAGAGACAGTCAGATAGACTCCCGCATGCGCCCGACCGGGATCCACCCGGCACGCCCACCAGAGGCGATGCTCTGCCCACCAGGGGGCAATGCTCTGCCCATCCTGGGCGTCGCCATGTTGCAACCAGAGCCACTCTAGCGCCTGAGGCAGAGGCCACAGAGCCATCCCCAGTGCCCGGGCCATCTTTGCTCCAATGGAGCCTTGGCTGCAGGAGGGGAAGAGAGAGACAGAGAGGAAAGCACGGCGGAGGGGTGGAGAAGCAAATGGGTGCTTCTCCTGTGTGCCCTGGCCGGGAATCGAACCCGGGTCCTCTGCACTTATAAATAATATTTAACAAGCTATCACATATCTGCCTTTGGTTTCCATATCCCCAGAAAGAAATAAGATATTTAGAACAAGGCTAAGGGGTGACAAAGGATGTGGAGCTACGTCATTTCACTCATTCATAACAAACTTGTGAAGCATCATTTCTTCCAATTTCACAGATGAGGCATCAAGAGACTAAATGACTTTCCTGGGCCACATAGTTAGAAATTAGCAAAGCCAGGAACTGTAATGGCTTCTACTGACACTGCTGTGCTTATTGTACACAGAATCTAGATAGAGCCATAGATAGATAGAGATACAGATCTATACAGGGGGTCCTCGGGTTATGACAGTCTCGACATACAATGTTTTGAGTTTACAATGCTCACTCTCATAAAAACTTTAAAAAATTGAGGCGTGAGTGTTACGGCTTACGCCATTAGCATCATACTTACGGACTATGTGGGCAAACTGGTTTGTTTATGCCCAGCAGAAGAATACACAGTACACATGTACAGTATAGTAGATTTATGTCCTTTTCCTTTATCCATGGCTTAGCTGTGTTTTTATGTTCTAGCTTATAATTTTACAACTGCGTTAGGATGGGCTAGGGTGTGTTTCGACTTATACCAAAATTCAGGTTATGTCACTGTCGCAGGAACGGAACTGTCTCATAACCCAAGGACTTCCTATAGATAGAGAGAGTCAAGCACTGAACACCGTTTCAGTCAACAATGGACCACATACACGACAGTGATCCAGAACATTATAATGCAGCTGGAAAACCCTTATCCCGGGTGAGGTTGTGTGCAGTACGGAGGGAACCTCCCTCTTCTGGGAATGAAAGCGCGAAAGGACTTTCATCCGTAAGGAGGCCACGTCAATACCGGCAAGTTTATTTTCCTTCACCATCAGCTTATCTGGACTTTCCAAAAATTCTTCATCTGCCTTCACATCAGCACTGGCAGAGTCACCGCTCACTTTCACGTTGTGTAATGAATAAGATTCTTGAATCATTTAAACCTCCCAGGGCTAGCAGTAAATTCCACACCGCAGTCAGGTCCAGGGTTTTCTTGCAACCTCACAAATAAACTGCTTTTGCCGTACATGTGGTCCAGGCTTGTAGCCTAGGAGCAAGAGGCTATACCGTGGAGCCTCGGTGTGCGGTGGGCTATACCTTCCAGGTTGGTGTAAGTGCACTCTGTGATGTTCACACATGATGAAATCACCCAGCAATGCATTTCATAGAATATATCCCCCTTGTTAAGTGACCTATGACCATATATACAAATATACGCACTTACATAACTTTTCCGTGTCATGATATTGTTCCTGTTTCTCAGACTCAGAAACTAAGGCTAAGAGAAGTAGTGTGCCTAAAGCAACACAGCAGTGTCCAAGCCGAGATTGAAATCCAAAACCAACTGACTCTGAAGTTTGTATTCCTTCCATTCCTTCCTGCTGCCTTCATGAGCAGTCTCCAAAGGTGGCTCCCCCCCCAAAATCCCTCCCCACCCTGAACATACATGTCACCTGTCACATGAAAAAGTGGAGCATATTTCCCGAATCCTAGAATCTTGGCTGGCTTTGTGACTTGGACCAAGAGAAAATGTGGCGAGTGGCATTCTGAGATGCAAACTCAGGCTTCAAAAATACTGGCAGTTCCTCCGTCCAGCTCTGTAAAACTCAGACAGCATGTGAGAAATCAAAGCCACGTGGAGAGACCACTGGAGAAGAGCTGAGATGCCCGTTCCCAACTGTGCCCGCAGCTGAAAGTCAGCGCTGGCTGCCAACCATCTGAGGGAGCCATCTTTGTTGCTACAACCCACACAAGTCCTTGGATTATTTCAGTGTCACCCAACGCCACCTGGAGGAGGAGAGCCACCTGACTGAGCTCAGTCGGCCCACAGAACCACCAAGTGTAATATAATCATATTTGTTTTGAGTCACTGAGTTTTGGGGTATTTTGTTATGAAGCCAGGAACAAGTAAACCATCACCTGTCTTAGAAGAAAGGACCCACAGGCTCTGTCATTTTAAAGCCTGTTCTCTTTCAAATAAGTGATGACAATGTGACAATGACGCTGTCTTTTCCACCGAGGATATGGCATGACTCCTTTGGTATCTAAGAACAACAGCATCTAAAAACAAGACACTCAGAGAGAACTTAGAAATGGAAAATTTTAAATGTATATCATTTTGGCCCTGGCCAGTTAGCTCAGTGGTAGAGCATTGGCCCTGTGTGTGAATGTCCTATTCCCAGTCAGGGCACACAGGAGAAGTGTCCACCTGCTCCCCCACCCCTCTCCGCTCTCACTTCTCTCTCTCTCTCTTTCTCTCTCTCTCTCCCTTCTGCAGACATGGCTCAATTGGAACAAGTTGGCCCCAGTTGCTGAGAATGGCTCCATGGCCTCCACCTCAAGCGCTAAGAAGAGCTTGGTTGCTGAACAATGAAGCAATGCCCCAGATGGGCAGAGCATTGCCCCCTCGTGGGCTTGTTAGGTGGATCGTGGTCAGAGCGTATGTGGGAGTCTGTCTCTTCCTCCCTTCCTTTCACTGAATAAAAAAAAAATGTATATAGCTTTGGTAAGAGTGAATAGAAACAGGAACTGTTAATTATTGTATTTACTGTTTGCTGGGAGTATAAAATACTGGAAGGTTTCCGGAAGGCAGTTTGACAATATATATTAGACATGACACCTTATAATGCTCATGCTCCTTGACCCAGAGATATCACTTCCAGGCATTTTTTCTCTTGGGAACCACAATAGACATGTGCAAAGATTTTTTTTTCCATAAGATTTTAGCACAGTCCTCTTTATAATAGCACATATATAACAAAATAGAGAAAGTGAGAGCAGAAGAGAGAGAGAAAAGAAGAAGAGAAGAGAAGAGAGCCTAAATATCCAGCTATAGGGGATTTAGGTAAATAAATTACAGTATATTCATATGATGGAAAACTATTATACTGTCATCTGAAAATAATACAATGTAAGTCTTTTTGATGCCATGGAAATGCATTCAGTGTTAAGAGGAATTAAGCCCTATATGAAACAATGTAAATAAATTTCATTCCTCTTTGTAAACAACAACAATAATAACTGACACCAATATAAGGCTTCCTCTGTGCCAGGCACTGTTCAAGGACTTAACATCCACTTCTCAGTAGTGTGACTACTTCTCCTTTATATCTTTTAATATCTCGAGGTATTTTTAATGAACATACAAGAATATAAATTCCAACTGATTATTATAAGCTTGCATATAATTTTTAAAATAAGTTGATAACTTTGGGAATTCTGGAATGATTACAAAAAAAACCCAAAAAACCAGTTCTGCCATTCTGAGACTGTGATACACACAGCTATACATTGCCATAAGGTACTTTTGAGGGTGGTAGCTTGAGCTAAAATCCTGTGCTGTATAATCTCAGACCAATTCTGGGGCATCTCCTGGCCAGTTCCCCGTTCTGTTTCTACCATATGCATTAGGCAAGGGATTCCAGAGTGGTCTCTACAGGGGGTGGATCAAGTGAACGTGCAGTTTGATTACATCCTGGAAGTGATAACCTCTCTGGGCACTCAAAACACATCGCTTCCTTCTGCTCTCTAAGCTTGGGAAGCAGGGGTCTCTCTCTGCATTCAAAATGGACCCTCCTGCAATTAGAAATGAGATTTCCAGCAGGACGTCTATCATGGTGTGAAAAGCAGACAATAGCCCTTGGCTCTCTCTAACCAGATCAGAGAGCCTGGCTCTTCAAATTGGCTAAATTTATATTACACACTGGACCCTGTGAACAAATAACCAGGACATTCTTTTCGTTGGCTTGAAAATAATCTATACAAATTCTATCTTAATCATAGTGTCTCAATAGGCCAGGCAAGTGTCGCCAGGCAGGAGCCAGACCCGAGACGGGAACAGGATCTCGGAGTTCGGAGTGTCTGGAATGAAACGCTACACCTGCTGCCTCTCAAAATGGAATTGATTGGATAAAAATTTAGTACACCAGAGTCATCCTGTGTTTGCTGCCCAGCCTTTCAGTGTCTGGAGATTAAGGACTTATTTCCCTGGAGCGTGGAAGATGCTTTGAATTTCTGGTGAGATAAGCGGCAGCCCGGTACATGGGGAAGTGAAAATAAACACACTGCGTGGGACAATGACTAACCACCGGCCACTCCGTCGGTTCATATGCCTGGTGTGACACAAACCAGCTTCCAGGCTGCCTGGAGCACAAAAGAAATGTATCCACTGCTATAACTGAACATTTCAGGGCCTGATCCAGCTGCAAGTATGGCTTGCTCAGGAGGCTAAAATGATGTTAATAAGTTCTCATTCTTTTTCTTCTAAATTGCAACTTGATTCCTCACCCCATGGTGGCTTCTTCTTCTTTTTATATTTCTTGACAAGTTCTTCCGTCCTGTTCAAAGACAACTGTGATGTTTTCAGAACTGACATCCATTCAGTTTCAAATTCCTTGTGAAGAGAGTAAGAATCTCCCTGGGGTTCAGCAGAAAGTTCATCATGCTGCCCTGGCTGTATTAAGGTCCCAGAGCCATCCCTGAACTAGCCACTGGGGGCAGATGAGTAGGTCTAAGTTTGACCTACCCGTATTTCCTCATGTATAAAGATGCACCTTTTTTCAAAAAGTTTGGTGTCTAAAAACTGGGTGCATCTTATACAGTGGCTGTAGTTTTTTTTTTAATTGTATTTCTCGCTTTTTTTGTGATTGTTTTTGCGCTCATTGTTGAAGACAGTAATTCATCATCAGACACGGATGAGGACAAGCTAATGGATGGGAGTTTTGACAGTGATGAGGAGTTGTATGAATTTTATGATAAATAAAACTTGAGTTCAGTAACTTTATGTAATATGTATTTTTTCAAATTTCGGGCCCCAAAATTAAGGTGTGTCTTGTACATGGGGGAGTATTGTATGTGGGGAAATATGGTAACTTAACCCTGGTTCATTCATTCATGCCTCTTCCCTTGCAGTTAGGAAAGGTGGAAGGGGGGTCATCACTGCGAAACACAAACAAACAAATTAAAAAACACCTGGGCTGAAATGAGGGCAGACAGGTGGATCCAATGCTAAATTGAAATATTCTTAGAGAGATTCCTGAATCCAGTGGTAGAGACCTCAAATCTAACCCAGATATTAAAAAAAAAAAAAAAAGATTAATTGTGCCCTTTAAAGAAGCTATTTAACATCTGTTCTCTACAGAGTGTCATGAGGCATGAGCCATGGGAGGGGGGGGGGGCGTTAGCTCATCCTACACCCTCTACTCTTCTTGGCAGGATGCATCCGGGCCTCCTGCTTCCATTCTTTTTTTTTCTTTTTTTTTTATTATTATTATTATTATTATTATTATTATTTTTGTATTTTTCTGCAGCTAGAAACAGGGAGAGACAGTCAGACAGACTCCTGCATGCGCCCAACTGGGATCCACCCGCACGCCCACCAGGGGCGACGCTCTGCCCACCAGGGGGCGATGCTGTGCCCCTCCGGGGCGTCGCTCTGCCGCAACCAGAGCCACTCTAGCACCTGGGGCAGAGGCCAAGGAGCCATCCCCAGTGCTCGGGCCTTCTTTGCTCCAATGGAGCCTTGGCTGCGGGAGGGGAAGAGAGAGACAGAGAGGAAGGAGGGGGGGGGTGGAGAAGCAAATGGGCGCCTTTCCCATGTGCCCTGGCCGGGAATCGAACCCGGGTCCCCCGCACACCAGGCCGACGCTCTACCGCTGAGCCAACCGGCCAGGGCCCTGCTTCCATTCTTTACCGTACCTCTGTTCTTAGGCATGGCCGACGAAGGTAGGGATTGACTCCATGTCATATAGGAATAGCCATCCCTTTCATTGACTTAGTAAATACAAGACATGGTGCAAGATCCTTTATGTAAAAATTTCACTGAATCTTCACAGCAACTCTAGAAGGTCCCATTTATTGTTTATAAGAAGAAGAAAATGGGGTTCAGGAAGATGGTGAAACTCAGGCAAGATCATAGCTACTAAGTGGAAAAAAAGGGGGGGGGCTCATTGTTATGCGACTTCTGAGTCAGCGCTCTGAACTATACAAGGATTGGGTTAGCTCCTCTCTCCAGCCTACTGAACCTATTCCACACAGCAGAGCTTCTGCTTGCTCCCTGTTCTTAGATCTGATGGTTCCCCTGTTCGGCCTCCACTGCCACCCTTCCTGCCTCACAACTGTAAATGTGAACTTAGGACTGTAAGCTCCAGACCACTGGCGGAGAGCCCGATGCCTGCTTTCACCCCAAGCTTGTCTTAGGGGTTTGCCTCTGAATTCTCCTGGAAGATTCCCATGGTTTTGGCCCCAGGGGGTCTTTGCCTGCTGCTTGTGTTCTTCATTCCTTTTCTTCGTTAGTAGGAAAACCCATCCTGATGCTATTTTATTTCTTACCTTCCCTGCCAATAAGAAGCTATGTCCTACTAGACAGATGAGCCAAAAACTACAAAAAAAAATAAAATAAATTGCCTGGCCTGTGATGACACAGTGGATAAAGTGTCAACCTGTAATGCTAAGGTCGCTGGTTTGAAATCCCAGGCTTACCTGTTCAAGGCACATACAAGAAGCAACTACTACGAGTTGTTGCTTCCTTTTCCTTCACCCACTTTCTCTCTCTCTCTCTCTCTCTCTCTCTTCTCTCTCTAAAATCAATAAATAAAATCTTTAAAAAAAAATCAAATAAATAAAAATACAAGTACCCCATAGCAATATGCAAAAAATGCTCAATGTTGTTGATAATAAGAGAGATGCAAATTAAGACTCCATTGAAATAACCACTTATAGATTAGTAAACATTCAAAAGGTGGACAACATAGTCAGTTGGTGCGACTATAGAGAAGCAGATTCTTTCATGTATTCTAGTGGGAATGCAGAACAGTACAACCCTCAAGGACAGGAAATCGTCGATGTTTACAAAAAACTATCCATACATTTAACCTTTGACTAGCAATCCTTCTTCATGCCAAAGAGTTGTCAAATATTTGAATGTACAAATGTCCAAGCCTACTCATTGTGGCATTTTTGTAATAGAAAAGACTGGAAAGTACCCAAGTATCCATCAATAGGGGACCAGTTGAAAAAAGCCGTGGTACATCCATACAACAGAGTACTATGCAACTGCAAAAAAGGAATGAGGAATACAGCTGTCCCTCATTGTTTGTGATTCTATAGTTGCAAATTCATCTACTAGCTAAAATGATTTTGTAACCCCTAAGTCAATATCAAGGGTGCTTTTGCAGTCATTCTCAGACATGCCCATGCACAGAACAGAAAAAAAAAAAATGAGTCATCTGATGGGCACGTTTCCAGCTGAGTCAAACAAAGCAATTCTCTGCCTTCTTGTTTCAGTTCAAATATTGTAAACATAAGGTCCTCTTCACAGAACTTTGTACCATACTTTTCTCATTTTTTAATGCTTTCTGGTGGTGATTTCACTGTTTAAAATGGCCCCAAGCATAATGCTAAAGCACTATCAGGAGGTCCTAAACAAAAGTGAGCTGTGATGTGCCTGTCAGAGAAAACGTGTGTTGTGTTAGATAAGCTTTGTTCAGGATGGTGTACTGCGCCCATGGTTAATGTTAATTACTTATCTATACAGATTAAATAAGGTGTCTTTAAAGAGAAACACACATAAAACAAGGTTATATATTAATGGGTCAATGAAAAGTTTGTGACCAGAGGCTGGCAGAAATCTAACCCTGTTCTTCCCCTAGGGGCATGACTAAGACTTTGCTAATTCAATTCAGTGTCCCCAGCACCTTCATAGAAATTAACCACAAATGATGAGAACTTTCTGTGTCTTTATAAAGTGGTAAGGTGTGACCTCCAGGATACATTCCTTTGTTTTGTTTTGTTTTGTTTTGTTTTGTTTTGCAAGAGAGACAGAGACAGAGAGAGGGACAGACAGGAACAGACAGATAGGAAGGGAGAGAGATAAGAAGCATCAGTTTTTCATTGTGGCACCCTAGCTGTTCATTGATTGCTTTCTCATATCTGTCCTGACTGGGGGGCTACAACAGAGTGAGTGACTCTATGCTCAAGCCAACAACCTTGGGTTTCAATCCAGTGACCTTTAGGCTCAAGCCAGAGACCATGGTGGGGTCATGTCTATGATCCAATGCTCAAGGCAGCGACCCTGAACTCAAGCTGGTGAGCTTGTGCTAAAACTGGCAACCTCAGGATTTCAAACCTGGGTCCTCTGCATCCCAGGACAATGCTCCATCCACTACACCACCGCCTGGTCAGGCTCCAAGATACATTCTTAAATAAAAATGTAAGGTGCAGAAGAATGGTTATAGTGTGCTACTTCTTACCTAAGAAAGGGAACATATATGCATAAATATTTATGAGCTTATATATAAGAAAAGCAATTGGAGAATAAACAAAACTAAAACAATAACCAAAACTATAAAAAAAGGTTACTTAATGAAAGTGGTAATAAATGTATGGAGGGGAAAGAGATGGAAACTGGACTTCTTCTCTACATGCAATCTGTTCCAAATAGATTACTTTTTAAGCACATAAATATTTCACAAAATTATACAAGAAAATTAAATCAAAAATTTAAAAAGCAATCCCTACAAATCTGAAGTAAAATTGAATAAATGAATTAAACCATGTATCAAGTTGGTGGCTTAACAGTCGACAGTAAGGAATTATGTTAAACCACTTTCGACTCGAGTAATTCGCCTGCACGTCCCTGCTGGGATGCAGCCTAAGGTTGTAAACAGCTGCAAAGAAATTGCAAGTTGTTTTCAGAAATCATATTTTAGTTATAATATTGATTTCCTTTTTATTCTGGAACTGTTGTAAGAATGATGTAGGATAAAGCAAGTGAGTGATCATGTTGGTGTCAACAGGGCTGAGGATGTCACAGAGTGAAGCAATACCCAAGTAACTGAATCAGAATCCTTGGGTATGAACCCTTTGACCTTTGTAGATATCAATGGTTGAGCATGATGCATTTTCTCTTTTAAGAATATTCATTTCCTACCTCTGGCTACATAAGAGGCCTATAAACAATGACACAACCCAGACTGTGTTTCTTAACTATCATTTGCCACTAAAAGGTACTAGGATTTTTTTTTTTTTGGATAAGTGGTCAATTACTCACCTGGGTCAGGAAATATAAAAAGTGAGCCTAGCCTGACCAGGCGGTGGCACAGTGGACAGAGCATCAGACTGGGATGCAGAAGGACCCAGGTTCAAGACCCCGAGGTCGCCAGCTTGAGCGCGGGCTCATCTGGTTTGAGCAAGGCTCACAGCTTGGACCCAAGGTCGCTGACCCCAGCAAGGGGTTGCTCGGTCTGCTGAAGGACCACGGCCAAGGCACATGTGAGAAAGCAATCAATGAACAACTAAGGTGTTGCAATGAAAAACTAATGATTGATGCTTCTCATCTCTCTCTGTTCCTGTCTGTCTGTCCCTGTCTATCCCTCTCTCTGACTCACTCTCTGTCTCTGTAAAAAAAAAAAAAAAAAAAAAAAGTGAGCCTACAACATCTTGAACTAGAAGGCAAGAGAGATGTCAAAGACCACAGGGGTTGGGTGACTGGATTCAAGAGGGGTCCCAAGATGGTCTTCCTATTGGCCAAAGGGGGTTCACTTTCAACTTCAAAAAGAAGAATATATGTAACGAATTAAAATAGTTAAATAACTTTATGGTTGGCTCAGTGGTAGAGTGTCGGCCTGGTGTGCAGGAGTCCCGGGTTCGATTCCCGGCCAGGGCACACAGGAGAAGCGCCCATCTGCTTCTCCACCCCTCCCCCTCTCCTTCCTCTCTTTCTCTCTCTTCCCCTCCCGCAGCCAAGGCTCCATTGGAGCAAAGTTGGCCTGGGCACTGAGGATGGCTCTATGGCCTCTGCCTCAGGCGCTAGAATGGCTCTGGTTGCAACAGAGCAGCGCCCCAGATGGGCGGAGCATCGCCCCCTGGTGGGCATGCCGGGTGGATCCCAGTCAGGCACATGCGGGAGTCTGTCTGACTGCCTCCATTTCCAACTTCAGAAAAATACAAAAAATAAAAAATAAAAATAAAATAGTTAAATAACTTTAAAAAGTAAAAATCAATGAGTTCAAAATGATAGCATAACAAAAGAAACTTCAATGGTCACCTCTAAAAATGTTAGGCTACCAATTAGTTTTTCTGAAAACCAATACATAATAAAGAGAAGACATAAAAAGTTTAACTTATTTTTCCTGGATAAACCATACTTTGGGGCAATCAAAGAGTTGATGATGGAAAGTTCTTTTTTTAAAAAAAAAAAATCGCAGCTAATAATGAAGGAATTAAAGACTTAAAATATCACCAGTCTGTTCCCGTCCCAAAAATGATGGAGCTAAGCAATGATCATCAACAATGGCTGAAACAGTTGGGTGAACAGCTAAAGAAGAACTTTATAATGGGCGGACCAGCATGGTACCACCGGGACCCACGGGTAAATCTTAAAAAGGGTCAATCAGGATTGACGGGCATCTTGACGCAATGCATCAAGAAGTACACAACTGCACATATGAAATATCATTCCCCTTTCCCTCAAAAAAAATTGAACCTGGATCTAACATCCGATTTATAGCACAGAGCATAGAAGAACACGTTACCTGATAATGCAGGTATATATCAGCAAAATCTAGAATGTCAGACACCCTACCACACGCACAAATCAGAAATGTTAAACAGATAAATGGAGAGGGGGGAAAAAAGTGGGAAGAACTTTTAAAAGAGACTCAGGCCCTGGCCAGTTGGCTCAGCGGTAGAGCGTCGGCCTGGTGTGCGGGGGACCCGGGTTCGATTCCCGGCCAGGGCACATAGGAGAAGCTCCCATTTGTTTCTCCACCCCCCCCACCTCCTTCCTCTCTGTCTCTCTCTTCCCCTCCCGCAGCCAAGGCTCCATTGGAGCAAAGATGGCCCGGGCGCTGGGGATGGCTCCTTGGCCTCTGCCCCAGGCGCTAGAGTGGCTCTAGTCACGGCAGAGCGATGCCCCGGAGGGGCAGAGCATCGCCCCCTGGTGGGCAGAGCTTCGCCCCTGGTGGGCGTGCCGGGTGGATCCCGGTCGGGCGCATGCGGGAGTCTGTCTGACTGTCTCTCCCCGTTTCTAGATTCAGAAAAAAAAAATACAAAAAATACAAAAAAAAAAAAAAAAGAGACTCAAGAGTTATATCAACCTAACATAGTATGCAGACCTTGTACAGACTCTCATTCAATAAAATCAATGTTACTGTGCACACGCAGGATGGTTGAGAGAAAAAAAGACAGTAGCTGTATATTTTATGATATTAAGAATTTGTCTAGGTGTGATGCTGGTGCTATAGTTGTGTTTTGAAAAGTCCTTATATTTTGGAGATACATTCTTCAACATTTATGGGTAAAATGATATATCATCTTGGAATCTCTTCAGCACAATCCAAGGGAAGGAGGCCAGAGGGTGGCCAACCATCTTGTTTGCTACATATGAAGGGATTCCCAGGATATTGGACATCATTGTTAATAGTGGGGAAGTCCTAAATGAACTGGGATGGTCAGTCTCTCTGAGAGAGACTGAGAGTGAGGAGGAAACAAGACTGACCCCATGATGATAACGATCGCTACCTGGGCTCCATTTGGGGTTCTCTTTAGTTTTGATTTGTTGGAAAATTTTCAAGGAAAATAAAACAAGGTGCTGTCTCCTCTGTATAGTTGAGCTCATGGAGCCAACAGCTACTTCAGTACCCCCAACCTCTACTCCAGTCTGGCATCTGGACTTCCCGTTTAGTCCTGCCACTGTCCCCTGCCTGGCCCACCAACCTCGCCTTCACACAAAAGAAACATCATCCAAAGGTTGTGAGCAGGGCAGTTAGAAGCATGGCTCTGGGGGTCATAAAGACCAGGGTTCAACTTCTGGCTTTTCCCTTAAATGTCTGACTTCGGAACAACGGCTTAATAACCTCTGAAACTCAAATTTCTCATGAATACATTTGACGTCATACCAGCTGCTGTTTCATTGGGGTTCCTGAGAGGATTCCAAAAGCGCTGAGAACGGTGCCTGCCACTCGTATTGTTCTGGTGTCAGATGCATGAAGTCGTCCAGTCGAGGTTCTCAGATGTAAACAAGAGTGCCATAACCACTTTTTCTAGTTTCTGTATTTGATGCTTTGATATCTTGGGGTCTTGCTGACCCTGAAGAGACTGCCCCTCCCAAAGCTAGTCAGTTCCTGGAGATAGTAAATGACTCACCTGAGAGCACATCTTTCATATTCAAACCAACCAATCCAGAGCCCATGTCCCCAACTGCCGCCTTTATGGGGCTTTCATTCTCTGATTCAGTGTCCACTTGCTCTAATCAGCCCAGGGGCAGGTACCAGACAACTAGGGGCAGCCCCTATACCCCAGAGCCGGCCAAAATTATTTAAATTAGCTGAGCCTATTTACCCTGCCTCACCAGCTCCTTCCCAAAGAAGCCCCACAATAAGGGCTCTTGTCCACATGTCCTCCTCGTTCCCTCTGTCTCCTGCCCGACCCTGTTGCTTCCCCGGGTGGCCCTGCATGTCCCTCTGTGCCTCCTGTTTCTAGGGGCTTGCGTGTGTGAATGTCTTCCTTCACAGAAGTCTTTTCCATATCTCTGTGTCTTCGCACACTGAATAAAACAAACCCCAGGTACCCTTAAAACAAACAGAAACCGACTCCAGCCTACTTAAGTAGAAAACGACAATGGAAAGTTCACAGGTGTTCAGAGAAAAGCAGGCCACCAGACTCAGAAAATAAGCAAAACCCAGAGAGGCTCAGCAGCCCAAAGCCCAACTGAGGTCGCTCCACGGGACATCCTTTTGAGGATGCTGTCACTGATACAGCCACCATGGGACACTCAGAGCCTTCTCCGCCAGACTCTCCACGCTGCCGCTGCCACTGGACGCCTGATGTTTCCATGACCGGAACCTCAAAATTCAAGGTCAGAGGTCTGAACTTCTGATTGACCAAGTGTGTGATTTGACTATACTCCAGGTGTCAAGAGGTGGTGAAGAGGGACAAGCAGGCCCCTGTGGCTTCTATCATTCCAGAAAGTATTTCCCACTGAATACACAAAGGAAGATTCTCCTGAAAGTAAGAAGAATGTTTATCCCCTTAGTAGAAAAAAGATTTAAAAATCCTTGAGAGAAGCCAAAAAAAAAGGCTCGCTATGAAGATGAGTAAGCTTCACCTTCGCGTCGCTGAGGATGTGCTAACTTGGCCACATATTTTGAGATAATAAATCATGAAATTTTCAAAGGCGGGAGAGATGGGTGTTAATTGATTCACGGGCCACGAGGGACCGGTTGGGGGGGCTGCACATCTGTTTATAATAAGATTTCCAATGATTTTTTTTCAAAGAAGCCCTTTAACTTCTTCAGCATCAAATTCAATGAAAGGATTACAAGTTTGACTGAACAGAAACTGTAGATGAGAACCCCATATTCTTCAGTGTGACTGAAAATTATATCATCAATTCTCAGAACACGAAAGAGGTCAAGTAGCATGAGCCACGATAAAGAGCAACGCGGGAAGATGGCGACTGTGGCACTTCCTGCAAAGCCGCGCCAGGGGGAGGAGCCTCGGGACTCACGGCGTGAAGGGGACTGACTCCAGACTGATCAGGATTTTGCAAGAAAAAGGAGTAAAATGTTAAGAGCAAATTGAAGCTATTTTTGATGACTAAAATAAAATAGTCTGCTATTTAATAGCATTTCTCCCATACCCACCCACCCCACCCCCAAAAGTTGTCATTAAATCCATGGTAAATTTCAGATTCAATAAGAGACGGTAGTAAATGTCAAATAAATCCTGGTTTAAAGGCATGGCCTTGGAGAGGAATCACCCAGACCCAGCTAGCCTCCTTTCTCCTTTGCCTTTCTCGACCACGCTCTCTGCCTGACCATCCTCCTCTCTGGAGTGCCCAGTTCCAGGTCTGGGCTGTGTCTGTGCAGAGCGGAGCACAGGGGCCCGGGGAGACTAAGGGTTTGGTTTCTGCCCTGGGTCAGGAAAGCAGTCTTTGATGTGAAGTAAGAAAGACCACGGGGAAGGAAGGGCAGGAAGGGCAGGAAGGGAGACGTGAGGCTGTGGATTCACTTCTTGGCGTCAGCCCTTGAGCCAGTGATCACAAGACCCAGAATGCCTGGGAAATCTATCCCTCCTTCCTGTTGAGCCTATGATGGCTTTGACCGCAGACAAGCAAAAACCTAAAGGGAGCTAGGGACCATCAGGAGACTAGCTGTTCCCTTAGCTCCATCCCCTGTAACACACTCAAGGCCAGAAGCCAAACTCAGCCCTTCTTCAAATCTCACTCCTACCGTGGTGAGCCTTCCTTTACCTGATTACATTCAAAATCCTGCTTTGCTTTAGGACTGGATTCCATTTTTTGCATCACTTTTATGTTCCAGAAACTATGTATACACCACCTCACTTAATCCTCACAAATGGTCTATCAATATTGATATTATTTCACCCACTCCCCATTTTATAGATGATGCCATTGAACTTCAGAAGTGAAGACGGGATTTGACACCAAACTGCAAAACTTCTTTGAGTTCATTAGCATTGGATTGAACTACCGCCAGGCACTGCCTAACAACACTTTGGTCAGTAATGGACTACATATACAGCTCCATAAGATTATAATGGAGCTGAAAAATTCCTACTGCCATTGATGCTCTAGCTATTGCAATGTCGTAGGGCAAGGCATTGCTCACATGTTTGCGGGGAGGCTCATGTGAACAAACCCAATGTGCTGCCGCTCAACTATAACACATACGATTACAATAGTAGGCTCTCCCATCCGGGGTGGTGTAAGTACACTCTATGATGTTTGCACCTAACCACGCATTTCTCAGAACATATCCCTGTCATGAAACAGTACATGAATGTAATCACATTCTCCTCCAAACATGCTTTTTTAAAGTAACAGCTTTATTGAAATATGATTCACATAATACACAATTCATCCTTTTAAAGTATACAATTCAATAGTTTTTAGCATATTCACAGAATTATACAACCATCCCCAATATCAAACTCCAGAATATTTTCGTCACTCCCCCAAGAAACCTGATTTCCATTAGCAGTCATTTCTTACTCTCCTAACTCTAGCCCCAGCCAACCATTAATCTATTTTCTTTCCCGTCTCTACTTTCCTTTTTATTCTGGACATTTCATATGAATGGAATCATATCACATGTGGCCTTTTGTGTCTAACTTTTTTTGTTTAGTGTAATGTTTTCAAGGTTCATCGCTGCTGTAGTACAAATCAGTACTATTTCATTCCTATTTGTGGGTAAGTAATATTGCACTGTGAGGATATACCATGTTTTCTTTATTCATTCAATGGATGAATATTTTTCACATTTTTGCTGTCATAAATAATATGCCATGAATACCCATGTACAAGTTTTTGTGTGAACATGTTTTCAATTTTTGTGGGTATATACTTAGGAATGGGGTATCTGGATATTGTGCTAAAACCTATGTTTAACTTTTGAGGAACTGACAAATTGCTTTCCACAATGACTGCTCCATTCTACAGCCCCACCAGCAACATGAGGATTCCAATCTCGCCACATCCTAGTCAACACTTGCGATTGTCCGTCTTTTTTATATAGTCATCCTAGCCGTATGATACAGTATCTCACTGTACTTTGGGCTGTTGCCCTAATAATTAACGATGTTGAGCATCTTTTCATGTGCTTATTGACCATCTGTGTGTCTTCACTGGAGAAGTATCTGTTCAAATTCTCTGTTCATTTTTAAATTGGGTTGTTTTTCTTTTTATCGTTGAGTTGTAAGTGTCCTTATAAATTTTGATGCAAGTCCCTTATCAAACATACTGTTAGAAAATATATTCTTCCATTCTGTGAGTTGTCTTTTACTTTCTTGAGAGTATCCTTTAAAGCACAAAAGTTTTTAAATTTGATGATGTCCAACCTAATTCTTCTTTTAACGCTTAAGCTTTTCGTGTCATATCTAAGAAACTGTCGCCTAATAACAAGATCATTAGGACTTATTCCTATATTTTGTTCTCAGAGTTTTATAGTTTTATCTCCTAGGTTTAGACCTAAGATACCGTTTCAGTCAAATTTTGTGTATGATAGAAGGTACGGGTCCAACTTCCTTCCTTTATAGGTGGAAATCCAGTTGTCTCAGCACCATTTGTTGAAAAGACTCATTTTCCCCCCATTGAGTTATAGAAAATGAAAGAATTGATTTCTGTCCTCTCAGTTATATTCCATTAATCTGTGTGTCTATTCTTATGCCAATACTACAGTGTCTTTATTACTACAGTGTTGGAGCAAGTTAGAAATGAATGATTTAGTGATCAATAGTAAAACTGATACTTAAAAAACCCCACCATGGTTTACCTTTTCATTCTGTGAAGGAAGCTCAAACCAAGAAACCTGATCTTCATTAGGGGCACACGTATTAGAATTATGTAGCTTGACGTCTGGCGATGCACTTCGCCTGAACCCCTGTGTAGCCCCTCTAGTGGCGAATGTAATCTAGAATAGCCCAGGCTTCCTTTCCTCTCAGCCTTTTTGCTAATGACAAGTTTGCTCTCGGAGGGTCTGAAGCTGTGCAGACTCATCACGATAGTATTTTTTTTTAACTAATCCCATTCGCCAGTTTATTTTATTAGGGGGCTCTTTCAGAAGGAGTTTTGCATACTATCCAACAATGTTAAGCAAGTAAAAAGAAACTCCTTTAAACAGCCAATTCTAGAAGGGAGGCTGTTTATGTTTACTCTTTTGTACAGTAGCTCACAAACTCCAACCTTGAATTCTAGAGAGAGGAATCTGCCCTTCGTTTACAAGTTAAAGTTTACTAGGAACTTCAGTAGAGGCTTTCGGCTCTGGGTACTAAAAGCTATCCCTCTGGTGTGATTCTCTCAGCTGACAGAAAACAGGAAATGACTCTGGGGAAGTAGGTTATTTTATCTCCCAGTTGTAGATTTATTTACAAAGAGGGGAATAGGGAGGTCAGATAGTGATCCCCTGACTAAATGGGGTTGATTTATTCTTACCACCTTTATATAGTGAAGGCACACAGTAGTGATCAAAAGCTTGGACTTAGAATTTTTCAAACATGGCTGCAAAATCTGTCTTTACTTCTCACAAGGATGTGCCCATGGGAAAGTTACTGAACCACTCTGAGCTTCTGACTCCTCTTCTGTAAAATGAGGTTAATAATAAAACCCTACTTCATAGGGTTTTTTCAAGACTGAGTGGGATGCCAGAAAATGCACTTAGTTCCTGGTGCTTCATGAGCCCATAATAAATATCACCATATTATTATTACTCCCGACCCTCCGTAGAAATGGTGACTAGCACACATCCCTGCCTCCCTCTAAGAAGGCATATTCACAAGTCATTCTCCTAACCCAGGTGGCCCCGATGAGCCACTTTGTCAGAATGGACCCAGGTTGAAGAAGTTGCATTATCTGTTCCTGATGCTCCTTAAAGGAACAGGTATGTCTGAACACTGTGTCACAGCCCTCTGAATAAATACAGGATCTGAGCTCCAGAAGCAAGTTTGGGTTTCTGCATCTAGATATATATATTTTTTATTTTATTTTTTTAAATTCTGGTTGCTATTTCATCTTTCTACTTCTTTTTCCTTATTTGTAGTTTTACAATTGGGGAGAGGTGCAACCATTAAAATGTTCATATCTCTATTTGTTTGTATCCTCCCAGGTCTATTTAAAACCTCTCTTCTGAAATTTGGCCAGACAGGACAAGGAATCGCGAGTGAATTCCACCGAGCATCCACCCGGAATGATGACTCTGAGGTAAAGGCATTTTTCAACCATCACAGTGGAGTGAAGGATGTGGACATTAGCATCCCTAACTTACAGTCATTGATGAATCTGCTGCTAGCGGCTAGAGAGCCCACGTCTGACTGCAGCACAGTGAAGGCAAGGGTTGTGAGGAAGAGGTGAATGAGTTCATGTGCCTAGACTACTGCCAGATGGTTCAAAACATGGGCTGCAAGAAAAAATGACTTTTATCACCTAAGAAGAGTCAAGGATTCACCTGATCAGATGGTGGTGCAGAGGATAGAACGCCGGCCTGGGACGCTGAGGACCCAGGTTCGAAACCCTGAGGTTACCAACTTGAGCGCGGGCTCATTCGGCTTGAGCATGGGATCATAGACATGATTCCATGGTCACTGGCTTGAGCCCAAAGGTCGCTGGCTTGAAGCTCAAAGTCACTGGTTTGAACCCAAGGTCACTGGCTTAAGCAAGGGATCACTGGCTTGGCTGAAGCCTGCCTTCCCAGCAAAGCACATATGAGAAAGCAATCAATGAACAACTAAAGTGCCACAACTATGAGGCCCTGGCCAGCTGGCTCAGTGATAGAGCATCAGCCTGGCGAGTGGAAGTCCCAGGTTCGATTTCTGGCCAGGGCACACAGGAGAAGCATCCATCTGTTTCTCCATTCTTGCTTCTCTCCTTTCTCTCTCTCTCTCTCTTTTCCTCCCACAGCCAAGGCTTCATTGGAGCAAAGTGGCCCAGGTGCTGAGGATGGCTCTGTGGCCTCCGCCTCAGGAGCTAAAATGACTCCAGTTGTAATGGAGTAACACCCCAGATGGGCAGAGCATCGCCTCCTAGTGGGCATGCCAGTTGGATCCCAGTTGGGCACATGTGGGAGTCTGTCTCTCTGCCTCCCCACATCTCACTTCAAGAAAAATACAAATCATAATAAAGTGCCACGACTATGAGTTGGTACTTCTCATCTCTCTCCCTTCCTGTCTGTCCCCCTCTCTTTCTCCCCTAAGCTTAAAAAAAAAAAAAAAAAAGAGGCCCTGGCCGGTTGGCTTAGTGGTAGAGCGTCGGCCTGGCGTGCAGGAGTCCCGGGTTCGATTCCCGGCCAGAGCACACAGGAGAGGCGCCCATCTGCTTCTCCACCCCTCCCCCTCTCCTTCCTCTCTGTCTCTCTCTTCCCCTCCCGCAGCCGAGGCTCCATTGGAGCAAAGATGGCCCGGGCGCTGGGGATGGCTCCTTGGCCTCTGCCCCAGGCGCTAGAGTGGCTCTGGTCACAACAGAGCGATGCCCCGGAGGGGCAGAGCATCGCCCCCTGGTGGGCAGAGTGCCCCCCCCCCCCGTGGGTGTGCCGGGTAGATCCCGGTCAGGCGCATGCGGGAGTCTGTCTGACTGTCTCTCCCTGTTTCTAGCTTCAGAAAAATACAAAAAAAAAAAAAAAAGAGTTGAGGATTTGACAAAGACAAAATCTGGGAAGAAGAAACAGCCAATATCACCCTATTTCTAGCTCTTCCTATCACGGCATAGGTCTACTCCATTACACTAGTCCAGGACAAATGTTCCCGTGCAGGTTTGTTCTGCAGGAGGCAGCCATTATTAAAGCAATCTGTTAGAGGCAGACTGCGTACATATTAGAGCAAGATTAATCACGTTGGAGAAGCTGGCCTGAAGCAGAGACCCAGCTGCAAAGGTCGCGGCACAGAACTCTACTGTCTAGACCTGGGTAATGATGGCCACACTTAGTGACCAAGCTGTACGACATGTTTTAATGGGATTTCCCCCCAAAATGTATGCTGTAATAGGATTAAGCCTACTTAAAAAGTAGATACTTCTGGAATCCTGCTTTGATTTAAGAGAGGAAAGCTTATCTATCAGATCACAGCCTCTTTTAGAGGAAAAAAAAAAAATGCCAGTCTGCTCTTTGAGTTTATTTCTTCACTTAACAAATATTTTCCAAGATTTATGCTATAAGGGGGTGGGAAAATATACAGCAGAGAATAAGAAAGACAGAATTGGTCTTTTCTAGGGTTTCTGTGCTGGTGGGAGAGATCCCAACAAGGCATTATACAATTATGTATTCAATTATAGTCATGACAAATGCTTCAAAGGAGAACTACTATGGGATACTTTGCACATAAATATTGGAGAACGCCCCCTAACCTGGGTGATCAGGGAAAGGTTTCTTGAGGAGACAGTATTTGAGCTGAACCCTAATGGATAAGAACGATTTAAGAAATGGATTGGAGCCTGACCAGGCAGTGGCGCAGTGGATAGAGCGTCAAACTGGGATGTGGAGGACCCAGGTTCAAGACCCCAACGTCTCCAGCTTGAGCGCGGGCTCATCTAGTTTGAGCAAAAAGCTCACCAGCTTGGACCCAAGGCCGCTGGCTCAAGCACGAGGTTACTCGATCTGCTGTAGCCCCACGGTCAAGGCACATATGAGAGAGCAATCAATGAATAACTAAGGTGTCGCAACAAAAAACTGATGATTGATGCTTCTCATCTCTCATTGTTCCTGTCTATCTGTCACTATCTATCCCTCTCTCTGTCCCTGTAAAAATAAATAAATAAATAAATAAATAAATAAATTGGAAAGTGGAATCAGGTCCAGACAAAGACTACAGCATATGCCAAGGCTCCTGGGCAGGACCAATATTGAGAGACAGTGTGGTTGGGGCTAGGGGAGTATCACACAAGAGAGACATGAAGGTTCTGGAAAGTTGCTAGAGCACTTGCATATTGCCACACTCCTTGCCTGGCACACACTGGAAGGCTGGTACGTGTATGCAGGGCCATCGATAGGATTCGACTCTAAGAGCAATAGGGAGCCATTGAAGGATTCTGGGCAGGGGGTGTGACCACAGAGAAGCATTTCTGAAAAATCCCCAGCCTCAACATGAAGAGTAAGTCAGAAAGGGCAAGAAGAAATGTAGATTCAACATGTATTTAGAGGGGAAACATCAACAGTACTTGGAAATCGAATATGAAACTGACAGGTGAACCCCTATGAGATATTACTAAAAGAGAAATTTCACTTTAGAAGGAAACTTCGACACGGGAAAATTTAGTAGTTATTCCACAACTACCCTCTCTGAGCTTCATTCACTGAGACAATTAAATCAGTGTAGGCAACACTGGATTATCATTATTAGACACGGTTACAGTGACACTGGAAAAACAAATGTGGAATGCACCGTGTACTTAAAGTGTCCTCAACTTACTGTAAGGTTTCAACCCCAGAAGGGAAAACTGCGGATTATCCCCCATGGGGGGCCCAGAGCCCTGCGAGACAACCGCACAGAGAGGGCCTAGAATTGTGTTTTAATGATGAACGTTGCAAAGAGACAAAATTATGAACTTGTAAAGTCAGGTATGGGTGAGTTCAAAGTCTCATTTCGTTCCTTCCTTTGGGTGGGTCTCACTTTGCAGCAGTTCCTTGACCCCTCCAAACTGTACTTTCCCTAGCTGGAAAATTTACTGAAGTAGCTTTGTGTATCAGAGACTCACAGGGCTTAGCTCAATCATTATTAGTGCCGGTCACCTTTTTCTAAAAGTAATTAACAATATCGAGCTAATAATCATACTTGGAAGAAAGTAATAGTAATGGCTACTGTAGTAAAATAATAGTAATAGTTATTGAGTGCCTACGATGTGCCAGTAACTGTTCAAACACTTCTATTTATATGTATTGTATCGTTTAGTCTTACAGCCACTCTCTGGAATAGGTACTATCATCATTCTCATTCTAGAGATTAAAAAAAAAAAAATGAGGCCACAGACTCAGGACCACCAGAGTGAGGGGCAGTATCAGGATTCGGAGCCAACTAGTTTGAGTAGGCATTTTAAAAAAAGTTTCATACAAGTTATGAAAGGCAACAACAGGCAGAAGCAGAGGTTGAAATTTATGTTAATCACCTTCCATGATATTCTTTATTCTCAATAAATTCAGATAGAAAAACGCGAGTTGACTGCACAGAGGCACAGTGCTCTAAAAAATTTAACACTGCGCCATACCTATGAAGAATGAAACCTGCTGGATGTCTATTTCACAGCACACCAAATGTTTTCCCACCCTTCACCTTATGAGAAAGGAACAACAACTTCAATTTATATGCCAACTAATCAGGCCCCAGCATTCCAAGGGGCTTTTCTGGGAAGGAAGTGCAGTGGGGTAATGGCACAGCATGGCATGCTGGTAGATGACAGAGCAGACAGGGCAGCGAGGCCCCCAGCTTGGATTTAAGAGAGGGCTTCGGAAGGAATCCAAGCATGCCAGCAAGCCCAGGCCGGGAAAGACTGACTATCTGTACCAGCCTTCTCTTCTGCTCTTCTCTGCTGAGGGGCAGAGAAATCCTGCAACCTGAGAGCTTCAAAGTTCTATAGAAACTAAGTATCTAATGTAGATGCTTTAATCAAGACCACAGCAAGGCGAACAACTGGATTGCATACCTATGTAGTAGCACTTTGAGAACTAAGCTTTTCATTCCGTCTTTTGACACAGAGGTCATTGAATACTGATGTGCAGTAGCGCTACGCTGTTACGGAACGCCTGCTTTCTGGTTCATTCTGATTCACGGCTACATCACAGCACTTAGCGTGAGGCCTGGAGAAATAACAGCAACAAGGGAGAGGAGGAAAAAAGGAAGTAATAGCTTACGTGGGTTGCATGCGTACCATCGGCCCACGATGGTCTATAGTACTTTTAATGGATTAAATAACAAGTTAATCCTGACAACAATCCTGGGAGGTGGGTTTTATAACTATCATATTTTACAAATGAGGAAACTGAGGCATGGTAAACTGCAGAGATAGACTGACTTGTCTACTAAGTGGCAGAGACAGGATCCTAACCCAGACCCTGACTTCAGCGTCTGTGCTCCTAACCACTACGCCGCGATGCCCTTTACAAAGAGCAGAGATTAGTCAGTGCTTGTGGGATAAACAGGTATCGCAGAAATGCTGGGAGTAGTGGGGGATGTGGGTGGGAACAGAATGAGTGTTTCCTTAAGAAGGCAGATTGGAATTCCCAGGGAATTCCTTCCAAATGCCTATCCCTTTCCCAGCCACTCCATCCCACTTCTCGATGAAAATCCTTGCCTTGGTCAGTCATGTTTAGTGGTAGGAGGTACATCTTTTTCCTAATGGGGAAAAACATATTTGAGTGAAAAAAAAAAAACAACTTAGAAATTACCTAATCACTCTAGACTAGTGATCCTCAAACCTGGCTGCAAGTTAGAGTAAACCAGGGAGGGGTTTTATTCCTCTTTCATTCATGTTATTTCCTTTATTTATTTATTTATTTATTTCTTGCACAGAACCTCTATAATACACTATATCTGATCACTCAATGATTGATTCTGTTTAATGGAATCTTGTTTTTAGAATAGAAATTATAAATTTTTTTGACTTTTTTTTTTAACTTCTAAGAGGTCAGAACGTGAGATTTGGCAATTAACAAAATCCTAGAGCATGAGAACTAGCAGGAACATCAGAGACTTTTTCATCTATTTATTCTTAACTAAAGATAAACCAGGGAGCTTTAAAAAATACTGATGCCTTTGAACTATTGATTGTGTTGTGTGCCCATCACCCAAAGTCAAATCACTTCCATCACCATGTATCTGTCTTTCTTCACTATCAACAGTTTAAATGCTATAGAAATGTTTACCTGAAACCTATGTACTTTTATTGATCAATGTCACCTCATTAAATTTAATTTTCTAAAAAAAATTTAAAAATAAATAAATAAAACATAAAAATACTGATGCTACTCCTGTTTTAGATTGATTAAAAAATAATTGCCCTGGCCAGTTGGCTCAGCGGTAGAGTGTCGGCCTGGCGTGTAGGAGTCCCGGGTTCGATTCCCGGCCAGGGCACACAGGAGAAGCGCCCATCTGCTTCTCCACCCCTCCCCCTCTCCTTCCTCTCTGTCTCTCTCTTCCCTTCCCACAGCTGAGGCTCCATTCGAGCAAAGATGGCCCGGGCGCTGGGGATGGCTCTGTGGCCTCTACCTCAAGCGCTAGAATGGCTCTGGATGCAACAGAGCGACGCCCCAGAGGGGCAGAACATCGCCCCCTGGTGGGTATGCCGGGTGGATCCCGGTCGGGCGCATGGGGGAGTCTGTCTGACTGCCTCCCCGTTTCCAGCTTCAGAAAAAATGGAAAAAAAAAATAATGATAATTGCTGGTGGTTGGGCCTGGGCACTGGAATTTCTGAAGAGCCACAAAGTTAGTTTAAATATATCATCAAGATTGAGAAGCAATGGTCCATTCTTTTCATCAAAAGCAACCAAGGATTCTCCAGGCCTACCTTATTCCCCTTCCTTAGCTTAGAGGTACAGCTCCCTGAACAGATATGAAGGATGTTAGGTATTTAAAACTTAATTTAATTCAATAAACATTTCAAGAGCACCTCCTGGGTGGAAAAGCCAAAGAAGCACAAAGCACAACTTTCACCTTTAATGGCCATAAAGCTTACTAATGGGGTAATACACGCAGAGATGAGTGTATAACATAGCTGTAATATGTATATAAGGAAATACCATAGAGATGGGAAGGAGTGGGAGGACTGACAGGAAGAGAGGCCCTGCTGGAACGCAGAAGTGACTTTCTAGACAGCGGGAAAAAAATGCCATAGAAGCACAGAGGAAGTAGATGAGGAAGAGCAGAGAAAGCAAAGATGGCACGTTTTTAACTTCTTTTACTTTGAGATACAGATTCAGATACAGCTGTAAGAAACCAAACAGAGAAATCCCACATGCCCTTCATTCAGTTTCCCACAATGGTAAAATCTTTCATAACTAGAGTACATTACACATCTCTTTTATTTTTGACAGAGGCTCCAAGAGTAAGCAGATTTTTTTTTTTAAGTTTAGCATAGTCTATCAGATAATTTAATGATGAGCACAAATCAACATTTTATTACAAACTTGTGGTGAAAAAAGAGCTTGCTTGACCTTGGAAGGAAGGTTTTATAGGAAAAGGAAAGTGAGATATTTGTTGCTAGACCAGATACATGTCAAAGAATGTCTGGTGAAGAAAATCATTAGACCTTGACTGTCAGTCAGCTAAGTAGGTGGGTAGATCCCCTGAAGAAGTCTTAATCTATTAAAGTTTAATATAAAACTATTTAAGCATTTTATCACAGATCTTAATTTTCTTCCTAGTAGGAGATTGTGAATTACATTATGAAAAAACATCTGTCTCAAACAGGTTTGGGAGAATTTTTCTCTGTCGTAAGCCAAGGAACGGAGTGCAGTGTTCAGGACCCACCTTGAGACACAAAAGCCTAAACATGATGTCTAGACCTGAGCCCCTGGGGAAGACGACTCCAAAAGAGACACATAAATAATGGATCGGCAACATGGAAACTTCAACTTCGGTGTGACATAAATGACTTGATGTTTGTTATATATTATTTCCATATTAGACTGTGATTCCTCTGTAGTATAAGCAAGAGAAGGGCAGGAATTTTTGTCTGTTACTGACACCGATTTTTCCTTCGAACATCATCAAGCACCTAATAGGCATACAATAAATATAGCTGAATAAATTAATTCCTAAACATTGAGATAACTGGTAATACTGCTGGTCCTATATCTGAATCACATTGGGGGTAGGATTGTTACATTTCATGGACTAATATTTGAAGAGCACATGTGTGACTGTACTGATATACACCAATTCCACACCTATAAGAAAAAAATCAGGGCCTGACCTGTGGTGGTGCAGTGGATAAAGCGTCAACCTGGAAATGCTGAGGTCGCCGGTTCGAAACCCTGGGCTTGCCTGGGCAAGGCACATATGGGAGTTGATGCTTCCAGCTCCTCCCTCCTGTCTCTCTCTCCTCTCTCTCTCTCTCTCTCTCTCTCTCTCTCTCCCCCTCTCTCTCTCCTCTCTAAAATGAATAAATAAAAATTAAAAATTGAAAAAAAGAAAAAAGGAACAATAATTTAAAAAAAAAGAAAAAAATCAAAAATCAGCCTCTTGGACAAAGACTCATACCTGACCACACTGTGGAATCCAGGAATCACTCAAGAACCCTTTGTTGTAACTATAATGATAAAGAAACAAGTCAGTGGTTGTTGGGCTTGGGATGTGTTTACAAACGGATAGCATGAAAGAGGTATTTTTTCAGCTATTCTATATTCTGATTATAATGGTGGATATAAAAATCTATACATCTGTTCAAATTCACAGAATGCTATACAATAAGTCAATTATTTTAAAAGTAAAATATTTGCCACTAAATGCCTACTGAATGGTTATCCTGTGGAGCCAGCCAACAAACCAATGCTCCCTTATTTTGGATCAGCCCCTGTCACTATACATAGTTAAATTTCCATAAAAGTTACTTACACAATAATATTCCATCCTCATTCTGTCCTTCAGAGTGATTGACAATGAGTAGGCACCAAGCTGGACCACTCAAGTCTCTATCCAATACTTGAAATTGGGATTATAGCCATAAATCAATCTCCAAGAGTGGCAAGAATGATAATAATAAAACATGATTGTGAGCAAGCCATATTCTATTAAATTAGTGTAGAAGTTGAAGGAGCTGGTTTTTAGAGTAAGACAGACAAGGACACGAAATCCATCAAAAGATGGAGAGATGAAGGAAGTGAGAAAGAGAGAGAGAGAGAGAGCAAATAAGATGTGTTGGCTGATTTAACAGTGCCTCTCCTAGTTCGTCTTTCTAAAGGAAGAAGGTTCTACTACTAACTCATCTACTTTCTTGCTCTGGATTTCCATGAGCTATTCTATGCTTTTATAATATATTTTTGTTTGTGTTTATATTAAGTCAAATTCAAATAATCCTGTTTCTAAGATCATAAACTTTACATTCATGTATGTGTATTAAGTACATACATGTTTGTATATTAAACAAATACTACCTCTACCACCTTCAACCCATGAGAATTTGGGCAACTCAGCCTCTCAGTGTTTCAGTTTCCTCATCATTAAGAGAAGGATCATACTAGCTTCCAAAGAGTTGTGAGGATTGAATGAGTTCACGCAAAGTTGTTAGAACAAATGCCTGACATGTGATAAGCACCCACTGTTGTTGCTATTGTTCTTCTTTTTTCTTTCTCCTTCCCTCTTCTCACTACTAACCCAACTTTATCAGCATCTGTTTAAATCCCTAATCTCACTTCAAAGCAGGAAATAGCTATAATTGTCAATGCTTTGCAAGGTGAGAGAACAAAGTATGAGAAAATATTTCATCCATTATAAGAACCTCAAGACCCATTAAACAGTCTCTTGAAATGATTCTAGTGTAATGCAAGGTTGTAAAAATTAGCAGTGTTACTATATTTTTAACATTCTGGTAAGATTTCTGTGAAATTATACCACCCAGTGCCAGAAAGATATTCAAGACCATTCACCAAGTTTCCTCCCACTTTCTTTGTGGCAGGAATACAGTGGGGAGTTATAGGTTGTAGTAAGTTACATCTTATGTCTGCATTGTAATTTGGAGTTTACAAAACACCCCCTCAGATTCTATTTCATTCGGGTATTTATGAAAGTCTTTTGAGGCAGGTATTACTGTCAGAATTTTACAGATGAGAAAACTAAAGCTCAGAGAGAACCCAGTGTCATCCAGCTACTTAGTATAATAGCCCCAAGAAGAAGCTTTTTCACAATAATAGTATTTATGCCTACCAAACAGTTCTGCAAATGAAGCCAAGCTTGTGTGGATATTTTTCCCACTTGTCAGATTCTACTACAAACTCATATGTTCCAGACTCATATAGTTAGTGCTCACAGAAGTACAGTAAGATAAGCAAACTATCCTCATTGTGCAGATTATGAAACGAGGTCTTCAGTAATTCAAGTTCAAGGTCACCTTTTGGGTATGTAAACTAGCAACAGTACAAAACCTAGAGAATCAATGCAATTATCTCCTGACTTCAAATCTCTCCCATTATATGATGCTACCTTTTAGGATTCTTTATTTTTAACCCTGAAATTTTAAATTCTCAACCAGGGCTGGGTGGTAGAGACATATGTCCCTTATAATCAGAAAGTTTGCTAGACTTAGGAGAGAAACAACCTTGATTTTCCTAGTGGACAGGGATAAATGAAAGCTAAGGTCAATTAATTAATATGGCGCAAATATTATGCAAGAATTAGGTCTATATATTCCAACATAGGACAAATTAGAGCATTAAGTGTGAGGGGGTGGGAAGAAGCAAATGTAGAACACATTAAATGTTTGCTTAAAATAAAAGAGGGAAAGGAGCAAGGCTACATGGAAGTTGGGGTGTTTCCCTATAAGTCCCTCAAAGGAAAATAAGAGAATATATATTAACAAGCTAATAAAAAGAGGGTAAAATGAAATAATAAAAAATCGTGAATTAGCCCTGGCTGGTTGGCTCAGTGGTAGAGCGTCGGCCTGGCGTGCAGGAGTCCCGGGTTTGATTCCTGGCCAGGGCACACAGGAGAAGCGTCCATCTGCTTCTCCACCCCTCCCCCTCTCCTTCCTCTCTGTCTCTCTCTTCCCCTCCCGCAGCCGAGGCTCCATTGGAGCAAAGATGGCCCAGGCGCTGAGGATGGCTCTCTGGCCTCTGCCTCAGGTGCTAGAATGGCTCTGGTTGCAACACAGCGATGCCCCAGATGGGCGGAGCATCACCCCCTGGCAGGCGTGCCTGGTGGATCCCGGTCGGGCTCATGCGGGAGTCTGTCTGACTGCTTCCCCATTTTCAACTTCAGAAAAATACAAAAAAAAAAAAAAAGAGTCATGAATTATTCCTAAAGAAAACATAAACAAATGAAACAAAAACATGATGCTATATTTAAATATAAATATATCATTAATTAATATTAAATGAAAAGATACTAAATACACCAATTCCAAAAGGGATTGTTAACTGGAACAAAGAACTAATGGATTCTGCTTATACTAGACAAACCTTTAATATATATAAAGATATAGAAAGGATGAAAGCAAGAGAATATAAAAAAATAGGCCAAAAATATATCACAGCCAATGTAGCCATATTAATATCAGACAAAATACACTTTACAGTAAACATATTAGAGATACAGAAGAACATTACATAATGATGAAAGGGTTATTCTGTCAGAAAGATAAATTTATACATACCTAATAACCTAGCCTCAAAACATATCATGAAAGAGTTCAGAGAAAGAAAAAGAACTAAACAAAGTCATATCTTTCTAGAAAATGGATATAAAAAGCTACAAAAACAGTATAAATATGGATATTTTTAAACTATCATCAACCAATTTGATATTATTGGCATTTATAAATTACTATACCAAACAACCTCCAAATATATATTTTAAAGTACCCATAGGCAATCTATCAAAACATCAAAAAAATCAAGTCTCAACAAAAATATACAAAATAATATGTTCTCTGACAACAATAAACTTAAGCTATAAATCTATAACAGAAAGAATACTAGAGGCCCTGGCTGGTTGCTCAGTGGATAGAGCATCAGCCCAGCATATGGATGTCCTGGATTCGATTCCCAGTTGGGACACACAGAAGTGAACATCTGCTTTTCTACCCTGCTCCCTTGCCCTTCTTTCTCTCTTCCTTTCCCACAGCCAGTGGCTCAATTGGTTCAAGTATGGTCCTGGGCAATGAGGATAGCTGCAGTGGGGCACATCAGCCTCAGGCTCTAAAAATAGCTCTGTATTTAAGCATCAGCCCAAGACAGCATTGCCAGGTGGATCCTGGTCAGGGCACATGTGGGAGTCTGCCTCACTATCTCTCCTCTTCTCAAATAAATAAATAAATAAATAAATAAAGATTACTAGAAAAACCTAAAATGTTTGAAAGTAAGCAATATACTTACTACATAGTATCAAATAAAAATCATAAGGAAAATAAGAAAATATATTAAAGTGGATGATAATCAAAATATGATATACCTAAACTTGTGGAACCGAGCTTGTCTTAAAATCTGTTTGGGTTGCCATGATAAGATACCAGACTGGGGGGCTTTAACAATAGAAATTTATTTTCTTATAGTCCTGGAGACTAGAAGTCCAGGATCAAGTTTTTAGCTGACTCAGTTTCAGATGAAAACTCCCTTCCTACAGACTGCAGCCTTCTCACTCCATTCTCATAAGGTATCCGTTGCAGGCAAGCTGAGCAAGAAAGCTCAGCTGTCCCTTCTTCTTCTATAAGATTAGGGCCACACCCTGATGACTTCATTTAACTTTAGTTACCTCCATAAAAGCCTTATCTCCAAATACAGTCACATTGGAGGTTTGGTGCTTCAACATATGAATTTGGAGTGACATAATTCAGTCCCTAACATTCTGCCCCCAAAATCCATGTCCTTTGTGCATGAAAATGTAATTCATTCCATCCCAACAGTCCCAAAGGCCTTAACTCATTCCAGCATCAATTCTACAGCATAAGGTCCAAAGTCTCATTTAAATATCTAAATCAAGTATACATAAGACTTGGGTTATGATTCATCTGGAGACAAAATTATTCTCCAAAGTTTCCCCCAAATTATCTACAGATTTAACACAATTCCAATTAAATTGCTGGCAGAATTGTTAGGTATATTAATAGGTTGGTAATAAAATATGAAAATAAAAAGGAACGAGACTCGCAAAGAACTTGCAGGACTTGTACTATTAAATATCAAGATCCACTTGAAAGCTATAGTCATTAACAAGATGCAGTTTTTGTATGATCATAAAGAGTCCAATGGAATAAAAATAGAGAGTTCAGAAACCTGCTCATGTATACGGTAACCAAATTTATAGGAACAATCAACATTATAAGAAATAACTAATGCTAGATCTATTTGACATCTCTACAGAAAAACCAACCTTTACTGTTGTTACTTCACACCAGATACAAAACTAATTCCAACAGATTGTAGACTGGAGTGCAAAAGAAAAACCCAAAATATACAGAGGACAACACAGGAGACTATTTTTATGACCTTAGTTTAAAGAAGAAAATAAATGCACTAGCCATAAAGGAAAAAGAAAGAAATGGATAAAATATATTTCATTAAAATTAAGAAAGTCAGCTCAAAGGACATGATTTTATGAGGTAATTCCATAGTGAAACATACAAATGTGTTACAAAGGACTCCTAAACAGATACGTAAAAAACTACCAATCAATATAAGAAGAGACAGATAACTCAATTTTTTAATGGGCAAAATATTGAACAGGCCCTAAAAAGGCTATCCGATGGGCAATAAACTTAGGAGAAGATGATCCACATTGTCATGTCTCAGCAAAGGGCAACATAAAACAATGGGTTATCCACCAGAATAACTAAATAGTAAAGTGACAATAATGGAGATCAGCAAAAATGCACTGTCAGGCGCTGCTTATGGCAGGGTGCACTGGTACACCACTCTGGGGAACTGTCTGCCAGGATATAGTAATCCTAACATGCCTGCTGAATGACCCCTGAGTTCTCCTCCTACATATATTCATAATGTCCACCAAAAGAGCTATATAAAAATATTTATAGAATCATTATTCCCAACAGCCCCAACCTGGAACCTACTCAATTATCCAGCAGTATAATAAATAAACATATTCTGATAGAGTCAGACAATGGTATATTACACAGTCACAAGAATGAGCAGACTTCTGCTAGACACAAAATTATAGATAAATTTCATGAAATATTGAACAACAACAACAACAAAAAAGTCAGAACCAAAAGAGGCACATGGCGTACGACTCTACTTATCAAAAATCCAAAATAGGAAGAACTGAAGTATGGTGGTCGCAGTCAGAATAATGGCGATGTTTGAAGGATGTAATGATTGGGAAGGAACATAGGAATTTTCTAGGCTTCTAGATAATGTTCTACGTATTGGTCTGGGTAGTGGGTCTACCACTGAACTTTCATCAAGCAGGCCACTTCGATTTCTGTACTTTCGTGAATGTAAAGAATTACTTCAATAAAATGCTTTTAAAATAAAAAGAAGTGTTATCCCATTTTGTACACTAAGCCAGTGGAAGAAGATATATAATCCACTTACAATAATTTTGATTATTAATAATAATAACAAGCACTTAACTAGCCTAGTCTGTATGCCACACACTCTTCTAAGTGCTGTAAATGTACATATTAACTTAGTACTAACCAGACCCCTATTAAGTAGGTATAACAGTATGGTAATACCCATTTTACAGATGAAGAAACTGAAAAAGAGGGAAGTTAAGTAACTGGCCCCCAAAACCCAGAGTCAATAGGGGGCACACTCTCTCCTCCTCCTCCTCCTCCTCTTCCTCCTCCTCCTCCTCCTCCTCCTCCTCCTCCTCCTCCTCCTCTTCCTCTCCTGCACCTTGCAATCAATCACTTGGGATTAGTTTTAAATTCTCAAAGTCCGGGCTGCAGCTCCAACCAATCTAATTGGAATCTCCAGAATGGAATGTAAACAATAGTATTTTTAAAAAGGAAAACAGTCCCTTGGTAAGTATATGTTTGATTAGTCTTCTTTATTTTCACAGCTGTAGAAGTTCAAAAGGTTGGAGAGGTTATGTCATAACTAAGAAGTGTGGAGAAATGAGTAGTTAAGTCAGAATTTGAAGCCCAGTGTGTTGAACCCTGGAATTTGGGTGCTCTACCACCTTTCAGTGACTAGGAACCGACCGTTCTCTTCTAGGTGCCCAAGCCTCCACCAATTAGAGGCACAGCCTGATCAATTTGGGGGGCAGAAGCAGAGGTGTAGCAGGCATCAGGGTTCCTTCGCTTCCTTAGTCAGAAAACACGTGATGGTAGGTAGTCACCTGTTCCCAGAAACAAATGCCGAGGGTGGTGCTGTGGGAGGCAGGCATTTCTTACCCTAGGGTTCCTGCTCTAGTCTGACACTCACACTGAAGGCCTTTATAACCAGGTCCTCCCACTCCTTTTTTTTTTTTTTTTTTTTAACAGAGTCAGAGAAAGAGTCAGAGAGAGGTATAGACAGACAGGAAAGGAGAGATGAGAAGCATCAATCATTAGTTTTTCATTGCGCGTTGCAACACTTTGTTCATTGATTGCTTTCTCATATGTGCCTTGACCGTGGGCCTTCAGCAGACCAAGTAACCCCTTGCTCGAGCCAGCGACCTTGGATCCAAGCTGGTGAGCTTTTGCTCAAACCAGATGAGCCCACGCTCAAGCTGGCGACCTCAGGGTCTCGAACCTGGGTCTTCCGCATCCCAGCCCGACGCTCTATCCACTGCGCCACCGCCCAGTCAGGCCTCCCAGTCCTTTTAAAGGTGCCCAATGTAGGCTTCCCTTCCACCCCTCTCCCTCCAGAGTGACTGGGTGGTTGTGACTCCATTGATGCTCCAATACGCATATTATGGGAAGGTTGGGTGATATTCAAGTGGGAAAAAAAAGCAATTTTCTAACCATAAAAATATTTTTAAAAAATCATGTGATGTTGCTAGAAACATTTTGAAGAATAATTCTTTGGAAATTCCTATTACCCAAATCTCCGTTTAGGGAGAGATAAAAGAGAGCAATGTTTGCACAGACTTTATCAATTAGCAGAACTATAATCACCGTTTCCAACCCGAGAAGAAACAAATATATGCAGGGTTCTTTTAAACATATACTTAAAGGCACAAAAGGGATGGTGAGAGTAAACTCAGGCAGAAAAAGCTGCCAGGGTCTCCCTGAGCCTCTTCCGGTCACATTACTGAGAAGTAGAAAGCTCCTTTGGAGTACCCATCTCCAGAAGATTTGCTTAATCCTGGCATCTTTTGCGCCCATCAACTTGACAGTATCCAAAAAGGTCTGTTTTCTTAATATCTAAAATCATATTCACACCATCCTGTCATCAGCTTCCCTGAGTCACCCTCTCCTTTGCAATTCAAATGAAATTAACTTAAAGCCACAGAGAGATTGCTGTGGAAAAGCTCCGAGCCCCCGTCCCCATCTCGGCAGAGATTCTTGAGATGCGGGGACAGGGGCTGTCACAACCACTTCATCGTCTCTAGCTCAGCGTCCCACAGTTCAGGTGAGGTCATTCCGCTTGTGGATAAACACACTCTCTACCCGTCTGCCGGCACTGATCTCCATCCCTTAACTCGGGCTGACTTTTACTGGGAGTTTGGGACAAGGAAGAGGACTTCATACCACACAGCACAGCCAAAAGCATCACAGTAAAACCCCTCACTCTCTTGAAATCCCTTCACCTTCTCCGTTGCCAACAGTATTCTCATGGACACCCAGCCAGCCCATTTTCTCTCTCCTTCCTCGTCCCAGCCTTCCCTTTGCTCCACGCAAGCCGTAATCCCGAGTTACTGTTAATCTCTTATGCCGGCCAGTTTTCTGTCTCTTGGTTCCACCGCCTCCCTCCCAACCATGCCTTACCTACCATCTCATCACCTTCCAGACCCGAGTGGTCTGTATGAAGCTACTTTCCTAAACAGCAGCAAGTCTCTCCCTAAAAGAAACTCAGCTGCCAGATTGAAAATCATTACTTCTTATCCTGCTTCCATCAAATGATATGTTCCCTTTTACTTCTAAATTCAGCCAGTAGATGGTGCCTCCTCTGTGTCGGGTGCCAATTTACTTGAGATACACTGAGTGGGTGAACATAAAGTTTGTAATTTCATCAAGCTCCCAAAAGGGGGCTCAAGAAATCTTTATTTGTTTGGGGGAAATACGGTAATTATTTATGAATGTATTAATGAATGAATGAGGGGTATCATTTCCACCTCTGTAATTTGGAACACAGACTGTAATAAATAATAACAATGACACCTTCTCTTCTTCGGATATCCACCTGGGCCCTCTCCTTCCACAATTAGGGTAACCACAAGCTACAGAGAAATGTTCCTATTTGACCTCCACTAAATCCACCTATGGGAATGAGTGACATTCTCCATTCCCTCTGCGAAGTGTACCGAGAGTTCTCCCCAGAAAGCTGAAATCTCATGGTTAATAGGCAACTCTAATTCTCCTGCTAGATTAACCAGCCAACTACCACTTCTAATTATATCAGATAAGAAGGCTTCTATGTATTTTTCCAAATAAAAACAGTTTCTCCCCAAGTGGAACCCCAATGCAGACTGTTGAAGAAAAGGTCATTCCATTCTCTCCCTATTACATGTGGATGACTGGATGCTTTGGAAAGACTTTTTGCCAGGATGACATAAAATGCACCTCCTCCTTATTGCAGAGGATAAAATTCCAGTTTCTGTTTGCAGGAAGAAAACATAAGTGGTTGTATCAGATAGACCAGTTACCTATCCTTGAATAACCAAATTTCCCCATTCTCAGTGGTTTAAAAAACAGTAAGAATTTATTATTGCTCATGAGTCTATGGGTCAGCACAAAAGTTCTATTGATCTGGGAAGTGCTTGGATAATTTCATCTTGTATCTGTAGTCAGCAGGCAAAGTCATCAGGAGCTGGCTGGTCAAGGGTAACATTACATGTCATGTGGTTGGTTGGCTGTTGCCCAGAGAAAAGGGAGTGACTGAGGCTTGTGAATCTCTACATCCATTAGGCCAGCTTGTGGCAGCTAGACAGAGTTGCAAGAGAAAAAGTAGGAGACACAAGACCTCGTCTCAGTACTTGCACTTTGTTACTTCTACTGCATTTTATTGGCCAGAGTAATTTACAAGGTGAGCCCAGAGTTAAGGAATATGGAAACAAGTCCTACTTATTTGTAAAAGGAATTACAAATGCACAGGTTGTGGATATAGGGAGGGGTGAAAAATCAAAGTCATTTCTGTAATCAGTGTAACATATCGATTGAGGTAGCATTAGCAACTTTTTTTGTATTTCAAATTTATCTGGAAATTTTAGCCCTTAGAAGAAAGTCAATGGTTTTCTTCCATTTCAGACATAGAAAGTCATGACAGATAGTAGCTCTTACCCAAAGAATCAAAACAAGTCACTTAAGCTATGAGTTGAACACACACACACACACACACAAACACACACACCACCTCAACAAACTAGAAAAAGAACAACAAAGTAAGTAGAAAGGAAGAATCATAAAAATTAAAAATTAACAAAGTAAAAAAAATGGGGAAACAGTACAGAAAGAGTAAACAATGTCACAAGTTGGTTGTTTAAAAGACTACTAAAATTAATAAGCCCCTACCAGGACTGAATTCAAAAGAAGAGAAACTATACATTATAAAGAAGAGGTTTGCAAAGAGGAACATCAGTACAGTCAGGGGGTATTTTGAACTTTATGTCAAACTCAAAAACTTAAGTGAAATGGAAAGATTCTTTGAGAAAGACAAATTATCAAAACCAACATAAGAAGAAATTAAAAATCTAATATATACTCCCAAATATTAAAGAAATTGATTTTATAGTTTCTTTTTTTTTTTTTTAATTTCACACAAGGAAAATTTGAGGCCCAGAATGTGTCTCCAGGGATTTGCACAGAACTTTTAAAGAACAAATCATATCTGTTCTACACAACCTTCCACGAAATAGAAGATGAAATTCTTTCCAGCTCATTTTACGAGCCCCACAGAACCCTGATATTGACACTTGATAAACATCATTACTAAACAGAAAATCACCAACTACAATACTTTGTGAAGAGATGCAAAAACCCTTCAAATCTTAGCAAAAAGAATCTAGTAATATATTTTTTCAAATCTTCTTTTGATTGAATATAAATAAGGTGTCATTGATTAATAAAATCATACAGGCTCCAGATGTACTATTCTCTATATAACATCTATACACTGTATTGTGTCTCCACCAACCCAAGTCGAGTCTCCTCCCAACACCATGTATTCTCCCTTTACCCCTTGTAATCACCATACTGTTGTCTGTGTCTGTGATGGGTTTTCCTTGCTTAATTCCTTCAGCTTTTTCACACAGTCCCCCAACAGCCATCCTCCTTCATAACATATTTTTTTTAGAAGTTAATACATCATGATCAGGTAGAATTTATCCTAGCAATATAAGATTGATTTAACATTCAAAAACTTAATTAATGTAATATACCACATTAGTGACAGAAAAGAGAAATATCATATCATCATTCTATTAGATGCAGAAATTCAATACTTTAAAAAAAACTCAGTAAAATAGAAATAAAAAAAATAGCAAATCTGATAAAACAAATCTCTGACCAACACCTACAGCTTCCATCATACCTCTTACCACACTTAATGTTGATCCTTGTCTTCCAGATTAAAAATAAAGCAACAGTGTTTGTTACCACTGGCATTCAACATTATACTGAAAATCATAACCAGTGCAATAAACAGTAAATAACGGCCCTTCTCGGTGGTGCAGTGTCGGCCAGGCATGTAGAAGTCATGGGTTTGATCCCCAATCAGGGCACATAGTAGAAGCAACCATCTGCTTCTCCAACCTTCCCCCTACTCCTTTTCTCTCTCTTCCTCCCCTCTTGCAGCCATGGCTTGAATGGTTTGAACAAGTTGGCCATGAGCGCTGAGGATAGTTCCATCGCCTCGCCTCAGGTGCCGAAATAGCTGTGTTGCTGGGCAACAGAGCAGCAGTCACAGATGGGCAGAGCATCACCCAGTAGGAGGCTTGCCAGGTGGATTCTGGTCAGGGTGCATGTGGGAGTCTATCTCTGCCTCTCTGCCTCTCAATTAATCTTATTAAAAAAAGTTAAATAACATGTATGAATACTGAAAAAGAGATCAAATTCTACTTACTTATAGATTACATTATATATGTATTTATATATATGTATAGTATGTCCAAAAGAATATACCAACCTGCTAGAACTAGTTAGTAAATATAACAAAGTCATAGCACACAGGGTTAATATCCAAAAATTAATATGTAAAAATATATACAAAGCTGACAAAATTCTAGCAAGCTCCTTTACAAATACAAAAGATAATTCTAAAATTTATATGGCAATACTACAGATCTAGAATAACCAAATCAATATTGAAAAAGATAAACAAAGATGGAAAACTAACACTATTTGATTTCAAGTCTTATTCTAAAGCTGCAGTGATCAAAACAGTTTGATGATAGGATAGAAAACTAGATAAACAAACAAAAAAATTATGCAAAAATAAATCCATATTCGGATGCTCAGTTGATTTTTCATCAAGCTGCTGACTCACCCTGGCCAGTTGGCTTAGTAGTAGAGCATCAACCTGGCATGTGGAAGCCCCGGGTTTGATTTCCAGTCAGGGCACATGGTAGAAGCTTCTCTCCCACCCATCTGCTTCTCTCCCAGCACCTCCTTCCCCTCCCGCAGCCAGTGGCTCTATTGATTCAAGCACTTTGGCCCTAGGCACTAAAGTTGGCACCTCAGGTGCTAAAAATAGCTCAGTTGTGAGCATGTCCCCAGATGGGCAGAGTATCGGCTCCAGAAGGGGATTGCTGGTTGGATCCCAGTTGGGGCGCATGCGGAAGTCTGTCTCACTATGCCCCCCCCCAACTTCAATTTTTTTAAAAAAGATGCTAAGTTAATTCCATGAGATAAAAACATCTTTTTAACAAATGTTGCTAAAACAATTGAATTTTGTACAGGAAAAAAATGAACCTTGATCCTTTTTCTCCATAAATACAAAAATTAATTCAAGTTGAATCATATACTTCGACATAAAACACACAACTTTAACATTTCTAGGGGAAAAAATTAGAATATTTTTATCACCTTGGGTGGACAAAGGTTTTTTTGAACAGAACACAAAAAACACAAATCCTAAAAAGAATTTTTTTTAATTAGACCTCATCAAAATTAAAATTTTCTGCTTATCAAATAACATCATTAGGACAATGAATAGACAAGTCACAGATTTTAAAAAATATATTTACAAGATCTACATGTAACAATGCACTTGTATCAAGACTAGACAAAAACCATAAATTAACAATTTAAAAAATAAGCAACTAAAAGTTTAAAAAATTCGCACACTTCTTGAACACAATGCTTCACAAAAGAAGATATATAAATAGTCAGCATTTGAAAAAGACTGAACAATAATATTAGCCAGGAGGAAAAAATATATATATTTATATAAATAAATAAATAAATTCATATTTATATGTGTATGTATATATACTAATATATAAACTAAAGACTCTAATCAAACAGCACTAGATAACCACTAAATACGTACTAGAATGGCTAAAATTAAACACAAATGTTGACAAGGACGTGGGAGAACTAGAACTCTCATAGATTGCTGGTGTAAGTGCACAAACATTACTACCACTTTCAGAACTACATGGCAGTTTCTTATCTGCTTCTATTCTTCTCCTAGAGGTTTACCCAAAAGAAATGAAAACATGTTTACCCACAGTCTTGTACAAGAATGCCCCTAGCCATATTGATTATTTCCAAGATGTGAAAACAGTGCAAATGCCCATCAATAGGAGACTATTGAATCCTTATCATGGATTTATTGCCACATAGCAACAGAGTGAAGATGAATACATACAACATGCATGAATTGCAAACAGTATGGTAAGAAACAGAAGCCAGAAACAAAAAGTGCCAACCACAAGAATAACCATATGCATGGATTCTGTATACAGACAAAGCCAGCCCAAGGTGGTGGACATGAGGTAGTGGCTGAAGGCAGTGGGGACAGGGAAGGAACTGACTGAAGGGGAGTTGGCGGGTTTCTGAGACTACGAAGATCTATGTCACTGAATGGTGATGACACTGGTGCACACAATCGTCAAACTCGTTGAACCGAACATGTTAGACTGTGCGTTTTTTCCATGTTAATACATCTCAACAAATATGATACAAGAAGATCCTTTACTCCAAATGTCTAGCTCAGGACCTATTTCGGATTAATAAAATGTTTCATGTTTAGATTTCTTAACTCCAGAAGAATACGACATTTGAATAATTAAGGACTGAGGACATAATATATAAATATATAAGTCTGCACCTTTGCAACTCAATGCTTTCAAAATGGTTGCTACCCAACCAAATAAAGTAGCAAGAGAGAGCCACACAACTCCTGTGGAATCGGCCAGACTCTCATGATGTCAGGTTGCATCTAACTGGCAGCCGCACCCCATCTGTGATTCGGTGACCACGCAGCCACAACGACACCACTGAGCTTGACAGCACCAGCTTTGAAGTCAGGCAGAACTTAGGTTCTAATTTTTCCCCCCAGAAATTCTGCAAAGTGCAGCCAGGATGTAAAACATTTTTTCTTGAGCAAGACTGTCAAGGAGCAAACAGACATTTACTTATTTTGGGGTTGGCTCGTGATGAGGCTGCCACTCTGCAGCCCTGGATTCTCATTTAACATCCCTCAGGCATGCGATTGTTCGACAGCCTTAAAACACATGAATCTATCTCCACAGACAGAGACAGACATCAAGCACCCCCACCCATGTGTGCGGAAGAAAGAGCGAACAGCAAAAGAAGCCAGCTGCAGAGGGGCAGCCCACCGACAGCCGCCGCATTTGTTTTAGCGTGGGAGCGAGGAAAACGCTCCTTTGATATTTGAAAACTTTCTAAGTCAAATCCTGTAACTGACAAGCTAGCCCAGACTGCCTCACCTACACCCCAGATGCTCATATCTCTCCTCATTCCTAGATATAAACTGACCCTCTTCTCTTATCATAAGAGAAAAAAAAGAGCTCAGACTTAGTCACTCATGCTCTGAGGACCCCCAGAGGGTTTGCTGAACCAGGAAGAATGATGAGCGGCAGCAAGATGGCAAGTTCCTTCGATGGAGCCACGTGCTCATAATTCATTCACGCTCTTTCCTCTGGGCAAGGCAACAGGTACAGATCACCCGGTGCGGGTCTTTCTGCACTTATAGAAATGGAAATACACCCAGATTTAAGGATTGGTTGTCCCCTGTCCACCCACCCAGCCCCGTGCCGCCCCAGCTGGAAGACAGCCAGGAACAAGGTTACAGTCTCTTTAACAGAAGTGGAGATGAGCAGGTGTTAAAGATAGATTAGCAACTAAGTGCGTTTCTCCCTGGCAGGCTCAATATTCAAAAAGGAGGGGTTTTAGAGAGAAGCTAGGCGTCTTTTCCGACGAGATGAATTTCGCCTGTATCTACAAGGCCTGTGCAGACTCAAGAAGCCAACACGTAAAAAAAGGTAGCCCATCAGTGAAATTTGTAGCAGGCAGGCACTTGGGTAGAACATGCAACTGATACAAGATGAGGTCACACAGCCAGTTTACTTTTGCTCTGGAGGCACTGCCTGGGAGGGGAGGGAGGAAGTTCCAGTTTTGTACTTTTTCTTTCGAGCCCAGTTCTGACTCTGATTCCAACACTCCTGTGGTTGGTGCAGTACCTTCTTTCTGAACCCTGCAGTTCGACCACTGAGCTGCAGGGCAGAGGGGAGAGTTTGAAAAGTTTCCGAAGGAACCACACTGTCTGGGTTCAGGCTGTTATAACAAAAAAAATACCACAGGCTGGCTGGCTTAAACATCAAATATTTGTTTACTCCCAGTTCTGAAGGCTGGGAAATCTCAGATCAAGGTGCCAGCAGATCTGGTGTCTGGTGAGAGCCCTCTTCCTGGTTTGTAGGGGTCCATCCTCTCATATTCTCACATGGCTGAGAGAAAGAGGTCGTCTCTGCCATGTCTTTTCTTAAAAGGGCACTAACCCTATTCAGGAGGGCTCCACACTCACGACCTGTCTACCTCCCAAACGCCTCACTTTCTGTATCATACTGGGGGGTGGGAAGGTGGGCTTCACTGCATGAAATTGGGTGTGGGAAAGGAGAAGCGAAAACATTCAGTTCATAGCAAACACCAAGTTCAGAGTCGATAGATTTTTAGAAAGAAAAAGAAAACTACTCATTAAGCACCTATTGTACACTATGCATTTAACTAGGGTCTTTTATCACTTTATATCAACCCAAAGGATACATTAACCCAAAAGACCTACTATATTAGACTTGGCATAAGAGAAACTAAAGACAGATTGAGTTCCCTGTTTCTCTCTTTCCCATGGTTTTGTGTTCCCTTCTTAATGTTATTTTGAATTTGTTTGGGCTCAAATTATATTACACCCTTGTCATCTCCATTAGCTAAAATGTATTTACGGCTGATTATGCATGCAGAAAATAAATTAAATATCTGAATAACATTACCAGTAATTGGTGAAATTGCCTTATGTTTTCACATCCTTACAACAAAAAAGGCATCAACAAATGACCGAGGGGGGTGGGGAAAAAAAGGATAATCCATTATAATTGTCCATCTTACCACAGAAATAGGACAGACAAAATTATGGGCAATTTCGGTGTCTAAAAATCAAGTGTGATGAAAATTATATTGAATTCAACCCCCAATTTTTTTATTTTTATTTTTTTACTTTAACTGTGGCACCAAAACAACTGGTAGATAAAAGCAAATTGGCCCTGCTCTTAAAACTCAGCCACTGCCTTGGAACTTGACATGGAATCTTCTAAGTTTCCACAAAATACAAACCATAGTGGAAGTACTCATCTGGATTTGCTTGAGTGATTCTCCATGATAAGTTTCCCTTCAGCAACCTCGGGCTTATTGGTGAAATATTTATACTGATTTATAGAGAGCTTCTAGTGTGTTTTAGTTTCTAAATGCACAAATACCACCTCTACCATAGCCTGATATATTCTCCAGACCAGACTGGTATCATCTGTCCTGAGGTTGCATCTTTGTGCCTTTTGAAAAGTACATAAATCTAAAATTCTAAAATATTTAATAACCACGATAATTACTATGGTATAGATACTGAGCATTTGGGAAGGACGCCAGCTGTTGCATTAGAGCAGGGTCCCAGACCCCACGGTGCAGGCAGGAAGCCCCTGTAACTGGGGAGCACAGTGAAGTTGCTGTATATCTATCAGTATGGGAGGCTTTTTAACACTTTCACGATGGGGCCGCCGTACCAGGGTGTCCTGCTACCTGTCAGCACCGCACAGACACACAGATGAAAGACCCAGGTCTGCCTTCTCACTTTGCCTTTATTTGTCCAGGTGGCTTCTGTCAGCATCTTGCCAAATGAACAACCCAGGAAATTGTATCCCTGCAGGTTTCTGGCAGGTACCATGGTACCCAAGCCAAAGGCCATTTCTACAAGGACACATCATCCCTTTCAGCATTGCAACCTTGAAATCCAGAGTCCTGCCCAGGAAACAGCAGCACGGGGCCCAAGGACCGTTAGCACCATTTTGATTTTTTAAGTCAAAGATGGGAAAAATTTGAAATGAAGAGGAAGGCTCTTAGCCCACCAAAAGAAATATAAAGAGGAAGATAAATTGGCCAAGAGAGAGATGAGGCAGGGCCTGTATCTCAGGAGAAACAGAACCGTTTCATTTTCGGTCGGAGAGTGAATTATAAAGTGAAGATCCAATCATGTCAGGCCATTCCTCAAAACTCCCCCATCACCAGCCCTTCAGAATGGCACACAAGGGATGTGCCTTGCCTTGGTTCTTGCTGTCTGAACCCTATCTCCAAGAAATAGTGAGCCAAACCATCGTGTTGTTTTATACACCCCACTTGCACTCCATTACAACCCACGTCGTAAGTCTTGGAATTGTTCGCTAGAAAATGACCCTCATCGAAGTATCCTGAGTAACAGAAAACATGGTATGTGTTAGGTTACAATAATTTTTGTTGAACAATTCATTCAATATAATCAAGCAGCTTCAAGTCATCAGAAATGGTGGTCAGACTGTCACAGAGCGTTGGGGAATTAAAGATATGTCCATTGTATTCTAAGGTTACAGAATCAAAAATGAGCAGATCTCAAAAAATAAAAAAGACTAACCATATCAAGGTAGAGTGTTGAGAATGAGGAGAAATGTAAGTTCTCATATATTGCCGGTGGGAGTAGAAAATGATACAACCACATGGAAAAAAAATTCAGCGGCTTCTTAAAAAGTTAAGCATATACCTCCTATATGATCCAGCCATTCCCGTCCTAATTATTTACCCAAGAGAAATGGAAGAGTATGTTCATCTGACTTTTTTCACAAATGTTCACAGACACTTTATTTCTGATAGCCCCGAACTAGAAACAACTAGGTGTTCTTAAACAAGTAAATAGACTATTAACAAATTGTGGTACATCTATACTCTAGAATACTACTCAGTGATAAGAAGCCATGAACTGAGAGGTATACAACAGAATACATGAATCTCAAAGCAGTGATGCTAAGTGTACGTAACCAGCCAAGGAAAGAGTACATACTGTACGATTCCATCTACATAAAATTCTAGAACATGCAAAGGAATCTACAGGGACAGAAAGCAGAGAAGGGCTTTCTGAAGGATGAAGAGGGGAGGAGTGAGAAGGAGACACCCCAAAGAGGCAGGAGAAAATTCTGAATATAGAATTTTTATTGTGATGATCGTTGTACAGCTGTAGAGATAAGTCAAGACTCATAGAATTTTTTTTACCTTTTAAACACAGAAAATCTATTGCATGTCAATCATACTTCAATAGAGCTATTGAAAATTAGAAGCAGAGCATATGCTTTATGAGAAAACAATCACTATTGTTTGGGAAAATTACAATTAGATATTCGGAAGTAAAATGGAAATACAATTATAGAAGTGTAAGTTTGAGATTGAGAACGGTAACCCTTTCCTTTAGAAGGCAAAATGTGAGAGAAAAAAATATACTAGTTAAGGCTATCCAATGATAAAAGAAACTAGCCTCAGAGCTAATGAGTTCCCAGCCCCTGGAAACATTCATTTGATGACCATTAAATAGTCCTACAAACAAATTCTTCCCCTGGTGCGGCAATGATATCAGCCCCAAGATTCTTTTAAACTCTAAATTTACTCATTCAATGAGACGGCACTCTGGAAGGGTATATGTGCTTGCTAGCAGCAAACTCCCTGTTACTGATGCTCATGGAATCAACCACTAGAAATTTTCCAAAAGAAGTGAAACTAATTTAAAGGCCTAACACTTCAAAGGAGTAGAGTTGAAAGGAAGTCAGTTCATCAGATAGAGGAGTTACAAGCAAACACAAAGAGAGCCCGAAGCGATGGAGCTTTGGGGTGGAGGTGGCTGGGTGGCAGACAGTCTAGGTGGGAAAGTAACTTGGGGTCAGCTCTGGGACCTAGAAAACCAAGAGCGTTGGTGTAAGAAACTGAGAACTGGAGGTCTCAGCAGGATTGGGAGGCTGGGGTCTAGGAATATTTTATTACAGATACTGTTGGGCTTGTTCTGGAACAATCTTCGAAAGAACAAAATATACCTCCATGTTCAAAAACTTCCAGGAGCTTTCTGTTGCACACAGAATGCCATTAAAAGTCCTTCCCAGGGTCACGTGGGTACTGCTCAGGAAACGTAGCAAGATGCAGAGGAGTGTACAACAAAAATGGGGTGGAGTTAAGAGCAAAGACACTATAACCCCCTTCTGCATGTACATGTATTCTACATGAGCATTTTACACAAGGGTATTGTTCTCGATGGTGACACTAAATTAAAACTTCTCCTAAAGCCTGTCCCAGGTCCCCTACCAGCCCCACTCTGGCATATGGCACTGCTCTGAGGGGAGACAGGGATAATTGCTGGAAGCAGAGGGGGTCCAATGAGGAGCAGTTGTAATCCCCACCAACCACCTGGTGAAGCAATTACCTGGATGAAGCAATTAAATGATCGAGTGAGTGAATAGTAACAAGATGCCAAAGGGATGAAAATTGACTTGGGTAAAGGGAAAAATGAGGTCAGTCTGCTCGCTCCTGAAAAATCAAGGTGAATGTTAAAGGCAGACCCTTCTCCTTACCCTACGTTTCCTCCTTGATTCATAAAGGAGAAGACAACACTTATATCTTGTGCAAAAGAGCTCACCAACTCTCTCTCTACCCCTTAGTCCCCGCTCCCCGGAAAGAAAGGAGGAAAGGACTGATACAATCGGCCAGAGGGCAGTACCCACTGAGTCAGTGTTTACTGCAGGACAGGGTAGGGGTCCTCAGAGGCGGGACCCACCGCTCATCTCTTTCTCTTTGAACACATCCCAGACTCCCCTCTCCCTGTATCTTCTGTGTCCTAGCCGCCAGCCTATGGGCCTCATCCCTGCAGCTGGATGTGTAACTCAAGTTAAACCTGATCTACATGCCAGCTGTCTTTAATTTCAAGGAGAAAGAATGGGAGGCTCTACTTAGCCTCAGGCCGTGTACTTTTTTTTTTAATTTATTTTTTATTTTTATTTATTCATTTTAGAGAGGAGGAAGAGGGAGAGAGAGAGAGAGAGAGAGAGAGAGAGAGAGAAAGGAGAGAGGAGCAGACAGCATCAACTCCCATATATGCCTTGACCAGACAAGTGCAGGGTTTTGAACCGGCAACCTCAGGGTTCCCAGGTAGACGCTTTATCCACTGCGCCACCAGAGGTCAGGCTGTGTTCTTGGTAAAATTTAAGGAAGACTGCTTTGGATGTGTTTAGGGGAGGTTGGGAAGCTACCAACCAAATGGAACCATGAACTTTGTGTGGGAGCCCATCAGTCAGAATCCTGGAAGGGAAGGGAAGAGACTGGTAGGCTCTGACCACCATGAAGGCTTAAACAGTGAGAAAATCCAGGGGGGTCAACAAAGGCAGATTTAAATGAGTCTATGTATACACATCAGCTTCAGATACACTTCTGTCTTGGGCCGCTGCCGCCACCACCACCACCACCACCGTGAGGTACTTACTCTGGTCCACATTTCATATATGGTTAAGTAGAGACAGAGAGTGCTGAGGACTGCTTGTTTGTGCCCCCTCCCAATTCTTATGTTGAAGTCTAATCCCAATGTGATGGTATTAGAGGCGGGGCCTTTGGGAGGTGAGTAGTTCGGGAGAGTGGAGCCTTATGAATGAGATTAGTGCCCTATATAACTGACCCCAGGGAGTTCCCGATCCCCTCGGACCATGTAAGGTCACAGAGACGATGCTGTCTATGAATCAGGTTCTCACCAGACAACGAATCTGCCAGCACCTTGATCTTAGACTTCCCAGCCTCCAGAACCGTAAGAAATAAGTTTCTGTTGTTAATAAGCTACCCAGTCAGTGGTATCTGGTTACAGCAGCCTGAATGGATGAAGACACAGAGAGTTAAAATAACTAGGAGCGGCACCAGAAGTATCTCTCTAGTCCCAGAGAGCTCTTAATCACTGTGCTATTCTACTTTTTTAAATTCGTGAAGGAATATTATACTAATTGTTGTTATTATTATAGTCTGAAAGAGAAAAAACACTAAGCCAAGTATGCCCAGTGGCTCCTCTAAGCCAAAGACAGGTAGGAAAGCACAGCAACACAGAGACAGCAGGGTGCTGTGGTGGGCAGAGCTCAGAGCTCAATCTCTGAAGACCTGGGTTCAAGTCTCAGTTCTGCCACAAAACTTCAGTCCCTTTGCTTAGAAAACTCGGTGTCTTAGAAAGGCTTGGACGAAATCATACACACAAAAGCATTTTATACATGCAACAAACACTATGTCTGAATAAGCACATACTTGACATGCTGGTAGCTTCCACTGTCACAAATCACCAACTCGGAATTGACCCAATGGCTCTCTACTTGGAGCAATTTTGTTTCCCAGGGCAATGGACAATGTCTGAAGACATTTTGGCTGTCACAACTCAGGGGAAGGGATGCTTCTGATATCTAGTGGGGAGAAGCCAGGGATGCTACTAAACACCCTATAATGCTCAAGACAGCTCCCTAAACAAAGAATTGTCCAGCCCAAGCATGTCAATAGTGCTAAGGCTGAGAAACACTGGTTTGGAATAAATTCATGTGTTATAACAATTTAGGAACAGATTTGATGCTCAATACATCCTTGCCAAATATCTTTATAGAAAAACAAAGGAATAATGCCCTACAAAGGGTTGATCTGAGAGAGCAATGTCAGAATAAGTGAAAGGTATAAATAAGCTGGGAAGATGAAGGAATATGCTACTCAAGGTGTGGTGCATAGACCAGCTTTGCCCTTACCTGGGCACCTGTTAGAAAGAGAGAATCCAAGACTGTACCCCAGATCTACCAAATCAGAATCTGGGTTTTAACCAAGTGATTCATAGGTATGTTCAAGTTTAAAATACACTGTCCTAGGCCCTGACCAGTTGGCTCAGTGGTAAAGCATCGGCCTGGCATGCAGGAGTCCCAGGTTTGATTTTCGGCCAGGGCACACAGGAGAAGCACCCAACTCTTCTCCATGCCTCCCCCTCTCCTCCCTCTCTGTCTCTCTCTTCCCCTCCCGCAGCCAAGGCTCCATTGGAGCAAAGTTGGCCCAGGCGCTGAGGATGGCTCTATGGCCTCTGCCTCAGGCACTAGAATGGCTCTGGTTGCAACAGAGCAACGCCCCAGATGGGCAGAGCATCGCTCCCTGGTAGGCATGCCGGGTGGATCCCGGTTGGGCACATGCGGGAGTCTGTCTGACTGCCTCCCGGTTTCCAACTTCAGAAAAATACAAAAAAATATATATATATTTAAAATACACTGTCCTAGAGTCTACACTTGATGACGAGTTAATTTTTATTTTTTTTTAATTTTTAATTAAGTGAAAGGCAGGGAAGCAGAGACAGACTCCCACATATGCCTGACTGGGATCCACCCAGCAAGCCCCCTACCAGGTGATGCTCTGCCCACCTGGGGCCACTACTCTGTTGCTTGTCAACCTAGCTATTTTATCTCCTGAGGTGAGACCACTGAGCCATCCTCAGCACCTGGGGCCAAGTTGCTCAAACCCATTTGAGCCATGGCTGCTGGAAGAGAAGAGAGAGATAGAGAGAGAGAGAAGGGGGAAGGGGGAAGAAGCAAATGGTCACTTCTGTGTGCCCTGACCAGGAATAGAACCCGGGAATTCCACATGCCGGGCCAACACTCTACTGCTGAGCCAACCAGCCAGGGGCTACAGGTTAATTTTTAAGAGCAATCCTAGTTTTTCCTGACTAGTGCAGAAACTCTGGTCTCTTTAAGATCAGCCCAGCTGAAGTTTCCCTCTTGGCTATCACCCAGCTCTACCCACAGGTGGCATTTCCACCTGGAAACTCTAAACTTGGATAAGAGAGAGCAGGTCCCCCAGATGTGTTAGCAGAACTTTCTCTTTGTTCACAAAGTAGAGTGCTGAATATAATGAAATATGGCACATCGTCAATACCCCCTATGCAGAGACTGCACGGAATGCCACAGCTGAAAGATTCTTTGAAGAGGAAAAGAAAATTCTATTGCAACTTCTATTTGAAGTTTGATTGCTTCATTGCCTCCTGCCCTCCAGGTGAAGGGGCAGCCAAGAAAAATACATTCTGTGTGACACTATGAAGTTAAAAAGTGTTCTAAATGCTGTGTCTTGTTGTACCAGAAAGGAAGAGAGGTGCTCTGCATTAGCCACAAAGCCAAACATCCCCCAATCAGGGTTATCCTATCTCTCCTTCAAAGAGCACTGCTCAGTATCATGACGTCATTCAAAGTACACTGCTCACAAAAATTAGGGGATCAGGGAACAGGCAGAGACTCCAGTACTTTCAGCCTTTTGTATACTGCATTTTCCACCAATGAAATAAAAGCTGGATTTGCAACTCATTTGCATAATCAAACAACTTTCTTTGACTTGTTGTTTGCTTTCCTGTTCTTGTTTAATAAAAAAAAAATCAAACGTTTCTTTTTTTATCACTTCATATTCATTTTGAAATATCCCCTAATTTTTGTGAGCAGTATATTTGACATCCATTCAATCATATAATACCTACAGAATTTTTTCTTTTATGTGAGAGGAGGGGAGATAGCATGTGCCTCAACCAGGATCCACCAAGCAACCCCCATCTGAGGCTGATGCTCAGACCAACTGAACTATCCTCAGTGCCAGGGGCTGACACTGGAGCCAATCAAGTCACTTGCTGCGAGAGGGGAAGAGGAAGAGAAGGGAGAGAGGGAAGGGAAGAGAAGCAGACGATCACTTCTCATGTGTGCCCTGACTGGGGATCGAACCTAGGACATCTGCATGCTGTGCCGACACTCTTTCCAATAAGCAACTGGCCAGGGCCCTGTGACGCAAGGTAACTATCTCCGTTTCATAAATGAAGAACTTAAGCACAGAGGTGTTAAGTAACTTTCTCAAGGTCAGATATCTAAGAAGTGGAGAAGCTGAGATTTGAACCCACTATGTCTGGCTACAGAGCTGGTGTTCTTAACCCTTCCCTCATATTGCTCACACCTAAGTATATAGTGGAGAATCTGCAAGAATTTTATGAGAATGATATGATGGATTTTCTGCCCTGATGGAATATCCAGCCTGGTAAACGGAGAAGATGAATAGATATGACACAGCACATTAGGAAGGTGGTTATTAAAAAATGTCTGAAAGAATAAATACCTGAAGTAATTCATGAATGAATGTGCTCCTATGATGAGATTTTGAGAAAATAAGACACTATGAATAATAATAGGCTCCTAGAACAAATACTGTTTCCCCACACACACCATCTGGCATTATTGTCCAAGCCCCATCCTTATTTGTGGAATCACCCCTTCCCCTACTCCACCCATGTGGCTTCCACTGGAGCTTTGCATTGTAACAGCCCAGTTGACCAGCCAGAGGTGGGCTCCTCATTTTAGTTGGGCCAATGAGTTCCTTTCTTCAGGAATTATGGAACCTGAAGAAAGAAAACCAAAACAATCTCTCTAGGTAACACTGTACAAGGAAAAACATGGAATCTGTTGGCATCCACATTTCCAATCCCATGGAGAAGGCTCGTCTGCCATCAGGGAGCTGCCAAAAGCTTTGGGCAGCCAAGAGCCAAAGAGGAGAGATGGAGAAGTCTGTTTCCAGATACTTAACCCCTCTCTATTTCATTTCCACTTTTTCAAAATAAGGACAAAATAAATATATCTTAAAAGGCTACGGTCACACCACTGTTCAAGGAAGAAGGGGCTCCAATCAGACAACGTTGGAGCAATGAGGGAAGTTGACCCTGCTTCCTAAATTCACACTCAGAGCCCCAAGCACCAGAAAGCAACACTAGTTGGGAGAATTCAGTCTCCTTTGTTCTTGTTTCATTCAACAGCCTTTGATATGGAGAAAGGGTTGCTCTGATGGGCAGTATGAACAGGTAAGTCCCTACGTCAGGTCAGTCTCATGTTTCTCGTGAATAAAATGGTGTTTCAAATATACACAGCTGGCTTCCCGTGTCTTTGGATGTCATTAGCCATTTCTCAGGGTCTGTCTGCTCACCTGAATGGGCTCGGCTTTTGAATTCAGCTCCCATAGGACTGAAAGATGATGCCCTCTTGGCTTTCACCACGCATCTGTCGTAAGCAAGGTGGTTTTCCATGCCCATCACAAAGCCACACATCTCCTTGATGGAGAAGCACAGTAGCATCAGTGATTTCCAATAACAGTATGGTCAATGGAAACAGCTTTTAAAGCTCCTTAGACCTGTGGTCTTACATCTTTCTTGAGCTTACCAGCAGAGAAGCGGGGAGGTTTAATAAGATGGCTCTTCTACTGCCTTCCACCACTGCAACTCTGATGTGCTTTGAATATTTGGGGTTTGCATGTATTAGGGTTCTCCAGAGAAACAGACCAATAGGAGCTAGATAATTAGATAGATAGATAGATAGATAGATGACAGATAGACAGATGAGAGGGTTTATTTATTATTGAAATGGAACTCCAACTATTTTCCATTGGTATAGTGTAGTTCAAGTCTAAGGGTTTGAGATCAGAGGAGCCAATGATACAAATCCCACCTGGGTCTGAAGGTCCAAGACCAGGAGTGCTGATGTCTAAGGACAGGAGAAGACAGATGTCCCCACTGAAGCAGAGAGTGTGAATTCACCCTTTCTCAGACTTTTGTTACAGTCAGGCCCCCAGGGAACTGGATGACCCCTGCCCTCATTGATGAGGACTCAGTCTATCAACTCAGTTTTTAGCCTCTTCTGGAAACACCCTCACAGGTATACCCAGAGATAATGTGATACCAGCTACCTGGGCAACCCATTGTCCAGTTGGGTTGACACAAAAAACTAACCATTTACACAGCATGTGATGCCATCTGACATTTTCAATTTTATTTAAAAATTTTAAAAGGCAACCATTGCCTCACTAAAATTACTGGTCATGATCTCATGTGTCCCGAACCAAAATTTGGGAAACTTTACTAATGACATACCCACAGAGCACTTTCCAGCTTGGATTTGCTTGAGTTCACTCTATCAGAGGTCACAAACTGGCTCCCACCAGACAGCGAGGGACATATTTAATTTGAGCCCCACCTGGTTGGCTAGCATAATGTTTAAAAAAAACACCTTATTTTCAAAAGTTTTAAAAATGGAGACATGAAATGCAAATCAAAACTACAATGAGATACCACCTCACCCCTGTTAGATTAGCTATTATCAACAAGACGGGTAATAGCAAATGTTGAAGAGGCTGCGGAGAAAAGGGAACCCTCATCCACTGTTGGTGGGACTACAACCATTATGGAGGAAAGTATGGTGGTTCCTCAAAAAAACTGAAAATAGAACTACCTTACGACCCAGCAATCCCTCTACTGGGTATATACCCCAAAACCTCAGAAACATGGATACATAAAGACACATGTAGCCCCATGTTCATTGCAGCACTGTTCACAGTGGCCAAGACATGGAAACAACCAAAAAGCCCGTCAATAGAAGACTGGATAAAGAAAATGTGGCACATATACACTATGGAATACTACTCAGCCATAAGAAATGATGACATCGGATCATTTACAGCAAAATGGTGGGATCTTGATAACATTATACGGAGTGAAATAAGTAAATCAGAAAAAAACAAGAACTACATGATTCCATACATTGGTGGAACATAAAAACGAGACTAAGAGACATGGACAAGTGTGTGGTGGTTACCAGGGGTGGGGGGAGGGAGGACGTGGGAGGGAAGGAGGGAGAGGGTTAGGGGGAGGGGGAGGGGCACAAAGAAAACTAGATAGAAGGTGACAGAGGACAATCTGACTTTGGGTGATGGGTATGCAACATAATTGAATGACAAGATAACCTAGACATGTTTTCTTTGAATATATGTACCCTGATTTATTAATGTCACCCCATTAACATTAATAAAAATTTATTTAAATAAAAAAATGGAGACATGTACATTCTAGAACTAGCTTTTCTTGGGGAGTGGGATTGGGGGAGGTGATGAAATAAACAGAAGATTGTGTAACGTGGGGTCTATGTTCTCACATAACTACAATCGGCTGGAGCTGAGAGACAGACACTGAGTTAGAGCATTCCCCTGCCAGTTGACTAAAGTCCTTTTTGTTTATGACAATGTGGAAAAAGATGTCTGAGTCTGCTGTCGCCACTCTAGGCCTTTCCCAAAATATGTCTGAATAGGAAGCAATTCTAACTCTCCACCGCCCCCCCCCCACCCCGCTCACCCTGAAGTCGCGGAGCCCTTCCACATGTCAAGCCGCCCGCTGCAAATCCCTTCTCTCCACGCGCTCTGCGAGTACCGCCAGCTCTCCTTTTGATAAATACCCTTTGCTAAGATGCAGGTCAGTGTAATTTTCTGAAAGGTTAGGAGGAGTGCGACTCAGAGAGGGCTTGCTTATTATTTCAAATGTCATCCACCCCATTCTCTAACATTTACTGAGTTATATACAACTTGATTCCTGCCCCACCTGCCAGAGTGTCTGACCACTTCCATCACCCTTTCCCATCATCGTCTTTCCAGCCCTCAAGGGGGCGCTAGTGGCCACAGGGCGGTGCCTCCAGGAGCCAAGGGGGCCCTTAGACTAGACAGGTAAGGGGATGGGTAATTTTTGCGCCAAGTCATGCTTAAAAGTCATCAATAAAATTCACCTCTTTTGAGGCATGTATTGATTGTATCCATGTGGCTTCAAATATTTAAGTCCGTTTTCAATTTACTCAGCCAGATTAAAAGTAATATTACTAATACTAATGTTTTAAATTAGCAAGCCTCAAAAATACTTTATTTCTCCTTTAAATAATGTGGGTCATTTGTTTGTGTCAGTGATTTCAGTTAAAGAAACTGTTGGGGAACAAATATTCATCCTATAAACTGCGAACTCATAATAAAATAATAATAATAAAGGTAACATTAGCCCTAGCCAGTTTGCCCAGTCGGTTGAAGTGTTGTCCCAAAATGGCAAGGTTATGGGTTTGATCCCTGGTCACAGCACATGCAAGAAGCAATCAATGAATGCACGACTGAGTGGAACAACAAATGAATGCTTCCTTTTCCCCTCCCCTCTCTCTCCTTTCCTCTCTCTGTCTTTCTAAATAAATGAATAAATAAATAAGCCCCAGCCTAGCTTGGTTGCAGCATCATCCAAAGCACAGAGGTTGCTGGTTCGATCCCTGGTCAGGGCACATACAGGAACAGCTCGATGTTCCTGTCTCTCTGTCTTTTTCTCCCTGCATCTTTCTCCCCCTCTCAAAAACAAACAAAAAAAGTAACATTAAGATCTACTATCTGTTCATTGTCTACTATGTGCCAAGCAAATCCATAGTGTTCAGCTCTTTGCTATGTAGATAAGTAGACAGATAGATAATAGATGATTGATTGATTGATTGATTGATTGATAGATAATAGATGATAGAGATAGATGATAGATAGATAGATAGATAGATAGATAGATAGATAGATAGATAGATGTTTTTCTCACAACATCTCCACTAGTTAGGTATCAGAGAACTATTTACTTTTTACAAATAAGAAAGCCACGGCTCAGAGAGTTTCAATGATTTTCCCATGGTCACTCAATCATTATCAAAGCCAGGGAAGTATTTCAGGACTGAACAAACTTTCTACCCCACCCACTGTGTCTCAATTATAGTTATACCAAGAAGCATCTCCAAACAGCATCGATGTCCATATACACATCGAAGCACCAAGCTTACTCAATGAGACAACTGAAAATTCCCTGTTGTCATGGACTTTCTCCTGGTCCAAAATGAGAAATTCTGGAGCTGGGGTGGACCCAGCCTCCTTCGCTCCCCAGGAACCCAGAGACCTTGGTCTCACAGCCTAGAGTGGTTGAACACCTTGACCTGGGGGGTCAGGCTCAGTGGGACTGGAATCCGGCCCCCTCATTTATTAGCTATGAGCCCTTGGGCAAGTCATTTCATCTCTCTGAGCCTCAGGTTCCTCATCTAAAAGAAAGGGGGACACTAATAATACCCACCTGATAAGATTATGGTGGGATAAATACGAGGTACTGTGTATAAAACACACAGCCCGGTGGCTGGAGCTGTGATAAATACACGTTAGATACTGTCCCGATGAGCCGTCCAAAGGCTGCTTGCTTCCTGAGCAGCTCTTAGAGCCATCCTTGAGCACTTGTAAGAACAGCATATGATTGCTTTACTGCTGCAACAAAATGAGCACTTCCATCTCATCCCCTATCCACTCTCTTATCCCACCCACCACCCGCAATGTCACCACCACCTACTCCTCCGCTGTAGGGAGAAGCTGTCCTTCAGGTTTGGGAAAGTAGGCAAATGAAAGGCAGCCTTGGTCAGCCCGCAGAGCTCGCCCAAGGAAGCCCCAGGCTGTGTGTGTTCCAGGTTTGTCCTAAGAATATCACCTTCTCCTCTCTGGGCATCAGCTTTGGGACCCTTTGCTCTCAGTCCGTATGACTAAGAACCTCCACCAGACATACTCTTGGGTCCCTAAGGAGACATTGACTGATTTCCCTCCATCTCTTCCTCCTTCCTCTTTCTTGCCTCTGCCCCTGTTTCTTTCCTGTCTGCCCCTTCCTCACGATTTTCTCCAGGATAAAGAGGTTGCATTTGTCCTGTGAAGGCTCAGATCTGCCCAATGTTATCTGCTTCTCCATCCTGGTTCAGTACCAAGTGTGGACTGGAAGGAAGGACTTAACTCTCCCATGCCACCAAATATTCTTTCATCATAACCCTCCTTGTGCACCAGGTCTGTATTAGTGTCCTAGCACGCCACAACAAATGGCCACAACCTTGGAGGCTTAAAACAACAGAAATGTATTCTCTCATAGCCTGGAGTCCAGAAGTCCAAAATCAAAATGTCAGCAGGGCCACAGTTCTTTCAATGTTTCTAAGGAAGAATAATCCTTCCTTGCTTCATCCAGCTTCTGGTGGGACTGGGTATTCCTTGGCTAATGGCAGTATCACTGCCTCTGTCCCCTCTTTTCTCTGTGTCTTTTCTTCTTCTATCTCTTAAAAAGACACATGTCATTGGGGTTAGGGCCCGTCCTAACCCAGGACAATCCCATCTAAAGATGCTAAATTTGATTACATCTCCAAAGGCTCTTTTTTTTTTCAAATAAAGTCACATTTAAAAGTTCCAGGTGGACATATCTTTGGGGAGACCATCAATTTAAGCCATTCCTACCGAGTCCCAAAAAAAGCTGTGACACACCTTCCTTTCACCATTGAGTTCATCTCACTCTCTTACCAAAACAATGCCAAGACCTGAGGAAAACCTCCCATTGTATTGCACAAGCCCGATCTTCCCACTGCCTTCCCCAGAGCGCAGGCACTGCAGGAACCCAACGCTGGTGGAGGAGGGCGTGGGACTGACGTGCAGAAATGGTACGGAACTCCAGGAAGACTAAAGAGTTCCTGCCACACCACGTCACTCAGCTTCCTGTAGAACAAGGATCGCTGCATGGGAGACGCGGGCCAGTGCCCGGTCTGCTCCCTGATGAGACAGAGTCTGAGGAACAGGCAGACTTCCCAACACCCATTTCCATCATGGCATCAAAGTTTCCATTTTCAAATAAATCTAGGGAGTGCCGAGTTAAATAAACACTTCACTGCAGAATTTTCTAGAGCTCTCAATACAGTAAACTGTGAGGGAAAGAAGAAATAACTTGTACAATTTCCCAAATTATGGCCCAGAGAACCCCGTTATTGTGAGGCATCTCATAGCGGTGGTGTGCTTCCAAATGCTCAGTGGGAGAGATTGGTACAAATCATTACATGCAATTAAGTAGCCATCAGGCACGGGAGAAATACAAACTAAAATCACAGTAAGATTCCACTTCACACCCATTAGAATGACTGTGATCAAAAGACAGACAATAACAAGAAATGAGAACGTGGATCAGTGCAAATTTTCTGATGGGCATGTAACATGGTGTAGCTACTATAGAAAAAAGTTCAACAGTCTCTTTAAAAGGTCAAATTTACCATATGACCGAACAATTTCACTCTTAGGAAAGAAAATATACTCTTACATGTGAATGTTCATAGCAACATTATTCATAATAGTCAAAACCTGGAAACAACCCAAAAGTTCATCAACTGATGAATAGATAAGTGACCTGGTATAGCCAGACAGTAAATTCTTATCCAGCAACAAAAAGGAACCAAGAACTAACCCATGCTACAGCATGGAGGGACCTCAAACACATTATGCTGAGTGAAAGAAGCCAGTCACAAAAGACCACACATTCCCTGATTTCATGTATATGAAATACATGGTTGAAATACCCCCCAAAAGGAAAATACAGTATAGAAATTGCCAGAGATTAGGAATGAGATTGGGATTAACTATTAATGGGCATGAGGAATTTTATCAAAGTGATGAACAGGTTTTAAAACTGGAATGTAGTGATGGTTGCATCACTCAGTAAATTTACTTAAAAATGATTAAATTGTACACCTAAAATAGGTGAATTTTGCAGTGCCTACAGTATACCTCAATAAAGTCGATTTTAAAAAGTGCTATCAGTGAGTAATGAAATAAAAAATTATTAACCTAAAAAATGTCTATCAGGCTCTATGCACGGCCCTATGCTTATTGAAATGGAGGTGCTAAGCAAAGCTTTTTTAGAGTAAAGATGAATAAAATTTCAGGTGCAAAGTTTTTCGTCCCACTTGGGAAATCTAGCAACTTGCACGTAGCGCCTACCTTTCGGGTTATGTTTAGAAAGATGCATTGATGTGTTTTTTTGTTAATTGAAGGATGTGCCCCATATAGAGGTACTTGGTAACAGGAAACACTTGTGATGAACCCCTATTTGCAAACTGTACATTCAACAAAACAAGACCCAGCCCCTAGAATCTATTAAAATGGTGGAATTGATTAGGATTCCAGGACCAACGTGATAGAAGTTCTAAAGGAGAGGGATCAGGCTCTTTGATCTGCCTGGTTCCACCCTGACTTCTTTCTAATTAGCAAAGCTTTTGAGGCTGACTGATAAGCATTCTGGGCACTGCATGTGTCTGGCCACTGATTAATTAATTAATTTTTGACTTTGAGCAAGTGACACTTCATTTGAAAACTTTCTACCGTCCACAGACAAATGCAAAAAAGTAGGGCAAAAGATTTACATGCTAAAGGTGCCATTTCAAATCCTGTTGATTTCCAAGAGGGCCAAAGGAGATCAGCGAGTTAAATAAAGGGACGGGTGATGGAGGGGAGGGGCAGGGGAGGGGTGAGCTAAGTCACTTCATTGAGCGTTTGGGCTTAGCCGTTTACCCTCTCTGTTCTCTTGATCATTTTACTTGAAAATTATGGGTCTCCTAGGCATCCTTGTATTATTGAGAAGTGACTGTGTGCATTACCCACAGAGAGAAAAGGGACAGGAGAAAAAAAGGACTCACCAAGAGGGGAATGGGAGGGTAGACAAAGCGTAAGAGTCGACACAGAGGTTCTGAGATAAAAAACACTGTCCAGATCAAGGGTCCGCAAACAGCATCTATTTGTCACCTGTTTTTTGTAAATAAAGTTTTATTGGAACACAGCCACATCCATTGTCTTTGGATGTCTACATCTTGTCTTTGGATGTTTCCATGCTACGATGGCAGTGCTGAGCGGGAGCGACAGAGATGGTATGACCCCCAAGCCAGGAAATACTTCTCTGTAACTCTTAACACAAAAACTTTGCTGACCTCTGGTCTGGATGGAGTAAGCATTAAGCCTTTTCAATGTGATTGAAGTAACACTGAGAACTCTTCTTTTGTATCTTAAAAGACCTCTGTTTCCTGACGAGAATGCAACTAAGATTTTTTGAGCTGAGATTTCTCTGTGCCTGCCACCAGGTCCCTCTCTCAGAGATTACCCTCACTCCAAATCCTTCACGTGGGGATTAACACGGTCATGTTTCAGAGGAGGACATTGAGGTTCAGAAAGTTAAACACTTGCTTGTAAGTTACTGAAACCAGACCAACTTGTCTCCATTATACCACGATGCCTCTCTGTTATGTCAACGTTAAAGACTACATTTTTGGCAAGAGGCTTCCTCCGACAGTCCCTTTGTAAAAAGTGTCAAAAAGCTTGGGGACAGATTTTAGAGGGACACATTTGATCACATTTATTCAGTCATCCCTGTACCAACTCTATCCTCTAAGCTTGGAGAGAAGCCCGTTTATTAATCCCCCCTCCAAGCAAGACCAAGATCAGGTCATCAAATTGAACAAATCTTTAACAAAGAGTTGGGGACTTCAATTTTTTTTTTTTTCACAGAAAGAAATTGCATTGCTTCTACTAGAATTCTAACCTCTCCAGTGGAAAATCTTAGAAATTCTCTACTCTACCCAGCCCGAGACACTAAAGCACCTCCTCTCCTAGACCAAGGCCTTCTCATCTCCCATCTGAGGAAGCTGACCAGAGGAACAGTCCCCTCCTTCAGAAGAAATTCTGACTCCAACCACACAGTGGGTTCCATCCTCCAAGGTCTAGACAAGGCATTCAAAATATTTACAGTGTAGTTCTAAAAGTCGGAGTTAGTCAGTACCCCAGAAAGGCTATACCAAGGCTAGTCTGGTTTGTGTTCAGGCCTGACCTCAATTCTCTCCCAGTAGAAGTCTGCACCTCTCTGATCACCTATAAAAAAAACTTCTAGGAAAAGGCACACACATTTCCCACAAGCGAATAATAAGTTTCAAGTATCATCCAGTAACAAGTTTCCTCTAACTCTACAAAGGTATAGCCCTGCAAAACATAATCTCAATGTTAATCATTAAATGAATCTCCGAGCTCATTTTGGACCATAGTTTCTACATTTAAGTTAATACTGCCTGGCCAGGTGGTGGCACAGTGCCTGGAGCGTCTGACTGGGACGCGGAGGACCCAGGTTTGAAATCCCGGAGTTGCCGGCTTGAGCGTGGACTCATCTGGTTTGAGCAAGGCTCACCAGCTTGAGCCCAAGGTCACTGGCTTGAGCAAGGGGTCACTTGGTCTGCTGTAGCTCCCCAGTCAAGGCACATATGAGAAAGCAGTCAATGAACAGCTAAGGTACCACAACAAAGAGTTGATGCTTCTTATCTCTCTCCCTTCCTGACCGTTTGTCCCTATCTGTCCCTCTCTCTGTCTCTGTCACAAAAAAAAAAAAAAAAAAGAAAGAAAAGAAAGAAAGAAAGAAGGAAGGAAGGAAGGAAGGAAGGAAGGAAGGAAGGAAGGAAGGAAGGAAGGAAGGAAGGAAGGTAGGAGAGAGAGAGGGGGAGAGAAAGAAAGAAAGAAAGAAAGAAAGAAAGAAAGAAAGAAGAAAGAAAGAAAGAAAGAAAGAAAGAAAGAAAGAAAGAAAGAAAGAAAGAAAGAAAGAAAGAAAGAAAGAAAGAAAGAAAGAAAGAAAGAAAGAAGTTTATACTGAGCAAGGTTACAAGTGCTACTATGGCATCTTTGTGCAAATTAGAAACGGCTGCCGCCTCCCAACAGGTGCACTACTTGACACGTGCTACTGTGAATTAGAGCAAAGCAGCATCCTCCTCCTGGTGGACATGCTTCGCCATAAGGCGCAAAGCTGGGCAAACAGATTGTGGACTGTGCTTCGACGTTACCCTGGTGCAGCGAGTGACCTGCACAGATATCCATGACTCCACTTGGTTTTCTTGTGGAATACTGGTCATTTCCTTTACATCTGATTAACTGATAGGCCCATTGTAATGACTTTTATGTAAACTTAGGTCATCTGCAAAATGTTAAATTGATCTCTACCCCTAGAGAGAAAAGAAAATGCTAGGGTTTTCAACAGAAGAGTTCAGAAGAGCTGAGTTGAATTCACAACTCAGCCAACTGCCAGCTGGGTGACCGTGGACCAGTCACTTGACCTCCTGAGGTTTTCAGCCGTAAAGTGGAAGTATTCGATGCCAGATCTACTGAGATCCCAAAGATGCATAAAATCTCTAATGAGAAAATGTTGAATGGCTTAGTAGACATAAAATAACATGCGGATTATAAACAGTAACCACTTAAAAAGACAGAAACAACAATGATCTCGCTGTGCTTCCATCCAAAGCCAGTATTAACTGTCCCTGCTGTTTCTGGACTCTGTCCTTCCAGCAAAAAGTCTGAGACTGGCCATGAGTTGTCCCTGATTTTCCAAAAAGGTCGTCCAAGCAGTAAAGTGTTTCCAACATGGTAGGTAATTAGCTGCCGAAGCCTTTCTGTCCTACCTGATTGATTAGCTTAAACACTAAACATTCCCATCCCTCAGTGCATAAAACTGAATAGTATGTATGCTTTACTGTTATAGAATGGTGATGTGCTGCTTTCTAAATCTGTCACACTAGCTGGGAAATAATCTTTTTTTTTGCCTTTTTTTTTTTTTTTTTTTTACAGGGACAGAAAGATAGAGTCAGAGAGAGGGATAGACAGGGACAGACAGACAGGAATGGAGAGAGATGAGAAGCATCAGTCATCAGTTTTTCATTGTGAGACCTTAGTTGTTCATTGATTGCTTTCTCATATGTGCCTTGACCATGGGCCTTCAGCAGACCAAGTAACCCCTTGCTTGAGCCAGCGACCTTGGGTCTAAGCTGGTGAGCTTTTTGCTCAAGTCAGATAAGCCCATGCTCAAGCTGGCGACCTCAGGGTCTTGAACCTGGGTCCTCTGCATCCCAATCCGACGCTCTATCCACTGCGCCACCGCTTGGTCAGGTGCTATAATCTTTTTTTTTAAGTCACCATCCTGCCTAGTGATAAGATGTGTGACTAAGATTTTTAATTCTCAATAAAATAAAATAAAATAAAACTATGATATAGGCTTTTGTGAGGATAATCAAGATTGCTTTAAAGCAGGCGTCCCCAAACTACGGCCCCGTGGGTTGCATGCAGCCCCCTGAGGCCATTTATCCAGCTCCACCGCACTTCCGGAAGGGACATGTCTTTCATTGGTGGTCAGTGAGAGGAGCATAGTTCCCATTGAAATACTGGTCAGTTTGTTGATTTAAATTTACTTGTCCTTTATTTTAAATATTGTATTTGTTCCCATTTTGTTTTCTTTACTTTAAAATAAGATATGTGCAGTGTGCATAGGGATTTGTTCATAGTTGTTTTTTTATAGTCCGGCCCTCCAACGGTCTGAGGGACAGTGAACTGGCCCCCTGTGTAAAAACTTCGTGGACCCCTGCTTTAAAAGTTTCCAAGGCATCGACTCCCCCGACCTCCCAGTTCAAGCTGGGCTGCCTTAACCATACCTCTCTATCTAATCTGCCACCCAGCATCAGTGCCTGGCTGGATGTAAACACCAAATGCAAGGCCCATTTTTCTTTGTCAGAGGCTCCCTGTGACAGGAGAGCCTCGACATCCAGTACGGTTTTTTCTCAGCCACCCACCCAAGCATGGATGTGCATCCCTTTCCTCCTCTCTGGAAGACGAGTTATTTAAAAGATGGTTTTTCTCTTTTTTTAAAGCAGCCTTCTCTGCATGTAACATCGACATCAACAAACAAAGGGAGGAGAAAGAAACGGTGAGGGGAGGGCCGTCCATGCAGAGGGTGGGGAATGCCTCCCAGAGCGAGTTTAAGGAATGATCAATGCACATGTCAAAGGGGGTGATAAGCCATGCTGAGCTTATCAAAGCTGAAGCTCCGATGACACAGTTCACATGTGGCAAGGAGATAAGAGAAGCCGGGTTCTTCTCTCCCTTTTTTCCTCCCCACAGACCCTGCTTTAATTTCCCACTCTGTATGTTACGTTCTCAGTCCCAAAGGAGACCATCTAGCCTCATTCAATTCCTCTTCTAATCTCACACTGTAAATGTTTCCAGGAGACTGATTAGCCAACGTCGACCTCAATGCCATTGGGGGGAAATAGTGTGTCGGAGATCCAAAACGCAGCTGAAGGCTCTGGAAACACTCTGAGCCCCAGAGAAAGGAGCAGGAAGGGCGCGGAGTTGCGTGGTGAAAATGCATATACGTCTCGGCTTCTGCCACCCAAAGCTTTGTGACCTTGCGTAAGTCACGTCATCTCCCCGGAGAGGAGGTCACTCTTCCGTAAAATGGGGTTTGGGACGGGGGTTGGGGGGAGATGGACTGTGTTATCGAGAATCTCTCCATCCAGAACAATCCATCCTTCACCCCTGCTCTCTGGCAACAAGGCTGGGAGGTCACAAAGCTGCAAACCCGAGCCCACAGTCTCCAGCCTTCTGCTCTTTCACTAATGACCTGTTAAATCATCATGGGCTGCCACAGCTAAATACCATAGATTGAGTGGCTTAAACAATAGAGAATCAGATCTCAAAATCCTGGAGGCAAGTGTGAGATTCAGATGCCTGCAGATGTAGTTCTTGGTGAGGGCCCCCGTCCTGGCTTGCAGACATCTGCCTTTTCACTGTGTCCTCACATGGCGGAGAGAGAGGGGGCAGGGTCTGGGGTCTCTTCTGCTCCTTATAAGGGCACTAATCCCATCATGGGGCTCCACACTCATCATCTCATCTAAATCTAGTTCCCTCTCAAAGGTCCCCTCCTCATGACATCCCATTGGGGTTTGGGCTTCAACATATGAATTTGGGGAGGACACAAACATTTAGTTTGTAACAGATACCAAGTTTCTTGTATGACAACTAGGATCTTAATGTGAAAGCAGGTGGTCATCTGTGTACCCCTCCCCCTCCTCCCTCCAGTTCAGCAGATGCTCCCACCGTTGCCTCCCCCTCCCCCTCCCAGCAAGGCTATGCTGGAAACTTTGGTCCTCCCCAAGCCATGAAGATGCCCCTGACCCCAGTCTTTTCTGTTTCCTTGACTCATCATCAGTCACTTTGTCTCCTTCAACTAAACCTGAGATTAAAATAGGCAATTTAAGAAATAGATTTCTCTCAGTTTCCCTACTGAAGGCTCCTGGCATTTTCCCCTGATTAGCTAGAAGTGGTTGCCCAGCGTTGAGAAGGATCCCGAGGCCATGTGTGGGCTGAGATGGAAAGAGCACAGTGATTGATTAGTGATGCCTGCCAGGGATGCCACGTGGGAGATTGATGGTAGCTATATCATGTGCTTGTCATCCCAGACACCCAGAGCCTACAGCAGTGGTACTCCAGCCCCGTTGTGCATTAAAACGATCTAGAGCAGTGGTCCTCAACCTTTCTGGGGCCACAGACCGGTTGAATGTCAGAAAACATTTTCACGGACCGGCTTTTAGGGTGGGACGGATAAATGCACAAAATAAAATTATGCGACCGGCGTAAAAACTGTGGTATTTTTAAATATAATTGTCGAACTTACGAGACAAGCGTCAAGAGTGAGTCTTAGACGGATGTAACAGAGTCGAACCTGGTCATTTTTTAAAAATAAAACATCGTTCAGACTTAAATATAAATAAAACGGAAATAATGTAAGTTATTTATTCTTTCATTGCAGACCAGTACCAAATGGCCCACGGACCGGTATCGGTCCTCGGCCTGGGGGTTGGGGACCATTGATCTAGAGCAATTCTGTAAAGTACGGGCTCCAAGACCCCACAGAAGATTTCTGGTGCAGTAAGTCTGTGGTGGAGCCCCTGCGCCTCGCTGTAGAAATGCCCCAGGCAATTCTGGCAATGCAGACACCAAAGTCTGTGTGGCAAAGGTCTGGGGAGAAACTTGTTCCCTTCCAATCTTAGCGGCCTGGGATTCTTCGTCACTCAGGAACCCTTTAACACGGAGAACTCAGATGGGTGCCTTGCCCCCTTTCCTCTGGCCTTGCTACTTCAAAGCCCGTGGGTCTGACATCTACTGTCGGCATTGGCGCCCTTCTGCAGGAGGACTTGCTCAGGCCACGGGACCCTGCTCTACTCACATGAGGCAAAACACGAGTGCCCGTGAGCTTCTGTGCTCCAGAAGCAGCAACCAACCAGTGAAGCCCCACAAACACACAAGATGCTCCCAGAGATCCCCAGTGGGATTAAACTCCAGTAGCCCATGTCACTGCCCTGCTGGGTGACACACCCTTTACTGGCCACCTTCCCTTCCCTGTCTCACATTCCAACTCACCTCCCCCAAAGTGTGTCCACAGGTCATCGCCTAAATACACTCTCCACACTGGAAGTCTTGTCCTGGCATCTGCTTCTGGAGAAACCGCATTAAGACAAAATAAAAAGAACTGCCATATGATCCCGCAGTCCCTCTTCTGAGTATACGTATATCCAAAGAAAACAAAACCACTAACTCCAAGCAATTGATGCACCCCCACCCCATTCATTGTAGCATTGTGCACAATAACCAAACACGGAAGCAACCTACGGGTCTATCAACAGATAAATGGATAAACAAACAGTGGTAAATATATATACAATTCAGCTGTTTAAAAAAAAAGTACATTCCATAATTTGCAACAACATGAATGAACCTGGAGGACACGTTAAGTGAAATAAACTAGACACAAATACAACTACTGCATCATCTTACTTATATGTAAAATCTAAAAACAGTTCATCCCTTATAGGCTAAGTAAAATGATGGTTAACAGGGCCTTAGGGGAGACAGTGTTGGTTCATAAATTGGCCCCTGTATATTCAAAGGGCAAGGAGGGGCCTTGGCTGGTTGGCTCAGTGGTAGAGTGTTGGCCTGGTGTGTGGAAGTCCCAGGTTCGATTCCTGGCAAGGGCACATAGGAGAAGCACCCATCTGCTTCTCTACCCTTTAACACGGCCTCCTCATCTTCCTCTCTGTCTCTTCCCCTCCCGCAGCCAAGGCTCCACTGGAGCAAAGTTGGACTGGGCACTGAAGATGGCTTCATGGCCTCCGCCTCAGGCACTAGATTGGCTCTGATTGCAGTGGAGCAACGCCCCAGAGGGGCCAAGTACCGCCCCCTAGTGGGCATGCCCGGTGGATCCCGGTTGGGCGCATGTGGGAATCTGTCTTTCTGCCTCCCCCCTTACTCCCCACACCCGCTTCTCACTTCGAAAAAATACAAAAAAATAAAAGGCAAGGAAAGACAGAAGAAAGAGGAAAGCCACTCAGACTGGTAGGTGGCAGGTTTAATAAGCAAGGGAACTTGCAGACAAGGCTTGCCTTGGGAGTCACAAGATGAGTAGATCTCTACATTCACCTACCAGAATCTCAAAAGCTTATATAGAAGCTTTAACAATGTTAAGTAACATGTACCATCCAGATGGTCTCAACAACACCTCACCCTCTCAAGACTGCGTCCTTGACACAGCTCTGGCTACGGGAACTCTGGGCAGAACACACATTCCAAGGACAGAGGAGGGGTGAGGAGCCTCCAATTACCTGGGCCCAGCTCTCAGGTCAATGGAGGTCCCATCTTCTCAATGACCTTTGCCAACAGGGCAAAATCAGAAGATGATGGTCAAAGGGTAGAAAGTTGCAATTATGAAGGATGAGTAAGTTCTAGAGATCAAATGTGACTATAGTTAATAATGCTGATTATATACTGGAAATTTGCTAAGAGTAGATTTCAAGTGCTCTCACGACACAACAAAAAGTGGTAACCATAAGAGGAGATGAAGATGTTAATTAGCTTGACTGTCATAATCATTTCACTAGGTATATGTATATTTAGGTATCATGTTACACCTCTTAAATATATACAATTTTAATTAAATAAAGAGTTAATTTTAGGCATCAACTTTGCAAAAGCATACAGCCATGTCAACGTTAGAAGCCTAATACATGTCATTTTTTCTTAAAATTCCCTTCCCTCAAAACACACAGCTCTAATTCTTTCTGCCGTGCCTACCCCACATTTCATTCACAACACGAACGATTCTGCGTATTTGTAAGGCAGCTTTAACTTTTCAAAGCACTTTTGCATTTAGACGTCCTTTTGGTACTTACAAAAGATCCGCCAGGTAGGAAAGACAATAGCATTATTCTCTTTTGCTAAATGAGATCAGCCCTTTTGAACACAGGCCCAGAGACGTGAGTTGCACAAGGTCACCTGTCATGTTGGCCTCCAGCCTGCCACCAGCCTCCCTGCCTCTCCAGGGTGGCATCACCTGTTGTGGCTCGTGCAGTCCCAGCAGCAGGGATAGGCTGCCTCCATTTCTAGTGGGCACGCTGCACCCGGCCAAAGTCAGGGCTCACTGTGAGGACACTCTGAGATAACAGTCATTGTCAGGTTTCACGCTGGGGCAAGGAGATCACTCTAAGAGAAGGGAAGACTGCTGTTTGGATCCCACCTTCGATGGGAGAAACAAGCTAATCGAGCCAGCGTTTGCTGAGCTACAGCCAGTCAATGGGATTCGATCCTTTATCTCCAAATCATGGAGTCCCAACACTCGCTGGGGCAGATGGAAGTAAATGAACTTCTCTGATACACTGATTCAAAGGTCGAGCAGTGTCTTTTCAGGTGTAAATGTCAGATACATACTGACTAGCACACCGGAAGAGAAGTCAACTTGTTAAAAAACAAACAAACAAAACGCCTCTCTGAGTCAATGGTTCTCCAACTTAGGTAAGTCTCGAGTTTGCACTAAAGAATCTGAGTCCCTGGGATGGCTTGTTAAAACCCAGTTGCTGATTCTGCCCCCAACTTACTGATTCAATAGGTCTGTGTGGGGCCTGAGAATCTGAATGTCTAAGAAATTCTCAGGTGAGACCAAAGAGGCAGCTGTGAAGGCCACTGCTTTAAGACCTGCTTTCCAAATTTAATGCGTCTACGAAAAACAGGGAGCTATGGCTGAAATGCAGGTTCGGCATCAGGAGGTCCCAGCTCTCTTTCTGACAAGCTCCTGGTGATGCTGAAGCTGCTAGCCTATAGACCACAGTGAGTACCGGGTCTCCAAGCCAGCATCTCTAAAAGGATGTGCCAGTAACCCCATACATCGGAGTCACCAGCGAGCTTATTTCCAATGCCTGTGGGAACTCTGTAATGATAAGAAGGTGAGCTGAGAATGGTTGGAACCACACTCTAGGATGAACGGACACCGTTGCTGTACAGACACATGGACAGTACAAAGACTGCACAGCAGGTCGCCTGTCTCTCCAGCAGGGCCATCTCAGATCTGGCTCTTTTGACTTTGCACCAAAGGTAGACTGCTCTGAGTGTCTTGAAAACAACAAATTTCAGAACCCTTCTTAAAAGGGAGAAAGAAAGAGCCAGCGGCCCTGGCCGGTTGGCTCAGCGGTAGAGCGTCGGCCTGGCGTGCGGGGGACCCGGGTTCGATTCCCGGCCAGGGCACATAGGAGAAGCGCCCATTTGCTTCTCCACCCCTCCGCCGCGCTTTCCTCTCTGTCTCTCTCTTCCCCTCCTGCAGCCAAGGCTCCATTGGAGCAAAGATGGCCCAGGCGCTGGGGATGGCTCCTTGGCCTCTGCCCCAGGTGCTAGAGTGGCTCTGGTCGCAACAGAGCAACGCCCCGGAGGGGCAGAGCATAGCCCCCTGGTGGGCATAGCATTGCCCCCTGGTGGGCATGCTGGGTGGATCCCGGTTGGGCACATGTGGGAGTCTGTCTGACTGTCTCTCCCCGTTTCCAGCTTCAGAAAAATACAAAAAAAAAAAAAAAAGAAAGAAAGAGCCATCAACCCTACTTGGCCCAGAGTGACACAGTCATCATGCTAGACACCAGCTCAGACCCCCGCCCAGCCAAAGGGGAGCCAGACTACCATCAGCTGGGCATCCCTGAGGCTATTAAGACAGCTCCTCTCACCTCCAATAAAAAAGAAAAAGAAAAGACAGAGGGAGAAAGGAAAGGAGGGAGGGAAGGGGGAGGAGACAGAAAGAGGCCATTGAGCTCTGTTACAAGACGGCATTTGGAATAACATAGAAATTCAAAACAAATATTGAACAACTTGCAAATTGCATTTTCCTGGGACTTCCTCTTGGCTTTTTCGGTTTGCATGCTTTAATTGAAAGCCGTGTGCTGCAATGAGTTCACGTGACACGCCATGTTCAGTTATTCTAAATGACTAGAGCCACATGATGCTCTATTTCTCGTCGGTTACAGAACACATTTTATGTTCCAGGAACTACAGTACAATCACTTTCTCAAACTATCATATTGCACACAAACGGCTTTGGCACTCAGGTACAATGGCATTTCCTGAGTGACTGGGTGGGGGTGGGGGTCATCCCTGGGTCAAAGATGAGCAGGGATCATGAAAAGCAGATGCTTCCCTGTTTGTCACCTGAGAGAGGACAGAAAACTAGACTGGGAAAACCAGCAGCGGAGAGCAGAACACGGCACCCAGGGGCCCCGACCCTATAGTCAGAAAAACAGAAACAAGCCCAAGAATGTGTCTGGAGACCTGGGTATATTGGGGCAGAGAGGAGATAGGAAGTCATCCACTTTATTTTTAGAGAAATTCTAACCAGCAATATCACTTCTAAGTATCTACCCAAGAGAAATGAAAACATGCCCATGAAAGACTTTTGGGTGAGTGCTCACAGTAGCATTGTGAACAATAGCCAAAAACTGGAAGTAACTCCAATGTCCTCAAGTGGTGAACAGATAAAAGAAAATGTGGTATACTCATACAATGGAATACAAGTCAGCAATAAAAAGGAATGAAACACTGAAATATGTTACAATATGGATGAACCGCAAAAACATTATGCTAAATAAAAGCTGTTAGATGTAAAAAGGCACATATTGTATGATTGCATAGGAAGTATCATAAAAGCTAAATCTATGAGACGGAACACTGGTTACGGTTGCTGAGCGCTGGGAATGGAAATGGCAATGACTACGAAAGGGCACGGGGGATCTCAGTAGGGTAGTGACAATGTCCCGAAGTTGGCTTGCGGTGATGGTTGCACGACTCTGTAAATGTACAACTCATTAACTTGTTCCCTTAAAATAGGTGCATTTTATGCTATGTAAATTCCATCTTAAAAAAAAAGCTGTTTTTAAAACCAGCCATGGGAAACAGAGCATGTCCTAGGGGCCCCTCAACCTAGAGTCAGAAAAAATTTTAAAGCTGAAACAGCTAAAATCTAAATTAAAAATTTAGAAAAAAAAATAATTGGCCATTGATCGATCTGGCAAATAACAGAACAAGCGCGTGACAAGCATTGACAAACATGACCTGTGTCACTCTTGCAACAAGGCCTCTGTCCCTCACCCCTAGTGCTAGATGATGTCATGTCATGCACAGCAATCCTCATGTCCCTCTTGGGGAACACAGGACCTGACATGCAGGAGCCACATCGTAGATGCTTGCTGAGTAGAGCAATATTGTATCAAGATTAAGAAGTCAGGCTCTGGGCAATGGACAAGATCAAATCCTGGCTTACTAGCATTATTCTAGAATCCTTAGCTATTATTGCTTTTAGAATTTGAACATGTTAAAATGTATTCAGTTTGGCCTGACCAGGCGGTGGCACAGTGGATAGAGCATTGGACTGGGATGCAGAGGACCCAGGTTCGAGACCCTGAGTTCGCCAACTTGAGCGTGGGCTCATCGGGTTTGAGCAAAAGCTCACCAGCTTGAACCCAAGGTCGCTGACTCTAGCAAGGGATTACTCAGTCTGCTGAAGGCCCGAGCAATCAATGAACAACTAAGGTTTTGCAACGTGCAACGAAAAACTAATGATTGATGCTTCTCATCTCTCTCCGTTCCTGTCTGTCTGTCCCTGTCTATCCCTCTCTCTGACTCACTCTCTGTCTCTGAAATAAATAAATAAATAAATAAATAAATAAATAAATAAATAAATAAATAAATAAAAATTTAAAAAAATGTATCCGGTTTGGCAGGTATTGCTATTTGGCTGGCCCTACACCCATATCAATCCTCCTCTTCTCCCTGGACACTTCCCCCACCACTGCAGCAGGAAAAAGTTCAGCACTTCCTTACTTGGATCCATCTGCAGCCAGGTGTGACCCTAGCTAATGAGATAGTAAAAGCTAACATGTGAAGGGGATAGGGGGCAGATTCTGAAAAAAAATATTTTTGCTCTCCTGTTAAGGGCAACAATTGCAGTTGGTACCATTCCTTCCCCTTTCTTCCTGACCTGAATATAGATGTGATGTTAGGAGCACAGCAGCCACTTTGTGGCGATGAGGGGGGAATGAGGATCGCAGAAGTTCTGACCTTTCATTGCTGAGCCATAAAACCAACACCAGCAGCCACACGCCTCTAGACTTTTTAACATGTGGGGGGGAAAAAATCTTGTTTAAGTTTCATTTGAATATTTTTATTACTTGTAGCTCGACGCATTTCTAATTCATATTGTTAGAAGCTGAACCTCAGTAGTAGTTTTCTTCCTTATTATATATACTTGCAGGCCTCCTGCTTTGGTTTCTCTCCCTCCAAACCTACCCAGCTCTTTGTTGTCTGACCAGAAGACCGAGAGACACATCTGGGCTGTGCCGCCTTTAGCTCCAGTTCTAAATATCCCCGTAGAACTCCTTTCCCCTGGTGCTAAATTCATTGGAAATGTCCCAAAGTAGCAGCCCCGTTGGGAAATAAATGAGTGTAATTTCAGAAAAGACAAGCCCATTTTCTCTCCTTACTAGCAATCTCATAATACGATGGTAATTACCAATAGCAGTAATAGGCAGTTACTACAAATTCGCCATAATCAATACTTCTCACCACGAGCATCCTTCATTTTTCTTATGTCCAATGCAGAAGAGGGACAGTTCACTGTAGTATATTCCAGAAATGTGCACTGGCCCTTCCAGTGTCCATCTTGATGTCAGTTCCCTCAGAGTTGGTATTTTTGTGTTGTTTTTTTTTCAGAACAGGAAGTCAGGACGCTGAGCGGGCACCCACAGCCCCAGACTACTCTGTCTCTCTCTCTGCATCCGGACACGCGCTACGCTGAACTCCAACAGGTTTGAATCAGACTGCCAGAAGGAGACTGCTTCTCCTTAGGTACCTGGGCGAAGCATGATGGGGAAGCTCCTGAAAGCTGACACTGATGTTCAAGCAGTGATCAGGTACAGCGGGAGCCAGGGTGCAGGAGGATGTACCCCTAGAGGGCAGCCAGGGTTCTGGGGTGAGACACAGGAGGAAGGACTACGGGAGCCTGATGGGCAACTTCTGACACGGTCCCCCAATGCTGTCCCCCCCCCCTTTGTGTGGGGCCAGACCAGGAGATTCGCTTCCAACAAATAGAATATGACAAAAGTGATGGAATGTCACTTTTCTGACTAGGTTACAAAAGACTGATTTCCATCTTGCTATTATTCTCTGTCTCTTCTCACATGCTCTAATGGAGAGAGCCACGCCGCGAAAGAAGTGAGAATGGTGTCTGGCCAACAGTCAGCAAGAAACTGACTCAGTCTGAGAGCCCACGAGGAACGAAATCTTACCAAGCCCCCCTGGGTGGGCCTGGGAGGAGATACGCTCCAGCTGAACTTGAGAGGATCCAGCCCCAGCCGGCGCCTTGACGGCAGCCTGTGAGAGACCCTGAAGCTCGGGGCCCAGCTAGCCAGTCCCAGATTTCTCATGCTCAGAACTGAGTTGCTTCAAACTGCTACAGTTTGCTGTCATTTGTTATGTAGCAATAGATAAGACAGGGAGAGGGTCTTTAGCGTAAAAAGAAAACAAACTCATAAATGTTTGAGTACTCAAAACCTTTCTGTACTCCACATTATAAGAGGGTTTTTGTTTTGTTGTTTGAGGGTTTCTTCTTGTTTGTTTGATTCTGTTTTGAAGGTTTTTGTTTTGTTTTGTTTGTTGTTTGTTTTGCTCAAGCAGCTGGTGGTTGACTCTGGGCATGTGTGTGTTAATCGGGAAAGTACTGATCACTGTTCTTACTGCTGCCTTGAATCAGAGTTTGCAGTATGTGTGAAGCACTGTGCTGAGCTTTGTACATATCATTCATTTAAGCCTCACAACAACTCAGGGCAAGAGGTGCCATTCTCTCTCCCCCTTGGACACATGAGGATGGGTTGAGAGAGTTACATTCTTGCCCAAGTCACATAACTGGTCGCGGAGCCAGGATGCAGACCCAGGGATGGTGACTCACAGCCTGTTCTCCTAATGACTTAGCTGGGCAGAGCCGAAGTGGGGAAAGGAGGCCGAAAGGCTAGGGTGACGTATCGGAAGGGGTACAGATCCCCAAGGTCAGGGGTAGGGGGCGTGGAGGAGGAGGAGAGCTGACTGGGATCTGGGAGAGAAAGGTGCAGTGGGCTGGGAGGAATCAAGGAGCGATGGGGGTCACTAGCATGCGTGCTGATGGGAGAGAGAAAAAAAGAGCAAATGTAGGAAAGAGGAGGAAAGGGAGGGAGAGGGAGGGATGGAGAGAAGGGAGGAAAAAAGAGATTGACTGAGTAATTTTGTTGTACGTTTTGTACATAATCCCTTTTTAGCATTTTCAGGGGATGCAATAAAGATTTAAACTTCTTTTAACGTAAGAGATGGGCAATACACAAGACTATAAAAGAGATGGCATGATGTCATGATTGCTCTGTCTCTTCTCAGCAGATTCGCTTCCTCGTTTACAGTTTCTGTCCTGCCTTCTCGGGTTCTCTGACCCCGTCTTTGTCCTACACGGCTCTGAGCTTCCTCTCAATTACCTCCCACGCCTCTGTCCTCCCTGTCATGCCCCTGTTGCTGCCCCAGGTCTGACCTTCACCTTCCCTCTCCTGCGTTAGGCCAACAGCCTCCTAAAGACGTTTCTGCCTCCAGGCTTCTGCAGGGCAACCTCTTTGCTTGACTGGTGACTAGGCAATCTGTTTCTTCTCCAAATCCAACCAGAACACTGCTCTGCTCACATCCTTCACATGTAGAATCGATTCCAAGCTTCAAACCATGGCAGAAAACACTGCCACCACCTTGTGCTTGAACTGCAGTGATCAGTTCTAAGTGGAATAAAAAAGAAGTAAAAGGTGATTCCTCTCTCACCTCCTGACCCCCTGGATCCACCCCGCACCCCAGATAACCACAGGCCTTGTTTATATTTCCAGAGAGGTGGAGTGCATCCATAAACATTGTGTTAGGAGGGTTAAACTTCACCCACTTTTGGCCCTGGCCGGTTAGCTCAGTCAGTTAAGAGAGTCATCCAGAAACAACAACGTTGCAGGTTTGATCCCTGGTCAGGGCACACACAGGAAGCAACCAATGATTGCACGACTAAGTGGAACAACAAATTAGTGCTGCCCTTCCCCCTTCCCCCTCCCTCCCTTCCTCTCTCTGTCTCTCTAAAAATCAATCAATCAATAAAAAAATTAATCCCTGGCTGAATAGCTCAGTTGGTTGCAGCATCGTCCGGGAGCACAGAGGTTGCTGGTTCGATTCCCCAGTCAGGGCACATACAGGGGCAGCTTAATGGTCCTGTCTTTCTCTCCCTACCTCTCTCTCTTTCTCAAAAACAAACAAACAAATAAATTCACACACTGCAACTCACATGTAAGAAAAATGTGTCGAAAGTAGTCCGTGGATCTTTGACAAAGGAGCAAAGGCTAACTAGTAGCATAAAGACAATCACTTCAACAGATGATACTAGGAAGACCAGACATAAAAAAAAAGGAATCTAAAGACAGACTGTTAATCTAAAAAATTAACTCAAAATGGATCATGGATCTAAATGTAAAACAAAACGTATAACACTCCTAGAAGATAACATAGGAGAAAACTTAGATGACCTTGGGTATGGGCGTGCCTTTTCTGAGACAACATCAAGGACAGGATGCATAAAAGGAATGACTGATAAGCTATAGTTCATGACAATTAAAAACGTCCACTCTGTGAAAGACAAGAATTAGAAGACAAGCCACAGACTGGGAGAAAATACTTGCAAAAGACACATCAGATGGACGGCAATCCAAAATACACAGTGAATTCTTAAAACTCAACAATAAGAAAGCAAACACCTGGGTTAATAAATGGGACTAAGACTTTACCAGACAATTCAGCAAAAAGATATATAGATAGATGGCAAATGAGCACATGAAAAGATGCTCCACATCATCTGTCATCAAGGAAATGTCAATCAAAGCAACAATGACAGACAATTACACACCTATTACAATGGCCGGAATCTGGATCACTGGCAGCACCAAATGTCGGTGAGGCTGTGGAGGAACAGGGACTCCCTCATGTGTTGCTGGTGGGAATGCAAAACGATACAGCCAATCTGGAAGACAGTCTGGTGGTTTTCTACAAAACTAAACATACTCTTACCATATAATCCAGCAATCTCACTCCTTGCTACTTACCCAAAGGATTTAAAAGCATATGTCGGCCCAAAAACCTGCACACAGATGTTTATAGCCACTTTATTCCTAATTGCCAAAATTTAGAAGCAACCAAGGTATCCTTCAGCAAGTGTATGAATAAATAGATAACCTGCGGTAAATGCAAACGCAATATTATTCAGCCCTAAAAAGAAACGAGATACTAAGCAATAAAAAGACATAAAGGACACCTCAATGCATATTACTAAGTGAAAGATGGCCATCTCAGTGGGTACACAATTCCAGCTAGATGGCATTCTGAAAAAGGCAAAACTATGGAAATGACAAAAAGTTTTGTAGTTGCCAGGGGTGGCTTTGGTAGGCGGGACGAATAGGCAGAGGACAGAGGATTTTTAGAGCAGTGAAAATACAAGATACCATAACGGTAAATGCATACCATTACACGTTTGTCCAAACCCACAGACTGCACAGCACCAAGAGTGACCCCTACGGTAAGCTGTGGACTTCAGGTGATTCTGTTGGGTCAGTGTATTGTAGGTTCACCAGTTGTCACGAATGAACGGCTCCGGTGAATGATGTTGATGGTGGGAGGAGCCATGAGGTGTGGGGCGGGGAAGATATTCCCATATCTTTGCTGGGAATCTAAAACTGCTCCCCCCCAAATAATAATAATAATAATAATAAGAAGAAGAAGAAGAAGAAGAAGAAGAAAGTCTTTAAATAAAAAAAAACTTCATAGTGCCTGATTTCATCTTGCTCGGAGTCCATTCCAACTAGGTGGCGTGAAAAACACTAAATATGCCAGTTTTTATATCCTCATCTCAGGACATTTAAAACAGCCTAGAGTTAGTTCAGACTCTAAGATAAACATTCAACCAAATCTGAAGTTCAAACGCTGTACCAGGAGTGTCTTTTCCTTCCCCAAGACGTCACGTGGGTGCAGGAAGAGGGAGTGTGCCCTCAGAGGAGGGAAAGGAGGAGCCTCAGGCCCACCAGGTCCCTCTGGGGACTGTGCTGATGCCTGGGCTGGGCTGTTCCTGCGTCTCGAGCAGGGATGTCAGGTCTCTTCTGGGGTCTTGGGCTGAGACTCGCCCCTCATTCTGGCCACTTCCTCTTCTTGCAAAGTCCCTGTCCTCTGAGCGCCCCTTGCTCTGATCCCAGGTGGCCCACAGGTTCTCCACGGCCCTGGCCCTCTCGTAGGGACCTTTGGACACAGGCTGCAGAGAATTCGTCCCCACATTCCTCCCTCATTGTTTCTCTACCAAACTTCTAAAAGCCAGGGATAGAAAAACACTCACTCTGCACTGCAGGAAATCGGGAGCACGCCCCACCATGCCCTGGAAGGACCCCTCTGCCTCTAGCCTCGTCTTCCTGTTCCTAACACCATTTCCGGTGTATTCACCACAGGGGAGGCATTTGAGACAACACACCGTTCCGTCCCCCAGGACCAGACAGGCTTCCTCCAGCACCTCTGTGGAGCAGGACAGAAAGCCCTGTCATGCAACTCTAAATTGCATTTCCATACTGTTAAAGGACTTTATTTATGTATTTATTTATTTATTTTAAACAGATGTTGGAGATCATTCCATACCATACATTGAATTAACTTCATTATTTAGGAAGTTTTTTTGTCCCCCAGAATTTTCCAATTACCAACACCACCACCACCACGGATATTCTTGGATGTCTGACTTTCTGTATGTTACACACCATACCTCTCTCCATCGGGTGCCCGCCTCTAAGACCATAAGCCCCTGGAAAGTGGTGATTCTGTCTATATTTATCTTTAGGGTCCCAGAGTAGAGCCAAATAAAAGCATTAACTGACTGATGACAATGCATCTGGTTCTAAACGTGTAATTAAAATAGACTTGGAATCCTCTCCAAAAGTTGAACATGGTTCAAACAAAGGAATTTGAACTTCAGTAAATCCCACGTCCTTTAATACAAAAATCTATCTTCTGCGCCGTTCTTTGTATGCATAAATATCTCCTCTGCCTCCCTTTTTCTTAGCAATTTGACTTATGTCTTAGCAGCCATTCCCCAAGATAGCATATTCCTCTGTGACAAGATTTAATTAAACTTCCAGCAAAATAATTAGCAAGGCTATCTTAAAAGTCTGTTTTAAAATACCAGAGTGATACCAAGGAACAAATAGAGTTAACACTGTCATTGGAGATCAAAGCCATCCGAAGACGTGACTGAAAATTTAACCTCCAGCAGCCGACTAATGAAGAAGTACACACTGGAACGCTTGTGATAGCCTCTCTCTCGGGTCCCATCGACAAATCCATTTGACATGGAAAATTTCCCAGAGGAAGCTTAAAAAATGGTAAATTTCCATTAATTACATAGCAAAGAATGTTCTCTTCATAATTTATTATCCATTAGGAAACTTTTGAGGGAGCTGGATGGCCTCTTAGTATATATATATATATAGACTATCCTTCTTCACCTGGCGGTGCTGATGGGATTAACACACAGCTTCTCAACTGACATGGGAGCTCACTTGGAATACGACACTTCATAAAATGACCTTGACCGTAATGGTGGTGATTTCTACCTTGTCAATGGGTCCAGTGGTGATGGTGACAGTGAGGGTGGTAATGGAATGGTGACAATTTCAACAAGCCCAGCTACCAGTTGGGACCCATGACCCTCTACCAGGATTCTTGGGAAGAATAGGCAGAGTTCAGGGGACCCAAATCCAGAAGACTCAGGTTGCACCTCTGTTCTAGCACGTGGACACCCTGCGGTCACGGGGCAGTTCTTTGTCCTCCGTAAGCCCGATTGTCCACCTGTACAATGGGTAGCCGACTCTCCTCCTTACCTATTCTGCTCAGTTGTGGGGAGAACAGGATGTGCTGTCAACTCTTGGTGTGATGGTGAGAAGAGTGATTCTACACAGTAAAAACCCCATTCTTATTTGTTGTTTTCACCGACTTCCAGGAGACATAACTACCCCCAGGCAGCCCCAAGAGGTATGAAAGTAGAGGAACGAAGATTAGATTCTAGTCATTTTGCAACTAACATAAAAATATCAGGCCTCTCATTTCTTTCTTTGGGGTCCAACAGTTGAATATTGTTCCTTATTTTTTCCCCAATTTTGGGAATATATTTACAAAGCTTTATTCACTTTTTTGGAGATGTAGGTTGAACTATTTTCCAAACAGTGGTGATCAGTTATTATTTCTCTTTCATATTTCTTAAGTATTCAGAAAATCACAATGATTATTATTCCATACAAGAGATGCTTAAGCACTTATTATGTGTCGAGCATGACACAAAGTACCTCTGAAACCAATACAATGGCTGCTGTTTTATGAATAAGGAAACTCGGGGCTGTTAGTATATTTCTAGGTCTGCACATTTTTCTTAATTTTCTCTGCCTCTGACACCCACTATGCCTTTTCTCTCCCGTCTAAATCACCATCGCTATTCTCACCAGCATCAACCTCACCATGAATCAGAGATCCACAGATCCTGCTCCTTTGTACCCCATCTTCCAAATTGCATCTTAACAAGCATTTAAACAGTTAAATGGACCAGTGCATGTAATGGACCTAGCTTGCCGCCCAAAAGACAGTCACTGTTTGGTAAATGGTGTCTGTCAGATAGCCTGCTATATTACAGATTGTCCAATATTCTCCAGTATAGGAGTTCAGCGTTCCAAGGTCTTGGTTCGAACACTGGTTCTTTCACTTACAGAAAGGAAGACCTTAGCCAGCACGCTTTATTTCTCCAAGACACAACTTCCTCGTGGGAATAATCATACCTCCCCTCATCGGGTCGTTGTGAGGATTAAATGAATTGGATACACATATTGTGCTTGGGGTCCCCATCTCGCACCATAAATAGTCCACACATACAACCACCATGACTATTTTTATCTCCCAACAACGCCAAGCTCCTATTAAGTGAGCTTTTTTTTTTTTCCCCTCGGATGCTGTGCTCATGTCAGATAAACCAAATTAACCTTAGGAAGCTTATTACCTTTAAATCATGATTGTGAATGTTCCTTTTCTCCCCCACGCCCCCACTCCCGCTCCAGCAAGACTCCCTCAGCCTCTCAATTCCTCTGTTAATACTTCTGCTGATTATTTTTCTTAAATAGAGTTAGATTGTTTTCCTTCCAATGAGTCCAACAGAGAAAATAGAGATGAGGGGGGGAAACTCTGTTTCTACCATTAACTCTGTCACTCATGCTGCTAGTGACTTCAGCAGGCCCTTGCCAACCCTTGTCACCTCCCATCCTCACTCAGCTTCCCTTTCATTTTAATAGAAACAGTAGCAGGTCAGCCCACCACAGCCTGTGACCTCACCAACAAAACAGGCCCCTGACATGTCCCATGCAGTGCAGGGAGCGTCCAAGTGCAATTTAAAATAAAGACTCACGTAGGTGCTAGGGGTCAGCTCTTGGAATTGGTCTCTAAGTGATTTGCATATTCAGAACCATATTCTCCAATGCTTTGGCCCATTGGGGAGTGATTTGCATTCAGGGAGGAAAGGCTAATATTCTAGTCTTAGCAATTATTGAAACACATCCAGTCAGTACACTAATAAATTTCCTTAACCCAATTACCAAAAACATTGCAAAAACATTACTGTGCATCGAAGACCGTTCTGCCCAGGAATCCTTATTGGCAGGGTAATTAAAAACGTACTAGCTATGGCTGCTGCTGAAATATTTGGGGATGTTCTGTGCCATTTGAATTACTGCTCTTGGACTCCCAGGAGAGAAGAAGAGCTGCTGGCTCCTGGCTTCATCCATCCTTCCCTTTATTTATCCCCAGCTCCTCACTTTCGGGGCCACTCCTCACTGGGGTCTTCTTTTCTCATTAACACCACCTACAAGTTCCTTCCTACCCTGACCTTAGTACAGAAAGAAACACACAAACAGCCTCAACCCCTCTTCTCCATCACTTCCTTCTCTGTTCAAAGCAGAAGATTTCTGTTGGGTGCCTACTGTGTGCCAGAAACGTACACATGATCAGAATAAATCGTACAGCAGCATTGTAAGGAATGATACTCCCATTCCATGGATGAGAAAATGTAAGGATTATCAAATGAAGTGAACTTCTAAAGTTCACAATGACAAGTGGCAAAGCAGGGACCAAACTTAGGTCTAGTGGTTCCAAGGCCTTTCTTTTCATTCCTCAACAAGTATTTATCAAACTGCTAAGATGTGTCAGGCACTGTGCTGGGTCCTGGGAATAAGATAGCAAACAAAGACAAGTCCCTGCCCATGTAGATCCTGTATGCATCCCTCAAGTGTATTGGTCAGGGTACATCAGTCATGCTAACTAACAAGCAAACCCAAAATCTCAACGGGATAAAACAAATACTGCTTTCTCATTCATGCCACATGTCCATGGGGGTTGACTTGGGACCATAGCAGATCACATGTCCACATCTAACTTTAAAATATAATTCTACGAGAGGACTGAAAAGTTGAGAATATTTGGTAAACAGCAATAATGACAACCTCAGCTCCCGCCAGGAAGAAGAGAAGGATGACATTTTCAGAACAGCAAGTCGGAGCTCTGCAGTGAATTTACAGTTGAGCTTCAATACTTGCCAAGATCCCCAGTGTTCCACTGACAAATCCAACATTCATCTTCAAACACCGTCTCTATCCGACTACAGGAATCCCAGGCATCAAACCCTGCCATGATCACAGGGACACGTGACAGTCATTCCTTCATAATTAGGCTCATAGTCACACACACACACACCCAGTGTACACCAGGCAGCTGGACTCACGAGCCAAGATCTAGCTGAACTCAAGAGCCAAGAACTAAGGGTGCAAATAAATCCTTAGATAAATCCTGCCTGGAGGCATCGAAAGGAGGCGGCCAGGGCAGCTCTGTCTGTTGGATTAACGTTTTTAGAATCACTAAGAAGTTCTGAACATTGTCATTAAACAGCCACAAAGAGGGGGTTCTTCCTTGATAATATGAATAACATCATTTGACATTGGTTTTTCTTTCCCTGTGGGACAGGTCCTGGGCTGGACTGCACTGTCTAATTTAATCACACAACAACACTGCAAGTCACATAATAATGGCTTCATTTTACAAATGAAGTCATAGGAGCACACACACACGTGTGCGTGCGGATTTTTATGATTGTCTCAGAAATAGCACAGCCTCCCCCATATTAAACTGTGCCTCACTCCAAACCAAGCCCATTAACTGCCTGGGGATGGCAATGCAACCCCTGCTGCCAACATCGGGAATAACTGTAGGAAGAAGCAGGAAGAAGAGGAGGAGGAGGAGGAAGAGAGGAAAGGAAGTGAGAGGAGGAAGACAAGAAAGGGCCACTGTCACTCCTCTGCCACCATTTAGAATTTTTTAAGTGCCAGGCATGTTCTGATACTTTACGTGCACCAGCTCATTCAATCTTCACAGAAAGCTCCAAAGGCAGCAAGTGCTATAATTCCCATTTTACAGGCGAGGAGACTGAGGCACAGATGGGCCAGGTATCCTTCCCAACATCAGCCAGCTAGAGGGTAGAAGAGCCAAGATTCAAGCCCACATCTACACGCCAGCCTATTCTCTTCACCAGCCACCGCGTCTGCCCCTGAGGAAGAGCAGAAAGGGCTTGAACAGTGGGCGACAAAATCCAACTCCCTTTGGGAGGGAAAAAGCAGAGAACAGGCTTGGTTTCTTTCCAAAGGAGCCTCTTTATTAAGGGTCTACCATCCTCCTTTTGGTACCCCACACAGGTGTCTTTTCTGGTGGACGCACCCCTCCCCTGCTGCTGTGAGACTTGATTGATAGCAACTCAGAGTTGCTGGTCCCTCTCTCCCAAGAATTGCTCGGATGGAGGTGGGACCAACTCCGTGCTGCACTTCAAGCTCCAGAGCTCCCCAGGGATCAGCGTGAAGCTGGTCCCCATCCTTGCTCAGCCCCTTTGCCCTGTCCATCTTCTCTCACTCATCTCCTGAGAGCACCCCCCTAATAAATCACCTGCTCAAGAATCCCACCTCAAGCTCTGTGTCTGGGGAGCCAGTCCTGAGACATCCCAATTCTCCCCTCTCCCCGTCTGCCGGCTCACTGGGGCTCCGGGACATGAGCCTCTGCTTCTCAGACTCAGGGAAAGAGACAGGGGAGGCGAGTGAGGGACTGAGAAGCCCGGGCCGCAGGGAGGCACAAGGCCAGGTTGCAGAGAAACGGCAACCCACTCAACCACGCTGGCAGTGCCCGCCGCCCCCAGGCCAGCCTGCCCCGGCCTCGCGCACTCGGGGTAATTAAGAACAGATGGGCCCCGCGCCTCCACCAAGCCCCATTACCTCCTTAATGCTGCTGCTCCGAAAGCCGAACATGCAGCCAGAAAAGCCAGCTTTGGAGGTCATCTGATTAAATGACGCCGGCACAGAGGGCTGCCCAGCCTCTCTTCTCGGGCTGGCAGCTGCCCACGCCGCTTCACCAGAGCTTCGGTCGGTGACCAGATGGGCTGGGAAAGGGGCCTGGGTGTGCTTCACGGAGGAAATGTGTTCAGTGCAAGGAGCCCTGGCGATGGCCATTGCCCTGCGGTCTTGGACAAGCCACCTGACGTGTGTCTCAGTGTCATCACCTGCCAAATGGCAGGAGTGATAATAACAATTATAAGAGCAACAGTAATAATCTTAAATATTGTTCTAACGCCAATTATTATTCCTTCAATTATGATCATCATTCTAGTGGTCATCAGTATACCGCACCAAATGCTGCCCACGTAATCTCTCCTTTAACCTTCATATCTGCACTCTGGGATGCCACCTCTTATGATCTCTGTTCACAGCTGGAAAAATGGAGGCTCAGAGAAGTTAAGTAACTTGCCAAGCTCACAGGCCTGGCAGGAATCAGAGGCAGGATTTGAACCCAGGTCTGACTGATTCCGGGGGGGGGGACTCCTCGTCATTCACTACCTGGGGGCAGTGTGCCCCATCCCGCCTACCTTGCAGATATTTAAATCTCAGAGAAAAAGCAGAATCCACGAGAGTGTTCCCTAGTCCTCGGCATACCAAGGAACCTTTTCCTTGCTGCCAAAAATAGTAAAAACAATAATTAATAGAACCCCACCTTCGTTCAGTCCCTTTTTCATCCAGGTTATCTGCTCAGACCTGAAAACCGAAGGCCTATATCAGAAACTCCAGGTCCTTTGTAACGCTTCTCTCCACCCTGAACTAAGGAAAGGTAAGGCACACTCATCTACACGTTTTAGATCCAGTTGATTAAGGAGGAGGCTCTGACAGGGCAGTTGTGTCCTTGGTCAATGAAAGAGCCCCAGAAATGTAAATCTAGTGTCTCCTTTGAGAACGATGGGCATATCAGAGGGGCTACAGGTCATCAGAACAGGGTAAGAGATGTGAGATTCAGGGAGAGTGGCGTGGCTGACCACGGGAGCATAGGGAACCAACTGTCCACAGGTACGACGCTGGCGCTGGCTGACTGAAGTGGGCTTTGGTGGCCGACTTTGTGCACTGCCAGGAGAGGCCTCAAAGAAATAGTTAATTCTAGTACCTGGTTTTGAAATTTAAAAAGTCTGTGGCAGAAAATGTTTTATTTCTTGATCTGGGTGACTGTTACGTGGATATATTCAGTTGGTGAAAATCTACTGAGCTGCTTACCTATGTAAATGTACTTCTGAATGTACACTATGCTTCAGTAAAGAATTTTTTTTACATGAAGGAAAAAATACTCCTTAATAAAAAATAAAATAAAATAAACGAAAATGCTCTGGAAAGCCCAAACTGCCTCCGAGGCTTTCTGTTTCAATGTTCTTATCATGTTGTAAACAAGTCTCTCTTACCCAGCATGTCTGTTGCTCATCTTAAAACAAACGGGCACTTGGCTCTCTGGATATCGGCTTACTTTAGTCCCCACGTCTGTGCAGGAATGGTCCCCCACCCGCCTCCGGAAGCATTCGTAAGAATCTTCCAGGCAAGACTTCATGACGCTCTGTTCTGCTCCCTATCCCGTCCACTTCTTGAAGCTGGAGACTAAGACACTGTTCAAGCAGCCTGCCGGAGCCCCTCATCCTGGCAAACACAAGCTTTGTTGCCACAAATGCCGGAAGCTGGGGGCACTGTCAGCACTCCCCACATTGGTGGGCCACCTCTTTAGCCTCCTTCGAGGTCCTCCTTGTGCCATGCATCGTCTCTGCGCTCTCTCTGCCTTTCCTTTGCTGTGCACATTGACTTCTACACCTTGTGTTCTAACTCCGGCTGGGTCTCCTCGTTCCTCTTTCCATGGCTCCCCGTCTCCTCGCCTTTCCCACCATGTTCTTCCAAAGTCGTCTCCAATCACCATCACCATCCACCCAGTTGTTCAAGTCAAACCCTTAGCACCATGCTTGGTTCCTCCCCTTCCCGTACCACTCCCTTCCTGAATCCCTCCACTTCTCTCTCCCTCCACTGACATCACTCTGTGCCAGGCCACCTGCATGACTGTGATAGCTCCACTTACCCTTCTTCCAAAAGACCTCACATCCAATAGCCAGAGTAAGCTTTCAAAATGTAAACCGTGTTATGATGATATCCTGAACCTCCAACTGGCCTTCCCATCCAACTGGGAGCAAACCCCAGACACAGCACCGCGCCCACAAGGCCCATTCACATTGGCCACTCAGCCCCAATCACAGGGCTCCATGCCTACGTTTTAGTCATTCTAAACTCATCCCTGACACAAACCTTTCGCACATGCTGTTCCCTCTGCCTGGAACATTTTTTCTTTGGCTTTTCCCATAGCTGGTGCCTTCTCATCCTTCAAGGTTTGACCACCCATTAAATCATTTCCTGATCATTCTCCATCATACCATCCTGTCCTATCTCATCTACAGCACTTAGAATCTGTCACCACCCTTATCTGCTTACTGTCTCCTGCCCAAACAGGGAAGGATCATGCACCAGAGACTCTGTCTCCCTTGTTCTGTCATGTGTTCCCCCTGTGCTCGGCACATGGTCAGAGCTTGATGAATGAACACACCCGGCTCTCTACCCAGCGTGACTCCCCAATGTGGCTTACGATAGGAGTTCCTGCCTCCGGCCCATTCCAGTCAGGGAAGCGACAAGTGGGACGTGAAATAGTGGTTCCAGATCCTTCCTCAGGTGCATCTGCTTCCTCAAACGCACCCCTTGCGTTCTCATTTCGAAAAACAAAGAAGAGGCAAGGTTCTTCTTCACTCGGGCCTGCATCCCTCTTTCTCAAGTATTAGTAGCATTTAGGTTGACCCACACCCCCCATTCCACTAGAAACGTAGAGGCAGCCAAAGACAATAGCAGATCAAAGAGTCTGGACTCTGGAGTGGGAAGGACCCAAGGCCAAGTTCTGGCCCCATTATATTTATTAGCTACTGCACTAATAGAAATCCTCCCAAGCTTCAGATGCCCCTTCTGTAAAACAGCAATGTCTATATGCCTCAAGATAGCCTGTGGCAGTAAGGAATTGTTTGGGGCTAAACATGAAGTCTGACTAGAAAGTGGTTAGTGCAGTAGATGACACAAAGCACTTAATTACTGTGATCTATAATTGATAGTAATATCTCTGGAAAGCCTACAGATCTCAGTTTATATTTCCCTTCCCCTGGGCAGACTCCCCTACCCCATCACCCTCTAAGTCTGACTTAGGGGCTCCTCCCTCATGCAGCTCTTGAATCTTGTACTCAGTGTGTTCAGTGGGCCCCTGACTCATTCAGAGTAGAAACCAAGTTCCTACACAGAGACTCTACACAGCTGAGCCCCATCATCTCTTGTCCCCATTCGCACCACTCCCCCCATCCCCGAACTCTGCCCCAGTCACCTTGGCCCTCTGTGCTAGTCCTCAAACTTTCCCATCACTCTCCAAAACCCTCCCACTATTCCCTCTCCTTAGAACTCGCTTCCCCTTAACTATCCAGACGGTTCCCACCCTCATATCCTCAGGAACTTGATCACAAATCTCTTCCATGAGCTTTTCCTTGGCCATTGTGGTAGGCGGAATAATGACCCCTTAAAGATGCCCATGTCCTAACCCCTGGAACCTGTGAATATGTTAACGTATGTGGAAGAAGGAACTTTGCAGATGTGGTTAAGTCAAGGATCCTGACATGAGGAGATTGTCCTGGATTACATAGGTGGGCCCTCCTGTAATCAAAAAGATACTTAAAAAAAGAAGGCAAGAGGGTCAGTGTTGGAGACAGAGACTAGAAAATGCTAAGGTGCTGGCTTTGAAGTGCAGGACGGATCCATGAGCCAAGCAATGCAGGCAACCTTCAGAAGCTAGAAAAGGCAAGAAAACTGATTCTCCCTCAGGGCCTCCGGAAAGGCTGCAGGCCTGCTGACCCATTTCAAACTTCTGCACTCCAGAATTATAATATAATACAACTGTATTCATTTAAGCCACTAAGTAAATGGTAATTTATTACAGCAACCATATAGAACTAATATGGTCACCTAATCTAAAGTCATATTCTCCATCCAATGTGCAGATTTGCATGTATTTATATAACACACACACACACACATACATGTGTGTGCATGCAAAACACACATACATGCTCCTATCCCTTTCCTTGATTTGGTTTTCACCACACCACTCACCATCTGACAATACTTTCCTTAAAAAGTATGGTACAGGGAGAAAAAGATGGCAGCAGAGTAGGCGGATGCACAGACGCCCAGCTCTCACCACCAAACTGGAATACAAATCAATTTAGGAAAAATCAGCATGAAAAACCAACTCTGAACTGCAAGAACAGCTCTCAAAAACCAAGGAGCAAAGAAGAAACCACAGGAGTCCTGGTAGGGAGCACCTGAACCTCCTCTGCTTGCCTGAACAGAGGGGGGGGGACTGAGAGCCCAGAGAGGATCTTGGAGGGAGGGGAGCAGAAACTACTGCTCACAGTCACTTGCCTGGCGACCAGGGAGCGAGGTGCGTTGAAAGGACCAGCTTATCTCCCAGGTGGAGAGGATAGGGAGAGGGACAGACTGTGAGGGGCTAAGGAATGCAGGAGACGAGGTAAAAGGGCTGACTCATCCGTGCTGGAGGCGGCCATAGCTGGGGGAGGGACTGGACCTTTCACAAAACAGAGCTGAAGTGCTTCCAGATCAGAGATCTCCGAAATCTCTCCAGCTCCAATCAGGGCAACAAGACACAGCTGAAAACAAGAAGTGGGGAGGAGGGGCAGTAACTCAGGTCTCCATGGAGATCTGAGATACACCTCCCCCTACTGAAGCTGAGAAAACACCCTGCCCTCAGTGAGATTAGCTGGCTAAAGAGGCCTTCAGAGTCTCAGGTTACACCCATCGCATTCCTGGATACAGTTTCAAGGAAGACCCCTGCTGAGATCAGTAAACAAGACTATCACCTGTTAAGAAAACAAACAAATCAAGACTTCAAAACTGCCCAAATCCGAAAGTGGATTACAGATAACAGCTGATACCAACCCAAGAAGACCTAGAAATAACATAATTGAAAACTGGAGGCAGACAACACCAAGCCTAGACTCAACCAACTCTACAAATAAAACACCCAAAAAAGAGGATGAGAAGACAAAGGAGTGCAATCCAAATGAAACCACAAGAGACACCTTCGAGAAATGAACTGAGTGATATGGAAATAATCAAACTTCCAGATGCGGAGTTCAAAATAATGATTGTAAGGATGCTTAGGGATCTCAGAACAACAATGGAGGGTCAGTATGAAAACCTAAATAAAGAAATAGCAAGTATAAAAAAGAATCAGTTGGAGATGACAAATACAATATCAGAAATAAAGACCACAATGGAAGGAATTGAAAACAGGATAGATAGAGCAGAGGATCGAATCAGTGAGTTAGAGGACAACTGAAATGAAGGCATGAAAGCAGAGAAGAAAAGAGAAAAGACACTCAAAAAGTCAGAGAAAACTCTTAGAGAGTTCTGTGACAACATGAAGAGAAATAACATACACATAATAGGGGTTCCTGAAGAAGAAGAAAAAGAACAAGGGATAGAGACTTTGTTCAATCATATCATAGCTGAAACTTCCCTAAATTAATGCAAGAGAAACTCTCACAAATCCAAGAAGCACAGAGGACTCCATTAAAGAGAAACCCAAAGAAACCTACACCAAGACACATCATAATTAAAATACCAAAGCTAAGCGATAAAGAGAAAATATTAAAAGCTGCAAGAGAAAAAAAAGTTATCACCTACAAAGGAGCCCCCATAAGGATGACATCCGACTTCTCAACAGAACACTTGAGACCAGAAGGGAATGGCAAGAAATATTCAAAGTAATGCAGAACAAGAACCTACAACCAAGACTACTTTATCCAGCAAGGCTATCGTTTAAAATCGAAGGAGAAATAAAAAGCTTCCCAGACAAAAAACAACTCAAGGAATTCATTACAACCAAACCAATGCTGCAGGAAATGTTAAGGGGCCTGGTGTAAACAGATCAAAGTGGGAAAAGAATACAGCAAAAAAAGGAATACACTTTTAAAGAAGAAAATGGCAATAAACTACATATCAATAATAACCTTAAATGTAAATGGATTAAATGATCCAATCAAAAGACATAGGGTAGCTGTGTGGATAAGAAAACAGGACCCATACATATGTTGTTTATAAGAGACACACCTTAGAACAAAAGACACACATAGATTGAAGGTAAAAGGATGGAAAAAAACATTTCATGCAAACGGAAATGAAAAAAAAGCTGGGGTAGTAATACTTATATCAGACAAATTGGACTTAAAAACAAAGGATATAGTAAGAGATAAAGAAGGCCACTACATAATGATAAAGGGAGTAATCCAACAGGAAGATATAACTATTATAAATATCTATGCACCTAATATAGGAGCACCTAAATATATAAAGCAGACTTTGATGGATTTAAAGGGCGAGATCAACAGCAATACTATAATAGTAGGGGATTTCAATACCCCACTAACATCACTAGATAGATCCTCAAGAAACAAAATTAACAAAGAAACAGCAGACTTATTGGAAAGTCGACTAGATCAACTCGATTTAATAGATATCTTCAGAACCTGTCACCCTAAAGCAGCAGAATATACATTCTTTTCAAGTGCTCATGGTACATTCTCTAGGATAGACCACATGTTAGGGCACAAAAGTGCTCTCAACAAATTTAAGAAGACTGAAATCGTATCAAGCACTTTCTCCGATCACAACGGCATGAAACTAGAAATGAATCACAACAGAAAAGCTCAAAAATTCTCAAACACATGGAAACTAAATAGCAGGTTGTTAAATAATGAATGGATTAAGAATGAGATCAAAGAAGAAATAAAAAAATTCCTAGAAACGAATGACAATGAGCATACAACAACTTAAAATTTATGGGACACAGCGAAAGCCGTGCTGAGAGGGAAGTTCATAGCACTACAGGCACACTTTCAGAAGCTAGAAAAAGCTCAAATAAACAACTTAACCCTGCATCTAAAAGAATTAGAAAAAGAACAGCAAGTAAAGCCCAAATGTAGTAGAAGGAAGGAAAGATCAGAGCAGAAATAAATGACATAGAGGCTAAAGAAACAATACAGAAGATCAATGAAACTAGGAGCTGGTTCTTGGAAAAGGTAAACAAGATTGATGAACCTTTAACTAGACTCACCAAGAAAAAGAGAGAGAGGACTCAAATAAATAAAATTAGAAATGAGAGAGGAGAAATAACAACTGACACAAAAGAAATACAAAATATTGTAAGAAAATACTATGAAGAACTGTATGCCAGAAAACTAGACAACCTAGATGAAATGGACAAATTCCTTGAAACATACAATCTTCCAAAAATCAATCTGGAAGAATCAGAAAACCTAAATAGACCGATTACAACAAAGGAGATTGAAACAGTTATCAAAAAACTCCCAACAAAGAAAAGTCCAGGGCCCGATGGCTTCACAACAGAATTCTACCAAATATTCAAAGAAGAGCTAACTCCTATCCTTCTCAAACTATTTCAAAAAATTCAAGAGGAAGGAAGACTTCCAAGCTCCTTTTATGAGGTGAGCATAATTCTGATTCCAAAACCAGGCAAAGACAACACAAAGAAAGAAAATTATAGGCCAATATATCTGATGAATATAGATGCTAAAATCTTCAACAAAATATTAGCAAACCAGATCCAACAATATATGGAAAAAATCATACACCATGATCAAGTGGGATTTATTCTGGGGAGGCAAGGCTGGTACAATATCCGTAAATCAATCAATGTGCTTCATCACATAAACAAAAAGAAGGAGAAAAACCATATGATAATTTCAATAGATGCAGAAAAAGCATTTGATAAAATCCAGCACCCATTCATGATCAAAACTCTCAGCAAAGTGGGAATACAGGGAACATACCTCAACATGATAAAAGCCATCTATGAGAAACCCACAGCCAACATCATACTCAATGGGCAAAAATTAAAAGCAATACCCTTAAGATCAGGAACAAGGCAGGGGTGCCCCCTTTCACCACTCTTATTTAACATGGTCCTGGAAGTCCTAGCCACAGCTATCAGACAAGAAGAAGAAATAAAAGGAATTCAAGTGGGAAAAGAAGAAGTAAAACTATCATTATTTGCAGACAATATGATATTGTATATAGAAAACCCTAAAGTCTCAGTCAAAAAGCTACTGGACCTGATAAATGAATTCAGCAAAGTGGCAGGATATAAAATCAATACTCAGAAATCAGAGGCATTTTTATACACCAACAATGAACAGTCAGAAAGAGAAATTAAGGAAACAATCCCCTTCACAATTACAACCAAAAAAATAAAGTACCTAGGAATAAACTTAACCAAGGAGACTAAAGACTTGTACTCAGAAAATTACAAAGCATTGATAAAAGAAATCAAGGAAGATACAAACAAGTAAAAGCATATACTGTGCTCATGGTTAGGAAGAATAAACATCATTAAAATGTCTATATTACCCAAAGCAATCTATAAATTCAATGCAATACCAATTAAAATACCAATGACATACTTCAAAGATATAGAACACATATTCCAAAAATTTATATGGAGCCAAAAGAGAACACGAATAGCCTCAGCAATCTTAAAAAAGAATAATAAAGTGGGAGGTATCACACTTCCTGATATCAAGTTATACTACAAGGCCATTGTACTCAAAACAGCCTGGTACTGGCATAAGAACAGACATATAGATCAATGGAACAGAACAGAGAACCCAGAAATAAACCCACAGTTCTATGGACAACTGATATTTGACAAAGGAGGCAAGGAAATACAATGGAGTAAAGACAGCCTCTTTAACAAATGGTGTTGGGAAAATTGGACAGCTACCTGCAAAAAAATGAAACTAGATCACCAGCTTACACCACTCACAAAAATAAACTCAAAATGGATAAAAGACTTAAATGTAGGCCGTGAAACCGTAAGCATCTTAGAAGAAAACATAGGCAGTAAGCTCTCCGACATCTCTCGGAGCAATATATTTGCTGATTTATCTCCATGGGGAAGTGAAATAAAAGACAGGATAAACAAATGGGACTATATCAAACTAAAAAGCTTTTGCACAGCTAAAGACAACAAGAACAGAATAAAAAGACAAACTACACAATGGGAGAACATATTTGACAATACATCTGATAAGGGGTTAATAACCAAAATTTATAAAGAACTCGTAAATCTCAACACCAGGAAGACAAACAATCCAATCCAAAAATGGGCAAAAGAGATGAATAGACACTTCTCCAAAGAGGACATACAGATGGCCAACAGGCATATGAAAAAATGCTCAACATCACTAATCATTAGAGAAATGCAAATTAAAACCACAATGAGATATCACCTCACACCAGTCAGAATGGCGCTCATCAACAAAACAACACAGAATAAGTGCTGGCAAGGATGTGGAGAAAAGGGAACCCTCCTGCACTGCTGGTGGGAATGCAGACTGGTGCAGCCTCTGTGGAAAACAGTATGGAGATTGCTCAAAAAACTGAAAATCGAACTGTCTTTTGACCCAGCTATCCCACTTTTAGGAATATACCCCAAGGACACCATAGAACGGCTCGAAAAGGAGAAATGCACCCCCATGTTTGTGGCAGCATTGTTCACAATAGCAAAGATCTGGAAACAGCCCAAGTGTCCATCAGAGGACGAGTGGATTAAAAAGCTTTGGTATATATATACTATGGAATACTGCTCAGCCATAAGAAATGATGACATCGGATCATTTACAATAACATGGATGGACCTTGATAACATTATACAGAGTGAAATAAGTAAATCAGAAAAAAAACTAAGAACTACATGAATCCATACATAGAAGGGACATAAAAATGAGACTCAGAGACATGAACAAGAATGTGATGGCAACAGGGGTGGGGGGTGGGGGGAGGGAGAATGGGGTGAAGAAGAAGAGAGGGGTTGGGGGAGGGGAGGGGCACAAAGAAAACCAGATAGAAGGTGACAGAAGACAATTTAACTTTGGGGGAGGGGTATACAGCACAATCAAATGTCAAAATAATCTAGAGATGTTTTCTCTCAACATGCGTATCCTGATTTATCAATGTCACTGCATTAAATTTAATAAATAAATTAAAAAAAAAAACAAAAAAAAAAAAGTATGGTACATATCACCCACACATGCACATACACACAGAGAAATAAAAGTTCTGTGGAATAAAAGTCTCATTCACTATGAAGACAGTCAATGATATTTTTGGTCAATGTACTAAAAAGAAGCCTGGGATTGCTGACTGGATAGACACTAAATTCATTAACTGCACGCTTTCTTCATCTGAGTACTTATATATTCTGTTTTTATTATCCACCGAGAGTCTCTCTCACTCCTGACTTTTAGCCCATGAGGGCCGGGACCTGTACCTCTTAGTCCCTGCTGTTCCGTTCCATCGCTAGCACAGAGCGTTGCCCCCACCCCAGAAGATACCCTCAAACTTCCTGAGCGTTTGGGCCAAGGCTACCACACTCTGTACATCGGAGTCCCTGAGTTGTCAGAGTTCCAAACCATCAAGAGTCCTCACATTCTATTTGATTGCAAATATGTCTAATTCCCAGTTTACTGAAGCAGGAAGAAAAAAGAAAGAAAGAAAGCCACTCGAGTCTGTAATTTACAAAGCAAATCTGCCCAGCAGAAATGTTCATCTTCAGAAGACAGTGGGATTCAATCACTTTGAAAAGGGGGAAAGAGAGAAACCCACTCCTCACACTTTCCCGTTGCATTGTTTGCAAACCTTTTGAAAGCAGTTTGAAGCCAAGGCTAATCATTTTTGCTTCAAAGAGCTCATTTCCTGGGGCTGGTGGCACTTTTGTCACTGAGGAAGGAACACAGCAGGCAGAAAATCTGAGACTGTGGCAAGAGTCCTTCTTGGGGAAAGGATGTATGAAAACCCAGTCAATTCCACTTAGCTTGCTAATTAGAATTCCAGGACTACAGGGGCCGTGTGTCCCTTTGAAATCCTTGGAACAATCAGATGCACAGGACTATCTCTAAGAGGGAATGTGCAAGGACATAGTGAAATCACATTATTTTTTACTGAAAGGAAACACGCAGAAAGAATTGGTGACGGAGAAGTCAAATCCAGCGGGTTTGCGGACAACGCCATGTATTAGCAGCCTTTTCCTTTTTATTTCCTTCATCACAGGTTTATCTCATCACGGCACATTGTGGGGGATGCTTCCTTCTCCATTTCTGGACCCATCCGCGGGCCCCTCAAGGATAGGCACCATATGTTATTTTCTTTACATTCTTGCAGCCAGTATAGCACCTGACACATACTAGACACTGCATTGAATGATTTAATAGATGAGCAGATGACAGAACAAACAGATGGATGAATGAATGTTTTAAAACAGGAGTAAGTACAGTATACCGGTACCAAAAGCCTGTGTCCTCACTTCCTGATAAAAATCAGCAGCATCCAGACCCGCACCCCAGAGACTCTAATTCAGTCTATCTCAAACAGAACCTGGGAATATTCTTGAACATTTATTTACCCCAGGTAGCTCTGCTCGTCAGGCAAGCTTGAGAAACACGGGCTACAACCATCTGCTCCACGCAGCCTTACCTGAACCGTCCTTGAATTCCCATCCTAGCATAATCTTCAGGTGAAGTTTCTCGTGTTCGTGTTCAAAATAGAAAGCAGGACTGACCAGGTGGTGGCGCAGTGGATAGAGAGTTGGACTGGGACGCGGAGGACCAGGTTCGAGACCCCCGAGGTCGCCAGCTTGAGTGCGGGCTCATCTGGTTTTAGCAAAAGCTCACCAGCTTGGACCCAAGGTCACTGGCTTGAGCAAGGGGTTACTCGGTCTGCTGAAGGCCCATGGTCAAGGCACATATGAGCAAGCAATCAATGAACAACTAAGGTGTCACAATGAAAAACTGATGAGTGATGCTTCTCATCTCTCTCCGTTCCTGTCTGTCTGTCCCTATCTATCCGTCTCTCTGACTCTTTCTCTGTAAAAAAAATAAAATAAAAAAAAATAGAAAGCAGGCCCTTTCCACTTCCAGCCCCCGCGCTTTCCCTCCCCATTGCCACTCTGCCCTTCCAAAGGCAGCCTTATAGCTCCATCCTCACACTCATAACCAGAGCATGCCAAGGTTTCTAACACAAGACAGAGACAGCAGAGCCCACAGGGTCTCCGTTCTGCCTGACATCCATGCAGGGACCGGACTCCCACCTCCTGGAAGACCTCACATCTAAAAGCAGGGCCTCCTGCCTCAGATTCCCCAGCACAACGTTCTTCATTCTATCCAGTCTATGTACCAGCTCGGGAAATGGGGGTGATCAAGGCGTGTGTTCACTCTCCCTATGACTCTCATTTGAGAAATAAGGCCGAGGCAGTGGTTTCTAACTCGTGCTCTCGGGAGAGCCTTCAGGAACCAACCAGGCTCCAGGACTCCGCCTCTTCCTGCTGGGGCGCCAACCTGTTTTTCTAGGTTCCATAGTGGACCTCCTCCCTGCAGCGCTTGACTCAAATAAAGGGTCCCATGGATCAAAGAGGTTTGAAAACTATTAGTCTAACACATCATTTCGGAGCCAGCGGACTATGTGGCCTTTTCCTCTTTTCAGCTCCCTGCAGAACAGGAAGGAATTTCATTTTAGGGCACTGAGAAGCCAGACCTAAGGGCCGTAGTTCCCACTTACCTTGGGGTGACTGCCCAAACCACTCCCAATGCCCAAACACCACTCTCCCACTCCCCTGCCCTGTTCTCTGAACCTTCTAGATAAATGACTTGCACCTACATCCTTGTCTCAGTGTCTGTTTCTAAAGAAACTCAAACTAAGACAATCGTATATCATTAATCCAATTTTCAGATGACAAAAGTAAAGGCCCAGTGAGGTGAAGTAACTTGCTCAAGGTCACACAGCTGGGAAGTGGTAGAGTCAGGATGCAAACCCTGGCAGTCTGGCACTTGGCCTTATACATGATGATAATCTTTTTTCCCCTCTGTCTGAGCCAGATAAATGGAGTAAAAACCTTACATTGCTAATGATAAACCTTCTACTGCACCAAAGCACTGTGTATCCAGGGGCCAGGTATTCGAATGGTTTTCATATTACTGCAAAAACCAACTCCATTCTCTAGTGAAAAAAGTCATCAGCTCCCCAACAAGACCAGCTGTGACCCCACTGCAAGACATGATTACGGAAGCCATGTGAATGGTGTCACCATGTAGCAAGGCTTTCCGGGGTGCTTGTAAACCTAAAAACCGTAATTGCCAAAATGAGCCCGTCCCCCACAAATCAAGTCCCTCTGTGCTGACGATTACATCCGGTGTTGCGTGGAATTTAATGCCTAAATAATGAAGTCAAAGAACAATGCTGGAGACTGAGCATGTGAATATACTTGATTGATTCATTTCTCACTCCCATTTAATAACCCACTTAGTCGGTGACGGTTAAGTGCAGCAGACTTAGAAAGAACATAACACACCAGAGAGAAAACATTTCACAGATTAATAACTGGATGTGGGTACAAGCTGGCGCTCCCCTAATAGCAGCACAAAAATAGGTTATCGTCAAAAATCTGGATTTAATGTTCCAAAATGGAGATTCGTGCTTTTCTTTTATACGGTTCCATACTTATCACCACAGGCTAATGAAACATAAATCAGAAATCAGAACCTAATAAATGCAGTTCTGGGGGAGTATTTTTTTTTAAATTTAATACCTTCCAAGATCGTGATCTTTGTTCAAGATCTTTAATGCGCAAATTATAATGTGCGAATATTAAGCATATTCGATTATGGTTGAACTCTCCGAAAGGCTAATTTACAAACCCTGCAGCCAAACACGTGTGCCCCATTTAAAGAAGGATCTGACCACAGCTCTTCTACGCCAATTTCTCCAGAATGAAGATAAACACTCCTAAACTGCCTATATGAATAAAGTCATGCCCAAATGTATCTGGCTGGTTTGTTTGATTTGTACAGAGGGACATACAATTAAACGATATGAACTCAGTGTTTAAAGCGATTTGGGCAGGACTTTGGCTTTGGGGCATATTATCTTAAGTTTCTTTCTTGCTGTTCCAGCAAAGGACAGACGTGGCTAGCTCAAGCAAGGGTGCTCTCTCAGGCTGGACAGGGATGAGGTGGGTTTCCTCTGCAGACACCGTTCTTCTGAAATAATCTCATGATGCCTGTGGGAAAACAGTTTTCCCCCCAAGAACATGGTTTTCATGTGAGTTTAACAACACCCTCATCCTCTTAATCCATTATGAGACTGACTATCTTTGGCCCTGTTTATCATACGATGGCCAAGCCATTGGGCATAATGAGAACCGCTCTCTGACTTCCAGGGGGCCCAGCCGGCCTGGGAAGCCACGTCACTAAAACTATAGGAAACGAGTGGAAGCAGAGTGAAGACGTTTCCTGTGGGCAGTGAAGCATCCCGGCCTGGAGAACACCTGATCATCTCTTCTGCAGCTCATTGACTCTTTGCCCCAGTAGAGTTTACTTATATAATGTATTGGCTAAAGCAGGGGTCCCCAAACTTTTTACACAGGGGGCCAGTTCACTGTCCCTCAGATCATTGGAGGGCCGGACTATAAAAAAAAAACTATGAACAAATCCCTATGCACACTGCACATATCTTATTTTAAAGTAAAAAAACAAAACGGGAACAAATATAACATTTAAAATAAAGAACAAGTAAATTTAAATCAACAAACTGACCAGTATTTCAATGGGATCTATGCTTCTCTCACTGACCACCAATGAAAGAGGTGCCCCTTCCGGAAGTGCGGTGGGGGCCGGATAAATGGCCTCAGGGGGCCGCATGCGGCCCACGGGCCATAGTTTGGGGACCCCTGGGCTAAAGGAATCTCTGATACTGATGGCGTACAACTGAAATGTAAAAGTAGAACTCAGACGTTGGGACAAGACTGGGCAACGTTTCTATCACAACAAGTTTCGACACGTAAGCACATGTTTATTTGGCACCTGTGTGCGTCTCTATTTTTATCACTTAATGTATACATACTGATGTAGCAAATTAACTAAAACAAAGTTGATCCACATTAGTCTTATGTGTGAAGCGATAGTGTACCCATGGCTACTGATAAAGTTCATTTACGCCACTGTATTGTATACGAATTTCAACGAGGAAGAAATGCTACAGAAGCATGTAGAAATTTATTGAAAGTGTTTGGTGAAGGTACAGTTTCTGATAGGACATGCAGAAGATGGTTCGAAAAATTCTGAAACAGGTGATTTCGACCTTTCTGATAAGCCACGTTCCGGGCGACCATCTCTGATCGATGACGATGTTGTTAAGACCATGTTGGAGCAAGATCCTTTTCTGACAACATTGGAGATCGCAGAAAGGCTTAATTCAGCTCAGCAAACCATTTTGGACCATATTCGGAAGATAGGATTGGTGTGGAAATATATTATTTAATAAAGTTTATTGACGGTCAGAAAAATTCATATTTTGTTTTATTCCAAAAACGGACAGAACTTTCCGGTAGACCTTATATTTATTCCGGGGAAGCCATTTGATGCTGAGCCTCCTGGCAGTCAAGATATAAAGGGACTCTGCCCCCTTAAATGGCGTCCCGAAAAAGCAGGCACCTCCCGGGCCCTGAGTTAGTGCTGCCACTGGCCCAGCAAGTGCCTCTGAGAGATTTAGTTACCCCGTATCCACACACTCCTTCCACACCCTCCCCAGGGGCAGGCTCCTCTTTTCAGCACAGAGAATCTCTATTCATTTGAGCAACACATGTGCCCCTGTCCTGCGGAGGCAGCCCTGTGGGTGGGTGCAGGCAGGCTGACCGTGCCTCATGCGGGGAAGGAGGCGTCACTTCCTCCAGGAGGACCCAGCCAGGGAAAGCAGCTCAGCAAGAAAAGGCTGTCTCAGTATCAGTCACCACGTACTCCTTCAGCTGGAGTGTGCACAAGGACCCGCATTTCATTCTAAAACTTTTTCATGCAGGGCTTCAAATGGGACCACGGAGAGACAGGATGAACAAACCACCCAACAGCACGAACACTATTGGTTTCCCCGAAGCAATGTTTCAGTCTTTGGTGAAAGCCAAGAACAGCATAGAAGGGAAATTTAAGGGAAAACAATTCTACAGGGGCCAAGAGAATGTGGTTTTAAAACCCCTGGTAGTCTATTTCAAGCCTACCTTGTAGGGTAGATGGACTGAATGTGCTTCAGCCAACCCTCTGAAGTCTTACTTCTCTAACAAGCTTAGGAGGCTTCAGAATAAGGCGGAGACATTGGTTATTTCAGTTGGCTAAGTCATGGTGCTAAAAGGGGCCATTCACAGAGCGCGATCTAGGCCAGGGGTAAGCCTGCCAGGGCCTGGGAGAGTTTTCTCACCATGGGGTGGGAATGGCAGGATGGACGGAAGGCTGAGCTATTGGGGCCATTTTTACCTTCTCTCTTTTATTTCAATAAATAAGCCCCCTTTTCCTTCTTTAAATTCCTTCTCTTGAGGTGCTTGATTTAATGAGCCATTATTCAGGTGGGCTTGAGAGCACAGAAACAGGCTATAAATTATGAAGGCAGCCCAGAAATTATTTGTTCGCATGGAGTCGAGAATAACACGAGTGGTGGTGGCTTAAAGAGGAATGCCAGAGGGAAGTCCCTTCAGCACTGGAGAAGAAAAAGAAGGGGACTGAGAAGGCGGGCAGGTGCTCTAGGACTTGCTGATTTGAAGGAATCCTCCACAATCTCCTGACATTGAAAACCCAACCAAAGGCACCTAGTTGGCCTATCCGCTATTATATCTTCCACAAACATGATGCCGCGCTGTGGGAAAGCTCCTTGGACTTATAAAGTTTCCTCAAAAGAGATCCTCCTTCTAGAAAAGTCCCCCCCCAATCAATGAAGGAAGGAGTTTCGCTGTTGATATAATTGATGCTGGCCATCCAGAAAGCAGGAAACAAATTCTGACCACCCTGAGTAGCCAGAGCCTGGCAAGATGCCAATCAGTACCCACCTGGCAGGGTTTAACCTTTCCAGTCCTGATTTCACTGTCAGTCTGGGACCACAAGTAGCTTCACCTTCAGGCGCAGTAAACTGGCAGGAAAGATTTCACCATGGATTAGGTATGCTCGAGCTATGTAGGGCCAGTGAGGCCTGTAACAAAAGACCAGGCAGAAACTCCTCCCCCTGTTCATGTAGCGTTTTGTTCATGACCTCTCCTATTATGGTCAACATCTGGAATGAACAACTAATAATTGCGGCAATGCCTTGAGGGGTTTTCGCCTATTTACATATAAATAGTTCTGACCAGAGCTGGCCACCAACAATGGTTAATTTAATTTACTATCCCCTGGCAAAAGAATAGTCATTGGTTTTCCAGCACTTTTAACATTGGTAGACCCTTGGGAAATAAAAATTAGATTGAGAGAAAATTACCAGTGTTGGAGAACAGTATAAAAGTGACAGTAACATATATAAACCTCTGGCAGGAGTAGAATAAACTGGCATATTATTGTTCGCTGGCTCCCAAAGTTCAATATTTCTTGTGTGATTTACACCTCTGCCATTGTCTCACCCCCTGGAGTAATTCTGGCCACTGCGGGCAGTCTCTCCCAAGAAGCATATCCTTGTTACTGTCGGAGAAGGGACAGATTGCCTGGCTAAGCAGGGAGATGTGTTTGAAGAAAGAGCCGTGAGAAACAGAACTCAACAAATAAGAGTTTAAAGAGCTGCCTGGAAGGAAGCAGGTGAGTGTCTGGGGTAGCTGAGTCTGCGGTTCCAGCTTCCTCTATAGAGTTCCATGAGTACGCGCCATGTGGGAGCTCAGCTCTGGAGGGAGGTTCTGGCCAATGCTGCCCTCTCAGCCTCACTGCTCTCCTCTGCATGCTCTACATGAAACCTCCTGTGTTTTCACACACACACACACACACACACACACACACACACACACACACAGCTATATCACAACTGTTTCTTCCTTGACCCTTTGCTTATGTGGTATATTCTACCTTGACCATCCTTTCTCTCCTTATTTATTTTGCTTGTCTCGCTCCTAATTGCACTTCAAAACTTAACCCAGGCATCATCTCCACCAGGAAGCTTTCCCTGATTACCTCTAGGTCAGGTGAGTGCCTTCTTTAGTATCAGCTTCCTGAACTTGCCACTTACTTTACTTGCATCCATCCATTAATGTATCTTTTTACCTCACCTCCAGAATACATATTAGGTCTGTTGTGACCTCTAAAAAAACAGAAAATTTAAGTCTAATTTACTGAGTACAAACAGACTTAAGTGATAAAAGTGTCTGGAATCCACAAACACCCTCATTTCAGATGGAATGAGGTGGAGCAAGATTTCATCCACTTACTCACTGGTGTGGTAACTCCTCATGGAGAGGGCACTGAATTTGTTTAGGAGATATTTTATTAACAGTTTGTAGTAGAGCACGAGGCCTCAAAATTATGCACAAGTCCCAACAAAAGAAACACCATAGTGCCTTGGATAAATGGTGACGCCATTAACCTTGAGTGCATTTACATTGCTATGTACTGTGTGAGCTGAATTTGCAAGTTTGGGGCAGAAAAGAATTGCTCTGATAATAGAGGAGAGGAGATCCAGGGCCACTGGATACACAGTGCTTTGGGGTAGAAGGTTTATCATTAGCAACGTAAGGCTACTCTTTTTTCTATTTATTTGGTTCAGACAGAGAAAGAAAAATTATCATCCTGTGTAATGTGAAGAGCCAGACTGCCAGGGTTTGAATCCTGACTCTACCAATTCCCAGCTGTGTGACCTTGGGGGAGTTACTTAAGTGGGCCTTCAATTTTGTCATCTGAAAATTGGGTTAATGATAATACTGGTGTTGGGGAAGAAAAACATTGGGTGATGTAATTGTAAGAGATACGGACCTTTCAAATTTGCTTGCTATGAGCAATATGATATAAACTCTCTGTCTCCCCTTATAACATCTTCAGTAAATTCTGCTTGGTTCATTAATACTCAAGTGTGAGTAGATTTTTATTTGAGCAGGAAAAAGGAAGACTTAAAAAAGAGTAGGATAGGTGAGTACTTGATGTTAAAAGAATGGGGAAAGTGATTCCTAGACAAGCTGGCTGACTTGGCCAAGGAGCCTCCACTAGCCACGGACTGAACCACTGCAGATCCACCAGCCTCATCTTCCCACTTCCAGACTTTCTGGATATCAACTAGCCCCTAAGCAGGGTACTGCAAGGAAAAGAAAAGGAAGGGTGAGTTCATTTTGGTGAGTTAATGTCAAGATTTATTGATACTTAATACATGTCAAACAGTTTACATGGATTCTCATTTAAATTCTACAGCATCTCTATGGAGTCTTTGGTGGTATTTCTGGTGTATAGATGAAGAATGAAGAAATTCAGTACTATGGAGCTAAATTGTCCAAAGTCATGTAGCCAGTAAGTGTTAGAACCTGATTTTGAATTTTTATCAGTATTTCTATTATATTATACTGTCTCTTAAAGAGGGCTGAATGGAGGCTAAGGAAGGGGGAAAGGGGAGGAGTTGGGAGATAATGCCACCAATTCAGGTAGGGTTTCCAGGAAACTGTTACCATAGAAGTACTTCAGTGCTCTAGGGCAGTGTTTTTCAACCAGTGTGCCGCGGCACACTAGTGTGCCGTGAGACATGGTCAGGTGTGCCATGGGGAAATTAGACATGGGTCCCCAAACTACGGCCTGCATGCTGGATACGGCCCACTGAGGCTATTTATCCGGCCCACCGCCAGCCGCCTCCATTCGAACACAAACATTCCCCTCACAATCCCTCCAGCTATCAGCAACAGGAAGAGTGGAGGCACAGGGAACACTCACTGACCAATCACCTTCTAGGATTCATCCCGACCACTAGTGATGAACCAATAGTAGGCCGCCTCTCATCCACACCCAGGAAGGTCCCCGCTCTGGCTGCCGCACACTTGTCATTGTGTGGCCCTGGCTGGTAGTTGAAGCTGCTACTCCTCCCCATGGTCTCGATTTCTAATCCTGGTCGGGACTGGAGGTAAATGTTGCCACCACTAGATGAAGCCTCAGCCTCAGCTGGTTATGTCTATCCTGATGGTGTATATAGATATTTGACATTTTTCTTTGTAAAAGAGGCCCCCGCAGAGGGTGATATACAATGCATCACAATGTTATCTAACTTTAAAGCTAAAGTTTGCTGATCTTCCTTTGGACAGTTTTTGGTTATTTGTTGCCAAGGAGTTCCCCATCTGGCCAACAAAGCTATTTTGACATTGCTCCCGTTTTCAACCACATATCTATGTGAGCTGAGCTTCTCAAGCTTGACTGCAATAAAAACTAAAAACAGCCTGACCTGTGGTGGCGCAGTGGATAAAGCGTCGACCTGGAAATGCTGAAGTCGCCGGTTCAAAACCCTGGGCTTGCCTGGTCAAGGCACATATGGGAGTTGATGCTTCCAGCTCCTCCCCCCTTCTCTCTCTGTCTCTGTCTCTCTCTCTCCTCTCTAAAAATGAATAAATAAAAAAATAAAAAAACATTTTATTTAAAAAAAAACAACTAAAAACAGAGAGAGACTAAGAACTGTTGAGGAAGAGCTTCGTGTGTGTCTTTCTACCATTCCTGCCAGGATATCCCTTTTGTGTTCATCAAAACAGGCCCAGGTTTCACACTAAGTGAGTATAAATACATTTAGAAACTATATTATTAACTATATGTATAATATGTACTGTGTTAGAGTGTCATTTTGTGTCATTTTGGTAGGTGGTGTGCCCCAGGATTTTGTAAATGTAAAAAATGTGCCGTGGCTCAAAAAAGGTTTAAAATCACTGCTCTAGGGAGCCAAAAGAGGTGTGCTGGTGAGGTAGGGAAGCTGTGAATTATAGGACTTGGGTTTGGCATAATCACCAAAGTACATCAGAGAGTGTGGTGCTGGTAATGCAGTCTCTGGATGGAATCAGGCAAATCTTGGTTTTAACTACGGCTCTGATTTATTATCTAAAACAGTTCAACTCTCAATTTCCCTTTAGAAATAATCATCATAAATATAAATTTAACGACTAGTCAAAAGAACAACTCTTCTGAATCAAGGAACAATTATTGCCACAGAATAAGAACCCTAAATCTCTGCTGATTCATAACAGCCTCCAGTTAACAGCATAAGAGCTCAGCCTTGTAATTGCTTTAACTCCTAAAAATAAACTGAAACCTCTGCTGCCTATGGGATGAATCTTAATTTATAAAAGAGACGTTAACAGTAGCAATTGTTTCATGATGATAGGTAAATTACCTCACCTCTTTGAGACCCAGGTCTGTCATCTGTAAACTGAGAATAATAATGCCCCAAAGTTTAAGTTTTTATAGATGATGAAAGATAATGTGTATAAAGTGCTGTGTGTGGTGCCTAGAATAGAGCAAGCCCTCATTTAAAGGAAGTGATAATGATGACAACAACAATGACAATAACAGACACAATGATGCAAAGACAGAGCACAGTGACCCAATGCTGTGCTTATGTTGATGTGGCAGTGGATGATGATGATGATGAAGATGAGGAGGAGGAGGAGGAGGAGGAGGATAACAAGGATGACAATGACAATGTTGATGACAGTGACATAGACAACAAATGCAATGATAAGACCAGGATGAGAAGTGATCGTGATGGTGGCAATGATGTTGTTGAGGGTGAATGAGATGAAAGAAGAAGAAACAAAAAGGAAGGAGGAAGACAAACAGACAAAGGAAGAAGAAGGAATGAAAAGAACAAAGATTAGGATCTCTGTAGTGCAGTAACTATGATTCATAGGTGACTGGGTCTCACGTACTCAAACGTAAGGTGCTCTGTTCCTCCAGCCAGGTCAGATTTCCTCTTCCTGGCCAGAGAAGCAACACCAAGCACATCAACGAGCATGCCCTCTGGGGTCCCCATAGCTCTGCTCATCATCTGGCCCACTCCTCCTCCAAGAATGAGATGGGAACCTTAATCTTTGGGTTCTTTGTATGAAGAGAATATCACAGCCCTGTGCTTACAATAACCCCCCCAGTCAGGTGTTTCCTGTGGAATGGAGACTGACAAAACCTAGGAACAATCCCCAAGAGCCTACTTTCCAGATGGACTGAGACCATGCCTGGGACAACCTGGCCAAATCATATCCTCAGTGTCATCGTTCGTGAGATGGAAATGCAGCTTCTCCAAGACTTATAAGAATATAATTGGATGAATAAGATCCTATAAGCTAATGTGCTCTCAGTTTTCTCAACTAGTGACTATGAACACCTTAATTTTCCAATAATTAGGAAGCACAGAATTATTCCAATGATTAAAAGCATGACTTTCAACAAGTTAATTAATCTCTCTGAATCTCTAAATGATGAAGTAATAAGCTTATACATCAGCACCTACCATACAAGATACTAACTAGCCTTAACTAAGATAACCTATATAAAGATTTCAACATAGTGTCTTTCTGTGGTATCTGCCAGTAACATTAGCTGACATTATTAGTGTAGGAAAATAAAGCAAATATACCCAAAATACTGATCTGATTATGTGAATCTCCTCCTTAAAACTTTCAGTAATTCCCTGACAGTTCTAACGAGAGTCCGAACACTTAACCTGGCCAAGCAGAGCCCAGTGTGGGCCGGCTCCAGGCTAACTCTTCCACAGGCTAAATTCTCCCTAGACTGCCTCCACGCCTTCCAAGTTGCAAGTTCACACTCTTCCATCACGCCACTGGCCCTTCCAGAACACTCAGCCCCCAGGCTTCAAGGAGCTGCCTTCCTCCAGGAGGTCCCAGCCCTTTGAATCTCCCATATCACAGCATGCTTGGGTAATTTCCTGGCGATTTATCTGTTTCCACATGACTTGGAACTGAGATGGTAAACTCTGTTCATCTGCACCGTCTAGCATGGCACCTGGCACAGAGGAGAACCCAATAGATGCTTGCTGAATGAAGAAATGAGTAAGGGATTGATGTCAGCATGGGGCACAGAGGAAGAACAAGGTGGTTGGAGGGCAGAGGGAGCCAGATGGAGGGGGGGATACCCAAGCAGGATCTTCATGAACAGGCAGGATTTATCCAGGCAGATAAATAAGTAAGAGTATTCCAGATAAAAGAACAGCATGGACCAAGCATAGCAGCGTGACAGAGCACAGTACTGGGAAAACTTCATCTAGCTATGCAGCACTGAACCCCAGGATTCCAGAATGAGGTGGTGCAAGATGGTGTTGGGCTGTGGTGCAGCCAAGAAGGCTGGCTTCGTGCTGCAAACACTGGGCAGCCCATGAGGAAGTTAAAGCAGAGGAGTGATCAGAGCAGACTACAGCGTGAGGGTAGTGACTAGGACCTATTACCTCTCTGATTCTTTTCCATTCTGTCCCCCACCCTCCATCTCCTTTCCTCTATCTTCTCAAATATACTCTTTCTTTTCTCATGGTGTCCGTTTACATGGCTTTGTCTGCCAGGATGGGAGAGAAGCGTCAGTTTAACCAGGTGGTCCTAACAGCATCTTTGGGATGCAAGTATAAAATTCCATTCTGACATGGCCCCAGACACTAAGGGACACTTCTCCCCACATGAGGGCTCTATGAATGGCCTGAAAATTAGGCAGAAATGGTGTCTTTATCTTGATACACAGGACACATATTTGTCACTTGCTTAAAATAATTATTTACCTGAGAGTGTTATGGCAACATTACACTTTTCCAATGGTCAGTGAGTGCACTTCTTTGTAAACTGTAAATATAACTGTCCTCATTCTTCCTCTTTGGTAGAACTTTCAATTTCTTCATATGCAGAATACACCCCACACCACCCCAAATCACACTGAGTAGCATGGTTAATGAAGTTATTCTAAGGCTGGTTATCAAACTCAAAGTCCTAGACTTCTTTGGGGATTAAGGGTTAGGGCTGAGATTTAGATTTAAGTTTAGAGTTAAAGTTTAGGGTTAAGTTTAGGATGAGGGTCCAGGTTAATGTTTAGATTAGATTAGATTAGACCAGATCAAGTCAGATTAGATGATCAGATTAAAGTTAGGGTTAGGGTTAGAGATAAGGGTAGGGATTGGTTAGAGTTAAGGTTAGGATTAGGTTGATGGTTAGAATTATAGTTAAGATTAGGATTAGGGTAAAGATTAGCAACAGGATTGGGGAAACATCTAGTGAAAAAAGAGTAAGATTGAAGAGCAGCTGAGATGCTAACTACTCATGCACAGACTCTTACACCAAACACTTATGTATCTATTTTTTCCCATTGAACTTCACTTGAAATAATAATAATAATAATAGTAAGTCTACTCCTGTCTGATTCATAAATGGGGTTTAAAAATCACTGATAGAAGGAACCTCCAAAGCCATGTGTGAGATTCAAAGACCGACACCACAGGCCATTTTTTCAGGAACTCAATAAGCCCCATGAATAAAAAGCATTTAGACACCTGCAGGCATGCTACCTTCAGAGCTGACATTGCTCTTGACACAGGAGAGGATAACTGGACTCCCGGGGCAAGTGGACCATCTATATATGACCTTCTCCTGACTGGCAAGAGCTGGGGAGTGACCGGGACCAGGAACAGAACCACACTTACTCTATTCTCTTGTGGTAGATGGAACTAAGGAAAATATTTTAGAATGACTACCATGCTAGCCAGTTGGAAGTCCAACGAACAGGATCCAGGATTCTATACGTCAGGCAACACATGGTATGAAAACCAGGAATGAGAGGATGGCTGGGGGAGCTAATAGTTGACCACGTATGAAGAAACTGGTGAGGCTGAGGTCTGGTACCTTCCTACGAGAGCAGGTGCCAGCATAAATGTTCCAGAGAGAAACGACTTCAGGCTTTGCAAACTATAGCCTCCATCACAATTACTAAACTCTGCTGCTCTAGAACAAAGGGAACCAGAGACCATACGTTTATGAATAAGCACAACTGTGTTCTAAAAATATCTTATTTGTAAAAGTTGGCAGCAGGCTGAATTTGGCCCATGGGTCATGGTTTGTTGACCCTTGCGCTAGGAGGGTATTGAGGGCATATTTTGTGGTTTGCTATAAAAAGACAGTCTTTGGAAAATTGAACCAATATAGATATATACAGAACACAGCAAGGTCAAGGCCGTAGCATTATTAGAAACCCTGGATCCACCCATACCTGAAATGAAATTCCCCTGATATCTTCACTTTTACAAAACAAGAAATTATCTTTGTTTCTTTGTTTAAGTAGTATGAGTTAGGTTTTTGTCCATTGTAACCAAAAAGTCCTCATTGGTATACAAGGCACTTAGGGTGTCAGAAACCAAAAAAAAGTCAGGTCTCATCCCAAGTCTTCTGATTCCCTTTCCAAAGCTCTTTTATCGCTACAAACATCAGACAGAAATGAAAGCCCTAGTTGAGATATCTTCTGTTCTGTCCAAAGACCTGGGTTGCCAGTGTGGACTGGATTTTGCTCCAAAAGAGCCCTGCTTCTTGGAGTGCCACTAAAGGAAAGTGCATGCCTAAGAAGTGCTGCCCATGGATGTAGGAAGTGGACAGAACAGCTCTGGAGGGCCAGATGGGTTCCAAACAGCTGTGACTTGATGGAAGCACCCCGTTTGGCAGGACCGAGGAGAACTCAGCATGAACAGCATCAGTTAGCAACCTCTTTCGAGAGAGGATGATTACAGCGCATCACTACACCCAAGCTTCGTGTGTAGCCACTACAAATAACTGCTACAAAGTCTCCATCACGAGATGCAGACACATTTGATATCATTTTAAAAGAGAGTACACCATAATCATTATTCATTATACTGAAGGAATGATAAATTGGTACATACCCTCTAAAAAGTAATTTTGCAATATGCATCAAAAAACCTTTAAAATAGCCTGACCAGGTGGTGGTGAAGTGGATAGAGCGTCGGACTGGGATGCCGAGGACATAGGTTCGAGACCAAGAGGTCGCCAGCTTGAGCGTTGGCTCATCTGGTTTCAGCAAAAGCTCACCAGCTTGGACCCAAGGTCGCTGGCTCGAGCAAGGGGTCACTCGGTCTGCTGGAGGCCCACAGTCAAGGCACATATGAGAAATCAATCAATGAACAACTAAGGTGTCGCAATGCTCAATGAAAAACTAATGATTGATGCTTCTCATCTCTCCATTCCTGTCGGTCTGTCCCTGTCTATCCCTCTCTCTGACTCTCTCTCTGTCTCTGAAAAAAAACAAAACAAAAAAACAAACCTTTAAAATAAGAAAAAAGCATCATGACTTTTGATTGAGTAATCAGTCTCATCTCATACAAGAATCTACCCTAAGCAAGCAATCAGAAATGTGCACACAAGGATGTTCATCACAGCATTATTTATAATGGTAATAAAAGAAAATAGTTCCCAAATGCCAGAGGTAGAAAATTGATGAAATATATTATGGTGCATAGCCACAGGATGGAAAATTATGACAGTCATAAAAAAAATAAATAAAACATGGTTAAGAAGAATCTTTCATGACATGGGAAAATACTCACACCATGGTAGATTAAAAAACCAGGACACAGATCATATATCTAATATAATATGATAACCACTAAATAATACATGGTATGCATTTTAACGTTTACTTACCTGGATATAGTGAGGAAATGTCTGAGTTGTTCATTTCGGGCTCCTCTTATGAGATTCTTTGCATGGGGTTGCTTTTCTGAAGCTGAAGAATCAGCAAGGCAATGGTAGGAGAGCTCCTAGGGAGAGAAGAAGGCAAGGACAATTAAAAAGATATAAAGATGTAACAGCCGCTGATCCCAAACAATGATATTTACAAGGCCCCCCAATAAGGTAAAGTTCTAGGCAGAATGAAAAGATCTCAAATGTCACTTCTTCAGGGAAAACTCCCCCATCCCACGAGGTCCCACGCCTCTGACCCATGCTCCCAAAGCACTTTGGGTTTCTCCTTCAAAGCACATAATAAGTATAGTCACCATATACTTAGATGCTGGGCCACGATTGCTCACCAGTCCTGCCTCACGGAATATGGCAGCCACTATTCTTAAATAGCAAATTGCCATTCAAATTTAAGTGTAAATTAAATCAAATAAAACAAAGCAAAAAATCCATTTTTCAGTCTCACCCTGCTACATTTCAAGTGCCCCAAAGTTGCGTATGACCAGTGGCCATCATTTTGGACGGTGGATAGCGCAGATATGAAATACTTCCATCATCACAGTCTCACGGGGCAGTGCGGTCCCAGCTGTGACTTCGGGTCCTGCTGGCATGCCAGCCCTACCCCCCAGAGTCGGGTACATTACAGGCGCTCAGTAAATATTCACGGAAAGAACACAGTTGGAGATGTTTTGATTAAAAGGAGGTCCTTGGCATATGAAGAGAAATAATCACACCTCTCCCTTAGAGCTGTCCCTTTTTCTAACCACCAGCACCTTCAAGATCTAGTTATGAATCTATTTGTAAGAAGTAAACAGAATAAATAATGATACATAAACTCTGAACTCTAGCAAGACATCCGAGTGTGTGTGGCATCAGCCCCTGACAAGGACGGCATGATGACACAAATCATGTCCAACTGCTCAGGACTAAATCTGCACTGGAAGTAGCATATCCCTGTCACTGGGGCCAGGATGTCTGGGGTGACAGACTGAGAAGCCGATGGTGGCCAGCCCATTCTAGCTTCATCACTGATATTTTTTCCTGACAGCTGAAGGACAGAAAGTTTAACATCTTGGTCATGCCCATGACTATGAGTGCTCTGAACTCAGGAGCTCTACAAGACCCATGCCGTACAACCTCTATGCTCCTCACTCACCATTTAAAAAAAACAACAAAAAACCACACACACACACACAAAAACAACCCACCAATATTCAAGAACCTCAATGAGGACCTGCAAGAAACTGCATTCTAACACACTTCCCTGCCTGCAGGAGGGGCTGGTACCTGGTAAGTGACATCCACTCATTCATACAACCAGTGTTCACTGGGCATCTACTGGGTGACAGGCAATTTTTAGGCACTTGCAGGTACACCAGTGAGCAATACAGAAATAGACAAAAATGTCTGCCTTCATGAAGCTATCTGCCAGGCTGCTGGTCAGCCTTGGTGAATATTGGAATCTCCAGGGGAATTTTGAAACATCCCATTGCTTCGAGGATACACACACACACACACACACACACACACACACACACCAGAGATCTGATTAGAATAGTCTAAGATAAGGACTGAAAACAGGTATTTTTTTAAAACTTCCCAGGTGGGTCTAACAAGCAGTCACCTGGGGGATCAGAACCACTGTTCTAAACCACTGGTTCTCCCAGTGTGGTCTCCGGGCCAGCAGCACCAGCAGCACCTGGGGACTTGTTAGAAATGCAAGTTTTCAGTCTTTTACCCAGATGTACAGAATCAGAAACTCCGGGAGTGTGGCCCAGCAAGCTGTTTCAATAAAATCTTCAAATGACCCCGATGCATTCAAATGTCTGAAAGCCACTGCTCTAAGCAAATGGACTGGGGAGATGAGTTTTCCTTTTTTTTTTTTTTTGAGGACAGGAGATAGAGATAGAGAGACAGACTCCTGCATGAGGCCCCAACCAGGATCCACCTGGCAACCCCCGTCTGGGGTCGATGCTTGAATCACCCAAGCTGTCCTCAGCACCCAGGGCCACTGTTGAACCAATTGAGCCACTGGCTGTGAGAGGAGAAGAGAGAGAAGGGGGAGAGGGAGGGGAAGAGAAGCAGATGGTCGCTTCTCAGATGTGCCCTGACCAGGGATCAGACTCGGGATGTCCACAGGCTGGGCTGATGCTCTATCCACTCTGACAAGTGGCTAGGGCGGGATGAGTTTTTAAAGATAGAAGAATCCTCCTATTTTTCCCCATGACCTCCTGCCAAGTCTAGGGTCCCCCATGACCCTAGACAGGAATCACAAGAGCAGCCTGCCCCAATAGGCACCCGACTACCCCGCTGCTGGGCTTGCGGAGGCTCCTACCAGCCACTCAAGGCACTGCCTTGCTAACTGGGGCTCCTCTCCCCATCCAGTTCTCCAGCTAGCAACTCCTCCCCAAGGGCCAATCAGCCTGGCATAGGCACCTTCCAGCTGACTTCGTTATAATAAAACACAAGTGCATTTGGCCCCCACAGCCATCTGATGTCCTGATCTCCCACAGAGCTGCCAGGAAAGTGCAGATACTCATACACAGATGTATGACCCACTGGGGCACACACGCCTAGAGCTTCATTTTACAAAGCACACGTAAACACATTTCTGCTCTATTCATCCAGGTGAATGTCTAAAACACACAAACTCATGTCATTCACTGTCCAGTACACATTGACATCCTCTTACACTGTTCTAGACACACACACATGCACACACACACATCACATTTTACCAGTGATTCTCAAATTTGTTTGCCTTACTTGGGAGCTTAAAAAATTCTGGTAGTTTGGTTGCGAGCATGGCCCCAGATAGGCAGAGCATTGGCCCCAGACGGGGGTTGCTGGGTGGATCCAGGTCAGGGAGTATGTGGGAGTCTGTCTCTCTATCTCTCTTCTTCTCACTTGGAAAAGAATGAGAAAAAAAATTTTTTTAAAAAATTCTGATGCCTGGACCACAGTCCACACCGATTAAATCAGGATCTCTACACTTGGGACTCTTCTGTGTTCTTTTTTTTTTTTTTTTTTTTTTTTTCTGAAGTTGGAAACGGGGAGGCAGTCAGACAGACTCCCGCATGCGCCCAAGCGGGATCCACCCGGCATGCCCACCAGGGGGCGATGCTCTGCCCATCTGGGGCGTTGCTCTGTTGCAACCAGAGCCATTCTAGCATCTGAGGCAGAGGCCACAGAGCCATCCTCAGCGCCCGGGCCAACTTTGCTCCAATGGAGCCTTGGCTGCGGGAGGGGAAGAGAGAGACAGAGAGGAAGAAAGTGGGGGAGGGGTGGAGAAGCAAATGGGCGCTTCTCCTATGTGCCCTGGCTGGGAATTGACCCGGGACTCCTGCATGCCAGGCTGATGCTCTACCACTGAGCCAACCGGCCAGGGCCGACTCTTCTGTGTTCTTAAGAGCTACCCACGTGGTTCCAATGTTCAGGCACGGTTGAGAACTACTGCTCTATACCAAAGCCCCATGACATGGCCTCATGACTAACAAGAACAAGAAGAAGCAAGAGAATCTCAGCTTCTTTCAGAAAGGAAGAGACAAAAGCAATGGAGGGAACTGGGGTTCAAATACTTCCCGGATCTCCGTGGCATCCTTTGATTCACAGTTACCTGGACCACTCACCTGTTGTTTCTTCTTCTTTTTTTAATTTTAATATTTTCTTTCAGTTACAGTTGACATACCATATTAGTTTTCAGATGTACAACCCAGTGATTAGATATTCATCAAACTTACAAGGTTAAATCTAGTACACGACTGATTAACTATATGCTCTATGCTATACTTTATACCCCTGTGACTGTTCTGTAACTACTGATTTGTACTTCTTCACCTTGTTCACCAAACTCCCCACCCCTCTCTCATCTGGCAACTGTCAGTAATGTTCTCTGTATCTATGAGTCTGTTTCTGGTTTGATTGTTTATTTTGTTTTTTAAATTCAACATATAAGTAAAATTATATGGCATTTGTCTTTCCCTGACTTATTTCATTCAGCACAATACCCTCTAGATCAGGGGTAGTCAACCTTTTTATACCTACCGCCCACTTTTGTATCTCTGTTAGTAGTAAAATTTTCTAACCACCCACCGGTTTCACAGTAATGGTGATTTAAAAAGCAGGGAAGTAACTTTACTTTATAAAATTTATAAAGCAGAGTTACAGCAAGTTAAAGCATATAATAATAATTACTTACCAAGTACTTTATGTTGGATTTTCGCTAAGTTTGGTAGAATAAATCTTTATAAAACAACTTACTATAGTTAAATCTATCTTTTTATTTATACTTTGGTTGCTCTGCTACCACCCACCATGAAAGCTGGAATGCCCACTAGTGGGCGGTAGGGACCAGGTTGACTACCACTGCTCTAGATCCACCCATGTTGTTGCAGATGGCAAGATTTCATTCTTTTTTATGGCGAAATCATATTTCATTGTATATCTGCACCACTTCTTCTTTATCCATTCATCTATTGATGAACACTTAGGTTGCTTCCATATCCTGGCTATTGTATATAATGCTGCAATGAACATATGGATGCATATGTCTTTTCAATTTAGTGTTGTGGGTTTCTTTGAATAAATATCCAGAAGTAGGATTGCTAGATCCTTCTTTGCCTCTTTTTATAGCCTTTGTTTTATAGTCTATTTTGGGCCCTGGCCAGGTTGCTTAGTTGATTAGAGCATCATCTCTATACAATAAGATTGGGGATTGAACAAATCAGTATTTATCTCTCTCTCTCTCTCTCTCTCCTCCTTCCTTTCTCTCTCTAAAATCAATAAATATTTTTTTAAATAAAGTCTATTTTGTCTGGTATAAATATTACTGTCCCAGCTTTTTTATTGTTTCCATTTTCATGAAATACTTTTTTCTGTCCTTTTACTTTTAGTCTGTGTGTCTTTCAGTGTGAAATGAGTCTTTCGTAGACTGCATATGTAAGAATATTGTTTTGTTCTCCATTCAGCCATAATATCTATATCTTGTGATGAAGCATTTAATCCATTTGCATTTAAAGTAATAGTTGATAGATATGAATAAGTATATTTTTCATCTTTTCTCCTTTTTCTTCTTAAAGAAGACCCTTTAACATTTCTTGCAATACTGATTTGGTGGTGATAGACTTCTTTAGCTTTTTCTTGTCTGGGAAGCTCTTTATCTGCCCTTTGGTTCTAAATGATAGCTTTGCTGGGTAGGGAAAAATTGATTGTGGGTCCTTGCTTTTCACCACTTTGAATATTTCTTGCTAATTCCATCTGGCCTACAAAGTTTCTGTTGAGAAACCAGCTGACAGTCTTATGGGAGCTCTCTTGTAGGTTATTAACAGCTTTTCTCTTGCTGCTTTTAAGATTCTCTCTTTGTCTTTAACTTTTCTCATTTTGATTATGATGTGTCTAGCTGTGAATCTTTTTAGGTTCACCTTTACACTTCCTGGACTTGTATGTTCATTCCCTTCACTAGGTTAGGAAAGTTTTCTGTCATTATTTTTTCAATAATAGATTTTCAGCCCCGTTGGCTCAGTGGTAGAGCATCAGCCTGGCATGCAGGAGTCCCGGGTTCAATTCTCGGCCAGGGCACACAGGAGAAGCACCCATCTGCTTCTCCACCCCTCCCCCTCTCCTTCCTCTCTGTCTCTCTCTTCCCCTCCCACAGCCAAGGCTCCATTGGAGCAAAGTTGGCCCGGGCGCTGAGGATGGCTCTGTGGCCTCTGCCTCAGATGCTAGAATGGCTCTGGTTGCAACAGAGCGATGCCCCAGATGAGCAGAGCATCACCCCCTGGTGGGCATGCCAGGTGGATCCCGGTCGGGCACATGCAAGAGTCTGTCTGACTGCCTCCCCATTTCCAACTTCAGAAAAATACAAAAAAAATAAAAATAGATTTTCAATTTCTTGCTCTCTCTCTTCTACTTCCAGCACCCCATGATGGGAATGTTGGCTCTCTCTAGGTTGTCCCAGAGGCTCCTTACACTAGCCTCAGTGTTTGGGATCCCTTTTTTCTTTTTACTTCTTCTGATTTGGGTGTTTTCTGCTTATCTTCCAATTTGAATATTTGTTCTTCTGCTTCATCTGCTCTTCTGTTGGTTCCTATAATACATTATTCATTCTGATTAGTGTGTTCTTCGTTTCTGACTGGTTTTTTGTTATGTTTTCTACCCCCCATTTTTTTTATATTCCCTATCTTTTTCTGAAAGTTCTCACTGCGTTCATCTACTCTTTCCTAATCTCACTGAGAATCCTTAGAACCAGTACTTTGAACTCTGCACCTGGTAGATTGCTCATCTCCATTTTATTTAATTATTTTTCTGGAGTTCTGTTCTGTTCTTTTATTTGAAACATGTTTCTTTGTCTCCCCATTTTGGCTGGCTCCCCTGTGTTTGTTTCTATGTATTAGATGGAGCTGTTACACCTCCCAGTCTTGGTAGGGTGACCTTATGTAGTAGCTGTCCTGTAGGGCTCAGTGGCACAGCCTCCCCAGTCATCTGAGACGAGCACTCCAAGTCCCCTCAACCCCGCTGTGTGTGCACACCTGTTGTAATGTGTGCACTCCTGTTGTAATTGAGCCTTGGTTGCTTTCGTCACACCAATGGGAGGAATTTACGCCCAGGCCAATTGGCTGGGAGGACTGGCCATGACCACAGCAGCGGAGCTGCAGTGCAGGGGCTGACCCTGTGGAACAGGACTCATCTGGCGCCTGATGGGTCTTCTCCTTGAGTATGTCATTCATGGAGGTGGCTGGGTAATACTGCAGTACGAAGCTGGACCACGGGGTGCACTGGCTCTGGGGTCTCCTGGGTGGTGCAGGCCAAGATCAGCTGCCACCTGTGCCCAAGACTATCTGCCATGAGCTACAGAGTGATATGCAGATGGCTGCTACTTGTGCTGGGCTTGGAGATGCCTGAGAGAGGCTAAGCTGCAAACCAAGTCCAGCTGCAGTTAGTACCAGCCCTGAGGCCACTTAAGCAAGAGGTATAAGGCACACTGAGGCCAGACGCTTTTTGGGGATTTGTGAACATTTGAGAGACTTTAGAAAAGTCTGCAGCTTGAGCCAAGACAGGCCATTTGCATGGAAAAGTGACTAGAAACAGCTTAGGTGAGCCCATAAGTTGGGTGGGGCAGGGTCCCGGGGAATCACCAGGGCAGAGAGAACAGCGTTAGCCAGGTTGATGGAGACTCAGATATGGCTACTGACTGCTGGTTCTGTTGGGGAAGGACTCTTCCAGCCTCTGCCAGCACTTCTGTCTCAGAGAAAGCTGGCCCCCCAACATAGCCACAAAGTCAGACAGTTCAGTTCCTCCCTATATGACTCTGGCACTTTTAGAGCTGCCGCTCCAGCTTTGGAGCTCTGAACAAGTGAGTCTGAGTAAATCAATGCATGGGCCCTTTAAGAGGAACACCTGAGATCCCAGCAGCCCTCTATCTCATTCAGCCACATCTACTCTACCCTGGTTTTCACAGTCAGGAGTTATGGGGACGTCTCTTCTTGGAACTGGAAATCTGGGCTGAGGGACCCGGTGTGGGGTCTGGTACCCCTCACTCCTCAGCAGAGACCCCTACAGCCAAGATAGACCTCCCAATTTCTGATTGCCACATAGGGTGTGGACAAGCACATTTCAAATTCCTCACCTCCTACTAGTCTCTATGTGGCTTCTTCTTTATATCCTTACTTTAGGACTTCTGTTCACCTGGATTGCAGGCAGTTCTGAATGATGGTTGTTCCGTAGTTAATTTAAATTTTGAGGTGGTTGTGGCAGGAGGCAAGTATCGCATGTACCTACTCCTGAGTGCATCCCTACCAAGGCTTTTCCATTTATTGATGCCCATTAATGAAAGACCACCAGAAATACCTTTCGGTCAGACAAAGTTGTGCCTTTAGACCTACTGCAATGAGGAAGACGGCACACCATGCAGAAGCATTAGACATCTTAATAAGAGGCTGTGAGCAGGAACTTACCGTAGGGTTTGGGCTGGTGTTATGTATGTAATTTGGGGTGGTTTCAAGGAAGCAGGTCTTTTCTCTGGATTAGGTGTGTCGAGAACTGAGGCTAATTCTATGATTGGGTATCTTAATGAATTTTAGCTAGAGGTCAAGGGGAATGAATTAGAGCTAAAGCTATAATTAACAAAGAAGCAGAAGTCACTCCCCTAAGCCAGCAAATAAGAATGCTTGGCCATTTTTGTGGTTTTGATAGTGGTATCATTTTGTGCTGAGCTATGATTATGAAGTGCTCTTGCATTAGCCTTGTTCCATTATAGCCACAGAGTGGCCTTGTCTGATGTCGGTCACTTATGGAATTGTTAATGTTCAACAGAACAGCAATAAGGACTAGCCGTGAGTCCCAGGCCAGCTCCCAACTGTCAGCTGCTGTTTGCTCTTTCTTACATCTCTGTTCTCCATGTTGACTCTCCATGGGCTCTTTGCCTTTTAAATGTGACTGCTTCTTCCTCTAGGAAACGAACCTCACCTTCTCAACCTCCTTTATAACACACAGCACAGTGTCGGGCATGCAGACAAGGGACCCTTTCCATTCTGAAAAGTACACTAGGATCAGATTTGGAATCAGAAAACCCAATTTTCAATTTCTACTTTCTACTTGCTAAGTACACAACCTGGGCAAATAGCTAGTTTTCTCTGAGACACAGATGGGGCTGCCAGTCACGGTCTACCCCACTGGGTTTCCAGTGGGAATAATATGAGATGACTCTGAAGCAACAAGGAATTGGCAAAACAGCAGATTCTCAAGAAACACACGTAAAGGTAGGTAACTGCATGGAGAGGCGACTGGTTTGACCAACACCTTGCTCACTGAGAATGAAGGACAACTGACTTGACTTTTTTTTTTTTCCCTGAAGCTGGAAACGGGGAGAGACAGCCAGACAGACTCCCGCATGCGCCTGACCGGGATCCACCCGGCACGCCCACCAGGGGCGATGCTCTGCCCACCAGGGGGCGAAGCTCCGCCCCTCTGGGGCGTCGCTCCATCGCGACCAGAGCCACTCTAGCACCTGGGGCAGAGGCCAAGGAGCCATCCCCAGCACCCGGGCCATCCCTGCCCCAATGGAGCCTCGGCTGCAGGAGGGGAAGAGAGAGACAGAGAGGAAAGAGAGGGGGAGGGGTGGAGAAGCAAATGGGCGCCTCTCCTGTGTGCCCTGGCCGGGAATTGAACCCAGGACCCCTGCACGCCAGGCCGATGCTCTACCACTGAGCCAACCAACCAGGGCCTGACTTAAGGGACTTTTAAAGACTCCAGAGTGGGTCGAGAAATTTGAATAATAGGTAGAATTCCAGTCACTTAGGTGCCCCTTCAGCTCTTGGAAATAGGCTTCAAAGGGGAGTGACCAGAGGTTGCTTTTGCTTAGAATGTCACACTGTGACATTTTCTGAGTGCTTACCATGTGCCAGGCATTGGGATACAGAAGTGGGAAAAAAAAATACACAGTTCCTTCCCAAAATGTGCCTAGTGTACTAGAAGAGAGATACAGGCAAAGTTATTGCAGCTCAGCATATTAAAAACTAGACATTCCTACAAGGTACAACATGGCATAGAGCAGGGAGGAGTTCACTTTATCAGGGGCTGGGGCAGGAGTGACAAGGCGCTGTTAGGGAAAATTGCACAGAAAGGGTAATTCTTCAACTGGGGTTTTGAAGACTAAATAGGAGTTTGCCAAACGGAGAAGGAAGTGTCAGGGGAAAGTAATTCCTAGCAGAGGGGGCAACAGGTGCAAAGCTGTAAGAGCAGGAAATACTCGGATGTGTTCTGGGATCTTGAAACCCATCCGTAAGGGATAAGGATTAAGGGGTATGCCATGTCAACTAGTATATCCCCAGACCATAGCAAAGGCAAAGTGTTTATATGTCAATAGAAGAAGCAATGAATGAACTCCATAGCTGTTATTATCAGAGGTTTTAACCACTGTGAGAGAATCCCAACCACAGAGAAAAGTGTGTTTCTGTATACTATAGGTTTGCTTTATAATTATAGCCTCATATGTTTTCTTGTTCCATATTTACAATTCTTTGGAATGAGTTACATGGCTAACTAGTTTCAATGCTCAAAACCAGGCTTCTTGGGGGAGGGGGAAATTGCATAAATATTGAGGGCTTTTTAAAAAGTAGTTTATTCATTGCTTATTTCTTAGCTGCTGTCTGCCTTCAATAACTTATTCAGGAAAGGGATGACCCAAGGGCACAAGATTCCCTCCTCAGCCTCGTCTGAGTCTGGCTTCCAGAAAGTCAAATTTAGTTAGTTATTTGTAAGGTAACCGGCTGTCAGGGAGCCCTGGGCTCTTCCCACAGCCCTTGGGTTTTTTTTTTTTTGTGTGTGTGTGTGTGTGTTTTGTTTTTTTAGCAAAGACTCAAAAGCTAATTCTAAGAGCAGCTGCCAAGAGACCTTTGGGATTCATACACCATGAGAGTAAACTTCCCCTGGGTGCCCCGAAACTGAATTGATCTAGCTAGCCAAACATACTGGCCAGAGAGACCACGCTTGAAGGATCCTTTAAGATAGGATACATACAGTTCAGAGGAGTGGCTACCCTTCCATCGGGGTGGAAATAAAATACTGTCCAGGTTTCCCATGCTGACCCTGTGACACAGCCCCTAGCTAACCGGCCACGCCCGTCACCCCTGCACGACAGCCGTGCTCAAGGCCCGCCAGCCTTGAGACACAGAGGTGACCGCTAGGACGAGCAGAAGGCAGTGCTCACTGATGGAATGCCTCCTCTGGGTGACTCAGGGAATGATGGAGACACAGATGCCACACAGCGCGTAAGAAGAGTCCAGATGACTTGAGAGCGTGAGAAAAAAGCCATGTTGCAGAATAGCCTATTATAAATATTTTAGATACAAACTAAAACTGGCATGCTAACTACATATATGAAGTAGGCATCTGACTTTTCCATCTGCACCTCTGGAAGTTTATGTATTTCAGTTGGTCCTCACAAAAGCATTTAAGCATCTCATTGGGAAAATAGTGTCACTGTATATACTCAGGGATACAAAATAATTTATTATTAAATGTTATGAGAGAGGACCAAAGACCTGGTAAGGATTAGGAAAGAATATCAGGGTGGCCATACCTTGAAGCTACTGCCCCTGTCCTCAGGTACCACCTACAGGGGGCACCGTGCCCCTGCGGGGTTCACATTCCTGCCCTGACCGTCTCCCCATGACCTTTCCTCTACTTCTTTCCACCCTGTCTTTGACATTCCCAGGTGCTGAACTCACTTCCTGTTCTCCCATTGTCATCCCCTCTGCTCTCTTTAAATCTTAGGCTTAAAAATATGTACTTTCTTGGCGCTGTCCTTACTTATTTTATTTTTCTTTTTACTGTTCACATCAGCATCATGGAGATATGATTTAGGTGCACTGAAATGGATCCATTGTAATTGTACGACTCAGTAAGTTTCCACCAATGTTTAAACCCATATACCCACCGCCCATTCAAACAGAAACCCCAAAGAGTGCCCTCAGGTCCCTCTGTGGTGGGTCCTCTCTGTCACTGTAGTTTGCCTGTTCTAGGACCTAATAGGAACGGAATCAGAGAGTAGGTGTTCCTTCGTGTCTGGCTTCGCTCACTCAGTCTGAGGTTTCTGGGCTTCACCCATGTTGTTCACGTACCAGTAACATATTCTCTCTTGTGGCTGAGAAGTGTTCCGTTGTAGGAATCCATCACTGCTCACTTATCCATTCAGACTGAAAGGCAGTTGGACTGTTTGACTGCGGTACTTTGCTTCCCAGCAGAAAAGAGAAGAGGATGGAAAAGGCAGGACATTCGGTGGCGTGTTGTGACCCAGAGAGACTTGGACAGTAGGCATCCCCCTCCAGCTTTGTCCTCCTCCTCCTGGAGCTAGCAGGGGTTGCTTTGATGTGTGTTAGAGACACCGTTTTAGGCTCAGACGCGCCTCTGAGGTTTTGAGTAGGACCCTGAAGAAAAGGATCTGTGAATGTCCAGCTCCCGCGATGCCTCTGTCCACTGCTGGGGAGTGTGATTTCATGCATTATGTCCAGTTGTCTAACTGCTCACAGTCACTCCATTACGGCCAGAAGTAGAATGGCATCACCTTTAGGTCTCGTCAACAAATGTGCCTCACTGCCCAGATCTGGTGCCCCTCTCCTCTTCAAGAATGTGCGTTCGGCTCAACTCTAAGACCCTCCCACCCCCAAAAGCATTCCCACCACCCGTGCCTGAAAACGGAAAACAGTTCAAACTCAGACTTTGGTGACCAAGTTAACTTTACCAGTGACAAGTCATGTTGGGGGCATGTACCCTAAATTCTTAATTCCACTCTATCAAGAGAAGCCCAGATTGAGGGACAGTCTATAAAACACGTGACCAGTATTCTTCAAAACTCTCGAGGTCATAAAAAGCAAAGATGAAAAATTGCCACAGATCAGAGGAGACTCAGGAGACACGACATCCAAATGTAATGTGGTCTCCCAGAGTGGATCCCGGAACAGAAAAAAGGATGCTTATGGAAAAACTGATGATATCTGAATAAAGTCTGAAATTTGGCTAATGTAATACACCTGTGTTGGTTTCTGAGTTTTGATAAATGCACCATAATCACGTAAAATGTCAACTACAGAGGAACCTGGGTTAGGATATACAGTAGTGATCTGTACCATTATTTGCAAATATTATTCCATAATTTACAAAAATATGTTTTGAAATGTCTGCCTTGAACATTCTGAGCACCTGGAGCCAATAGAGCGATAGACCCAAGCTGTGGTCACCCCACTGACCCTGCGCTGCCTCCTCCTCACACATGCCCCCCCCCCCCGGGGCAAGGCAGGATAACGCCTTGAATATCTGCACGTCCCGTTCTACTCTGCAGTTCCCCTCTGTGCAGACCTGCCCGCGATGTCTGCTTATTAAGTTGCTGCCCTGTCGCCATCGCCAACTGTGGCCCTTCCGCACAGACTGGCCAACACGCCGCCCCAAACCCAGGAGAGAGAGGCGCGTCTGAGCCTAAAACAGTGTCTCTAACACACATCAAAGCAACCCCCACTAGCTCCAGGAGGAGGAGGACAAAGCTGGAGGGGGACGCCTACTGTCCAAGTCTCTCTGGGTCACAACACGCCACCGAATGTCCTGCCTTTTCCATCCTCTTCTCTTTTCTGCTGGGAAGCAAAGCACCGCAGTGTGGACGAGGCAACCATTTTACAAACTCCGCACTGGGCTCTAGTTTTATTTCCCGGGGTTAACAACGTAAGTAAATCCGCTCGGCCTCACCTCTGCTAGGCTGCTTGAGAAACGCTGCCTTATCGTCCACCCAGATCACAGATGCACTCTCTCCCTTCGAAAGCTGCCGCTGGTAGAGCCCTCGCTTTATCTAATGAACTAATATTAGTTTCACTACATGTTGTTAGTTACAAGCAGAGTTCTATGTAAATATCTTTTCCCTAGAGGGCGGGGGGGAAAAAAAGAATATTGTACTTGCAAAGTACCTAAAATAGTAGATCTAGAATTTATGTTTCTCTTAAGGGATCTAGTCAAATGTCTTTCAAGGGTGTCTTACCCTGAGGAATCTTATTCTGCTTCCAAGCAGAATCTCACCCCAGAGCACTTTGGGGGCCCCGGGTCATTTAGCTTTCAGGCGTTGGAGAAAACCTGAGAGAGAGAAACCTGGGTTCTCAATCTCTCTCTCTCTCTACTAGCAAACCATTTTCTTGACAAGTCAACGTGAATTGTGTGCACAGGAAAACAAAAGCCACTTCTCCTGGTGGATCCAGTTCAAGATTTAGGGAAGCACGTTCCTACGCATTCCTCTAGAACAGAAGTTGGGAACCTTTTTAGCTGAGAGAGCCATGAATGCCACATATTTTAAAATGTAATTCTGTGAGAGCCATACAACGTGTGCATTACCTACACATTATCCAATAAAAATTTGGTGTTGTCCCGGAGGACAGCTGTGATTGGCTCCAGCCACCCGCAACCATGAACATGAGCAGTAGAAAATGAATGGATTGTAATACATGAGAATGTTTTATATTTTTAATGTTATTATTTTTTTTATTAAAGATTTGTCTGCGAGCCAGATGCAGCCATCAAAAGAGCCACATCTGGCTCGCGAGCCATAGGTTCCCGACCCCTGCTCTAGAAGTAAACCCTGCAATGGACTCGAGCCCGGTAATCTATCAGGAAGTGATGCAAGGACACATGAGTAGGACGAAGACAGTGAGACAGGGAAGGGAAAGAAACCAATATAAAGGGTGGCATCAGGTTCGTTTCCACTGGGGGCCACTGGGGCTTAGTCACACTGCTCTCTCTGGGTCCAGGACAGAACATGCACTTTGGATTCACTAGCAGAGAAACCCAAGAGCTGCATATTGCTCCCCACTGTCAACCTATCATTATAGGCTGGTGGCTACTCCTTGGAGGGGGGGTGTCAAGTTCCCAGTCGTTCTAACCTCCCATGAGCATGGGCAAGGTGGGATCGAGTGACCCCAGAGAGCCTCCAAGCAGAGACACAAGGACCAGCAGCTGAAAGGTAGGCTAACTTCCCTGGAAATGGTGAGAACGGAAGGGATGTGGGTGGGGCACCTGCAAAAACAGTGGGTCAGAGAAGACATAAGGATGGAGCCCCGCCCTCTAGCCATGCTGGGCAAACCCTGCTTCTGCCTTTGGCAGCGAGAGAAGAAAGCCCGCCACACTTTCCAATATGGTGCGGTAGTTAGTCCGGCTCCTGGGACCTGCTGGGGGACACTGGCATGAGCCCCCAGACTTTTCCTCCTCTCCTTGCAGGGTCCTCGGATGGCACAGGAGACAGATGACTGAGCCACCAGGTCTGGTTCTTCCACTAATGGTGACCTTGGAAAAGTCTCTCAACCTCCCTAAAACTCAGCTTCATCCATCCGCAATGTGCAGATAATAAGAACAGTCTCGTTAATACATATCTTGAATATAAGCTAATATTATCTCGAGTCTGTAACTGAGGATACTGGGGTGTCCAGTGTTGCTGGGAGAATCAAAGGAGACAATATACTCCTAAGACAAAGCTACTGTTAACAAGAACACCAGAGAGAAGCATTTTTTAAGACCGTTTTTTGAGCAGAGTTGCCAAAAATATAGCCATCCCAAGGCTATCCTTGGGTTATTAAAAACATTGTAATAGATATATGAAAATGGGCGATAGCTTTAAAGGATCATAAGACACGGAAAAACAAAATGCAACCCATTATTCTGATTTGGATCCTGCCTTAAAAAAATACCTGTGAGCCTGACTTGTGGTGGCACAGTGGATAAAGCGTTGATCTGGAACACTGAGGTCGCCGGTTCGAAACCCTGGGCTTGCACATATGGGAGTCGATGCTTCCTGCTCCTCTCCCTCCTCTCTCTCCCCCCTTCTCTAAAATGAGTAAATAAAATCTTTAAAAAAAAATAGCTGTGAGACAATTGGAGAAACTTGAATATGGACTGACTTATTAAATGATCTTAAGAAATTATTGTTAGTTTTTCTTGCATATGATACTGGTATTGCGATTATGTAGAAAATTATCTTATTCATTGGAAATGCAGATTGGCATACTTAGGGGTGACGTGTATGTGTCTTTAATTTTACGTGAGCAAGTGAAAAATGGCAGAATGCTAACCAAGGCTAGGTGATAGTTCTGTGTGTGCTCATTACACAGTCCTTTTTATGGGTTTGAAAACTTCCATAATAAAAACTTCACAATGCCTTTAAGAAAATTTTAAATAAACATTTCAAACATCAGAAAAGTAGAGAATGTAAATGGGACTTAACTCTGGTTTTATGTGGAACCCTGCTCATTTATTTTTTAATTGAATTTTTATTGAGATCATTGTAGATGCACATGCAGTAATAAGAAATAATACAGAGTCCTCGTGTACAACTTTGCCCAGTTCTCCCCAATGGTAAGATTTTACAAAAGTATAGTATACAACTTCCCTTCCATATTCACAAATCCTGCATCCACTGATTAACCAACTAGAAATAAAAAACACTCTTTTAAGACTCCCCATTCTAAAAAGCAAAACTTGAATTTGCCATTCATTAAGCACTAGCTACACTGAACCCACATGGATGATGTAACATGTCCCCTGCTGTGGCTTATATGCGAGTAGAGGTTATATCCAATTACTACACCATTTTACCTAAGGGATCTGCGCATCCCCAGATGTGGGTATCCACAGGGGGTCCTGGAACAACTAGAGGGACAACTAGAGTATCATAGCCAGGACACTGATGGTGATAAAATCTATTGACCTTATTCAGATGTCCCCATTTTCATCTGTGCCCCTTTATGTGTGTATTTTCAGCTGCATACAATTTTATTATGTATGTAGGTGCATGAATCAACCATTATATCAAGAGACACAGTATTTTCATCACCCCAAGTTGACTTCTTCATGTTGGCCTTCTATAATCGCACCCACCTCGTTCCCCACCTGCACCTCTCCCCACCTCTAAACTCCTCTCTTTCTAAAATGACATTATTTCAAAACTAAGAGTCATATTGTATGTAATCCAAAAAGTCAGCATGCTGCGACAGGTAAGACTAGAGTAGGAACCAGAAGAACTATCTTTGTGCCCAAGTTCTGCCACTAGATAAATATATTTCTTAAGTACACCACCAATTCATCTTGGCTTTTGTTTCTTCATTTGTAAAACCAAATTGCTCCTTGCTTTCTAGGGTTCAGGAACTGTCCAGGAGACAGAAGTGTGTCCTTGGCAAGAACTCCACTCTGAATTGTAGCCCCTAGAGTTATGCAGGGCACTATCTGTGCGACTCAATGCAGAGCCCCGCCTCCAGGCTGCCATATTTATTCATTTTACGAGACTATGTTAGCACTTGGGTGTTTTCTCCCCTTCTGCAAGCTTGATTGAATCAAGCTCTCTCCCCAATACCTGAGAGAAGAAACTGCTCTCCTTTGCTAATGTAGAAAGTGTTTGAGCCTGGGAGGTCCTAGACCATGATAAATCTATCCTTAAAATAAAGGCCACCTCAGCCCTGGACAGTTAGCTCAGCAGTAGAGCATCAGCCTGGTGTGTGGATGTCCCGGGTTCGACTCCTGGTCAGGGCACACAGGAGAAATGACCATCTGTTTCTCCACACTTCCCCTTCCCCTTTTTCTCTCTCTGTCTCTCTCTATTCTTCTCTCACAGCCATGGCTAGATCAATTTGAGCACATTGGCCCCTAAAAATAGCTCGGTTGCCAGCATGGCCCCAGATGGGCAGAGAATCGACCCCAGACGGGGGTTTCTGGGTGGATCCCGATCAGGGCGCATGCAGGAGTCTGTCTCTCTATCTGCCCCCCCCCTCTCGCTTGGAAAAGAAGAAAAACTAAATAAATAAATAAATAAAATAAAGACCACCTTATGAGGCCCCTTATCAGACAATTAAAACTCTCCCGGTGACACCCAGCTAACTTCTTTTACATTTCTGCAGATGGTCTGACCTTTTCAGCCCCTGCTTTTCACCTATGAAAAGAGGCTGTGCAGCAGTTAGGACTCCAAGCCCCCAGGAGAGGAGGGACAACCGCAGGAAGGGGGTGCTTCGCACTCCTAGAGTTTAAGTCATGACACATGCACCTGTCTCCAGCCAAAGTGACTCCAACGTTGTTTAATTTATGTTCAATTATTTATTATGCTGTAATGTCTTCTCCAATTACTAATAGATAATTGCATAAGAGGAAATGAAACTCAGGATGCTGGTCTAATGTGAGATCATTTTATGGGCAAATTCCTGGCTTAGAAACACTTGCTGAAATGGGGCCCAGGTGACTTAGAACAATAAAACCAGGTGGACTGGGCCCCCCTTTAATTAGTCCCTACCTTATTTATTGATGCATCGTGTATCCTGAAAGTTGTTGTTGCTTAAGAGTTTAAAAAACATGCCATGTAATTGAGAGAAGGAGACTGGAAGGGAAAAAAGGCAAAATACAAACTGATGACTCAAGTTCTTGGTGTGACGTGCTCGTTCCTGGTAACGTTTATTTTGTTTTCTTTCTCCCTTCTCTATGCATCAGGGATTCGTAGTAGAAAGATCCTTTTGGTAATTTCATGCAGCCATGGACTCAGAAGTTTATAATCTTGCGGTGATGTGGATTTCTCCCCCGTTGCCTCAGCGCATTCATAATCAGCAACAAGGATCTATTTTTTTTCTTTAAAGTTAGTCTTCATCTTGGGTAAAAATCAGATCCAAAATCAATGAGCAAGAAATGTATCTTTCTTTCTTTCTTTCTTTCTTTCTTTCTTCTTTCTTTCTTTCTTTCTTCTTTCTTTCTTTCTTTCTTTCTTTCTTTCTTTCTTTCTTTCTTTTCTTTCTTTCTTTCTTTCTTTCTTAGGTGAGAGGAAGGGACATAGTGAAGCAGACTCCTGCATGCACCCTGACCAGGTTCCACCCAGCAACCCCATCTTGAGCCAATGCTCGAGTACCAAGCTATTTTCAGTGCCTGAGTTTGATGTGCTCTAATGGAGCTATCCTCAGTGCTACACTCAAACCAATCGAGCCACTGGCTGGTGGAGGGGAAGAGGAACAGTGGAGAGAGAGGGGAAGAGAAGCAGATGGTTGCTTCTCCTGTGTGCCCTGACTGAGAATTGAACCCAAGACATCCTCATGCCAGGCCGACGCTCTATCCACTGAGCCACCAGTCAGAGTCTGTAATTCTTTTCTAAAACTGGACTTATTTTGTATTTCTGGAGCCCATGTCACAGGGAGGGTAGAAACATCATCCCAGTGACTTTGAGGTTCTCCTCCACCTGGGGTTACCTGATGACCTTTTAGTGTATTTTTTTTATTTTTTTATTTTTCTGAAGTTGGAAACAGGGAGGCAGTCAGACAAACTCCGACATGTGCCCAACCGGGATCCGCCCGGCACGCTCACTAGGGGGCGATGCTCTGCCCATCTGGGGCATCGCTCTGTTGCAACCAGAGCCATTCTAGTGTCTGAGACAGAGGCCACAGAGCCATCCTCAGCACCCGGGCCAACTTTGCTCCAGTGGAGCCTTGGCTGCGGGAGGGGAAAAGAGAGAGAGAGAGGAAGGAGAGAGGGAGGGGTGGAGAAGCAGATGGGCGCTTCTCCTGTGTGCCCTGGCCGGGAATTGAACCTGGGACTCCTGCATGCCAGGCCGATGCTCTACCACTGAGCCAACCGGCCAGGGTTACCCTTTAAGCATGTATGGCTTCACCTCCCCATGCAATGCCAACCTGTTTCTAGTCCCTGGCATTCTGGGTGAGAACCATGATAAAATCCAGCCCTTCTATCAGAATAAGCATTTATTTTCGGTAAGCAGCGCCTGGGTTTATTCATTCTCTTCCTCTCTTCAGGGCCATCTCTATTGCCAGCAGTGTCCCATTCAATATATTTTCCTGTCTAAATTCAGCTTCTCTTTGTGTTTTCCTCTCATTCAACTGAGGCACCTTTTTGGCCTTCTCTACATGAACCAAACACCAGGGATCGCCTATCAGGAAGTTTAGAGCCCGGAAGAGGACTTGGAAACAACTTAATACAACACCTTTTGCAGGGAGGTCAGTCAGGAGCGGGGGTGAGGGGGGGGGGTGAGGGATAACTATTAAAAAACAGGACGGGAGAAGTTTCTGGCATGATAGAGCGTTTCCGTATCCTGATCACAGTGGTGGTTGTATGAATGTATTCCTGTGTTAGAGTTCAGTGAAGTAGACACACACACACAAAAACACTCTTACAAAAAATATTAACAAAAAATACCCCAAACCCCACATTCTCTGTATGATCACTTCAAAAAGAAAACTTACTTGGCCCTGGCCGGTTGGCTCAGTGGTAGAGCGTCAGCCTGGCATGCGGAAGTCCCGGGTTCGATTCCTGGCCAGGGCACACAGGAGAAGCACCCATCTGCTTCTCCACCCCTCCCCCTCTCCTTTCTCTCTGTCTCTCTCTTCTCCTCCCGCAGCCAAGGCTCCATTGGAGCAAAGATGGCCCAGGCACTGGGGATGGCTCCTTGGCCTCTGCCCCAGGTGCTAGAGTGGCTCTGGTCGTGGCAGAGCGACGCTCCGGAGGGGCAGAGCATCGCCCCCTGGTGGGCAAAGCGTCGCCCCCCTGGTGGACGTGCCAGGTGGATCCCGGTCAGGCGCATGCGGGAGTCTGTCTGACTGTCTCTCCCCATTTCTAGCTTTGGAAAAATACAAAAAAAAAAAAAAAGAAAGAAAGAAAACTAACTTAAAAAACATAGAACCAGCATGATTGAGGGTTGGGATCCAAATATGGGTTTCTTGAACCCTCTGAAACTACTCCTTGAAACAACTACAACTTAGTTGACAAAGCATATATACTTATGTATCCCTGCCATCTTGACCTGCTTAAAATATATATATATATACTAGAAAGCCCGGCGGTCATACGAAATGACCGCTGTTCTAGATATTATAAATTGTAATTAAAATGATTTGTGCAAAGGTGTCTGCTAATTAGACTGAATTACCCAGGGCAGGCAGCGAGGACGCCCCTTTGCTTAGTGCCCCACAGGGTTTTCCCCTTCTACTTGCTTAATTGCTTAAAGTAGAGTGCAATGAAGGAAACCACTGGCGGTACATTTCTTAAGAGCCACCGCTAACTCAATAAATAAAGGTGATTTAAATAATAAAATGTTAATTCACATGTCAAAGATCTCTTTGTACACAACATTTCTTGCGTAGATCTTTCCATCATTTTTAAGCTCACTTTGCAGAGGACCATCAATTATTTTTAATTTTACGTCCGTCCGTTTGAAACTGTTTTAATCCTTTTTGCGTTTCGGTCAGCATTACTCTGTCGTTTTTTTTGCATTTCTCTCCTGCCTTTGTTCAAGGGACTCATTTTGTCGAGACAGGCTTTTTTGTCTTGCATCTGAGGCAAGTCTTGTTTCTCTATGCTCATCAGTCTCATTTTGCCGAGAAAGACGCATTTGTTCTGTGACTGAAGCAAGCCTTGTCTTTCTCTGCTCAGTGGTTTCTTTTTGTCGAGAAAGCCATTTTTGTGCAGCTTTTGCTCCTTTTCTCTCCTCTTCAATGCTATATTTTCTAGGAGGCATTGTTAAAAGAAATTACATTAAGACGTAGTTTTTATGTAAAACAGATGATTGCCAATGCAAACAAATGTTCACCTTCCCCCTGGCCCACTCAATTTGCATTTAGCCGTGGCAACTTCACCCCATTGGCTAGTACAGTTACGCAAGCAACCAATAAGCTATTGGCAACAGACACTTAAGCCGCATATAATAAAGATATACATATACTGCTCACAAAATTAGGGGATCAAGGAATATGCAGATACTTCAGTACTTTCAGCCTTTTGTATAGTCCATTTTCACCAATAAAATAAAAGCTGGTTTTGCATCTCATTTGCATAATCAAAAAACTTTCTTTGACTTGTCGTTTTCTTTTCTGATGTTCTTGTTTAATTACAAAAAATCAAATGCTTCTTTTTTTATCGCTTCATATTCATTTTGAAATATCCCTTAATTTTTGTGAGCAGTATATTTGGCACACATATAAAGATATATATATATATATATATATTCCTCTCCAAAGAGCTTAGTATAGTGTCTGGTACATAGTAAATGCTCAAAAACTACCTGTTGAATGAAAATGAATTAGCAATTTGGATAGAGGAGAAAGCATGAAAGCATACAAGGAAGAGACCAGATACACAAGTGGGGTAGCTTGCATTTTTCATCTCCCGGGCTCTATTTGCTTTACCTGCTCAAAGCCCCTGCCAGGTGGAAACCCTTCTCATCATCTGTACTAATAAAAAAGTCAGTGCTGAGAGAAGCTGTCCTTCAGTCAGGAGCCTTTCAAGCCACCAGGGTTCATACAGGACCTGCAGTGTCAACAACTGCCCAATTTTAATGACTTCTAGTCACCTCAAACGCAACAACACCTAAATAGAACTGTTGAATTCCTATCCCCTAGAAAAAAACTCCAAGCAACATCCGTTTCAGTAAATGACACCACGGGGCACCCCATTGCTTAAGCCAAAACAAAAATGTCACTCTGGATTCCCGCCCTTCCCTCACCTCCCCCCGCAACAGTCCATCCTGTGTATCTGATCCATCATCCTTGATCGCCTCATCCCATCCCTCTCATCCTGGTCATCGCCTCTCACTTGGAAAATGGCTAAAGTTTTCCCCCTGACCTCCCACTTCCACGCTTGCCCCCGCTAAGGGTTCATCCTCTGCGCAGTGAACTGGGCTTTTCAATTAAAAGTGCATCATGTCAAAAAGAAGTGTACAGGGCTCCTTTCATGCACAGCATACAGTTCACCATCAGGCCCTCTGCGCGCTGACCCTTGCCCCCTCTCTCCAATTTCATCTCTTTACACCGTCCTTCTTATTCATACTTCAGCCACTTGTGCCTTTTTCACAGCGGATCAAATAAAATATGACAGTCTCATTCTCAGGGTCCCTCCTCTTATTTTGTCCTCGCCCTGGATTGTGGCGGACTGCTGCTTCTCCTGCAGGATTCACTCCGCATATGAACTCTTCAAACGACTTCTTTGAAAATGCAACCTCCCCCCCCCCTATAAAAAAAAGCCCCTTTCCAAGTAGAGTGTACTTGTTATTTTCATCCCAGAACCTGATCTTTTTATTTATAAAAACAAATGGTCTGTTATCCTCCTCTGGAATGTAAGCCCCCTCAGTGTAGGGTTCCCTTCTACCTTATTCTCTGCTGTCGCTACGTGCCAAGAACAGTGCCCATTGTAGGGAGAGGCAAATGTTGAATGAATGAATTCGTTCGAGAGGAAACGCCGACACTGCATGCAAGGAAAAGTAATGGGTTATCCTTGGAGAAACTCGCAAAGGCAGCGGAAGCTGGCTGACATATTCCAGAACACACTGAAAGGAACGATCCCTAACGAACAAAATGTTTCAGTGGGAAAACTATAGCTCACGGGCAAGATTGTCCTTCTCTTTGTGTGTGAAAACTTTCATACTCAACACTTAGGACCGTCTTCCCTCCCCCGGCAGGGCACTTTCTCCCGGGGTGAAGAGCATGGCAGGTACGCAGGGAATGAATTAGGACGTTTATTGGGCCACACCCCCAGAGACGGGCCACTTGTCTCCTCACAGTTACCCCTGTCTCCAGGACAGGGAGGAACTCTCCAATCGGCAATTTACATGGGCACACTTAACATATTGCGCGAGGTTGATTTATGGTGACAATTAAGAACGTATTACCAAAGTCTGTTTCACCATTAACATCCCTGGGGACAGGATAAATTTTAAATCTTCGGGCTGCTTCTTCCCTAAAGGCTTGGATCTTGGCTAAGGATTTAGAGATTATAAATTTAACAAAGGATGAAAATTGCAAAAAGAGAGTCTTGAACAGCAAATAATGAGTTTAACCAGCACTGCAAGAACTCAGCAGGATTTACAATGCCTCCCTGCCTAAGGCCAAGGAATTTTTTATTGTGAAGTTTATAGGCACTATCACTTGCTATTGTTGCTCCAGATAGCAAGTGAGAGGCTGGACCTTGGCTGGAATTCTTTATGGAAGCCAGTGGCCATCGCTTCAGATAAACTTTCTTTCTGAGGACCTTTTGAAAAATAGTATAGTGACCAGGCAGCCATAGCTATCACTTCCAAAGACCAAAAGAGGTGCCTTTGGTTTGAACACCTTAACTCACAGACCATTGGCTGCATACTCATCTGACCAGAAAGTCCAATGGCTAGACTTCCATCACTCTGGCTTGAAAAAAAACCCTGGGGCTAATGGAGGTTGGATTTTCACTTCTGGTGGGGAGGGGTCACCTTTTAGATCACCAATCACAGCAAAGGGAAAACCAGCAAAAACCAATCACTCTTTATTTGTGGTTGAACTGGCAGAGTTTGAAGGTACCGTCCCTAGATCAAACTTTCCCCCAAAGTCCAATCCAAACATCACCTCCATCTGAATCACCTAGGGTTCTTTTAAAGGAAATAAAAGTTCCTGGAGTAAAAAACAAAACAAAACAACAAAACAAAAAACACCACACCTACAGAACCAGGATCTTTGGGTTGAGGTCTAGAAATCTTCATTCCTCACCTGCTCTATAGATCATTCTTTTACATCGTAAATTCTGGGAAACTCTGATCAAGCTTTTTGGGGGCTAGACAATAGCTGACCTGGAAAAACAAATCACCTACCCCAGGCAGAGTTCTCACAGGCCACTAGTAAGAACGTCTCCTTTCCTTTGGTCTTTATCGTCCAAAAATGCGACTATGACCAGGGCCTCGTGGAAAGAAAAGGAGGTAGATTCCTGAAGAACGTCAATCTCCTCTGAGACATTTCCCCTTCACCGGACCACCCACTAGCATGACAATATTGCTATAGAATCCTGCTCACTTGTCACTTGAAATACAGGCTTACAATATACTTGGCACCCCACTAAGTTCCAGAATATTTTTAAAGACTAAAATAACTTGAGAACTCAAGTAATGAGCATCCAGTAGAAGAGTTTCAGGTACCATGAAGGCTGATGGGAGAAAAGATTTCAACTCTATTATAGGCAATACTACCTTATCCCCTCCTCACCCTCTCCCAAAAGACCCAGGGAAAGATGGACTCCCTGGACCATATATGGGAGACTAGAACATACAGCCATTTAAGAATTCAAATTTCCAATGTTATCTGGCCCTGAGACTCTCAAATCACAGCATTTTTACAAAGGGAGATTCATTCATCAAATGCAATGTGCATTACCACGTGTGTATACACACACACACACACACACACACACACACACACAAATAAGCCTAGGAAATGTTGCATTCTGCTTGGCAGATACTAGTAGAGGGTGGTGGTTCAGTGGGTATAAAGTTAACCCATTCTTGTCACCAGAAGCTTAACTACAATAATCGAAAAATATAACCTGACCTGTGGTGGCGCAGTGGGTAAAGCATCAACCAGGAACACTGAGGTCGCCGATTTGAATCCCTGGGCTTGCCCAGTCAAGGCACATACAGGAAGCAACTAGTATGAGTAGGTGCTTCCCACTTCTGCCTCCTCATTCTCACTCTTCCTCTCTTTTTCTCTCTCTCAATCTTCCCCCTCTCCAAAAATCAATAAATAAAATCTAAAAAAAGAGAGAAAGTATCCAGAAATAGCAACAGGCCATCTATAACAATAAACAATATAAATGTTTCTCTTACAGAATACACATTCATAACATGAACTGAATATGATACGGCAAAGTAGGACAATGATTGTGATAACTAACATTTGTTGGGCGCAGACTTTGTACTTAGGAATTATACATGCATTGTGAATGAGTCTCACCACAATGTTAAGAGTTAAGTCATTTTTATCTCCAGTTTACAGATGAAGAAACAAAAAATGTTTAAGTGACTTTACAAGATTATACAGCAGAGGAATAAACTGGGATTTGAATCCATACAACCTGACCTCCTGGGACAACTTTTTCCCTAAAACTCCGCATAGTAAATGTGTGACACTTTGCAGGCCATGTGGTCTCTGTCACAACTCCTGAGCTCCGCCACTGTGGCTCAGAGAGCAGCCATCAGACCCTAGGTGGCTTATGCAAACGAGCACGACTACATCCTCAATAAAACTTTACTTATGGGCATAGCAATTTGACTTCTCTATCATTTTCATCCATTATAAAATATTATTTTTTGTTGTAGTTGCAACCATTTAAAAATGTAAAACCCTTTGTATAAAGGCTGATACAAAAATAGGCGATGAGCTGGATTTGGTCGGCAAGCTGTAGGTCGCAGACCCCTGATCTGTACTCCTCCCCGGTCATGATATCTTGGGCAGAACGCTGAACTCTCAGCTTACTCACCTTTAATCACTGGGCTGCGATTCCCAAAAAGCTGTGACAGTGTGCGCTCATTTGTTCATTCACATGTTCATATTTTTATTTAACAAATATTTATTGAACCGTGCCCTGGGCCAGATGTGAAAGATGCTCAATTCAGTCCCTGCCCCCACTAAACTTGTCTTTCAGTGGGAGTAATAGGCAAACAAGCAAGTGTTCTACTTTGTGACAAGCGTATAGCGGCAGAGTCCAGAGTGCTAGAAGACAAGTAACTCGAGAGGGAGGAGCTCAGAGTTCCTCAAAGGTGTCAGGGGGAGAGAAAGACCTGCCGGACACAGGGACCCCCATACCAGGGGGAGGCCTCAACTCATATTTTCACCAGTCCTACTTGGTGAAAGGAACACTAATGCATTACCTTAATCATAAAAACCTAATTCCTCAGTCAAAGATATGTTCGTTTTGTTTTTTATTGCTGTGTAACAAATTACCATATACTTAGCAGCTAAAAACCACATACACGTGGGCCCTGGCCAGTTAGCTCAATTGGTTAAGAGCATCATCTGGAAATGACAAGGTTGCAGTTTCAATCCCAGGTCAGGGCACACATGGAAAGCAACCAATGATTGCATGAATGAGTGGAACAACAAATGAATGCTTCTCTTCCCCCTCCTCTCTTTCTCCCTTCCTCTCTCTGTCTCTTAAAACAAAAACAAAACAAAAAAACAACCTTGGCTGGGTCAGTTGGTTGGAGCATCAAATGGGAGCGTGGAGGTTGCTGGTTCCATCCCCTGGTCAGGGCACACACAGGAGCAGCTCCATGTTCCTGTCTCTCTCTCCCTGCCTCTCTCAACAAAAAACACATACACGTCTTATCTCACAGTCGACATGACCCAGGCATCTGCTCGTGCTTAGCTGGCCCCTTTGTTCAGGGTCTCCCTGGCTGTAATTAAAGTATCAGTTGAGCTACATTCTCATCTGAAGGTTTGAGTGGAGAAGAATCGGCTTCTGAGCACATCCGTATCATTGGCAGAACTCATTTTCTTGCGCTATAGGACTCCTGGGGGCTGGCTTCTTCAAGGGTAGCAGGAGACTGAAACTGTCTTCTCAGAATCATATTAACATAAGTATTTATAAGTACATATGTGATGACATAATCCATGGAGTGGTATCACCCTTGCCAGGTAACAGCTTAATCAGGAAAGTGATACTCCACCCACCACATGTGCCAGATTCTGTTGGCCGGAAACCCATCACAGTAAAGGGGAAGGGAATATCCATGATGTTACACAAAAGACCATGGGGGTCATCTTAGCATTCTGCTGCCACAGAGGACTTCATCTGGGTCATGGGGTGGTCTATACAGTTACAGAGCTTCCAACACGGCTCATCATCATTATCCTCTGCACTTGCCACCGTCATTATCAAAAAGGTCCCAGCCATATTTCATGCAGCTCAGAGCATCATTCAGTCTCCTCAAGGTGATCTGGGATATTACTATGCAGAAAGCAACTCCTCTTCTCTATCTCCAGGGATTTCCATGTATCATCCTGAGTCCACATTCCCGCTCACGTCTTGGAATCTTTGAGCTGGACCTAGTGGCTCTGGGCCGTCTCATTCTCTAAGTAGAAATGTTCCTGTCAGGGAGGGGTTACGTCAACTTTCGCCCATAACCTCTGAGCTTCCAGATTCCAAATGCTAATTTGCTCTGATTCAACGAATTCATCTCACAATCTTTTATCGCATGCCCACTGAATGTCAAGCGTTAAGCTTTCTCCTTCTCAGTAGCGTTGCTTCCAAGTCATATCCCTAGAATTTTCTCATTTTGCCCGTTTTAATTTGGATTCAGTGTCACTTTTTCCACATCCTATTTAACATCGAGTCCATTTTCAAAAGCAGAGTCTGCAGCTTTGAGGTGCTAGGGAAATAGAGCACCTCCCTGTCCCTCTCTTAGATTGCAGAGCGATGCATTAGCTAAGCTTTCTTCCTCCCTTCATTTTCCTTCACCTTTTTCTATCATTGAGATTCAAAACGGCTGCTTACCTTCTCAAACAAATAAAAAAAAAAACCTTTGGTACTTTAGTTGACTGTTCTTTGTTTTCTTTCTTTCTTTTTCCTTTCTCTCTTCTTATTTATTTATTTATTTATTTATTTTGCCTCTGATTTTCTAGAAATACCTTTCTGAAAGATTTCACTCACTCCAAAAGATTCAAGTGATTATTACTATATCATCAGTAATAATAATGATGATATTAATAACTAATATTGCTAGAGCCCTAATTATATTCCAAGGTCTTCTCTGAGATCTTTGTACACATTATTAGCCCATTGGAGCCTCACCTCAGAAATCAGAACACTACAACACAGAGAACTTAATTAACTTGCCAAATGTCACACAGACCATCAGAGACAGCAGGATTCATGCCCAAGCTGTCTAACTCCAAAGTTTATACCTTTTTTTAGTTTTGTTTTGTTTAGAGAGAGACAGGAGGAGAGAGACAGAGAGAGACGGGAACACTGAGCTGTTCTGTATGTGCCCAGACTGGGGATCGAACTGGTAACCTCTGTGCTTCAGGTTGATGCTCCAACCAACCAAGCATCCAGCCAGGATTTAATTTTTTTATTGATTGATTGATATCTAGAAAGAAAGAGAGAGAGAAGGGAGGGGGAAGGAAAGCATTCATTTGTTATTCCACTCAGGCGTGCACTCATCGGTTGCAAAGCCTACACTTTTAACTACTAGGCTATTCCATCTCTCTGCATAGAATATGGGGAACCTTTTGTGAAGATGGAATTTCATTTCCAGAAATCAACTCAGACTGCAGATGAGAGGCTAAGGTCATAACAAAACAAGGGGAGGGGGGGAGTACGTCTCCGCGCTCCCCGGAAATGCGAGGGAGGGTCAGCAAAGGAGGCTCTTTCTCTAACACCTCAAAGCTCTAGATATTGCTTTTAAGAAATCAGCTCAAATAAAATTGAAGGGGACAAAAGGTGACACTGAATCCAGATTAAAACAACGAGAGAAGGCAAAGCTACAGTGGAAGAGGTGTGTGTGGATGGATTGCGGCAGATTTGGTTCAAATCCTGGCTTGAGACTTAATATCCGGCTGAACGCTGGGGGTCAAGAAGGTCAGCCCAAAATTGTTTGATTGAATTCATGTTTATTCCTTATAGCAAGCTAGTAATCACAAGTGGATTTCTTTATATTCATTGAAACATTCGTCCTGCATGTTCTAGAAAGTGACATTTAATTGACTTTAGTCCTATCGCTTTATACTTTGCAAGACAACAAAATAAGGATACATTAAGTCATAAATAATATGTGATCATTAAATATGATACAATAGGACTCAAAGTTAGGCATTTCACTATATTTCTTTTTATAAAGGAGTTGAGCTTTCCGTCTTTTACTTTGTGATATTTGCTGGGGATATCCATTCCATTCATTCTGTAAAAGTTACTTATGCTTAAAAGGATAACGATATCTTCTAAGCTTCTACATGGCACCAGGCTCTCGGCTAAGCCCTGCCTGTCAAATGAGTTATCTAAACCAGACCTAATCTTTACCTTCCAGTGCTGACCCAGGTGAAATTGCCAATATTCAACCTTGTCTTAAACTTACAAGAATGGTCATTTCCTATGGTGCAACCTAGTAATAGGGCTATATATTAAATGATTACACAAACAGACATACAACTATAATTTGAGATAAGAATCATCAAGGCAAACTATGGGATCCTATGTAAAATGGGAGGGGGGTGGAGGTAAATTCTGATTTCAGGACAGTGTTGAGGAGATGCTTCTTCTCCAGCTCTGTTGGTTCCCAAGTGGTGAGAATTCCATTAATGAAAGAGTCCTGGCCTCCCTCCCCCTCCTCCACTGGAGAGTCATGGAGGGAACTGGTGCGAGCCTGTCCTTCCTTCCAGGAGTCCCCCACTGCAGAAATGTCTTCTGTGCTTGTGCCTTCATGCTTAGGGTTTCCTTTTCTTTTTTTTTCTTTTTTGCAAAATATATATACTATAACATTTACCATTTTGACCATTTTTAATTGTATGGCTCACTGGCATTAAGTACATTCACATTGTGTGCTACCAGCATCACCATTCATTTCTAGATCTTTTTTCATCTTCCCAAAATGAAACTCCGGACCTATAAAATAACTCTGATTCTCCCCTTCCCCCCAAACAATGGCAACCACCGTTCTTCTTCCTGTCTTTATGAGTTTGATTACTTCAGATAGGTGGAATCATACAGCATTTGCTGTGTGTGTATGTGTGTGTGTGTGTGTGAGAGAGAGAGAGAGACAGAGACAGAGACAGAGAGAGAAGGACAGAGAGGAAGGGAGAGAGATGAGAAGCATCAATTCTTCTTTGTAGCACCTTAGTTGTTCATTGATTGTTTTTTCATATGTGCCTTGACGGGGGGGGGGGGGGGTTACAGTAGACTGAGTGACCTCTTGCTCAAGCCAGCAGCCTTGGCTCAAGCTGGTGAACCTTGCCCAAACCAGATGAGCCCATGCTCAAGTTGGCAACCTCGGGGTTTTGAACCCAGGTCCTCCGTGTCTCAGTCCCAATGCTCTATCCACTGCACCACCACCTGGTCAGGCAGGCATTTGCTCCTTTTTGACTGGCTTATTTCACTTAGCAGAATGTCTTCAAAGTCCATCTGTGTTGTAGCAAGTATCAGAATTCCCTTCCTTGTGAAGGCTGAATAATATGCTATTGTAGGTTTATACCGCATTTTTATTATCCATTCCTTCACCGATGAACATTTCAGTTGCTTCCCCCTTCGACCGTTGTGATAAATGCAACTATGAACATAGGTGTGTAACTATCTATTCGAGTCCCTGGTTTTGATTCTTTGAGTACACATCCAGAAGTGGAATTACTAAGCTATGTGGCAATCCTATTTTTAAATTTTTGAGGAACTTTCATATTGTTCTCCATAGTGGCTATACCATTTTACATGACCGCCAGCAATATACAAGAATTCCAATTTCTCTACAACCTTGCCAACACATTTTTTTTTTTTTTGGTTAATAGCCATCATAATGGGTATTAAGTGTTACTGTGACTGTGGTTTGCATTTCCCTGATGATTCGCAATGTCTAGCATTCTTTCATGTGCTTATTGACTACCTGTATATCTTCTTTGAAGAAAAGTCTATTCAAGTCCTTTGTCCGTTTTTAAAAACTGGGTTGTCCACTTGTTATATTATAAGAATTCTTTTTTTTTTTTTTTTTTTTTTTTTTTGTATTTTTCTGAAGCTGGAAACGGGGAGAGACAGTCAGACAGACTCCCGCATGCACCCAACCGGGATCCACCCGGCACGTCCACCAGGGGCAACGCTCTGCCCACCAGGGGGCGATGCTCTGCCCATCCTGGGCATCGCTATGTTGCGACCAGAGCCACTCTAGCGCCTGAGGCAGAGGCCACAGAGCCATCCCCAGCGCCCGGGCCATCTTTGCTCCAATGGAGCCTTGGCTGCGGGAGGGGAAGAGAGAGACAGAGAGGAAGGAGAGAGGGAGGGATGGAGAAGCAGATGGGCGCCTCTCCCGTGTGCCCTGGCCGGGAATCGAACCTGGGACTTCTGCACGCCAGGCCGACGCTCTACCACTGAGCCAACCAGCCAGGGCTTGTAAGAATTCTTTATATAGTCTAGTTCTTAACTCCTTACCACATATGTAATTTGCAAATACTTTCTCCCATTCCATGGGTTGCATTTTCACTCTGTTGATAACGTCCTTTGGTGCACAAAAGTTTCTGATTTTCATTGTTCACTTATCTTTTTCTTTTGTTGCCTGTGCTTGGTATTATATCATGCTTAGGTTTACAGAGGCAGACCCAGCACTGGGGATCCTGTGGGGTCCAGTGCTGCCCATGTGTTTCGTTAATTCTGGGCTTAATATTAAGAATCTCATGTATCCACAGAAATGAGCCATATTTTCTAATACCAGCTTTTCCAGTTTAACAATGATGATATATTGTTCTCCATCTGAATCACTCCTTGCCTTTTAAAAAATTTGTTTGGTCCTCACGTATACCCTTCTCCCAATACCAAATGGAAGTTGGGACAGTGATTTTAGGGTGATACCTGAATGATGCACAGAAATTAACTAATTGAAGGGAAAAGAGAAGGGTAAATCATTCAAGGCAGAGGGAAGAGAATGTACAAACGCCCCATAGGAGAAGTACAGTGTCGTTAAGGAAATGAAAAAAGCATAAGAGGAGCTGAGAAAAGCAGAGAGAAGAGAACAAAGGGAATGGAGGGGAAGGTGAAGCCCCAGCCGGGAGCCCACATCAGCAGGACCCTGTAGGTAGGATATCATGTCTGCCCTTGACCACAGAGTTAAACCTGTTTTCTATGATCCCTAAAGGTTTTCACTCCCTGGTTACCCTTGTTCCTGGGTGTGAATAATGGAATCCTCAGATTCCACCCCCCAAAGTTGAGGATTCCTACTGAATGATACAGATAAGCATATCATTTTTGCTGCCAGCAAAGCCTTAGGTCAGAAATGCTTTAACTGACTAAGACGACTCCCTAATGTCAAAAATTGTGGGGAAATCACAGAGAAGAGGTAACACAAATTAAACTAATAAAATAGAATGATTGCATAGAGTGGGAAAAGATAGGACATCAAAATTCTTGCCCCTCTAAACTTGTAAAAAATTGAACTCTCAAACACAATAAATTCATTTAAAAAAATTAACTCTCCAAAATGTTTTTGGCCATTACAAATATAAGCACTTTTCCCTAGTCCTTGGGACAGCGTTAGAGGAAATGAACAAAGACAATGTTAATAACAACACTTTCCTCTGAGCGCTCAGTCAACCCACACTACCCAGGACTAGACAGAGCTACATCAGCACAAATAATCTAGAACTTCTGGTGGGGGGGGGGGAGTATACCACCATTATCCCTCTTTTGCAGATGAGACCACACAGGCATTAAAGAGGTGAAATGAATTACCAATTCATTTCAATTCTACTATGCCCACACTACTGCATAGTAGAAAGATTAAAAACCAGGTTTGTCTGAAGCCAGAGCACATGTTTCTAATCATCATGATAACAGCCTCACTTACATAAATCCTATTCCAGAGAATAGACTAGGCAGCTTTGGCCAGCTTAGGGATAAGACTCATCCTTAAATATGAGATTTTCGTGTTGATTTGTGCCATTATCCCACTAACTCCAGACCCTGATGACAGACCTCCGGAGTATGCGTGAAGTTCTTCTGAGTGACTGAGAACACAGAGGGAGAAAAGGTGGACTCACTATAAAGAAGGTGCATCTGGTGAGAAGAAAGAAGATGAGGAATGCAAGGAAGATGAAAAGAAGCTATTCCCTCCCCAAAGAGTGCCTATTTTCATTAACGCTATTGAGCCTGAACTCGCTTTTTCCACTCCAGTGATTTTCAACCTTTTTTTTTCCATGGCACAAACACACACTAATTACTAAGGTCAGTGCCCCTTACTAAATACAACCATTTTCATCTCATGGCACAAATAAATTAGTTACTAAGGAAGAAGAGGTCAGTAGAGTTAAAAAGAGATTAAAAGTGAAGTTTGGTCCTTTCTCACCCATTCACTCTTTAACACTAATTTATGGAGTGATTTCTCCGTACCAGGCACTGCCTTGCACATTTGGGATAGACCAGTGGACCACACAAAGTCCCCTTTCTGCGTGAAGTTCTACTGAAGGGAAGGAATGATAACCTATAAACAAAATTAATAGACTAGACACAAAAAGGTCTGAAATAAATCTTTTTTACCCCTCTATGATCCCAAATCTGGTCACTGCAAAAGCTAGCATTTACTAAATCAGGGGTCCCCAAACTTTTTACACAGGGGGCCAGTTCACTGTCTCTCAGACCGTTGGAGGGCCGGACTATAAAAAAAACTATGAACAAATTTCTATGCACACTGCACATATCTTATTTTAAAGTAAAACAACAAAATGGGAACAAATACAATATTTAAAATAAAGAACAAGTAAATTTAAATCAACAAACTGACCAACATTTCAATGGGAACTATGCTTCTCTCACTGACCACCAATGAAAGAGGTGCCCCTTCCAGAAGTGCGGCGGGGGCCGGATAAATGGCCTCAGGGGGCCGCATGTGGCCCGCGGGCCGTAGTTTGGGGACCCCTGTACTAAATGCTTGTTCTGTGACAGACTGAAATTTAGATGTCTGCCTCATTTAACTCACTTGAAACTCTACGAGGTGGGTGGACACTGTTATGATCCTTGTAATACAGATGGATCAGCAGAAGCTTAAAGAGGGGTCTGTCCAAAGGCCTCCAGCTACTACGCGGCAGATCCTGGACTTGAACCCAAGTAGCGTGATTCCAGAATCTGTCCTGGAAGCACCAGTGAGCGCTCTTGGTATTAACTTCCAGCTTACAGACAACAGAAACAGGCTCTATTTAATCAAACAGGAAAGGCATTATCAGAAGAGTCCCCAACAGCTTACATGGTCAAAGAAGAAACTGAAAATTAGACTTTGAAAATGGGGAAGAAGCAGGGGAGACAAGAAGGCCAAAATGATAGCTAAAAATCTCACCCTAAGAAGAGCCCACTAAAAGTGTCCCCAGTTCTGCAAAGCCCACCTCTTTGTGTCAGCAGCTCCCAATTCACGGTCCTAGGAAGGAGCACGGCATTGGCTGAACACAGGTCTAGAGCCCACACTCTATCCCAGGGATCCCCAAACCTTTTACACAGGGGGCCAGTTCACTGTCCCTCAGACCGTTGGAGGGTCGGACTATAAAAAAAAAACAACTATGAACAAATCTCTATGCACACTGCACATATCTTATTTTAAAGTTTTTTTTTTTTTTTTTTATGTATTTTTTTCTGAAGCTGGAAACGGGGAGAGACAGTCAGACAGACTCCCGCATGCGCCCGACCGGGATCCACCCGGCACGCCCACCAGGGGGCGATGCTCTGCCCACCAGGGGGCGATGCTCTGCCCACCAGGGGGCGATGCTCTGCCCCTCCAGGGCGACGCTCTGCCGCGACCAGAGCCACTCTAGCGCCTGGGGCAGAGGCCAAGGAGCCATCCCCAGCGCCCGGGCCATCTTTGCTCCAATGGAGCCTTGGCTGCAGGAGGGGAAGAGAGAGACAGAGAGGAAGGAGGGGGCGGGGGTGGAGAAGCAAATGGGCGCTTCTCCTGTGTGCCCTGGCAGGGAATCGTACCCGGGTCCCCCGCACGCCAGGCCGACGCTCTACCGCTGAGCCAACCGGCCAGGGCCACACATATCTTATTTTAAAGTAAAAAACAAAATGGGAACAAATACAATATTTAAAATAAAGAACAAGTAAATTTAAATCAACAAACTGACCAGTATTTCAATGGGAACTATGCTCCTCTCACTGACCACCAATGAAAGAGGTGTCCCTTCCGGAAGTGCGGCGAGGGCCGGATAAATGGCCTCAGGGGGCCGCATGTGGCCCGCGGGCCGTAGTTTGGGGACCCCTGCTCTATCCTCTAGAAATCATGCAAAACAAACACCTAGCCTTTCAGTCTCTGTCACAGAAGTAGCGACCAGGCCAGGCGCATCTCCAAGACAGTGTCCTGGTCAGGGGGGGGGGGGCTGCCTTCACAGGATTCTGTCCTATTGGTGCATCCCCGATTAGCTACTTAATGATTCTCTTCAAACAGACTCGACATTTTATTTAATTTATTTGAAAAGAAAAGTTGATTCTTTCTGCTGGAGAATATGGATTCGATGTGTTGGCTATATTTTGTCTCCTAGGAGTCATCCAAATAAACAAAACGCTGCAGATTTCTGAAGTTCACCCAGGAACCACCCAAGAGCATCCTGCACTCCAAGAGACCCACTCTAATGTAAGTACCACCTGCTCGTTTGCATGAGGTCACAATGATAAGGGACAAACGATGATGTCTAGAGTGACTACAGGAGGCGCAAGGCTTCTCACTAGAATTCAGTCGGGGCCTCTGGGAAACCCGCCTTTCGTGTCTCTCTCCTTTCTTATTTGGCCTTAAGCAAACCCCACAGCACCGCTGTTTCTTGGCGCACTCAACATGGGCGTTGGGTAACGAACACCGAATGCAAGCACAGCCCCTCCATGGATGGCAGACGTGAATGCCCTTCTCTGCATTTCCAAAAATACTATTTAGGCTGAACATTTATTTTCTTTTAGGAGACAGAATTCAATCTTCTAGACTCTCTCTATTTCCTCTTTCCCTGACCAACAGACTGACCAGATAAACAAACAAACATGAGCCTTACCAAAAAAAAAGGAGGAGAGGGAATGGGAGATGGAGGCAATTTTGTTCAGGATCTATACTCTGGCTTGCAGTTAAAGTGATGAGCAAATTTATTTACACAACATATATCCATCCACCTAGGACTACCTTCACTCCGCAAGAATATAAATAAACGCCACATAAAAAAAAATACGTTCTCTCTGCACAGAAAGTCCAGTAAACAGACCTGCTATGAATGCAAAGCAGGACACCCGAGGGAAGGAGAAAGGCCTTCGGAGGAATCTGAGCAGATGCTACACCCCTGCCCTGCTCATGCCCCCCTGCTTCTCTCTCTCCCTCTCTCTGATATCGATGTTCTTCTCTGAGGAGGAGATGCTACACCCCTGCCCTGCTCATGCCCCCCCCTTCTCTCTCTCCCTCTCTCTGATATCGATGTTCTTCTCTCTCCTCTCTCTCTCCCCTTCCCTCCCTGCCTTCCCTTCCCCTTCCCCTTCCTCTTCTTCCTCCTCCTTGTGCTCCGCCCCCATGCCCTCCCCCCTTCCTCCCTGCCTCCCCCTCCCCTTCCCCTTCCTCTTCTTCCTCCTCCTTGTGCTCCACCCCCACGCCCTCCCCCCTACCTCCCCTAGAGGAGGTAGCTGAGCTGGCCGCTGGAGAGTCCTGGACAGAGTCCCAGAGGTGCCGCATTGGGACAAGGGCCGCCATGCTGATTTTCCCAAAACTGCGGGAGCTGCTCCCAGCATCTCTGATCTTCCGCCCCAAGAAGCGGGCTGGCCACAGGAATGTGTCTCCAAGCAGTTAGTCATAAATCCTCCTACTTGAACATAGTTGACTGAATGAGATAATCAATTAATTACTAAGTCGCACTGCTCCAGACTAATACATATGCCGACACAGCAAGAAACTGGAAAGGCACAAGGGAAATGAAGAAAGTGAAGAGGCTTCCTCTGCAAGACGGGAGTATTGACTTTGAGAGCAGCACCAGTTCAGCAAACGTCTGTTTATTCAGACTAGAAGTAGCCAGGGAACTCAAAATAAGCAGAGAGATTTCTTGGAATTTTAAAAGAACAGCTAATGCTCTTAACCATAAGATGCTCAGGCCTTAGAAGAGTTTGGCATGCTCGCTGAATCAAAAGAGGATATTTTTTCCCTATAAAGTTTTGAAATAAAATGTGTTCCATCTTTCTGAAAATTAGCTATGTGGGTAATTTTTCTGGGGGCAGTTCTCAGTTAATGGGGCTATTCTGTCTACTAAATAGTCTATTTTACAGAGATTCCGGGGCACGGGGGCTGGAGGGTGAGGGAGGCGGGATGTAGGCCATACCCCGGGTTTTCACTAGGAACACTGCGTTCTCGTTTAAAGAGCACCGAACATGGAACCTAGGAACCTGGGTGGGAATCCTGGTTCTTCGGTTTATCACAAGTGCCGCTGTGAGGGCACGAGCCTCGGAGTTGCAGTCTGCGTGGTGGGATAACTACTGCATCTTCACAAAGCGGCCAAGGACGGAATAGGACAGGCTGTGTGTGAGTGCTTCACATGTTAGAAGCGGATTCAAATGCAAGGAACAATTACTGTCATTTATAACAGCAGACGCTCAGGTTTGAATGATTTCCTCATCTTCTCTCTCCTTCCCTCCCTCTCGCCCTCCTAGGGAGCATAATGATATTTGTGATGACTACTGCTCATGGAAATTACATCTCTCCGTTATTTCTTCCTACAGAATAAATTTCATCAAAATCCATTAAAATATTTTAGACAATATGCCTACTTTAAAAGTGTTATTAATCACTATTTTATTTCGAGATGTTGGCCTAAGGACAAAAAAGAATTAGACTTTAGACATTTTGTGAGGCAGTTTGAGAAGGAGGTGGATTTCATTAGACTTAGCCCACTTCTTTCAAGTTGTCAACAAACAGAAAGGCAGAGAGAGAGAGGAAATCGGACAACCATGAAATATCCAGCAAGTAAGTCAAGGTCAAGATCTCTAATGAGCTTATAAAGGTTGTAAACAGCTGAGAAGAGACTGTTTTGCCCACAAACTCAGTTTCTACCCAAGTGGCAAGTTTACACTCTGCTTAGTGTCAAAGAATGAAAATGTTTTAAAACTTTTTCTTATTATTCTTTGAGTCCTTATGGAATGGACATTGGAGAGATGATAGATAATAATAATAATAGATAGATATGCAGAGATGGATTCCATACAGATAGTCTTTCTACCCTTTCTGAAATGGCATAAGACAAAGGGACTTAAGAAGAAAAATATGTAATATGGCTGACTTAGAAGGGAGCTAAACAATAATCTCTATCCCACCTTTTAATTTTTAAGAAATAAGACATAAAACAGGTACATGAGCCTGACCAGGCAGTGGCACAGTGGACAGAGTGTTGGGATGGACACAAAAGGTCCAGGTTCAAAACCCCGAGGTCACTGGCTTGAGCACAGACTCACCAACTTGAGCACGGGGTCACTAGCTTGAGCATGGGATCATAGACATGACCTCATGGTCGCTGGCTTGAGCCCAAAATCACTGGTTTGAACCCAAGGTCACTGGCTTGAGCAAGGGGTCACTCACTCTGCTGTAGCCCCCCATCAAGGCACATATGAGAAGCAATCAATGAACAACTAAGGTGCTGCAACAAAAAATTAATGCTTCCCCTCTCTCTCTCTTCCTGTCTGTCTGTCCCTATCTGTCCCTCTCTCTGTGTCTCTCTTTCTCTCTCTCTCTCTCTCTCTCTCTCTCTCTCTCTCTCTCACACACACACACACACACACAAAAGAAAGAAAACGAGGTACATGAAAAGGTGCTTACCATCACTAATCATCAGGGAAGTGCAAATCAAAACCACAATGAGATATAGCCTCAAACTTGTTAGATGGCTATTCTCAAAAAGACAAAATTTAACAAATGCAGATAAGGATATGGAGAAAAGAGAACCCCTGTGCACTCTTGATGAGAATATAAACTGGTAGAGTCACAAGAGAAAACAGTATTGAGATTTCTCAGAAAATTAAAACAACTACCATATGGCCCAGCAATTCTACTGCTGTGTATATGTCCAGAGAAAATGAAGTCAGTATTTTGAAGAGATATCTGCATTCCCATATTCATTACAGGATAATTCACAATAGCCAACATACAGAAATAACCTAAGTGTCTACTGATTGATGAATTGGTGCAAAAAATGTGATATATAGATACAATGAGCCCTGGCCGGTTGGCTCAGTGGTAGAGCGTTGGCCTGGCATGCAGGAGTCCCGGGTTCGATTCCCAGCCAGGGCACACAGGGGAAGCGCCCATCTGCTTCTCCACTCCTCCCCCTCTCCTTCCTCTCTGTCTCTCTCTTCCCTTCCTGCAGCCAAGGCTCCATTGGAGCAAAGTTGGCCCAGGCGCTGAGGATGGTTCTATGGCCTCTGCCTCAGGTGCTAGAATGGCTCTGGATGCAACAGAGCAACGCCCCAGAGGGGCAGAGCATCGCCCCCCGGTGGGCATGCCGGGTGGATCCTGGTCGGGCGAATGCGGGAGTCTGTCTGACTGTCTCCCTATTTCCAGCTTCGGAAAAATGAAAATAAATAAATAAATAGATAGATACAATGAAATACTATACAACCTTAAAAAAGGAAATCCTTTTTTTTTTTTTTTTTTTTTTTTTTGCAAAGTGAAATATTCCAGGCAAAGAAAGACAAATGCTTATATGTGGAATCTTAAAAAAAAAGAAGTTAAACTCATAGAAATAAAAAATAGAAATGTGGTTGTCAGAGGCTGGGGAGAGGGGTCAAGAGAGACTGGTAAAAAAAGCACAAACTCTCAGTTAGAAGATGAAGAAGGTCTGAAGGTCTAATGTAAAACCTGGTGATTCTAGTTGATAACACAGTATTGTAGAACTGAAATTTGCTGAGAGAGTACAAGGTAAATGTTCTTACAAAAATAAAGGTAAAATGTGTGAGATGATAGAATGTTAATTTAATGGGGGAATTCTTTCACAGTGCATATTAAATCAAATTGTACACTTTAAAAATCTTACAGTTTTGTCAATTATGACTCAATAAAGCTGGAAAAAATAAAACCTAAAAAATAAAAAGGACCTGACCAGGTAGTGGTGCAGTGGATAGAGCATCAACCTGGAATGCTGAGGTTCCCGGTTGGAAACATTGAGGTCTCTGGCTTGAGCACAGGCTCACCAGCTTTAGCACAAGGTCGTTGGCTTGACCATGGGATCAACATGATGCCAATGTCACTAGCTTGAGCCCAAAGGTCGCTGTCTTGAGCCCATGGTTTCTGTCTTGAGCAAGGGGTCACTAGCTCAGCTTAAGCCCCCTGGTCAAGGCACGTACAAGAAGCAATCAATGAACAACTACAGTGAAGCATCTATGAGTTTATGCTTCTCACTTTCTCTCTCTTCCCTCTTTCCCCCTCTCAAAAATAATAATAATAATAATAAAAAGGAATTAATTTTATCCCAGGTCACAAAGCCAGTCCTGCAACTATTATTAATAATAGCTAACATTCCTTCAGCACTGACCATATGCCAGGCTTTGCACTAAGCTCTCTAGTTGTGGAATCTCTCTTAATATTCCCAGAACAATTAGAATGCCATCTACCGACAAGGAAACTGAGGCTCAGGAAAGGAACGCAACTCATCCAAGGTCGCTCAGCTGGTAAGACACAGTAACAGGATTAGAATCTGAGGGGTACACTGAGCTACACAGAGCCCAAGATTTCTGGTTTCCAATCTAGCACAAATTCCCTTCATATGTCTTAAGCTGAAGTTTTAATTGAAAACGTGTCTTTCATTCCAGAGGTTAACTGGAAAATTCCCCCTTTTTAATGAGCATATAGAAAAATAATCACCTCCTCAAATTGCATATTCCCTTTTGTCTCATAACATCTATTGCAAGAACCGAAGACTAGTTCAGCTGGAGCCGGGCTGCCCCTTAAATAAGTCATGCCCTGGCTGAGTCTGTACGGCTGTCACCATATACATAATAGAAGAGACAGTGTCAGGGAGCAGCCGACACTCACCTCCATGAGCACTTGTTTCCAAATTGCCCTTGACAGTTTACGAGCAGAGTGTTTTAAAGGAATGCATTAAATATTGGCACACGTGCTCGGAGAGTCTGCCCTTCCACTTCCTGGGGCAGGCACTTTGATTTCTCCCAGTTCCGTTTGGTTTTGCCTTTCCTACCAAAAGGAAGGAAGCTGAGAGCAACTCCTGGGGCAGCTGGTTTAGCTGCAGGCTGCTGCCCTGGCCTCTGAATAGTAGAACAGAACTATGAGTTGATGAGGTATATGGTCTCCGAGGCTAAGAGATATGGGTTCGAATCCAAGCTCTACCATTTCCCAGCCACGTGGCCCTCAGCAACTTTCTGAGCCTCACAGGGTTTCAACTATGGAATGGGGATACTACTGTCCTCCAGTGGTTACAGTAAGGACTACCTAAGTGTGTTAATAATAGCTAACATTTATTCAGTGCTCACTATATACCAGGTTCTTCAATAAACACTGAACATGTATGTTTTACTAGTATCATTCTCACCAAGAAGTAGGCAATATTATTAATCATCACAGAATACTGTATGCTACATCCTGTTCTCCCCATTGGATGTATGAAGACATGGTTCTAAGAGGCTCGGAGATTCTTCCAAGGCAGATAGGGGCACTGGGATCGAAGGCCAAGTCTGTCCTACTCTGAGTCCACACCACACTGACAAGCCCTTGAAACGTTCACCATCTAAATCCAACAGACCCTGCTGGCCTCCCTCCTCATCGTGATCTTGTAAGACCAGTGCTTCTCAAACTTGACTGTGCGCACAAGTCACCTGGAGAGCTTGTCAAATGCAGATTATGATTCATAGAGTCTGAGGTGGGAACGAGATTCTGTGTCTCTAACAAGCACCCCAGGCGATGCCACTGCTATTGGTGTGGGGACAACACTTTGAATAGCAAGAAGGGAGAGAACCCTTCAGCTCCTCCATGATTTTTCAGTCCTTACCACTTGAAACTAAGAGAGGCTTCTAAGGTTGTAGAATTGTGCCTGAATTAGTTTTGCCTTCTTTAGCTCTATGGAGTCAGACTTTCCAAACCAGCCCTGCCTCACCACCACCATCGCCATAATGCACACACCACACACATCCTCCAACCTCTCTTGCATTTCTGTCTTTTTGTACACATTTCATGAACACTCAAATTGTTATGGGCATATTTAACTCCAAAAGGGGAACTCCTCCAGAAGGTAAAATGCAGCAGCACCAGCAATTTACAAGTAAATAATGGCTTCAGTGATGACCAGGAACCTGATGACATTTGGTTGTGCTACCTGGGTAAACCCTTCACAAAGGATGCCCTTTCCCATTCTCAAATTTAAACCGAGGAGAAATAGTTAAGGGGCTACTTCATAAAGTAGCCCTCCCCTGCTAGCCCCTGACTTCAGAGCTCTGGCTTTCCTGTCCAGCTTCATATCCCTATCTGCTCCCCCACACCTTCTTTGTCCAGCTGTGTGAGTCTTTCAGATCCTTAACTGCCATGACCACTCCTACTTCAGGGCCTTTGACTATACTCTTCTGCTTTCTGGATTCTCTTCTCCCACCTGTAATTCCCTGGAGATCCCTCTGTCTCCAAGCCCAGACTCCTCCCATAGGACAGTCTGTGTTCAGGACACACTCACTGACAGTCCTCATCATTCCAAGAGGTTGATTTCATAATCTCTCCAGGTAGAACAACACTTTTTGGTAACCTGACAAGAAACAGACAAACCAATCAAGGTGAAAGAATGTCATAGTGGCTAGTAACCCAGGCCACCTCACACAAGCCACCAAAATGACCTCCATTATCACTCAGCCAAGGATTTCCTTCATGAGTCAATGCCAAGAGGTAAGACAGGTATGAATTCGTAAGCACAGCGTTCGTATGTGCTGGTGGCAACAATGCCCTTGGAAGAAACAATAGGCAGAAGACTCAATGCATCTCCTTTTGATCACAGTTCAAACATTTTGGATTATCTCCATTATTGTAAACTAAGAAACTTCTCCTCCTGGCTAGTTGGCTCAGTGGTAGAGCGTCGGCCTGGCGTGCAGGAGTCCTGGGTTCGATTCCCGGCCAGGGCACACAGGAGAAGCACCCATGTGCTTCTCCACCTCTCCCCCTCTCTTTCCTCTCTGTCTCTCTCTTCCCCTCTAGCAGCCAAGGCTCCATTGGAGCAAAGTTGGCCCGGGCACTGAGGATGGCTCCATGGCCACTGCCTCAGGCGCTAGAATGGCCCTGGTTACAACAGAGCAACGCCCCAGATGGGCAGAGCATCGCCCCCTGGTGGGCATGCCGGGTGGATCCCGGTTGGGTGCATGCAGGAGTCTGTCTGACTGCCTCCCCGTTTCCAACTTCAGAAAACTACCAAAAAAAAAAAAAAAAGAAAAGAAAAAGAAACTTCCCTGAATTCCCTTCTAAGATTTTCTCTTTCTTGTGATTGTGAAAGTGTCAAAACTGCAACATCACCGGCTCTTCAACATGCTTGAGTCTCCAAGTATCTCTCTGACAAAGATTTAGTTTTGCTGACCAGGTTATGCTTGCCTAATTCTACTGATTCAACACACAATGTTTATAATAACAAATTAAAATGAAAACACAGCATAATCTCTAGAACATAGAATCTCTCCCAGTTATAATTTGCTTCCTAATAATTACTATTATAAGCAAACACTTACTATGTGGCAGGTGCTGATCTAAGCACTTTTGATATAATAACGCATCAGATATTTTTAAATTTTTCCACTGATTGACAGAGAGAGAGAAAGGGAGGGGGGAGGGAGAGAAAGAGAGCAGCATCAACTTGTTCTATTTCGTTGCACACTCATTGATTGCTTCCCATTCTCGCCCTGACCAGGCATTGAACCTGTGACCTCAGTGTACTGAGACAGCGCTTTATCCACAGAGCCACTTGGCCAAGGCAAATATAATAACTCATTAAAATTCAAAATAACTCTAGGCCCTGGCCGGTTGGCTCAGTGGTAGAGCGTCGGCCTGGCATGCAGAAGTCCCGGGTTTGATTCCCAGCCAGGGCACACAGGAGAAGTGCCCATCTGCTTCTCCACCCCTCTCCCTCTCCTTCCTCTCTGTCTCTCTCTTCCCCTCCTACAGCCAGGGCTCCATTGGAGCAAAGTTGGCCCGGGCGCTGAGGATGGCTCTATGGCCTCTGCCTCAGGTGCTGGAATGGCTCTGGTTGCAACAGAGCAACACCCCAGATGGGCAGAGCATCGCCCCCTGGTGGGCATGCTGGGTGGATCCTGGTCAGGCACATATGGGAGTCTGTCTGACTGCCTCCCCTTTTCCAACTTCAGAAAAATGCAAAAAAAAAAAAATTCAAAATAACTCTAGACAAGGTACAATTACCTTCCCCAGTTGACAAATTAAGAAGCTGAGACAGAAAGAGGTAAAGTGATTCACCCAATGTCACACAGACAGTAAGGAATAGTGTTTGAATTTGAACTCGGGCTGTCTGGATCCCATAGTCTTTGATCACCAACCAATGTGACTCTTGTTTATGGGGCACATCGCCACACTTACTGCTTAACCTAACGATTCCTTCTTGTTTCAATTCTTTTGTCTCTTGCTCAGCACATCCCATCACATACCATTTCAAATGCCGTGGAAATTTGAAAGTGTGCTGTGAGGAAGAGAAACAGAGAGGATATCGTTCCAGTCTGGAGGTGAAGGGGGCTCTCACTGCGGAAGGAAACTCAAACTGGGGCCGGAGAAGTGAGGAGGGACCAAGAAGATGAGATCCGGGCTGGAAGAAAGTTTGAAGAACGTGGCCAGATCCCCAAAAGCAGGAAAGTGACTGGCACCTTCAAAGAACGGTTCTACAACCTTTGTGACTGGAACAGAGTCAGAGGAAAGCCATGGGGGGGGGGGGCAACTATTTCGAAAAATGTGGCAGTGAATCAGGACCAAGAACCAGTAACCGGAGAGATGTGAAGGAGTCAGGAAATAGTTTGTCTGGGGGATGGACAGTTGAATGTTTAAGGGGTGACTGCTTAGAGAAGGAATGAAGATGAAGACCAGGGAAGGAAATGGTGTTGTATTAAAAGCTCCCCAGATGATGCCCAGGAGCCTACGCTTCGGGGGTGAAAGGGGTACCGACTGGCGGGATCCTCAGGGAAACACAGAATGCAAGGATATTGAAATGGAGGGTAGATGACGGAGTGAACAGGAAAGAAGGGTAATGAAGGAATCCTTAAACTCTAACAACCAAACCTGTTATTTTCTCCGCAGATCCTCCTCCCACCTTCTCCCCCCATCGCTCGTAATGGAAGTCCATTGAGTGACAGAACCGCGGATAACAAAGCTGATACTGGAGGGACTAAGGATCAGCGTGTGTGAGTCACACAGCCGGACGACTTACACGGCTGTCTATCTCTGCCCCTTCTACCCTACAGGTCTACCCGTAGGAAGCTCTGACGGGGTGTGCCGCAGAGCAACATCACCCGTCCAGCCGCGGAGCCTCAACTCACACGGATCCCTTGAACAGGTCTTACTCGGGCAACCTCGTAAAGCTGCAGAATATAGCTCCTCTTTCTTTTATACGGGAAGTGTCAGGAGCCTCTCGAGCCATTTATTTGATGGAAAGGTTGCTAAATGTTACGGCAAACGGCCAAATCAATCTGGGTAATAGCCGAGTGTTGGTGTCTGCTGAACCCTAAGACCTCACCAACCTGCAAGGAGAAGTTTTCCTGACCTCCAGACCACGGTCTGAATAAGTATCGGGAACAGCAAGGTCACTGGGTGCAATGGACTCCGGCCTTGGGGGCAGGGGGTGTTCTAGCTTAGTCCTCATTCTGCTGCTAATTTGTGCGGCCTGAAGGAAATCAGTTATTCTCTCTGGGAAAGCTTTTACTAGAAGGGAAAAGAGCCCAATATAAGTAGCCCCAAGCATGTGCACCCAGACTTTAGAAGCAAGCGCCCCCTTTTCAGAATTGGGTGATGCCAGTGAATTCCTTCACAACCCTATCAGCTAACTGTGGCTACCATACGGCTTACTGCTGTGTACCAACCACAAAATCCCAGGGGCGTGCAACAATAAGAATTTATATAGCACGTGCATCTGCAATTCAGCTAATGCTGGCTCGGCTGCGCTGGCTGGTTTAATCCGGGCTTGGCTGGGGTGGCTGGCTCTGCTCCCGGGGCGTCTCCTCGTCCTCTGGCTCCGGCAGACTAGCCCCAGTATCGGCTTCTTGTGTGATGGCAGAGACGCAAGCGAGCAGGCAGGAACACAGAGGCCTCTCTTGAGGCGTAGGCTCAGAACCGGCACTCTGCGACTCCCATGTTATTCTGTTGGCCAAAGTACTTGTCTATGTGACCAAACCCAAAATTAAGGGGCAGGGAAATATACTCCATTCCTTTAACGCAAGGAACTCCAAAATCATGTGGGGCAGGGCATGCACAGAGAGGGAGCCAGTGAATTGCTCCACCTGTCCAACCCCACCTCCAGACCACTGTTCTCCCAACTACATTATGCCCCCACCTGGAACGGGCCCCCACCCACCTACCTACACTCTACCTATGCTACAGGTCCCAGACCAACAGCCCACCTTCTCCACCACGAACCCTCTTCCAGTCCCGCAGGTGACCACATGAGCGGATTCAGTCATCTGCTTTTAAGCACGTGCCTCCTGTCTCTCTGGCTGCTAGTGACAGACTCCTTAGAAGCCCCTATGCCTGGTGTCTGCTTCAGTGCCCAAGACGCTAGCTCAACAACTGGAGCTCAACCAACAGGGTTGGCTAGTAGATTAGGGGATGTGGTGTTGGTTCTCAGTTTTCCTAGAAGGGGAGGAAATGTTGATTGTCTGTGATATAACTGCCTTACCTAAAACCCCTGCAGAGCCAAATGGTGTGATTCCACTCCGAAGTCACTGAGTGGGAAACAACCTGTGGTTGACCAGAAGAGGGCACTGTACTTTCTCACAATGGCCCCGCAGTCACACTGGCTGGCGCACAGCGACACTGCTTGTGCATCACGAGACCCCCTTCAGCTTCTGCAAAGAACTGTTCCTTCTCCGGACAGCCCAGACCCAGCCCATGCAGTGGGGCCGAGGAGCAGACCACAGAGGGTCTCTCCAATCCCAAATCTCTCATGTCAACCATGACACCCAAACTCTCCACGTTGAAGAACACTTCCCTCTACACAAAGCTGCACAAAGATAAGTGGGGAGCATAAACCCACACATCCAGACCTCAATTTAGATTTGTCTGACCCATACCCAACTACAAATTTCATTTTGTAAAAGTAGGAAAATTAGGTAGAAGAGAAAACAAAAGGGAGGAAGAAAAGAAAAAGAGAGGAAGCCAAGAACATGACTCCCACTCACAATTAATTATATTGCATCCTAATAATACCCAGCTTTCAGGTGCCGGGAGGAAGCAATGACGAAACAGGTGTGGATGGGCCAGCCCAGTGTCTGCCACAGAGGCCAGTGCACGATCTCCTTTCTCCCACTCTCTTCATCTTCCCCCTTGGGCTCCTTCATTCTCAAGGTCTTCCTCACCTCTGGCTATAGGACCATACATGGAGGGTCTCAAAATAAGGACAGTCCAATCCCCACAGAGATGCCTCATCATCCTCCAGGGCCATTCCACGTTCCATTTTGCCACTTTCGTTCAAGCCAGAGGCAGCCCAGCCCCCTGCACACACCAGGCTGCCGATCCCTTCCCCCTCTCCCTGTTAAGTGCCCAGGAACCATTCTGCCCACACCTCCCAGCAGCAGCTGTCGCAGACACTGTAGACCTGCGAGCAGAATGCATTAGCGCCGTCACAGGTGCTGGTGCTCACCCTCCTCAGCACTCCCGCTTCGCAAGGCATCTGTGGGCTCTGGCAGAGAAAAGGGAGAGAGAGAGTCCAGCCTCCCCTGATGCCCCGCGGTGGCTCCTGTGGTCACCCGGAGCACATCAAAGTGGCTTCCTGGTGTTGCAAGCATGACCAGGAGCCTGGCGGAGATACTTCAGGCCGGACCGTGCCGCTCTGCTCAGAGTACAATTTAGCACTTTTCCCACACTGTTCTGGAAAGTAGGGACCTACAGAGATTCGGTAATTGGCATCCTATGTCCTAACGCGCCCTGATCCCCCCGCAGAGCGCCTTGTTATTCTAATTGCTTGGAGACCCATTTTCATATCCCAAGACCAGGAGCCAGAGACTGTAATAACCTGAAGGCAGCAGATGCTAAACTTTCTCATTACCTCTGCTCCGGACAAAACGAAGTTTTCCATTTTCACGGTAGTGGCAGGGCAGGACCATTCTAGGGACACCTATGATCGAAGAAGGACCCTTAGGCCAGGGTCCATAGGAGGAAGGGATTCATCGGGGTAACCCCAAAGTGGAATAAGCTGGCTTGGGAGGTTGTGGGCACTTGAGGGGTTTAAATAGACCCCTCAATCAAGTGAGAAACCAGGGCTTTATCTGTAGTCCTTCTTCCTCTCACCCTCACTGGCTCATCAGATCTGCACGTCCTGACGATGTTAACCTGCTAGAGAGCTCTTGAACCTCTCCCAGCCTCCACATCTCCCCTGAGCCACAGAGTCAGTTCATCCCTTACCTAGGTTACTCTCTGCACTGATACCCGCCCCCCGCCCCCGCCAGCCCTCTAAACCAGGGATCAGCAAACTACAGCTCACTGACCGAATCGGGCCTATCATTTGTTCTTGTTCTTGTAACTCAAGTTTTATTGGAACGCAGCCATGCCCCTTGGCTGACATGTTGTCTATGGCTGCTTTTTTTTTTTTTTTTTTTTACAGAGACAGAGAAGAGAGTCAGAGAGAGGGAGAGACAGGGACAGACAGACAGGAACGGAGAGAGATGAGAAGCATCAATCATCAGTTTTTTGTTGCAACACCTTACTTATTCATTGATTGCTTTCTCATCTGTGCCTTGTCCTTGGGCCTTCAGCAGACCGAGTAACCCCTTGCTCGAGCCAGTGACCTTGGGTCCAAGCTGATGAGCTTTTGCTCAAACCAGATGAGCCCACGCTCAAGCTGGCGACCTCAGGGTCTCGAACCTGGGTCTTCCGCATCCCAGTCAGATGCTCTATCCACTGCGCCACCGCCTGGTCAGGCTGTGGCTGCTTTTAATGCCACAGAGTTGAGCAGTTGCAAGAGACCATGTGGCCCACCAAGCAGAAAATATTTACTATCTGGCCCTTTAAGAAAACGCCTGCCAAGCTCTGGCCTAAACCACCACCGAGGTGAGTTCAAGTCACTGATCTCAGTCAAGATCCACCAACTGTTCCCCATACCAGGTAAGAAAAACGTGAATTCCTGAGCATACACGCAGCATCCTTTGTGAATCGGTCCTGAGCTGGTTCAGGAATTATTAATAGGCGGCCCTCAGGCTCCTTCTAGCGTATATCTTTTGTTGACCCACCCAAAGTTAAAAATATTAAATTAATTGCCAACTTTTAACAATTATAAGATTATACATAAAAATGCAGATTCTGACTTACGTTGAAAAGCAGGGCACTCTGGCGACACCTGGGCCCCAGTTCCACGTGGTGTCTGTCAACAGGCGCCTGTGCCCATGGACAATGACGGCCCACCAGGCCCCAGCACTGCCGAGTGCCCTACACCAAACCTGCTTCACCCAGGTCGGTCCTTCTTTCTTCACCAGCCAGCCCCCTTCCTACAGCTATTTCCTATGGTTAAACCAAAAGACTGAGCCCCCAAAGAAGCCATGCTCTCTCCCACCAACACCCTTTGCACATGCTAATCCCTTATACAGGTCTGCTAGGGCTGCCAGAACAAAGCACCTCGGCTGGCAGCTATGAGCAATACCAACGTATTCTCTCCCAGTTTTGGAGGCTGGAAGTCCAAGATCAGGGTGACAACAGCTTGATTCCTTCTGAGGCCTCTCTCCTGGGCTGGTAGATGCCATTTTCTCCCCGCACTTTCATGATCTTCCCTATGTATGCCTGCGTCCTAACCTCCTCTTCGTATATATAAATATACTGGGTCAGGGCCCACCGATGATCTCATTTACACTTAGCTACCTCTTAAGGGCCCTATCTCCAAATACAGTTGCATTCCTAGTTACTGGGAGCTAGAACTTCAACATACGAATTGGGAGAATACAATTCGGCCCCTAATAACTCTCTAGCAGGAATGCCCTCCCTTACCTTATTCATCTAACAAACGCTCACTCTCCTTTAAGAATCAGATCAAGCACCACCTTCCTGGTGAGGCTTCCACAGAAATCCCTTGTGAAAATACATCTTATACTTCTTTTTTATTTTTCTTATTTTTTTTCTTTTGACAGAGACAGAGAGAGAGTCAGAGAGAGGGACAGATAGGAAGGAAGAGAGACAAGAAGCTTCGTTGCGGCACCTTAGTTGTTCATTGATTGCTTTCTCATATGTGTCTTAACTGGTGGGCTATAGCAGAGTGAGTGACCCCTTGCTCAAGCCAGTGGGCTTGAAGACAGCAACCTTGGGCTTCAAGCCAGACACCTTTGGGCTCAAGCCAGCAACCCCATGCTCAAGCTGGTGAGCCTGCACTCAAGCCGGATAAGCCGGCGACCTCGGGGTTTCAAACCTGGGTCCTCCGCGTCCCAGTCAGATGTTCCATCCACTGCACCACCGCCTGGTCAGGCAGTCCGTCTTATATTTCTTTGTAACTTCTGCCTTCATTGGAGACCTATCCCCTGCCCTGTCATGATTTCATTCCCCACTTTTCCCATTGGAGGGAAATAACTACTCTTTTTCATCTCTAGTCATTCAGTAAACATCTGTTGGGGCCTCATCACATGTCAGGCACTACTGACACCACTAAAGAGTCAGCCATGGACAAGAAAGACAAAGCCCCTGCCGCCTGCAGAAAGTCTCTATGTCACTGAGGGAAAGGGACGTTAGATAAGAACATAAACAAAGTGGTAACTCTCACAGCACCATGGGCTCCTTGCTGTAGGTGTTTCAAAAGCACTGCATGAACGCTATGGGGGAATTTTCACAAGAGAGGTCTCGACATCTTAGAACATCTTTAGACATGGAGTGCTCTGATTTCATTGACTCCAAGTGGCTGAGCCAGTTATGAAGAATGTTAGGTAGCCTCCCCTTGTCCTGAAAACTGGTGTCCCTACTTTGGGTCACTTCATCCCAATATCCCTCCTTAAACCATGAGACTCAAACCCATCTCTAGGAGGAGACTTGAGACAAAGCCCACCACCGTCTCCCACAGCCCCTGCTCAGAACCCACAGAGCCACGCGCTGGCTGCCAGTGGTCAGACCCAGAGACGGGCTACAGTTTCCTGTGTGCAACGTTTGGGTAAATGTGTGAAGGACATGGGAGTGGGGCAGGTGACTAGGCCTAAGAAGACCCCCTCCATGTAAATGATACCCATTTTTAGGTGCACCAGTGACTTCACCAGCCTGTTAAGAAGTGAGGGACCATTTGCAGAAACTCTCTAGTAATGCATGAGATGTGCTACAAGTCACACTGGGATCCCCACTCTGCTAAAAGCACAAAGCCAGTGGGAACTCAGTATGGCCACCCACAATGGCCACTCTCTTCCAATTTCCCACGGGTTTGTTTCTTAAAGTGCTATTTGGGTACCACTCTATGTATTTTTTTTTTAAATACCTGTTAAAGAACATTTTAAGTAGATTAAAATGTAGGCACAAAATTCATTCGTGGAACTCTGTGTCCTCACATATTTCTTCCTACAGATGAAATTTAGAATCATCTTTGTCACATAAAAATTTGTTAAAGATTAATGTTAAATGTATAAGTTAGCAGGAACTGGCTTAACATTTGGGGCACCCCATTCTAGAACACATCTAGTGGCTTTTTACAATATTTAGTACATTTCATAAATAGACTCCAATATGTCCTACAAATCGGTTACCTATTGCTAGGTGCTTTATATTATTGGTGACCGCTTTCAATGAAATCTTTTAAAATTATTTTGTTTTCTACCAGATTATTGTTGGTAAAGAAAAAGGAAAAATTCAGACAAACTATTGAATTCTCTTATTGCTGCTAATAGTTTTCAGTTGATTCAGAGAAATTTTCCATGTAGACTTGCCTATGCCTATCATTTTATGCAATGGTTATTTGCTATGTTCTTCCAATATTTATCCTTAGTTCATTTTCTCCCATCACTGCATTAGACAGCAATCCAAAGCACTTGTAAATAATGACAGAGAGAGTAGTTTCTTTCCATATTCAGTGGAAACACTCTAGTATCTCTCTGCATCAACAGCTGTAATATTGGTTGGCAGTTGTTTTGGTATAGATTGGGAGGAGGGGCATTTTGTTTTAAAAGGGCATTTTCAGATTCCAGTTGTCCTATATCAGTAATAAATGTCAGGTTTTATTATATAGTTTTAGGGATCTACCAAGATGATCTTGATATGTATACAATACTTTTTCTATGCCAGAGATTTCCATAACCTTTTACATTCCCGTGTCGTAGGCCCAGCAGTGAAATGACTGGATCAGAGGTACAGACATTTGAAGGTTCTTCACGCATTTTGTCAAACTGTATCCCCAAAGAATAGAGCTAATTGACACTCCCCCAGCAGTGGACAGAAATGTCCATTATACTGAACTCTCACCAGCACTGTGTTTTAACAACTAAAATCTCTTGTCAACTGATACAACTAGTGAATGTCGGCTATAAAATACACAAGAGAGAACACCCTTTCCCACTCTCCTACTGCGACACTGAACAAATAATTGTTGGTCCTCAGGTTTATGGTACCTGCAGACATTTCATAAAGATTTTAACACAATTCTCTGGAAGAGTCCTTAAGAAATGCCTAGTGCAATGACTGAGAAACATTTTGAGGTCACAGAACTATAATTATCTGAAAAAGTTATGGACCCTCTCTGCCCCTCTCCCCTCAAAAATGTGCTCACATGAAATTCCCTTCCACAGATTTCTGAAGATTCCCAGATCTCCCGAAGCTCACAGTGGGTGTCAGAGACATCTGACCTATCCCAACACCTCCATTTTACAGATAAGGAAAACCGAGGCGGGAAATGCCTGCTTCGGTTAAAAACTAAAAGGAAACTATTGTTTTACCTGTTTTAAATACTTTTCCAAAAATATTACTTTCCTGAAAATATTTGAGGTAAAAAGCTTATGTTGGTTTTCTACCAAAATGAAAGATGTTTTCTTCCTCTATTTTTTTAATAATTGATTTTAGAGAGAGAGAGGGAGAAACATCAATTTGTTGTTCCACTTATTTATACTTTCGTAGGTTGATTCTTGTTGGTGCCCTGACTAGGGATCAAACCCGCAACCTTCGTATATCGGGACAGCGCTCTAACTAACTGAACTACCTAGCCAGGGCCCAAAGATACTTTCATTTTGGAAGAGGAAACCACTTTGGAAAACAGCAGCATTAGCGAACTAGCTGTGAGGATTCCTGAGGCGAGCACCTGAAGGGAATCCATGTGCGTTCTCACGGGGCCAGTGGAAAAGGCACCTGAGCAGAAGAAGTGGGAGGAGCCAGGGTCTGCGGCCAACAGGCCGGAGAGCCAGGGGCCGTCCTCAGATAACTCATACACCCTGAGAGCCTCAGTTTTCCCATCTGTAAAATAGGGAATAGCATTGTAGCTTGTGGGGGCTGTGTGTGTGTGTGTTGAAGGCTGCATGGATGTGTGTTGTTGGTATGTGGGGTGTACATTGAGTGGGAGAGAGCTGTTTGTGAATCTGGACGTGGGTTGTGTGTATGAGGTGTGTGGGGGGAGGGGGGACACGTGTGCACGTGTGTGTGTGTGTGTGTGTGTGTTGGAAACAAAGCAGAAGGCCAGGCTGAGCCAGACTGTGGAAGGCACAGCAGATGCCGACGGTGCTCCCCTGACAGCCCTTCTTCAATGCGGGACTCCGGCCTCCAAATGCCCGCACGGGCACCACTTTGCCTGCGCCTGCGCTGAGCTGGGAACCCCTTGGCCCCACCCTTCGCTGGCTAGAAGTGCCACTGAATTCATGCTCCCCACCTTCCGGGGTCCCCAGTCAATGACGGATGAAGGCTAGAGAAGAAGCACCCTGGTTCCTCCCCCTGGGAAGATGGCTGTGAAGTACGTGCCTCCCCAGAGCTCCCCCAGCAGGGTCGCCCCCCACCGCCTAGGGTGCTAAATGATTCTGCTTGACCTTGACCCTCTGCTGTTTGCTTTCCCTTTGCCTGATTCACTTCCACGCCCCAGAGGGGTGCTTCTTAAGATCCTTCCCAGATGAAGGACCTGTTCTCACATCCGTGACCCCATCGGTCCATTGCTGGGTAAACTCCAGCTAACAGAGTCGGATCAGCCATTCTGAACTTGACATTGTGGGCAAGGCACAGTTGTGAGGGTCATCAATGGGGCACCACACAATCTGGGTAGGTGTTTAAAAAATTTAAATGAGCCCAAAAACTCCAGCACTGTCTTAGGACACACAATCCATACCCTGAGGGAGGTGCGTGAAGCCCCCCAATCAAGGAAGGGTATCTGCCTCCGGGCCAGGCAGGGGTGGTGTCACCCTCCAGGGGCCCCTGAGATTCCAGCACATGCAGGCGACTCATCGGAGGCCGCAGAGCCAGGAGCAGCCAGGCCGACACCCCGGTCTAGGCAGCCTGCTGCTCAGCCCGTTCTCACCGGATGTTCTCCAGTAACACCTTCTAAATCACTTTGTCCAGACTAGCCCCGAACAGGACCCTCGGCCCACTCACAGCCTGTCGGTCGGAGCCGCCGTGACTGGCGGACGCGGTCACTTCTGTCACTTCCCCTCAGGCTCCACTTGGAAAAGGGAGACCGAAGCCAGGTCTTGCCCGCGGACAGGAGCCAGAGGCCTGTTTCCACGCAAGTCGGGCAGCTGCTGGCGAAGCTGCTTTAAAGGTGGGAATCTGGGCCATTACAAGCTCCTGGTCTTGCCTGTGTGGCTCTCCCGGGGAGCGTCAGCGCTGTCAGGCGGGGAGGGGGGAGCCCCGAGGCTGTCACCTGCTGAGCGTGATGGACAACACAGCCTTCCTGGCTGAGGCGCCCCTGAAATTTTCCTGTGTCAGTCCTGTCCTTCCACATGAGTGAGCCAGGACGGAGCCGCCGCCTCCGGACGGCTGGAGGAGGGCCTCAGAGCAGCGAGGCGCAGGTGGGAAGCGAGGAGACTGAGTAAGGAAACGAGACACCTCGATGCCAACAGGATGGAGGGGACCCACCCTCCCCCGTTGTTGGGCCGCCAAGTCTCCCCAAGGGGCCTGCTTCCTACCGACCCTGGAAAGGCTGATATCACCGAAGTAGAAGGAGGCAATGCCACCTGTTTCATGGCATTGCTGAGGGCTTTAATGAAACAATGAACGGGATGCCTGACACATACTATTTATTACAGATGCTCCTCAACTTACAACAGGGTAACATCCCGTTAAACCCATTGTAGGCTGAAAACATCAGAAGTCGAAAAGGCATTTAATACACCTCACCTATCAAACGTCATAGCTTAGCCTGGCTTCCCTTAAACATGCTCGGAACACTTACATTAGCCTCCAGTTAGACAAAATCATCTCACAGAAAGCCTATTCTATAATTAAGTGTTCAATATCTCGCGTACTAGTTATGCGTGCCACGTTCACACAACCACAGTGTTGAAAGATTGTAAGTGGAACCATCATAAGCCAGGCAACTGGCTGTCTTCTTGTCATTCCCCCTTTTCATAACTGACACTTTGGCAGCACTTACTACGTGTCAGGCACCTGAAGTCCTCAACAACCCTATGAAGCAGGTCCTGCAATTCATCCTGTTTTCTAGATTTGCAAAATTGAGTCAGAGAGGTTTCATAAGCACCAGGAGTTCCCACGCGAGCGGGGGGGAGGGGGGGCGTGGGCGGGAGCCCTGCATCTGCTCGTCACTAGTCTACTTCCTCCCCACTCATGGGAAAAACGAGAAGGCCACCTTTCCTAGGAAGAACACGTGTGGATCATGAGGCATGGGTCATGTTCCTCTCTCGTTTATGCCAGTTTCAAGACATAAGGCTGCAGTAGTGTCATTGGTGTTATATTTTATAACTCTTGCTTTCAAACCAAATCAACCAAAATAACGGCACTGTGCAGTTAGGGCTGGCAAGGGGTGGACCGTGAACCGGCAGCATCAGCCTCACCTGGGAACTTGTTTGAATGCAGACTCTCGGGCCCTGGCCCAGACCTGCTGAATCAGAAATTCTGAGGCTGGAGTCCAAGCACCGTGTGTTACCAAGTCCTGTGGACGACGCCCCTGGACAGTGAAATCTGAGCACCCCTGTGATGGGAGGCTGGCAGAGGGACTGGATATTCTCATCCTGCAGTAACTACAAAGCATGAAGACATACACAATTATAAGACTGTTACTGTTTTAGTTCCAGCTGGGGTTGGTAGAAGATAGGGGTTAGTGGATATAGTCCTTGAGGACAGACAAATTCATTCATTCATTCATTCATTCATTCCATCAGTGCCTATTTTCTGAGCATAGGCTATGCACCAGGCACATGCCACTGAATAGCAGCATATAGTTAAGAAGACAGATGTGTGAGGTTCCTACTTTTACAGTCTAACAATATAGTTGAGAGGCAGTCAGGTAACACATAATTACATAGTTATTAAGTTGCGCTTGTAGGAAGGCATATAAAAGAGAAAAGAAGTGAATCAGGAAAGCATAATAGAGGCTCTGATCTAACCTTGGAAGTCAGAAGCAGCCTCTCTGGGAAAGTGACATTGGAGGCAAGACACTGTTTCTTGAAGCGGTTTGGGATGAGATGACCATGAGGGGATGGGAACAAGCATCCCTGGTGGGGGAGCAGCCTGTACAAAGGCCCTGGGGCTGGAAGGTGTTCCCTGGGGGGTCTAAGGTGAGCCCTACCACAGTCCTTTGGACCAGTTTTTATGTGAATTGCCCCACCCGGGGTTCCCAAATTGTGTGATGAGCGAAGTCAGAACCTGCACCCAGGGCCCCATGTGATTCTAGCTTCTCTCAGGGGCCGCTCTTCTGAGCCATGACCCCAGGCAGAAGCTCATTTCCTTGCTGCCTGCCTAAGCCAGCAGGTGGAGAGTCTCGAGCTCCCATGTCACTGACGGGTAAGTTCTGCGTGAAGCCAGGAGCCCCACACTCACGGGAGACACCTGGGCTGTCCAGATGCAGCTCCCGTTCATCACTCCAGCTTTTCGTTTCCTCCTTATTCCTACTACTGAGGCCTCTCCTTCCCTTTTTCCAAGTTCAGTCACATTTCTTTTCTCTTGTTCTATTTTACCCAGTATTTTTCTGTAATTAAAGAGAGGCAGTAAGAGCAGATTTGCCACATCAGCTCAATCCACTCTGGTTCCTTTTAAAATCCCCCAAGTCCACATCGGGTTTCACTGCTGGGCACCTCCTGGGTGCTGTGGCCTCCGCAGCTGGACCTGAGCCACAAATGATTGTAATCTCATTGTAATCTCGACTTTCAGCGTTTCCCTGCTAAACTGCAAAGGCCAGGCAGGCACGGGCTTTCCGGCTCGCTCGCTAAAATTCCCGCGCCTAACACACTCTGTGACATATAAAAGGTGCTCAGTGAATACTTTTGAACAGATACATGTGTTCGATGTTAACCTTCATCCAATCCAACAAGGGGGATGGCAGTGCTCTTCTTTTAAAGAGGAGGATACTGAGGGGTTCAGATGTTAGGTAACTCACCGAGGGTGGATCGTAAAGTAAGATGCAGCAGGTCTTGGACCCCAAATTAGGCTCGCGGGGTCCGAAAAACCTCTCTTGTCCCTGCCTTAGACGGCCTCTCCCAGAGGCCTGGAACTGCAGGACGGCTAGAGGTGTAGGTGAGTGCGGTTGGATGGAAGACAGGGCTGCTTCTTTCTGCCCCGAGTCAGGCCAGTGTTGGCGGGATTGAAAAGGAAGGGCCTGAGCCCAGGAGCACGAGAGAGCCATCAGGTTGCTGCCAGAATGGGGGAAAGGCAGGCATCCCTGCACTGTCACAACAGAGAGGAGATGCTATCATCCTCATAACAAAGTTCCATCCCTTACAGAGAGAGCGCCACGCCTGCCCTGAAATGTAAAGGGCTGCAGGATCTGCCCGATGAGAAGTCAGCAGACTCAACCAGGCGCGCGTGCCCTCGGCCCCGCCCCTCCCCCAGCATGCAAAGCCCGCCTCTGAGGGCCACGCTGTTCCGGGAAGTCACAGGGACAGAGACCAGCAGTTCTCCCGGGCGCCCAGTCCAGGTGACCCACCTTCACTTTGTAAGACATTCAGAATTCTGAAACCTTGGTGGATTTGAAATAGTGGTTATTACTCTCAACATCATAAAAGTAGAGTGAAGAAAAAAAGCAGGGCATAAACTGTATTTCACGTTGATTTCTACCTTGGTTAAAAGCCAAATAAAAATATGTGCAGCATGAAGAGGACAAAATCTAAAGCAATCCACCAAAAGTGGAGGGAGTAGGACTCAAAGTGGCTTTTTCCCTTCGTTTTCTATATTGTCCTAATTTGGGCTTGGTGTTTGTTTTTTGTTCGTTTTTTTTAGTGAAGTGAAAGGCAGGGAGGCAGAGAGACAGACTCCCGCATGCACCCCGACCAGGATTCATCCAGTAAGCGCCCTACCGGGGGGGCGCTCTGCCCATCTGGTCCCGCTGCTTTGTTGCTCGGAAACCAAGACATCTCAGCGCCTGAGGCAAGGCCATGGAGCCATCCTCAGTGCCTGGGGCCATCTTACTCAAACCACTTGAGCCATGGCTGCAGGAAAGGAAGAGAGAGATAAAGAGAGAAGGAGGAGAGAAAGGGTAGAGAAGCAGATGGTCACTTCTCCTGTGTGCCCTGATCAGGAATCAAACCCAGGACTTCCACACACCGGGCTGATGCTCTACCGCTGAGCCAACCGGCCAGGGCCTGTCCGAATTTTCATTAAGGAACCTACCTCTTTTAAATAAAACAAAATTCCATTTTAAAGGAATATCGTGATGCTTGCTGAGTGGTTGTTAGCGGCCTATTTCATTCCACTTGACATAACCAAGGAAAGGCATATCATTAGTCTCGTTTCATAGGTGAGGGCATTAGGCTCGGACAGGCTGAATAACTTGACCAACCTGTGGCTGGTAAGTGCAAAGCCCACATTTAAAAATGAAATGGTCCAATCCAACCTGACTGCACATTGAAGTCATATGGGAAGCTTTTGAGAATCCTGATGTTCAGAACAAAACACAGAAAACTGGATCTTTCTGTGCAGGACCCAGGCACCGGTACTTTCATAATGTCCCCAGCGATGACAACGTGTAGCAGAGATCGAGAACTATTGTTCTCAAACCTGTGTGTTCAACCAGCATGCTATATAGTTGCTCAATATATGGGAACGTCTGTCTCCAATGAATGAGAAACATAAACAACTTTTTAAGAACCCTCAGCAACAACAAACATTGCCTGAGTGCCCAGTGGCTCTCAGGTCCTTGTCCACGTGTCCTCGTCCACGCATGGAGAGGGCTGGTCATCCAACTGTTGCAGTGCTCACCACCCTGAGTGGGAATGACAGCAGCAATGAGAAGAGACTCTTTTCTCTTTGGAACAAGTTTACTGGTTGAGCAGATCCTGGAAAGGAGTGGAGGACTTAAGCAACAAGGAGAGTCAGAGACTAAAGGGATATTTTCAGTGAACCAAGACCTGAGTGAATCAAGTCAACAGCACCTACCATTTAAAGGCGAACATACTCTTGTAGGGTAGTGACCCAGGCAGGGACAGAGGACAAGCTGCCTATTTATACTACTAAACAAGTCGGCATGGAAGAGGAAACTGAGGCCCCAGGGAGGGCCAGATGAACAGGTCTGAGACTGGTTCACGGGCAAGAGGTTTAAGCTAATGCACACATAGATAGTTGGAAGTTAGAGCACCAGGCTGGGGAGCAAAGACAAAGTTAGTGCAGAGTAATGACTCATAATATCTAGGAGAAAAACACGTTCGTGGAGCCCTTGCTGTGCATGGTTTGGATTACCGTTCCTCTCTCCTCCTTACTGTGGGCAGGGTATACTTCCCAGCCCCACCAGTTTGAGGGTTGTTCGTGTGACGCACTTTGGCCAGTGTGATGGGAGCAAAGGCTGATGTACACAAAAGCTCGTACTTGTGCGGGTAAGCTTGCCCTCTTGTGCTCCTGCCTTTCAACCTGGAAAGACCATGTCTTGGATCGCTGCTGGTGGTCCAAGGAGGATAAGAGATGTGGCACAGACCTGGGTCAACTGACAGTGATGGGGACAAAATTAGTCTAAATCAGCCAAATCATAGCACAGAAACCTACAGGTGCATGGGATGGGCAGAAGATGGACGCTACATTAATCAGGATTCTTCAGAGGAACAGAACCAATTGGTTATATACATTCCAAAGGCCTGAGAACCAGGAGAGCTCATGTCATAAAATTCCAGTCCAAGGGCAGAAGATCAGTGGCCCAGTTCATGCTGTCAAGCAGGCAAACTTCCCTCTGACTCAGCCTTTATGTTCTAACCAGGCCTTCAGCTGATAGATGAGGCCCACCCACATTAGGGAGAATAATCTGATTTCTTCAGTCTATTCATTTAGATGTTAATCTCATCCAGAAACACCCTCTCAAGACACACCCAGAATAGTGTTTGACCAAATATTCTGGGCACCCCACCCATGGTCCAGTCAAGTTGACACATAAAATTAATCTTCAGAGATGTTTTTCGTGGTATGCCACTGAAGGCGTTTGTTACACGGTGTTACTACAGCAAGAGCTGACTGAGAAACGTCGTTATCTCATTTCATCCTCTCCACAACCCAGGTAGATAAGCATTGTCACTGTCCCGATTTTATAGAGGTAGAAACCAAGTTTTAGGAAGGGGAAGTAACTTGCCTGGAAGCAGTAGGTGGCAGCTTTGGGTTTCTAATTTAGATCCCCCTTTAAAGACCATGCTTCAAACCACTATGCTATGTCACCTCCTTGGGTCTCTTCAGGGCAAGAGACCCAACAGCTGCCCCAGCAGTGACACTTTACTAGAGCTTTTGCCAAGGTCTGAGTTATTGTCCGACCAGGCAAAATTTATAAGCCAGAGAACATACATACAATGGAATACTACTCAGCCATAAGAAATGCTGACATATTACCATTTACGACAACATGGATGGACCCTGAGAACATTACACTGAGTGAAATAAGTAAATCAGAAAAGGCTAAGAACTACATGATTTCACACATAGGTGGGATGTAAAACTGAGGCTCATGGACACAGATAAAAGTAAAGTGGTTATGAGAGGGAGGGGTGTGGTGGGGGAAGAGGAAGAAGGAACAAATATACGGTGACCGAAAGTGATTTGACTTTGGGTGATGGGCACACAACACAATCAACAGTTCAACTGCGATGGAGATGTTCCCCTGAAACCTATGTACTTTTATTGATCAATGTCACCCCATTCAATTTAATTTCTAAATTAAAGAAGAAGGGAGGCCAGAAAACAGAGGCTATCAAGCGGTCAGAGTGACGCTGCTCTGGAAACTTCCCTCCCTGTGAAAGGACAACATGAGCACTGGGGTTATGTTCCCAATGGTCAAGATTTAACAGAGGGACTGGCGTCTCCAAAGCTTTATAAGCCATCCTGTCTGGACGGGAGCGTTAGCATCTCCAGAAGATGATGTAAGGTTTTAGCAAAGAAAATGACACAGGGTCTCATCCTTTACCACAGGGCTTCTCTCCCGAGTTCTGTTGATATCGAGAGCTTGATAATCCTTTGTTCAGGTGGTCTGTCCTGTGCACTGCGGGTGTTCAGCATCTACAAATTAGATGCCAACGGTATCTTGTAGATGTGACAACAAAAAGGATCTCCAGATATTATTCAATGTCCTTGGGGGACAAAATCACCCTTGGTAGAGAATTATAGTTTTAATATATTATCTCCCTGGATTTTTTTAAAATGTCACTGAGAATATCATGTAATTCATTGACTCCCATAGCTGGCTACACATCAGAATCATCTGAAGAGCTTTGGGAAATACAGATTCCATGGCCTTGCTCCAAGTCACTGAATCAGAACCTTTGGGTGGGAGGCCTGAGACTCTGTATTTTTAACAGACTCCCTGGGTGAGTCCTTTCAGCCAGCCCAGCCTCAGACGATGGGCCATTCATTGGGAGTCACGGTCTCTGGAGCCAGACTGACCAGGGATTGGAGGCCGGCTCCACACACTGAGACTGTGAAAATTTTAATGCTTTCTAGCGGCTAGGCACCTTCTGAAAAAACAGTGTTTCTTTCTATGTTAGGGGCATTTCTACCCTACAAGTCCTGCCTCCTCAAGAGAGAGGCCAGAAGACCTGCTTGCCCAGTTCTCTGAGCATCAGGTGCGCTCACGTGAAACATCATCTCAGAAGACAGCATCGTGAGGAAGCGGGCACTGGGCAGAATCCATCTTTCTGGATTCCGGGATTCCGGCAACAGTGGCGGTGGCAGCGGCCCACTCTTGGGGGATCGGAACAATGTTCTGACTCAGTACGTGAGCTGGGTGCCCATAACTAGCGACAGCAAGAGTGTAGTATTTAAAGACCAGCCCCTTGGCAGGGGGAAGGGGTGGAGGAGATTCCCAACAAGCCCAAACTCCAACCCTTTGAGAGGGTCTCTGTGTTCCCTCGTAACCTTTAATAAGATACCAAGAAAAGGTAACAGCTCTGAACCTCTTTCCTCATCTGGAAAATGGGGTGAATAATTTGCAGTATCAGGAATATAACATAGGTAGATGTCCAGAGCTTGGAGGCTGAGGTTGGACTGCCTGGATTCAAATCCCAACTCTGTCACTTACACTGTTGCTTTAGGCAGTTGACATCCACTTTCTAAACCTCAGTTTCCTAAGTACCGTGAAGATATTACTCATTTTATCCAGTGTTTCAAGGATCAAAAGGGAGAATTTAGGTGTTGCTTTGCACACATAAAGTGCTTAAAATGTTAGCTATTGTTATTGTTGGGCATTGGTACTGTAAATGTTTTACTTTCCATAAGACCTCTCTAACCCCATGCTGCAGGAAATCTAGTCCCTTTCATGATGTTCACAGGTCAAGCTATTACCACCACCATCTCTGCCCTGTGAGTCTCCTGCCTGGGGGGGGGGGGGGGGGGAGTGGGCTGGCCCTGCCCCAGCATGGTCTGGGACCTTTCGCATGTTAGGTGACTTCCAAGTTCTTGATTCGTGCAGGAAAAATTTCAAGACACAAGTCCAAGTGAAAGTAAGAGTAAGTTTATTAAAGTTTGGGGCAGTTAAGGCAAAGGAAGGGTCCCTGGGCACAGGATCAGGGGGTTAGCCCCGGAAGAGCTGCTGCTGCCCACTGCTCCCTGGGTGCAAGTCTGGTCAGGACCCTCAGAGTTTAGGATAGAAGAAGCAAAGTACCCTGAGGAAAAGGGAGCGTGCAGGTGTCTTTTGTCTCAAGGGTTTTGTCTGTTTTCAAGAGGTGAGAATTTTAGGGGAGGTCCCAGGGGAGGATCTCAAATAGAATGTTCATTAGCTGTCTTGATGTGTCATTTAGTGTGCTGTTGTATTAAAATGAACATAGAAGGGAGTCTGGGATCACTTTCTGGTTAGTTTTATCTTGGATTAGTCTGGCTCTAATTGTTTTTTTGTCCTTACTGTTATCTATCTCCCTGACTGAGGTAATTTAAACCACCTGCTCTTAGAGAGCTGGGTTAGAGAGGATAGATTTAGACCACCTGCTTTTAGGTATCTTCGGTTAGGGGAGATAGGTTTAAGCCACCTGCTCTTGGGTATCTTTGGTTAGGGATGGCTAGGGGCCTTTGAATTATCAGCTGGCTGTTAACTGCTCAGCCATTCTGGCCGTTTGTTCAGCCTTTCCTCTTGGTTTTCTCATGTCACTTGCCAGGGAATTTCCCTGTTTCTTACCAATCGGCCTCATTTCCAAACCCAACCAATCCTCACAAAATCCATGCTACTACTTCGTTCTCTGAACCTATCTAGCATCTGGCGATCCCCGCTGCATAATTTAGTACGTATTTAATTCTGCATGGCTGTGATCTCAGCATTTCATCCTGGATGTGCCTCATCTCAACAGCTACACTGTGGACTTCTCCAGGGTGGGTCCCTTGCCTCATATGTCTTGGTCAACTTCAAGGGGCTGAGGACTTAGGAGGAAAGAAAAGAAAAATGAGTCACAGTGAGTCGAGCAATTCAACAGATTCACTGCCAGATCACTGTCAGGTCACGAGAGCAGGGGAAGTCCGCGATGAAGCCAGGAGTGGGTTTCCAGGCAGCCCTGAATTCCACGCGGCAGAAAGACTCTGAGGCTGTTTGGTAATTTGCATACAGATGACATTCTGCAAAATGCAGGTGCTTGCCTTTTCACCACAGAGGCCAATTAAATGCTTTACATTTTAAAAGCAGACTCTTTAAGAAATGCCTGTGAGAACAATTAAGAACACACAAACACAGTAAATGAAACTGGAAGTTATCAAAAGCTACTGAACAAAAGTTGAAGAAAATGGCCTGTGGCCAAATGGGAGGAACCGGAGTCCAGGGGATCAGATTACAGACTAAGGAAGCCAATAGTCACAGGTCCCAGGCCCAGCAGAGCCTCTCATGGGCCAATAGTAAAATAGAGATAATAATAGTGCTTGCCTCGGAGGGTGGTTGTTAACTTGAATGTATTAATATATGTAAAGTAATTAAAACAGCGCCTAGCACTTAAGTGCTCAATAGCTGTTGCTTGCGATGATTACAGTGATTATTAAGGTAGTATTATATATATATATATATGCGCTCCAAAATAGTAGGGACCTTTTCCGCTTTGTTTTCCCAGCGTCCTCACACTTCCGGCACACAGGAGGAAACTCGACACACGTTTGTTGAATGATTGAATTAAATGGCATGCTTAGCTGGTGACCAATGATGATCTGGAGCAGCCTGCAGACCTGCTGCTCAAGTGCTTTCTGCGGCTCTTTCCTTCCCACAGCCAAGTCTCAGGAGCCCTTTATGAGTTTTAACCCCGGGGTGATAGCCTCAGGGAACCCCTCCCGGCTCACCCACTCAGCCTCTCCCCGGCCAAGGGTCCGTCTCCTCCAGGACAGATCCAGTCCTCTGGCACTGTGCCCAGCCCCTTTTGGACCTGCACATTCTGAGCCCTCCCCTGGCTCCACGCTGGGATTCTGGAATCTTACAGACCTCGGTTTAAATCCTGAGATGCAGCGTAGTCTTGCTGTGGCAGAGTGAAACGCTTGGCATGCTAATTACTAGAGGAATTCTGCTTGAGGCTTGAGTCTTTAGAAGAACAGCCCCTTGCCAGAAGGTGCCTCTGCTGAAGAAGTGGGGAAATAATGATTTTATCAACTACGTGCAGGAGTCTCAAAACCAGACTCAGAGCAGCAAGGGTCAACAGACCTTTAAGAAAGAGATCCACAGATTCACACTTCCCCTTGAATCCCTGTGGCAACCACATGCCTGTGGCCATCAAGCACCCTTTGCCCGGCCCCTTCTCCCTTCCTTTGACATAAAAGAAGCCTGAATTCTGGGCTGTCGGAAGATGGATTTCAGGAACCTCTAAGGCAGTTTCTCAATCAATAAACCTTTCTTTGCTCCCGACTCTGACATTCTGAATATTGGCCCTGAAGCGTTGAGCACACAGACTTTGAACCAGTAACACTGCTAACTCGTATCCTTGGACCATTTGCTTCATCTCTCTGACCTCAGTTTTTTCACCTGAAAAGTGTAATAGCAGGACCCGCTTACGGATGTAAACGCCTGTAACAAGCTCCGCACACCTTCTCCCCGTCAAAGGGGATGGCCCAGTGCCCAGTTCCCTCCCAGCCCGCTACTTCCACAATGTGGTGGACTCACTAGAGCCCCATAAAGACACTGGATGAGCCATTTGGCCAGCAAGAGCCTGGTGATTGAAATCACAGGCATCAAGTCTATTTCACCAAAAGAGAGGAAAACTTGACAATAAAACTGAGTTGTGGCAGGATGCTTGGAAAAGCTGTTTGCTGCAGCCTTAACGGGCAGGATATAAAGGCCACATCCTCAGAGGCCAGGGGACAGGTTTATTAATAGGATTAAAGCCAGCGGACCTGCGGGAGAGTCAGGGTGACTTATCAGTATGAAATAGTGTGTACTCGCGGATAAGATCACCCAAAGAGCAGCCAAGAGGCCTCTTTAGAAAAAAAAAAAATGGAACAGGCTAGTGGGGATAAGAAATCCCAGTGGTCCCCCAACACTGGGCCCTGGTCTTCTCCCGTAAGGATGGCTATATTGAGATCACCAGGGGTGGTGTGTCAAGTTCAGAAGCCAGACCCCACCCCTAGAGTTTCTAGTACAGTGACCGCACAGGGTCCCTGGGAATCCGTTAGCAATGTTAAAAGGATCGCATGTGATGATGCTGAACAGGCAGCCAAGTTTGGGATTGTTTGAGTTCCGAGGTGAGAATTGTTTTAGAACTAGTTGAGTAGCAATCTCAACACCTGGATTTATCCGTTCATTTCTTTAACAAATACCCAATACATGTTTTTGCTAAGAAATAAATAATAAGAAAACAAAATGGGCCCATTCCTCATTGAGCCTATAGTTGGCTAGTGGAGATATTGATCCAAGAGCCCCAACAATCATTCATTCATTCAAAAATGAAGTACTGACATTGTGCCAGGCTCCGTGCCAAGGACTTGGGATTTTGATTAGGCCCTGAACGTGGGAAGCAACAAGAAACTTGGGTATATTTTAGATTGCAGCGTACCCAAGGGAGGCATCGCTGTTTCTTTCTTCTTTTTCAGAATTATGTCTGATATTACTCCTGAGAGGGAAGAGGAATATATCTTACAATTCAGAGAGAAAAAAAAATTATATTTCCAAGATCAGAGTCCACAGGCTTGGCAGGGAGGGCTGCACAATTGAAAGACTGACAGTATGTTCTCAAATTATACTAATGAGGCAGAAAAAAAGTGAGGAGAGTAAGAGGGAAAAATAATAGTAGCGGCAGGAATAACATCTAACATATTAAGCACTTTACTCTATGCCAGGCACTGATCTCAGTGCCAAACAAACATTAAAAAGAAGAAGAAGAAGAAAAAAAAAATGCACAACGTTTTCATTTGCTCCTGGAGGGAGCAGCCAATGTAGTCGTCCCTCGGAAAGGTAATTCCACAACGGCATCAGTGGTTCTAAAAAGCGCTTCTGCCGTTTGACCGTGTTCTTTCTTTTCAGACCGAGCATCCTTCGGAACTGGCACAAAGGATTCATGCACAAAGACAGGCAGCCTTGGCTCATAATGGCGCAAAGCCTGCAAACAAGCTAAGTGTCCTACAAAAGGGGTTTGCTTAAATCACCTCTGGTGCATCCACATAACAGGAATGAGGCAACTCTCTCTCTGTACTGAGAGAGAACCCCTTCCGAGACAGAGCATTCAGTGAAACACGCAAGGTGCAGCAGAGTGTGGGGTATCTTTCCAAGTTTACGTCATGCGCGTGTATTAACTCCGCAAAAAAACAATTTGAAGCAATGTACCGAACTATTTATAGTGTGTAACCCAATAATCTAGGCAAGGACAAGAAAAGTGGAAAAAGAATTTTGGAGAAATGGTCACTGGTTTTGTTTGGGGTGTACACCGGTGGAGTTTTTCCCTCCCATTTTTCTACGTTTCTAAATGGAAAAAGATGTGTGGCAAAATGAGACACTTTTATCACCAAACACATTTTTTAAAAACATAATCATGAGCTCAGGGTCAAGATTTTTAAAACCTTATAATATATGTAAGAAGGGACCCAGGATCAAAAAACAAACATCTAGGAATGGCAGAAAGTGTCAAGGATATGGTTAGAAAGGTATAAATCCTCAAATAATTTGCCCCAAACCAAAACTCCAAGTACCTCTCAAAATTAAGTCTTAAAACATCATTCAGAGGTTTTAGTTTTAGGGTCTATGTTTAAAGTCTATTTTTAGGACTCTTTTCATTGCAATTGACAGGAACCCCAACTCCAAGGGGGTCACACAGAAAAAATGAGATTTATTGGTTTACAGAATTAAAAGGTCCAGGGGAAGGATTGACTTCCGGAAGAGCTTGGTTCTGAGGCTCTGCTGAATCTTGACTTACTTTCTCTGTCAGCTCAGCCTTCCCTGTGTGGGTTTTGGTGTCAGGCCACCCGTAGTGACTCCCGGAATCCTAGGATCACTCCACTTCTATGACACACCATCCTAGCGGGGAAAAAAGGACTCTGCTCCAACGGCTTGGGATCTGACCTAAATAAGCAGCTAGTAAGAGAACATTGCTTTCCATGCATTCAAAGGCCAAGGAAACACAGTCCCACAGTCCGTGGTTCTGTCTGGGGCGCTGCCATCGAAGACCCGGACCTGGCACCTTCAGGGGAACAAAAAGACTAGAGAGGCCACAAAGGAGACGGCGATCAGCTGGAAGCGGATATCCCAAAATCAATGACAGCCACTGATTTCGGAAGAAATTATTGAACCGATTACAAAACAGCAGATTCCATGGGGCTTAGAGACGAGTTGATCAATAAAACCCACCATAAGCTCATCAAGAGCTCGTTTGCCAAGGGCACTGCCTAGGATTACCGGGCTGGGACCATTTTAAAAACAGCACATGTCATGTTTAGAAGCATTTGAGAATTGGGAAACAAGTTCTCATGATAAATCTTTGGATAGGTAGGAGAAATGTGGCTGTGACTTAATAGCGGATTGGGTATCTGCACCGACCAAATGCTGACATCGTCATCATCTTCGTCATAAGAATGGCTATCCAGGGTGTTTACCAGGAGCCAAGAGCCAGGCTGTATCACAACCCTACCTCACTCAATCCTCTGAGCGATGCAGGAAGTAGTGATCAGTTCCCTTTTACAGATGAGAACGCTGTGGTTTCAGAGGCAAGAGAGCTTGTCAAGCTAGCAAACGATGCTGCTGGCATTCTGACCCAGATCTGTCCAGTTGCAAAACCTCTCCTAATAAACCTGCTCCTAGACTAATCTGGTATACTGTGAGTGTTCAGAGTCGGTGGCTGCTCTCACGTGTTGTCAGCGTTACTCAGAACAAAGCCCCAGAGTGGCCAGCAGCCCTGGCCAGGCTGTAGAGTATGCACATGACATTTCTGTGGACACCTCTCAGAAACCAAGCTTACGGCCCCCTTTATATGTTCCTCCACTAGTCAATAGATGTCTAAGTGCCCACTGTGTGCCAGTGGCTATGCTAGGTGCTCAGAATGCAGCTGTGGGCCAGACAGACACAGTGCCCTTCCTGGAAACGAGATCTGAGCTACAAGGATGGTGCATCTAACGCAGCTGGAGAAGTGCATTTACCGAACACCTCCTCTGCACCCACACGTAGAGAGGGTGAGGGCTGCCACCAGTAAATCAGACACAGCCCCTGCTCGGAAGGACTCATGGAGTAGAAGAGACACATCAGAACATGAGCTGGGTTGTTTTTACTTTTGTATTGGATTATTATTACTAACTGAACTTATTGAGCGCTTAGTATGTGTCAGGCACTACACTAATGATGTGACATGCATTAACTCACTCAATCTGCACAAACATCCTTTGAAGTGGGTACGCTGACTATCCCCATCCACAGCTGGTGAGTGACCGGGCTGCGACTCAAGCCCGAAGCTGTCCCTGGGCTCTCCTTTAACTCGCCACGCCAGTGTACCCACGGCACTCACTTCCGCTCCCTCATCAGCAGATGCCTCCAGACCCCAGATGACTCTCCTCAGTTTGTGCCTGAGTCTCCCGACTTTAGGGAAGCACCTTACTTGAACTACAGTCTATCAATAGCTGCAGTGACTGAAAAGTGTGTCACGTACAACAAAGAATATCTGTTCCCAGGGCACCTAGTGAGACGGAAATAGATCTGTTAAGAGTCTCCTATTCCACATTCCACTTGGAAGGTTAACCTTCAGGGTCAGCTTCCCCCTGAGCTTAAAACCAGGGGCATCAAAGTAATGAGGGGTGCGAGCACTCTGTGAGGTCTGGACTAATAACCTGTGAGCTTCCGTGCAGCCCCAAGCTCCTGTCACGTTGGTCAAAAGAAGTCCTGATCATTTAAAGAAAAAGGCTAACTGGTCAACATCCCACTATCAATTTATTTTTAGACCAACCTAAGTCATAACTCTATCCATTATTTTACCCCCCACACCTCCCTGTCCCTGCCACACACCCAACCACTGCCAGTCCTAGGATGTGAATGTCCAGCGGGTGTCCCCTGCCATGTAACTTTCCCTAAACAGCACTGCCGCAGCTGCAGATGTATCGTTATCTAGCTCCATAGAAAGCTCTTTCTGCTGACTCAGCTGACTGCTGGGTCGCTCCCTCAGGACCCCGTCTGCCACTGTGCCATCCCTTCCCCAAGCTCCTGTTCTCCAATCAGATCCTTCAGTTCATTTCAACAACGTTCCCCTGAGCCTCTGCTCTGGGCTGGGCACCAGGCTAGGCTAGGCTAGAAAGCTGAATGAGACCCAGCCTTTATATAAGATCCATACATTCATAGTTGGGAGGAAGAGGGAAAATGACTTATATCAAAATGCAAAATAAAAATATTAACATGTTTTCCATGCGGCACTATAAAGAAAAACAAGATAAAAAGGAAGGGTTATTGGCATTCCCGGTGGGAAGGGGTAGGAGATGACAAAAAGAAGTTTTGACAGAAGAAGGTTTTAAAGGTTGAATAGGAGTTTTCTAGGAAGAAAAAGAGAAAACAAATGCCAGAACTTGTAAAAGGGCATGTCTTGTGGGCCGGGGGAATGAGAAGAAGAAAAGAGAGCTACACATAAGTCGGCCAAGCGTTGGTGTTGAGCATGGGAGAGCAGGGTGGTGGGAGACGAGTGTGACAAACTGTTATGGCCCCCGACCACTTTGCCTGCTTAGTTTTGTAATATTTTTAGGTTTTGAAGGAATTTCACACTAACAGAGAAGTTGTTAGATTTGTATAAAGAACTCTCATATCCTTTTTCATCTAGTCCCCCCAAATCGTCAAGTTTCCCACATGAAGTATATCTTCTTTTCTCTCTATGTACAGATTTGTTTGTGGGTTTTTTGTTGTTGTTTTTTTGAGCCATTTGAGAGTGAGTTGAGGTCATAATATTTCTTTATACCTAAATATTTCATTGTCTATTTCCTTAGACCAGTGGTGCTCAGAGTGTGCGCCAGGGCGCACTGGTGCACCCTAGAAGATTTCCAGGTGTGCCCTATGGTATTCCAGAGAAATATGTGCCTGTTGGGGACCAAAAAACCAACAAAGTTTTTGGAGTTTAGATTTTGGGGGGACAGAGGTGTGGGGAATTGGCTGTAAGCTGACAGTCTGCCCAATCCCCCACCTCATTTGCCTGATTAGCTTGCAAAAGGCTGTTAAGCTGTGGTGCTGGATTGTTTACACTACCCCCCATGTTCCCCGGAAAGACTGGACGCAAGTTTCTTCCATCCTTTGTTTGGTGTAAAGATGATGTGTATGATGGGGGTTTTGGATTGATGATTAAACATAAGGAATTGTCTCTTGAAGCCTTTTGGATTTCTATAAAAGAACATGTGGCAATATCTAAAAAAGCTTTGAATGTTTTACTACAATTTTCAACATCCTATTTATGTGAATTAGGATTTTCTACCCTCAACACAATTAAGAGTAAAAAGAGAGGAATTCTTCAATGTATTGACAAGGAAATGAGAGTTTGCCTTTCAAATATATGCCCAAACATTGAAGAAACCGCTAGGACACATCAGGCTCATGTTTCTCATAAATACAAGAATGAAAAAACTTAACACATTTGTGCCGGGACCTACTGAATTTACTAAATCTTACTAAGAATGTATCTATATATATATAAAGATAACTTTTTTGTCGTTTTTTAATTTTTTAACCCCTCTTTTTTTACGAATTCTAAAAAGCATAACTCAAAAAATGTAACATAAAAATATTTTTTAATGTCAGAATAAATTTAATTTTGTCATATTTATTTCATTTAATTACCATAAAAGCACACTTACACTTTATATATTTTTTTCTTTAATATTTGACTTAATTATTATATATTTCTCAGAAATTTGTATATAGTGCGCCTACAATTATTTGTAGGGTTTTAAATGTGACCTGGCTTCAAAAAGTTTGAGAACCACTGCCTTAGACCAGTGTCATTTCCTTGGATAACATAAACTCAGAAAATTTATATTAACTTGGAACTATTATCTAAGACACAAACCTTATCCATATCTTACCAATTTTCCCAATAATTTCCTTTATAACAACAAAAAAGTTGAATACTCTATTTTATTTATTTTTTATTTTTTTGTGACAGAGTCAGAGAGAAGGACTGATAGGGACAGACAGACAGGAAGGGAGATGAAAAGCATCAATTCTTCATTGCAGCATCTTAGTTGTTCATTGATTGCTTTCTCATATGTGCCTTGACTAGGGGAGGGGCTACAGCAGAGCAAGTGACCCCTTGCTCAAGCCAGTGACCTTGGGCTTCAAGCCAGTGACCTCTGCACTCAAGCCAGTGACCCTGCGCTCAAACTGGTAAGCCTGCGCTCAAGCCAGATGAGACCGCACTCAAGCCAGCGACCTCGGGGTTTCGAACCTGGGTCCTCTGCATCCCAGTCTGATGCTCTGTCCACTGTACCATCACCTGGTCCGGCTATTGTATTATTTTATTAAATTTTTCTATTACAGTTGACATTTAATATTTTATATTAGTTTCAGGTGTACAGCACAGTAGTTAGACAATCATATACTTTACAAAGTGTTCCCTTTGATATTTCCAGTAACCCCAACACCATACATAATCACTACAATATTATTGACTATGTTCCTTATGCTGTACTTTGCACCCCCATGACTATTCTGTAACTACCAATTTGTACTTCTCAGTCCCTTCACCTTTTTCAACCTGTCTCCCAACCCCCTTCCCATCTGGCGATCATCAGTTGTTCTCTGTGTCTATAAGTCTGTTTCTGTCCCTTTTGTTAATTTATTTTGTTCTTTAGATTCCACATATAAGTGAAATCACATAATATTTTTCTTTCTTTGTTTCATTTATTTCACATAGCGTAATACCTTTTGGGTCCATCCGTATTGTTCACATGGTAAGATTTTTTTCTTTTATGGCTGAATAATATTCCATTGTATATATGTACCAAATCTTCTTGATCCAATTGTCTATTGATGAGCACTAAGGTTGCTTCCATATCTTGGCAATTGTGAATAACATTGCATTGAACACAGGGGTGCTTATATCTTTTTGAATTAGTATTTTGCATTTCTTCAGATAAATTCCCAGAAGTGGAATTGTTAAGTCATAAGGCAGTTTTATTTTTAATTTTTTTGAGGAACATCCATACTGCTTTCCACAGTGGCTGCACCAACCTACATTCCTACCAGCAGCGCACAAGGGTTCCCTTTTTTCCACATCTTCACCAACACTTGTTGCTTGTGGCTTTATTGATAGACATTCTGACAGGTGTAAGGTGATATCTCATTGTTGTTTTAATTTGTGTCTCTCTCATGATTAGTGACATTGAGCATCTTCTTCATATGTCTATTGGCCGTCTGCATGTCCTCTTTAAAGAAATGTCTAGGTCCTCTGCCCGTTTTTTTAAGTGGATTGTTCATATTTCTGGTGTTCAGAAGTATGAATTCTTTATAAATTTTGGATATTAACCCCTTATCTACCCACTCTATTTTAAATTGGAACCCCACCACTGTCAACACACCTTGGCCCTGTTTTGTTTTTCTTCACAGCCTTTTCCACTGTCTAACATATAAGATATGTTTCTTATTCTTTAATTGTCTCTTCTTCCCACCACCCCACTAGAATGTAAGTCCTATAAGGTCAAGATTCTAATTGATTTTGTTCACTGTCATATCCCCAATAACCAAAATAGTGCCTGGCACGTGGTAGTTGTTTGATAAATATTCTTTATACAACTAAATGGCCAAATCTGAAGGTATCTCTTCCCAACCTCCCCTTCCCTTTATTTTTTAAAAACAACATACCAATGGGATATTCGTGTCAAGAACTCTGAGGTTCCATGTTACTGCTTTCCCTCCCTTTAAAGAACTTTGGGTTCTTTATCCTTTTATATGAATGTAGTGTATATTGCAAGGGAAAGGGCTACCCAGGAACACTTAGGGCTTCTCTGAAGGCTAGTCCAAATCAACTGACTCCCCACTGGACGTCCGTTTAGATGAAAAAGTCTTTGAGGTACAAACAGAGTTGGCGTCTTTAGATCTAATGGAAAGAGTAAAAGAAAATCCCTAACTGGAAGGTCAATTTATAGATTCAACAGTTAAATCAAGCCATATCTTTAAGCACATGGGACACAAACTTGTATTAAATCAAAGACTTAGTCTGAGGTAAGCCCCCCTGGCTGGGAACTTGAGTTGGAGACATGTAATTAACACTAACCAGTCAGCACCAACTGCTTCAACTGAGAGTGGACAGATAGACCCCCCTTGCTATAATTTCCAGGGAGCTTGGGGATGCTCGCCTGCGAGTTGCAGAGATGGTGGGCTTCTTTCTGTCTGACGTCATTTCCTAAGACTCACCCTGGGCCCGTGACACTCAGGCCCCACCAGCCTCTTTGTGCTTCTGAAACACAAGGATGCTTCAAGGTCATTTATGCCTGTGCTCTACCCAGTTTCCCTTTGGACAGCTCAAATGTCACTTTCTCAGTGAGAACCTCTCTTTTACCCTATTTAGTTCTGTAAACCCTTATCCTCTGTGCCACCTGCTATACCCCCTATCCTCTTCCCTGTGTTATCCTTCCCCACGGCACATGCCATTGAACATACTGAACATTTTACTTAATCATTTATTCCCTTTCCTGTAGTAATATACAAGACCTGTGATGGCAGGGTCTTGCTTTTTTAAAATGTTTATTTATTAATCAGAGAGAGGCAGGGAGAGAGAGACAAAGAGACAGGAATGCCGAGCTGCTCCTGTATATGCCCTGACCAGGTATGGAACCGGTAACCTCTGCGCTTCGGGACAACGCTCCAACCAACAGAGCTATCTGGCCAGGGTGGCAGGGTCTGGCTTTTTCATTCAATACCACCTTCCCCGTCACCTAGAACAGTGTCTGGTATATATTAGTCATTCAAAACCTAGTTATTTAACTAACTAATTTGGTTAGTTGATTGATTAAGTAGTTAATTAAGTGGTTAGTTAACTAACTCTACTCCTGTGGCTGATGCAGTGTGGTCACCTGGCTACTAAACTCCATCAAAGCCTATGCTTTGTACTTGAGTTACCAAATTGAAGAAGAATCCCACAGGGAAACCCTTAGGCCAGATGTCACCGATATCCCACCTGAATCCTTGAAGTACATTAGTACCCTTGGGATAAAGTTCAAATTCTCTGTCCCTAGAGTTCTAATCTCTTGGGTCCCCACCCTTCACCACCCCCAATAGTTCCTCTACCCTCCGATAATCTATAACTTCTTCCCACTCCTCAAAGTCACTAGGTTCTTCGCACATGTACTGTCTCTCTTCCTCGAACAGTCCTCTACATCACCCCTTACTCTTCAGGCCTGGCCAACTCTTACTCACCAGCTTCTGCCCCTGTCACAGTACTCACCACACTCTGTGGTCACTGTCCCCTTGTGGGCTCCGTGAAGCCAGAACCTTTGCCTTCTTCCTCCCTGCTGTATCAATGTCTAGGGCGTTGCCAAACTCCTAGTTGGATATTTGCTAATTTGGACAAGGGTTATCACCCATTTCACAGAAGGAGATTAAGTAGAGTATAATGATAAGACCATGACCTTGAAGAAAAGCTCTGAGTTCAAATCCCAGCTCTTCCATTTAGTGGATGTGTAACCTTCAAAAGGTTTCTTAAGCTCTATGAATATTTTTCTTATTCAATAAAAGGTGAACATGGTAAATTCATAATCAATTTAGCACTGTTCTCATGGCTGGGAATATGGCAGTAAACCATAGATCCATCATGATATCTGACCCAAGTCCCACGGAATGGGAAGAAGCTGGCTACCTTGAGCACTAAAGGAAGAACATCAGAGGCAAATTGAGCACAAGACGCCGAGGCAGCGAGGCGGGAACAAGCTCGCGGTGTTCAGGGAAGAGGGAAAGCCAGCGGGGCAGCTGGCACTCTCAGAAGCAGCCTCCCGTGTCCGTATGAAGTACAGAGCCACAGCCCTGCTTTGGGCTGTGCACCCAGTGCTCCCCGTCCCCCCAGACCTGGATTCTGAGGTCCAGCTTCAGCTCTGAGAAGGACACTGCTTCTCCACTCATGTTTTCTCACTGGTCCTCGACCACAGTTGGCATCTCCCTCTGGCTGGCCACCCTGGACCTAATCTGGCTTTCTCTGTCCCCTACATCAGTGGCCATTGAGTGTCATTGCTCACTGGGTTTGCCTGGTTCTCAGGCTGAACATCTCTAAGGCAAGAATCAATGGGTAATGGGGAGATAAATAAAACGTGGGAGACAACATCTCCAGATCTTGATGCCACGGGAATCTAGTTAGCTCAGAGACTATAACAATTCCATATGCCTGTAACCTAGACTCTCTCCTCCCCTAACTCCACTTCCCCTAGATGCTCAACTCATGGCCTAGGCCCTGGTCGATAAACTGCGGCTCGCAAGCCACATGCGGCTCTTTGGCCCCTTGAGTGTGGCTCTTCCACAAAATACCACGTGCGGGCACTACCTTGATAAGGAATGTACCTACCTATATAGTTTAAGTTTAAAAAATTTGGCTCTCAAAAGAAATTTCAATCGTTGTACTGTTGATATTTGGCTCTGTTGACTAATGAGTTTGCCGACCACTGGCTAGCCCATTGGGTAGTTTATCTTTGATTACAGTCTGCTTCACTCTGATCCCTTTACAGGGATCTCTCAACAAGGGGCAATTCTGCCCCCAGAGGCCATTTGGCAATGGCTGCAGACACTTTTGGTTGTCACAGCTAGGGGGAAGGTGCTACTGGCATGTAGTGGATTGAGATCAGATCAGGTATGGTGCCAAAGATCCTATAACAACCAGGACAGCCTGCCCCCTACAAAAAATTTTCCTGCCTAAAAAGTCAACAGCACCAATGTTGAGAAACCCTAATTTTAAAGGAACCCTTCTCATACGCATGAACATTAAATATATATGTAAAGAGATGCTGAAATGTATCTGTATGCAAAGAAATGCAGATTAAAATATTAACCAGATATTTCACACCTCGTAAGCTGACAAAGTTCAAAAAGAACAAGTATTGGGAGGAATGTGGGGACATAGGGACCTTCAGGCATGGCTGGTAGCAGTGGACTCTGGTGTGCCCCAAACAGCCTGTTACTATTTGGTCACACTAAGAGTCACACACCCAATGACCAGTAGTAGTTCTGCAAGAAATTCTTACCAAGCTCCTCAAAAGGACATATATGAAGATAATTATTGCAACGTTATTTGTGGTTTCAGGAAGTTGGAGGCTCCAACAGTGTCCATCACTGGGGAAGCAGGCAAGTAAAGGTGGATGAATGGACAGCATGGACTATTAAAAGTGATTTTTAGATACACAGCGGTAGGGAAGGACCTTACAACTATAATGGGGGGGGGACATAAAAAACAGCATGCAGTCATTAATACAATTCCACATACATCATTCTTTTTTAAATGTACACATTAGGAGAGTACATTGATACAAGTACTTTGGGAAATTGTTTGATACTAAACAGATACTAAAGCCAAACATAAAAACTACGACTGAGCAATTCCACTCCTAAAAGTATGCCCAAGAGAAATGAGTGTGTCACCAAAACACATGTACAATACAAGCATGTTCACAGCAGTTTGATTCATAATAGCACCCCAAAACTTACAACGGCCAGTTGTTAACAAATAGAGATAAATCCATATAATGGAATACTATATAGCAATGAAAATGGAAAAACTATAACTATATGCAACATGATATCATAGACATAATGATCAGCATTATTAAGAAGCCAGATGCAAAGAGTACATACTATGTGATTCCTTTAATGAAGTTCAAAATCTGACAAAACTAATTGATAATTTTAGAGATCATTATAGTAGTTCCCCTTGGGGATGACAGACTTTAAGAGTTCACAAGGAAGGTTTCTACAGTGCTGGAAATGTTCATCTCGCTCTTGGTGGTGATTATGCAGGGATCTATACATATGCAAAGAATCAAGCTACCATGTAAGATTTGTGCTCTTTATGTTAATTATAACTAAAAATAAAATGTGGAGGGAGCACTCTCTCAAAAGACATAGATTCACCTGACAATGCCAAGGACTGTCAAACATGCAGTGCAGTTAGAAATTCCCGTACACCACTCACAGGGATGCAAAATGCACAGCTGCCCTGTAAAACAGTCGGGCAATTTCTCAGAAAGTTAAACATACACTTACAATATGGCCCAGTAATCCCACTCTTGAGTGTTCTAAAGAAATGAAAACTTATTATGTTCTCACAAAAACCTGTACACAGATACACAAATGTTTCTAGCAGCTTCATTCATAATCACCAAAGCCTGGAGGCCATCCAAATGTCCTTCAGTGAGTGAATGGATAAACAAACCTCTCCACCGCAGAACATGACTCAGCAAAAAGAGGAACAAATGGCTGACACAGGCAGCAACCTGAATGCATCTCAAAGGCTTTCTCCCGAGTGAAAGTTCCCAGTCTCGAAGTGTTACAGACTGCACACACCCATTTATATGACTTTCTTAAAAAGACAAAGTCAGGCCCTGGCTGGTTGGCTCAGCGGTAGAGCGCCAGCCTAGCGTGCGGGGGACCCGGGTTCGATTCCCGGCCAGGGCACATAGGAGAAGTGCCCATTTGCTTCTCCACCCCCCACTCCTTCCTCTCTGTCTCTCTCTTCTCCTCCCGCAGCCAAGGCTCCACTGGAGCAAGGATGGCCCGGGCACTGGGGATGGCTCCTTGGCCTCTGCCCCAGGCACTAGAGTGGCTCTGGTCGCGGCAGAGTGAGTCCCCGGAGGGGCAGAGCATCGCCCCCTGGTGGGAAGAGCGTCGCCCCTGGTGGGCGTGCCGGGTGGATCCCGGTCGGGCGCATGCGGGAGTCTGTCTGACTGTCTCTCCCCGTTTCCAGCTTCAGAAAAATACAAAAAAAAAAAAAGACAAAGTCATACCGGAGGAGACAGAGCAGTAGTGGCAGGGGTTGTGGGAGGAAGAAAGGAAGACCACAAAGAAGGAAAACAGAGGAATCCTCTGAGGCAATGATAGTGTTCCGTGTCCTGACTGTGCTGGGAGTAGCTACATGAATCTATAATGTATTAAAATTTATAGGTCGATATAACAAACAAAAAGACAACAGTACTGTATGATAATTTAAGATATAAAATAAATAAGATATTGATTCAGAGTCCTATTCCACAATTAATAAAGAACTATGTTAGAAATAAGATGAATAAGTTTTGGGAATCTAATGTACGGCATGGTGACTGTAGTTAATAACACTGTATTATATACTTGAACGTTGCCAAGAGAGTAGATCTTAAATGTTTTCACTGCAAAAAAGAAATTGGAATTATGTCACATGGTAGAGGGGTTAGCTAACATTAAGGTTGGTAATCACTTTGCAATATATCAGTGTATCAGATTGATGTGTCCTACCTGAGTTTACACAATGTTATATGTCAATTATATTTCAATAAAGCTGCAAAAAAAACCAGAAACCTATAGATGCACACAAAATATACATGTTGCAGGGACACACACAAACAAAAAGATGTACAGTAAGCACAAACTGGTGGTCCCTTAGGGGTAGTGAGTGTGAATGAATGGGAATAAAGGGAAATGAACCTGAAGACAGATAAATAAAATAGGCACATACAGTGCTGTGCTAGGAAGACCAGCAGCTAAGACTGAGAGGCAATTGTACCCATGGCTGTAGTTTACTACAAGGATCAGCAATGGAACGAAATGCATCGGCCTTGATCTGGAGGAATCCGTGTACAGGCTCCCAACACCCTCCCACCTCTCTCCATCTCCAGGTTTACTCTGAACACGCCCCTTCCTCCACCAGAATTCAGTGACACGGTGCAGGGTTTCTGCCCAGGGAAGCCCGCTTCAGACTCCAAGGTCAGGGGTTTTATTGGGAACTGGTCTTGTAGGCACAGCAACCAGATGCAACGTTTGCAATTCCAGGATCCTGAAAGGGAAGCAGGGATTCAATGCCTTAGGTGGGCAAAACAGCCCTGTGGACATTAGGGAACAATCCAGAAGTGGAGTTCTCTGATGCCAGTCAAGGGTCCAGCCCCACAGCAAGCCCTTCTAAAGATGGCAGCCGCAGGCCCACTACGCTAAGTCTTCCTTGCACTGAAATCTTGCATGGACCAGGGTTGATGTGTGATGAGCCTACCAGTTCAAAAGAAAAAGAACAGTAAAATCAACACTGTGTGAGGCAAACAAAACAATGGTTTGATCGGATCTAAGCGTGGGCATCTGCTGTGACTTTTCTCCCAGAGGTGCAACCTCAGGGAAAAGGAACCCCAGGAAGGCTCCCGCCTCAGCCCCATGAGGCCGATGATGGTGACTAGCAACCCCGGGATAGAATAGAGACCCCTCCCCTTTTCTTATTTTAAATCAGCACTGCCCTTGGCAAATTGATCTGAATGTATTTTTCTCTCACCTTTGCCTCACTGAGTGACAACCAAAAGTCACACAAAAAAAAATCCCTTGGCAAATGTTTAAAAACGGAGAAGTATACAGGGGCAGAAAACAATTCACAGATCTTTTCAGGAGAATATAAAGATAGAACGAGTCTCACCCTCCTGTAATGACCCTCCCCGCCCCCTAGCTCCAAAGCATCTCAGATTAAAAGAAAAAATTCTCTAATGTTTGCAGTTCCAGCTATGAAAGAGTTTTTGCTCCCTAATGATACCTCTCAGATGTAGCAGGACCTAGAATCTGTCTAGCTGAAGAATTGCCTTTTTGTTCGCCACAGACTTCCCTCACCTCAAAGATACACCCTCAGCAAGAACAAGGAGCCTGCAAAGCCAGAGATACTCTGATATTAATTCATCTGCTCCGAGTTGTCAGTTTTTCTGATCATTATTTAAGCCATGCTAGTGTGTTAACCAGGCAGGCTCACTAGACTGATGGATGGATAAATGAATGGGTAAGTGGATGGATGGACATATGGATAGATGGACAAGTAGGTGGGTGGATGGATGGATGGATGGATGGATGGATGCATGGATGAATGCCTGGATGGAGATAGGCAGGTATAGACAGAATAGAGATAGAGATAAATAGTTCAAGATCAACTGAGAAAGGTGATTTACCCATTCATTCAATAAATAGTTGTTGTGTTATCTACTATGAGCCGGGCACTGTGCTAAACGCTGAGTATATAACAGTAACCCAAACAGACAAACATTCCAAGCATTCATGGAGGTTGCAGTCTGGAAGAGAAGAGGCAGACTATAAACAAATAAATATAACATAGAATGGTAATTGACAGTAAGTGTTATGGAGAGAAAAAATTAAAAGCGGGGTTTGGGACTGGCTGGGGGGTTGTTTCTATTTTAAATACTAGGGTCAGGGAAGAATTCTCTAAGAAAGTGATTTTTGAATAAAGATCTAAAAGAGATTAGGGTGTTCAGATTTAATAGTACTTTTAAAATAGATAGACCTAACAATGTGGGGAAAAGCAGGCTCATACCAAAAATACCAAGACAATGAAAAATCACAGAAGTTGGTTTGACACCAACTTGGCAAAGCCACGTTCTTCACACCTCTGCCTGTTCTGTACTGCAGCAAGGACTCCTTTTTGGACTAGAACATGGCGATGATCGGTCTTGAGAGAGCTTGTGAGTCAAATCAGAATTAGTGATTACCTAAATGAGCCACAAATTCCTCCCAACCCTCTATGCCAGGGGTCTCAAACTCAACTCAGCATGTGGGCCGCAGAGCAAGGTCACGGCCATTCGGCGGGCCGCACTAGGTCTACAAAAGGCAACTGTTACGCAACACTTTTCTCACTGCAGTTGAAAACAAAAAAAAAAATCAGTACAACAAGCACAATCGTACATGCAGTTTACTCAGTGTCACAAAACGACCAGAAACTGTAGTTCGCATCACAACTGCTGTTAACTAAGCTAATATCTAGCTAGGATGCTAGAGAAATGAAAAATACAAGTAGGCCCCTAGGCTTACTTAATTTTATCCAAAATATTTTGAACTTCGTGGATTAGTCTGTGGGCAGCACAAAATTGTTCGGCGGGTCACATGCGGCCCGCGGGCCGCGAGTTTGAGACCCCTGCCTATGCACATGCCTTTGCAATGCGACCTTGCTGTCCTTCTCATTAACGCATGGGGTCTATTTCTCCGCCCTCTTGCATCTGAGCTGGCCATGTGATTGGCTTTGACCAATAAAACACAAAGAAGTGATATTACAGGAGTTGAAGCCTAAGTCTCAGTAGGCCTGGGGATTCTGCCTCCCCCCTCTTGAAACACTACCTGAAGGATGAGTGCAACTCCCATTTTGCATCCCAGATGCCCGCTTGCCTCACCACTGCCACGCCCTGCACCTTCCCTTCCCCAGCCCTGAAAAATGGCCCAGCCCCCCGGGCTTTGCGTCATGATTGGCACCGCCCTCTCCTGTACAGGTGGCTGACTGACTGTCAGAGAGAACCAGCTGCTTCTCTCACTGCCCCTTCCCGCAGAGATCCTTAATTCCCGGGCTTCACCTGTTGAGTCTCCTTAAGGGAGGAGTGTGTATTTTTAAGTGGGGAAACAATTCATTAGGAAGTGCCAGAATCTTAGAGGAGGGAGAGCCCCAATTAATTCCATAACCTTACTACGTCAGCCGGGTAAGAGCTGGCCAAAGAGGCGCTGCTTTTAATTAGATGCCACCCAGCCAGAACAAGGCCCTCAGGGACCCAGAAGCCCACGGGGAGGTGCTGTGAGGTCAGCCGGTGCCCTTCTTTTTCTTCATCCGCACTTTAGCATCCTCCCTGCCCCCTCTCCCTTTAGCTCAGAAGCTTTGTAACGACAGCACTGTTCTGGTGTTCAGAGACCACCGCCACAGGGCCAAGACTGCCTAAAGTTATTAACAGATATTCTGGCTTAAAGTAATATGGCTTAAGGTATTAGAATTCAGGTTCTAAGACAATGGTTCTCAACCCTCATATTAGAGGAGATTTTTTTTTTTTTTTAATTCAGGTGCCCAGACTCCGGGATTCAGATTTCATTAGTCTGGGGTGTGGACCCAGGCATCAAGATTTTTGTAAAACTGCCACAGCAACTCTGACGTGTAGGCAGAGTGGAAAGCCACTCTGGGTAGGAGGGGGAGGTGGCGGAGGGTACGGGAGGGGGGGAATAAATGGTGATGGACAGAGACCTGACTTGGGGTGAACACACAATACAGTGTACAGATGATGGGTTGTAGAATTGTGCACCTAAGATCTGTATAATTTTGTTAACCGGTGTCACCCCAATAAATTCAATAAAAAAGAAAAAAAAAACCAATTTAGCAGTTTGTATTGCGCTTTGATAGATTACAAAGTGCGTTCTGAAAATGGTCCTGGATCTCATCACCATTCCCACCCACACCAAGGACAGCGCCCGGGGAGGAGTTTGTCACTAATACATGTCAGGTGCATAAAAATAACATCACGTGATTCCATTGCTTACCTTTTTCCAATTATTTACCTTATGCATATATCCATGCACATATACATTTTACACAGATGAATAAAAGGGACCAAATAATGCTGTGCGTATGTGTATGAGAGAGACAGAGAGGACACTCTTATTTCCTCATTTTATCCTTGCTTGCCCTGCCCTTCTCATCCCCCTGTGCCCTGTGACTGGCCTCCCTGGGTCCCCATATGCTCAGCCCAGTCTGTGACCTTCCATACATTCTCCACCCTCATTTACTTCTAGGCAGACATATAGACATAAGTGAGCACGGTGTTCACTGTCGGCTTTATAGACATGGGATATCATACACACCAATTCCATGCAGAAGACTCCCCCAAGTCACCTGCTGTACCTCTATGCCACTGTCCTTGACAGGCACATGCTAGTCCATAAGCCAATGCACCAAAACTTACTCAGCTATTGCCCCGTGGAGAGGCACGTACTTTGCTTCTCCTTTCTTCCCATCCCCAGAGACAGAGCAAAATGTCTGGCCAGCCTGCCTTGACACCCCAAGACTCCATCCCTGGCTGGGGAGGATGATAATGACCTATAGGAGACCAGGCATACAAAAACCACTTTGCAATCTGCAGAAGGCTTTGTGTCCAAGTCAGCCATTCACGCAGCGTGGCCCGACTCTCCGTGGCCAGCCTATCCACAACGCGGCTCGGCGGAGAGCTGTTCGATAGCATCATTAACGGCCCATTGATCCAATTACATTTCTTCCTGTTCCACTTCAGAATTACAATCTCTCGTTCCCCCCGAAAGGACCCAGATAGACTCCCGATGATTGGGAAACAGGTAGCTGCCATCAGGACTCGCCTGATGGACCCAAATCCTCATCTAAATTGTGGCATGGGATGAATTCACCCCGTTGGCACATCAGACCTCTCCATGGGAACGTGCCATTTTCTCCAGCCTCTTTGTTTTCCTGGGGAGATTTAGGGATGCAGCCAAACTGAGGTCAACTCAAGAGTATCACCGGGCTGCTCTCCTCATGCAGCAGGTACTCAATGAATAACTGTTGGACTGAAAGTGCCCAAGGGATCTCATACGGGGGCTCAAAGCAGAGCAGGTTGGCTGAAAAAGTGGGATTTGTCTAGATTGTCTCTTTGTAGGACCGGCCAGTGTGGGAGTTAGACTCTAACTCCAAAGGTAATGCCTAAAATGAAAATATACTCTAGAATAAGGCAAAGTCAAGACCTTGAGTGACAGCAGAGGGCAAAGTAGAGGAACTAAATACACATCCTAAGTCCAATGAGCAGGATAATGGAGAGAAATGGACAGTAAAATAGGACCAGAACAGGAAGCATCCACTCGCTTGACAACTCTACACATACGGAATAACTACCGAATGCCAGACGCTGAGCTGAGTACCAACGACACGGTGACAGAGCAGTCATAATCCTACCCCTCAATTGCTCGTGGTCTTATAGAGGAGACCAGGATATAAACACACGATTATAACAGAGCCATGATATTTGACGGGACATAGTGAAGGCCTATGACAGAGGTAAGCCCAAGGAAATCTGAGAGTACAGGGGAACACCTAAGCCAACCAGGGGAAGCTCAGAAGGCTTCCTGGAGGAGGAGACGGAGGAGGAAGATTTAGCAAAGATGAAGGGGAAGAGAGGGAAGATTGACAGGTAAACAGTTTACATCACGAAGGGCTCAGTCCCCTTATCTTTGACTTATACACCTAGCCTCCTGGACAATTAGAACCTGTGCCCACAATCACATCCCTAGGTGTGACCAGCCCTGTGCTCACCCACCTCCATGCCTCTGTCCGTGCTGTCCCTTCTGCCTGCATAGCTCTATCCAATCCTCTCTCCCCAGTTGGCAAAACCATTATGTCCACACACCCCCACCCCCATCAAGGCCCAGCCAAATGCTATCTCCTCCATGAAGCTTTTCCAAATTCCTCTACCTGGAATTAATCTCTGCCTGTCTCTCTGAATTCCAATAACACTTTGCTTGTTCCTCTCTTATAGTACACAGCCCTCTTGACATTGTATTATAATTATTTGTGTATTTGTCTTATCGCCTCTACTAACTATAAACTCTGCTGGGGCAGGAAACCTTGTCTTGTATTCCCCACAGTGCCTTTATCCAAGGCAAGTGTTCAATACGTGTTGAATGAAGATTATGTTTACTGGATTCCAGGTGAATGAGAGAAAGTTAACAGACAGCACAGCTGGAATCAGTGGACATAGCCAACCTTCTAACAACTAAAATTGCTGCTTGCTAAAGTAGTGAATTTCTCACGAATAGAGAGATTCTTTAAAAACAGCAGGACAAGATGATTTCTAAGCTCATCTAATCTTTGCCAGGTTACTAGGATGGCGAATATTTGATAAGTAAGCAAAGACAACAGCATCCCACTAAAAAGGTGCGATAGAAATAGAGTTCAGTGAGAGTCGATGTTGTAACACCTAGGCTGGATGGCAGGTGAAAGGGCACTGATTAGATTATTAAATACATAATCAATTTAAGTAAAATAACAGATTCCTTCTTAAAGAGATGACAGTGCCTTATGAACAAGGACTATAATTAAGCTTCATTTGAACATCAGAGATCTTTTTTAAAAGTCATGCTAAGTAACAGCTGACCCTAGATCTGATGTGGTGCATCAGTAAGTTCAAGAGATGAGGGCTTTCCTAAGCACAGATTCCACGCTGTTTCCCTGAGACATAAAACCGTTGGTCCCCAGTGCGCCAGGACATGATGCTCCGTCCTCAGCATGGCGTCCGAGACCCTGAGTGATGTAGCTCTTGCCAGTCTCACCTCCCATCATTCCCCTGACACACTCACTCAGCCATGCATCCCAATCTCCAAAGGCCAAAAGGGACACAGTGACAGGTGCTGAGAGAGCAAAGCTCAAGGGCCTGACCCGACTCACGACCTGAGCCGTCTTCTAGGTGTGGCTCCTTTCGCCAATAGGAATACAGACTCACTATTGAGAGTTCTTCCAAGCTTTCAAAAGAATCAGGAAAGCCAGATTATTTTTGATAGGCTCTACCTTTTTTTTTTTTTTTTTTTTTTTTTTCCAATATAGGCTCAAAACTTTGAAACAACGCATAGGCCAGAAAAACCCCATCTGTGGTCCATAGACCCTTACCCTGTGCTTGACTTAGAATCTATTCTTTAACTCTACTTAGCGTTACAAAGGAGCTGTGCTCGCTCACCTCCATAATCTCCTCCCAGATGTTTCCTCTGCCTTCCTCACCCCTCCTCATCTCCTTTTCCTGGATTCATAACTCACCTTTAAAAATGTGCTTCTAGCAGAATGTGCTCCTGCAGAATTCTCCCTTTCTTCTCCTTTTCTATATTTTCACAATTTTAATCATAAACAGGAGTAGCAGGTGATGTCCTTGCTCTCTCATGCCCCTCCAGGGTCCCGCTGACATTTCCATGCCTACCCACCCGCCATGCACATTCTCCCTCAATAGCCTCGGGCTCTTGGAACCCACTTTCTCTTCATGCTTGGACAGCCACAAGTGACTGGGAACTTATGTTCCCCACGAGCTGCACTTAGCCAAGTAATAGCAGGTGCAGGGTCCCTTGCTACCAACGGAGATAACTCCAAAATGTGCCGTCTCCAGATCTCCCCTGCAGACTCAGCCAAACCTCTCCTCTGCAGGACTCCACTTGTTATCACACACTTGCCTGTGTATTTCTAGAAACACTTCTTAAGAGATTAGTTTGCAATGAGTCCTCATTCCAGGATCTGCTTCTGGGGTCTCTGATGGACAGCTGTGACATGGCATCCACTGCTCTCCATCTCCCTGTGTCCCTGCCCTCGTACAATCCCCTCCTTTGAGTGTGACTTACTTCTAAAGTTTAAAGCTTGTGTGTGTCACTTCCATGATTAGGTTAGAAATGATTGTGGCCTGACCAGGCGGTGGCGCAGTGGATAGAGCGTCGAACTGGGATGCGGAGGACCCAGGTTCGAGACCAAGAGGTCGCCAGCTTGAGCATGGGCTCATCTGCTTTGAGCAAAGCTCACCAGCTTGGACCCAAGGTCACTGGCTTGAGCAAGGGGTTACTCGGTCTGCTGAAGGCCTGCAGTCAAGGTGCATATGAGAAAGCAATCCTTGAACAACTAAGGTGTCGCAACGAAAAACTAATGATTGATGCTTCTCATCTCTCTCTGTTCCTGTCTGTCTGTCCCTATCTATCCCTCTCTCTGACTCTCTTTCTCTGTCTCTGTAAGAAAAAGAAAAAAGAAAAGAAATGATTGTGACTCCCATCTTACTAGCAGACTCTAGCAGACTTGCTAGATGTCTCCCCATCTTGCATGCTTTGATAATGCAAGCCGCCAAGTGGCACAAATCCACGTGGCAAGGAACTGAGAGTGGCCTCTGACCAGCAGCCAGGAAACAACTCAATGCTGCCAAGCAACCACTAGGGGGAGCCTGAAATGGATACTTCCCCACTCTAGTCTTCAGATGAGAGCACAGACCTTGGGCCAATGCTTGGTTGCAGCCTTGCACAAAACCTTGAAGCAGAGGACCCAGCGAACCCACAGCCACAAAAACTGTGAGATAATAAATGCGTGTTGTCTTAAGTTTCTCAGTTTGAGGGTGATTGGCTAAGAAGCAATAGAGAACTAATACAGGATCTCAGCTTAAGAAAACATATAATACTTCCATAATTAGAAAAAAAAAATCCATCCCAGACATCTTCCCCAGAAAGCCATCCCCGAGTCCCCAGGCCAGAGCCCTTGTGTCCCCTCTGTCATGGTCCTTAGCACTCTGAATTTAACCATTCATCTCACTTGCCTGTCCCCATTCATCTCACATTGAAGGCAGACCTTCGGGAGAGAAAAAGGCCTGATATATTTATCTTAACACTTAACCATAATACCTGGTACATAGTAGATGCTTAATGCATATTTATTAAAGTGATTTATTTACTTTTTAATTGTTTCTGCCATGAGGTTTTGGCCAAATGTCTCCCTACATCCATCATTCAACCAAGGGTACAGCAGACCTCTGGTATTCAGCATGCTCTCCCCTCTCTGGTCCCCGGCCTCAATTTTAAAGCAGTGTCTTCCTTTCCGTCACCAGGGTGTGTGTCAACTTCCCATTGACACTTCCTTCCATCTGCTCAATTTGTCTTCGGACGGTCACTTGCTGCCACTTCAGAGCAACAGGGAGTTCACTCTTCCTTTCATAACCCTCTGGGAAGCCCAGGGAAATTATCTCTGATGGATGTGATTTCTTCTTTTGGTCCTAATGACAAAATTACAGCAAAAATCCAGTTCAGCTTTGCACCACACTTGGAAAAAAATCTGCTCAGTTTTATCTGCCAACCACAACACAAACTTGATTAACTGGGACTCAACACATATTGGTTTTGTTTGGGGTTTTTTTTTTTCTTTTTTTCTGGTTAGCTGAGGAATAAAACTGAAAATGCCATTTATTTCCTCCCTTATTGCTTGGGAAAAGAATCAATAGGTTAGCCCACATTGCTGTCCACTGTAAATAAATCTTCCCAAAGAAATGGAGTCTCACTGACAGAGATGAGCATCCCGCAGACCTAAGAACCAGGTCTTCTGGGGCTAAAAATGGTGTTCAGAAATTAGGCTGACACAGCAGAGATCGTTGGCATGTGCGATTTTTATTTAAAAATTTGCTATCACTCACATTCCTTGTCTTTACCCTTCTCCTAGAAGCCAAGGACGGAGCGTATGTTCTAGTTATTTGAGGGTTCCAGGTTCTTGAAGTCCAACTCATGTAAGTAGTATTGTATTCTAATTAATCCAGTAGAGACTCTTTTACAGCTATCTAAATTCAAGCTTATTAGATGAACATCTCCTAGTCCACCTACTCAGTGGTTACTCAGTCCCCTCAGCATCTTGGATTCTCGTCCCCTTCCAAGACACATGAAAGTCCTACTTGGTACCTTCCCGTGGTCTACGGCATTGTGAGAAAAGGGAAACCTCCTTGTCACTAAAAGGGCCCTTTTAGCTCGAGGGGAGGAAGAAGAAGCCAGAATGGTACTTTGATACCTTGATCAAGATTCAACCACATTTTGAGAAAAAATATTATAAAGAAAGGAAATAGATTATTGAGCCACTGGACTGAATTTTTTTTTAACTGATAGTTTATGAAGCCCTCCATGATCTGGCCCCTGCCTGGTTTTCTAGCTAAGTCTCTGCCCAGGCCGTCACATCACTTACCATGCTACAGCTGTGCTGGCCATTCCCTACCTCAGGACCTTTGCATCTCTGCTGCTGGCGTTGCTCTGCTCCACATACATGTGTGGCTAACTTCTTATCATCTCTCATTTCTCAGTTCACTGTCATCTCAGAGAGGTCCTTCCCAGCTAAGGAACCCACCTTCCATGCCCAGCCATCATCTGTGATGTTGCTTCACTGTGTTTTCTTCATAGGCCATCACCACTTTTAGCTGACTCATTCAATTACTACCTGCTCCTCACAAGAATATCAACTTCATGAGAACAAGAAACTTTCCTGTCTCGCTATTGTGAGACCAACATGCCAGTATGTGGCTGCCATGTCACAGAAGCTCAATAAATATTTGTGGAATAAATGAATAAAAAAACTTTCTAAACCTCCCAAGATAAATATGTTTATTACCCCACTAACAGATGAGGAAGTTGAGGCTCTGAGCAGATAAAGAAATGCCACAGGTTGACAGAGCTAGTAGGTGACAGCCAGACTTTTGACTATAGCACTGTCTTAACTCCAAAGCCTGAATTCCCCATCACTACTAGAGACTGTCTTTTCTATTGAATAACTTCTATTAATGAAAAATGTCTGAGCAGCTGTGACAAGAAGAAAAAAAGACTTTTGTCAGCCCACAGCCATGAATATGTCATACCAGGATGTAGCTTTCAAATCAAACATTGCTGTTTTGTCAAATACCTGGACAGACAGAAATTTCAAGACACCATTGAGTGTATGTGTCTGCTATGCACCGCCTTTCGGGGGGATGTGTCAACAGCAGATGAACGCAAGCAGTGGATTGGGCCATGTGGGCATCCGTCTAGGATGGTTGCAGTGGGTGGATCTGGTGATCACTGTATTGGGTGTGGGCTGTTGCCCTTACACCAAACCTTCTTATCAAAGTAACCACTCACCCAGCACGGAGGTCAGTGATGCAAAATCATGGGAAACAGGCCCTGCCACCGTATTGGGAGCCATTTTTCTAGAACCCTCTTCTTTTATTAGTACCGTTGCATATAGTCCCAGCTTCATCTCAGTTAACACTCACCCAAGTATCCCACCCTTCACTTCACTTCTTGTCTTCAGCTCAAAGCTCAGAAGCCTCAAGAGAAAAGACTGAATTTTACCTTCTGGATCTTGAACCTTGGGGATTCCTTTAAGAAAGGCCTACGTGCCACCCACCCCTCTTCCAGCCATGTCTGAGGGTCCCCGCCTTAGGAAATCACTCCGACCACCGCGCCGCAGGGCCCCACGCGACATAACCCAATTCTGGACGTTCCTAGGCGAGTTTCACTTACTAGAAAACAACCAGTGACCGCCCCGCACTTACTGTCCCGAAACTTTCTGACCCGAAGAAAGGACTCTGTGGAGGTGACCTGACAACGGAGAGGCGCTCGTCGCTCTGTGACCGACGCCAGAACTGAAGGGAAATTAAGGGTCAAAGGCAAAACTTGCCCTCTCTTCTCATTCCTATTTTTTTCTTACTTTGTCTTTTTTATTCAGAGAATCGTCATGTTCTCCATCTACATGACACTTTCCATCTTTAAACATTAACTAATTAATTGACTGAAGTGGTATCTCGGGAGCATTTATCATCTATCCCATTAGCGGAGTGCCAGGCGGCCGTCTGTAAAGCTTCGAGCACGTGGCGGAGACTGTCTTTCCGCTTCCCTTCCCAGAAAAGGTCCTTGTGGGTGTCTGTCTGTGTCTGAATGCGTACTGGGGGGAAAAAAAATAAAAAGAGAGGATTTTGCTTCCACCCACCGCTATAAAAACCTACCTCTCGGAGACATGGAATTTCAATTGTGAAATAATCAGTCTTAGAAATTGTCCCGTCCTCCAGGAAAAGAAAAAATAAGTAGTTTAACAGCGATTGCCCTTCAAAACAATTACTAATTATAATGTCTATAAAGAAAAATACCCTTGATACCATTACTCCTAATAAAGCCAGGCGAATCTATAGGAAGGAATTAGCTGGCATGTCTAAAATCTGGCCAGAGAGCTCTTGGGAGTGGGTCAGAAGAGGGTGTGTGCTCCAACCAGCTTATAAACCCCAATCCAAAGCTTTAGGAAGCTTACCACCTGGGGCAAGCCCCTTTCAGCAAATTGGAAAGATTAACAAACACATGCCTCGAGGAAATCGGGCCAGGATAATTTATAGCTGAGAACCCCCGTTATTTTTCTCTGACCTTGCTTTCAGCCCCTCCCACCCCAGGTTTTTTTTATTCCCTTCACCTCCTCAAGCAGTTGCCATAGTACCTGGGTTCCGTGCCCTAGGGTTCAGCATCACACTGCACGCAGTCCTCTGACAGACACAGAGGTGCCCGGGAAGGGTTACCTCACATCCTCAGGGCCTTAGAGTGACTTTGAATTTGACTGTCAGATCCCATCTGATTGGAACAAGGTGTGCTATAGGGGGAAGACAAAGTGAGAAACGGGGCCCAGAGAGGACACCGTAGAGGCGGCACTAATGACAGACAAATGGTTTCAAGTTCTCCATCACCTCCATGCTCCGAAACCTGAGTCAAGTCAGTTGAACTCTGTTTCTCAGACCTCAGGGCCTTGACTGTACAATGGGGCAGGGAGGCCGAGCACAGGAAACCCAGTACCGGGGCAGTGTTCGGTGGCAGACAACAAAAACCACTCCAGCTGCTTTAGGCAGAAAGGAATTGATTGCTAGATGTAAGGTGAATTTAAAAAAAAACAAAAAACAATGGAAGGGCTCATAGGGTTTGACCTTCCATGAACAACTCTTGGCCCCAAAATCTCCCTGCCTCTACAAGGATCAGAAAGCTGCCACCACTGCTATAAGAAGTCACAAAGTCAAGAGGCTAATGGCTGAAGAACCACCCCAACTCTTCAATGACCCACAGCAGCAAAGTAGATTGCATTATAATACCTTTCCCCCCCTCTAACTCAGTTCTGAATTCAAGACTCCCAGGGGTGAGTCTGATTGGCAGAACCTACGTCATATCCAGGATCCTAGCTGCAAGGGAGTCTGGGAAGTATAGTTTTTATTTTTAGAAGTGTACAGCCTCCGCAGTACAGATGGTACAGTCGACAGGAAGGAATGGAAGTTGAAGAAAACCATCTAAAAGGGGCATTACCCACATATTACAGAGTTGTAAAGAGAATTAAATGAGATAGTATTTATAAAGTACCTCATACAGTGCATTTGAGGAAATAATGTTTAAGCTAAGGTCTGAAGAATAATAGAACTTAACCAAGTAAAGAGTGGGAGAGAAGAGCGTTTCTGGTAGAAAAAAACCCAGCAGGTGCAAAGGCTGTACGTTGGAGAAACCAGAAGAATATTGTTATGGCTGGAGTATTCTGAGTGAGGAGGAAAACTGGGGGACTATTGCTGTGGCTACGTACCCTAGACCATTATCTGGGGGTAACATTTCCCCCAAGGTTGGAATCAGATGTGTTAGACAAGTAACCCTTCACAAAAATAACATTTGAAGCCGTTTTTGTCTACCTTTCTGCATCTTAGTTGTCTCTTCAGTAGAATACTACACACCCTTCATTGAGATTGTGAGCATTAAATAAGCTAACAAGTATAATGTTATTAAAACCCCTGAACACCAACCCCACACCCTGAACACCAACATCATCATCACCATCCTTGGTGTCTAAACATACCGCCCCAGAGAGGTCCCCCAGTTCTTTCCCACTAACAATACCTTCTCAGAGACTGTCTCCAGCCTCCACACAGCAGAGGCACCCATGTCGTCACAGCTGACTGAACCACGATGGACAGCGACCACCCCCCGGACCTATCAGGTTCTCGTACTTGGAAATGTGAAAGGAACACAGAGGCTGAGTTGGTTCAGGGTGTTAGAAGCTGGAACTAAAAGCTCATGAGGAAGAAGAGCCAGAGCTCTGGGCAGGTGCAAAGTAATTAAGAGCAAAACTTGAGATCTCAATGGCAGACGCCGGCCTGTAGTAGAGAGAAAAAAAATGGAGCAGATGTGGGGAGATAAGCTCCAGAGAGCGAGATGGAGAAAATGGTTGGTTAACAACATTCCGGTCCCATGAGGTCCAGCTGTTACACTGGATTCCCCGAGTACCTCCTGTGTCCTGACAATAAAAACTCCTCTGCACTTTAATTTTCTTTGAATGAGTTTCTGTTCCCAAAAATTAAACAATGACTGCTTAAGAGACCCATCACAGTGGAGAGCTGAAGCTACTCTTTCTTAAATCAGACCTCAATGCAACCCCATTTCAGAAACAGGTCACCAAAACCACAACCACGTGCCCCACCACCACCACGTCAAGACTTTTTTTTTTTTTTTTTTTGTATTTTTCTGAAGCTGGAAATGGGGAGAGACAGTCAGACAGACTCCCGCATGCACCCGACCAGGATCCACCCGGCATGCCCACCAGGGGCGACGCTCTGCCCACCAGGGGGGATGCTCTGCCCCTCCGGGGCGTCGCTCTGCCGTGACCAGAGCCACTCTAGTGCCTGGGGCAGAGGCCAAGGAGCCATCCCCAGCGCCCAGGCCATCTTTGCTCCAATGGAGCCTTGGCTGCAGGAGGGGAAGAGAGAGACAGAGAGGAAAGAGGGGGTGGAGAAGCAAATGGGCGCTTCTCCTATGTGCCCTGGCCGGGAATCAAACCCGGGTCCCCCGCACGCCAGGCGGACGCTCTACCGCTGAGCCAACCGGCCAGGGCCCACATCAAGACTTTGCACAGGCTCTTGCCTCTGGATGAAAAGCACTTCCACTCACTTCTTGCAAAACTAGCTCTCACTTTCTAGGCTGCCCCTTTGAGGATCACGCCTACAGACTCTTCCTCGAAGGCGGACCCTTATTGTGGTTTCCATAGCTCTCGAACTTCCCCTTGGTGGAGTACAACTCTCTTCTAATCACTTGTTCAATGGCTGCCACCAGATGTTATTCCCCACTTGTGCTTGCGCTGTTTCCTGCTGATGTCTCCGGGGCGTGGTACAGGGTCAGGCACATAGTAGTAGCTGCTCAACAAACACCAAAGAATGAACGATCAATCGTCTGAAAGGACCAAACTGACTCTTTACCTCTCTTAAAGTTTTATTTTAATCTACCCGGTACTCTACCCTGAGCAAGGTGTTGGAGACACAAAGATGAATTAGACATGATCCCTTGGTTTAGGGAAGTGGGGTTTGATTTCTCCTAAGAATTGAAGAGCAAATGAGCACACTCAATAAGGAAAATGAGGCGGTACGTAACAGAACAGAGAATATTCACCATCTAGGGAAACACAGGGATGTGTAAATAAATACATTTATTGTAATGTAACATGAATATTAGGAAGGACAGAGAGAAAGGGAAAGACTATCATACAAGTATTCAAATAATTTATTTTGGATTCTTAGATGAGGGGTTCTAGTGTCTTTCTTCCATTTCACTACCCCTCTGAAATTCCCCAAAAATAAATGTAGTGGACATTTATTATTATTTATTTATTTATTTATTTTTGTATTTTTCTGAAGCTGGAAACGGGGAGAGACAGTCAGACAGACTCCCGCATGCGCCCAACCGGGATCCACCCGGCACGCCCACCAGGGGCGACGCTCTGCCCACCAGGGGGCGATGCTCTGCCCCTCCAGGGCGTCGCTCTGCCGCAACCAGAGCCACTCTAGCGCCTGGGGCAGAGGCCAAGGAGCCATCCCCAGCGCCCGGGCCATCTTTGCTCCAATGGAGCCTTGGCTGCGGGAGGGGAAGGGAGAGACAGAGAGGAAGGAGGGGGTGGGGGGTGAAGAAGCAAATGGGTGCTTCTCCTATGTGCCCCGGCCGGGAATCAAACCCGGGTCCCCCGCACGCCAGGCCGACGCTCTACCGCTGAGCCAACCGGCCAGTGCCAGTTTATTTTTTGACATTTATTATTTGACTACTCAGTGTCTATTGACCCTGATCCCAGAATTGGCAGCCCACTTTTCCTTTTGGAGAAATACTTTGCCACCCTCTCAGTCCAAGTGGTTTAGATGGGACTGATCTAACACCCTACCCTCTCCCACTGGGTCAGGGGTGGGTGTACGTCCCAGGTCTAGCCAATATTCCAGCACCACAGTGAGTGGCTCCGGCATGAGCCCATGACAAAGGTTAGTCAAATGATAGTCAGCCTCAGGGTTCTCGGGGAAAACCAAGGATAAAGGCATCTCTCTTTTTACTTAAGTCTTGAACTGCCGAAGCCCGTCTTATGACTACAAGGGGGGAAACCTCCCCAAGAATGAAGCTTACAGGAAAAGTAGCAGGCCCCAGAGAAAAAGATGCTTTTAATGATACTGTTTGAACGTCTGAGTCCAACTAGATTTATCTTGGATTTTCTGTTATGAGTCAATAAATTCCACTTTTTTCTTAAACCAGAATTTCTCAGCCTTAGCACCATTTAGCTGGGCGGGTGCTGTCCTGTGCATTATAGAGGGTCTAGCAGCGTCCTTGGCTTCTACTCATTGGATGGCAACAGTCATCCTTGCCCCACAGTTGTGACAACTGAAAGTGTCTCCAGTCATTGCCAGATGTCCCTTCAGAGGTAAAAATCACTTCCAATGGAAGACTACTGGTTCAAACCAGTTTGAATCAGGTTTCTAGGGCTTGTAACCAAAGAGAGTCATGACCACATAGCAACCCATCCAATAATTTCCCTACCTAATTTCCAGGAATCATTTTCACTCCTACATTTCTTTACTTCCCATGGTATCTGAACCATTTCTCCATGGGCCTTGCTTTCCAAAGCCCATTGGTCCAGTTCACATTTTTTAAATATTGCAGTAAATGAAAGTCAGTCAATCAGATCAAGAACAGCTTAGATCTCAGTTCCAGCGGTACTTTTTATAAGCACCAGGTTTGGATACATCGATTACACCCTTTTCTCCCCTTTAAAAATTTAAACACCTTCCCTCATTTACTTTCTTTATTTTAGAATTTTCAGCAGTCAATTTTCTTTTATCCCCAGACCTTGCCTTCGATGGGAAACCAATCAATAAGAAATTATATTTTTGCCAGTCTATTTTAAAGTAATGTAACCAACATACTATATCTCTCTCATTCATGGCTTTATTGATTGTAAAGTGAAACCAGAAAGACAGTGGAGGAGTCCACAGTGCATTCCTGTAGCCCCCGTTTCTCCGGTGGGAGCCGTCTCTCTCGAGGACATTGCTGGGGGGTGGGGGGTGGGGGCTTGTGCTTGATCATTAACCTCATGTTGTAAATTGAAGCTCAGCTAGAAATGAGTTAGTCCCTTAGAATGCAGGATGGCAGGGTGGTAACAGCAAAACTCAGCCAGATGGGCTGCATCCACTTAAGTCTATCTGGAAGTGTGTGTGTGTGTGTGTGTGTGTGTGTGTGTGTGTGTGTGTTTGCCAGTTATCATGCCTATCATGGCAATGCTGACCCACCTTTTGGCTCCTGAAGTGGAATATCCCTCTCAGGAAAATGTGACATTGTGTTGAATCAGAAAATCCAAATGAAAATGGAATTTCAAGAGGACTACAGCTACCATCTTTTCAATTGTCTTTTAAAACACTCATGGGACAGCTTTCAATCCACAGGCACAGTCAGACACGCAGATTTGTCTCACAGGGGCACTTGTGTATCTGAAAGCAGCCATTAAGCCTATGAAGATGGAGAGGGGAGCCCAGTACACACAGTAGGTGCTTGGTGCCTGGTGACCTGACTGGGTTTCTCAGGGTGGGAGAGGGGAAAGGGATTCTGCTACTGGGGTCATCAATTACAGTCATTGTAAAGCTTTGCTGATCCTTTATTAGAGGGAGAGCAATCCATCTATTTTGGGGTAGCCAGTTGAATGCGTTAAGTCATTGATCGAAGGCACATGCTTGGGTCAGCGCAACATCAGGAACACGCTGGCCAAACACTTCAGAGCACATACATTCTTGCAGCCACAAGACCAAGAACTCATATCAAATGAAACCAGCAGTACATGAGACCTCCCTGAATGTCTGGGTGCCACAGAACTCCACTCCGGCTTGCCCTAGCTGTGTAGCACCCTCCTTGCTAATGTTATCATAGCAACACAGGCACATGCAGATGAAGAAAGAAAGAACAGGATTGGACAACACGTAATCCAGCCAACTCCATATTGAAGGCAAACAAGAGACAGAGGATTAAAGGGGTTTGTGCATTTACTCATTCAACAAAATGACTGAGCCCCTACTCTGCACCCAGCACTATCCAAGGCTTTGGGGATACAAACGGGCAAAGATGCTGCACTTGGGGGGCACATGCTGTAGCAGGAAGGGTGAAATCTCCAGGGGATGGTCAAGGGCTGTGGATGACGGGGAAAGAGTTAAGCCTGAACAGTTCCTAGGTCCTATAAGCCTGCAGCAACCCCACTGACTCTGCAAGAAGTGAGTGTAAAGAAACAGAACGTCCCCTACATCCACGTGTTCTCCTCTGTCCTACCTGCCACAGGGGCACACTCCCGTCTCCAGGGCAGGGAGAGGCCAGAGCAGGAGACCTGAGCTACCGGGAGCTGTGGGCAATTTTGCAATTCTCTGCTTGGATAACTCACCCATCCCCAGCTACCGCCAGTAAAGCCGGAGCCTCCAGGAAACACTCAGGATTAGTTCATAGGAGTGTCATCAAAACATCAAGAACCGACCCATGTTGGGTCTGCTCTGTCCATCCCTTCACAAATATCACGTCTTGTTTCATTTTCTCGGCAGTCCGATGAGGCACTGCCTCCATCTCACAGATGAAGACTCTGAGGCTCAGACAGAATAAGAGACTTGAATCAGGTCAGTCTGACTCCAAAGTCTATGTCCTTTCTCCGTTGCTAGGCTGCCCACTTCACTCAATAAAACCCCTGATCATTCGCATGTACGTGTGAACCTGACTCTTTCCTGGGGCCGGCTCTGTCCCTCTCCCCAGGCACTGGGCAGGGCATGGGATTCAGGTGCAGTCTCTGCTCTCCTGGGACTGACAGTCTAATTGGGGAGACAAAGGGAGACAAAACAGTCATCCAATTTTTAATAAACAATACCGACCACACCCACCCTATCCTGGACAAGTACTTCCGGGTCCCAGGATGTGCTAGGCAGCTCCTCTTTCCTTCCCCTCCCTGCCTCTACCCACATCCTCTTTACCCCGCCCAACAGCCAGCTCCTCGCGGAAGCTCTGTAAACCCCCAGGCTGGTCCGCTGCTTCCCTTCTGTCTACCCCAGTGAGAAGCTCAGAAGTCAGGGAACTCCTGTGGAGATGGGGAGGTGGAAAAAGATAAAAGGGATGAGGGCCGTGTATTGTGGTCCAAGGGGGACCACCTGCGACCAGAAACTGGTAGCCAGGTAATGGGAAGACGGGGGTGTCAGAGCACCCCAAACCCAGTTCATTACGAAGTTTTACTCCTCCCGCTTAATTTCACTAGGGGCTTCCACCTGGAGAAGTAGGGCTGGTCACCACAAGAATGAGGTAGGGAGCAGATACGGTCATCCCCCTCTGATGGAAGAAGAGACTAAGATTCTGAAAAGAGGTCGGGGAGCTACTCAAGGTCCTACAACAAAAAGATCCCCTGGCAGCAACCCCAAGTGGCTAAGATCACACACTCTGGTGTCATGCAAGAAACAGCTCTCAGCTTCCTGGCTCCGTGACAGTGAGCAAGAGACGAACCTTTTCCAAGACTCAGTTTCTACATCTGTAAAAGGGGGCTAAAACCCTCTACTTCACAGAGGTGTTGGAACCATCAAATGATCATTAATGACCTGCTCGGCCTCTGACATCTGTGACCACACATCTTTATCCATCCATCACCGCTGCTTTCGTGTTTGTCTGAGTCATCCGCCAAACCACCTGGGTGAACCTGCTCCCAGCCTGCTCTGGGGATGTCAGGGTTTCCTCTAGAAACATGCCGGAGAAGACGACCTTGGACCCCAAGGTTTTGAGCTCCTGTCCAACTACACATCCCCTTCCTCAAAAAAACCACCGGCTTCACGTCTCCTTTCTAAGCTGTCAGGAAACAAATGTCAGGGGCTTACTTCACAGAATGGTTCGGAAAATAATTCGTTTGGCTCCCACAAAGGCCAGAGTTCACTGCTAAGATATTTAAAACCCTACTGGACGGCTTAAAATAAATATCACAATGGAGATGTCCAAATAGCAGTGCGTTCTAGCGCATGACATTTGGGGGCAGGGGTAGCAAAACCAATGTAAACGGAGTTACCAAAATAATTTCAAGGTAAGACCCCTCTGAGGTTTGATACCATAGAAATGTCATATTGTTTCACGTGTCTTGTTGTTTTCTTGTTCGTTTGTTTTCCTCCTTTGAAGGCACTGAAAAGTTTGTCATGAAAAAGAACCAAGAACTTTTCTCAAAAAAGAAAAAGAAAAAAAGCATAATTGTATTTTTAAAATCAATGGTAACAACTTTCAATTTTATAAGTCAGTTTGTAAATCAGTCATAACAATTTTCCATTTTAAAATCAATCCTAACAATTGTTTCTTTATGACCTAACGTAATTCCCAAATGAAAACAATTGATTCCTCCAAATGGAAGATGCAGTGAGTGCCCAGTGGATGCCAAGTTCTGGGCTGGGTATTTTATTTTATTTTATTATTATTTTTATTTTAGAGAGAGAGAGAGAGAACATGACAGAGACAGACAGGAAAAGAGAGAGATGAGAAGCATCAAATCATAGTTGTGGCTCTTTTAAAGTTGTGCACTGATTTCTTCTCATACGTGCCTTGACTAGGGGGCTCCAGCTGAGCCAGTGACCCCTTGCTTAAGCCGGGGACCTTGGGCTCAAGCCAGTGTGACAATGGGGTCATGCCTATGATCCCACGCTCAAGCCGGCAACACCACAGTCAAGTTGGTGACCTTGGGGTTTTGAACCTGGGTCCTCAGCATCCCAGGTCTACACTCCATCCACTGCTCCACCACCTGGTCAGGCTGAACTAGGTATTTTAAATATTTCTTTCATTTTAGTCCTCACAGATGCTCAGTGAGGCAGGCATGATTTTTTTCTCCCCTGAAGAGAAGGAAATGGAGATTTCAGGTACTTTCCCAGGAACATGGGGCTAAAAAAGCACATGGTCAGGACTGATTCTAAATCTTCTCTCCTGGCTCCATGCTCTTACCAGCATATGCCCAGAGCCTCTACTCCATCCAGACCTATGAGGGCTAAACACCCAACATGATCAGGAAAGGCAACAAAGACAATCTTATAGCCTGAAACTCATGGCCCATATAAAGCTATAAAGGGTAAATCTCAAACACAAGCAATCCTAACACGTCCCCGCACACTCAGGGATATGTCCTCTCTCCCTGGCCTGCCCGGATAAACCTTCTTCCTCATCTCCAGCACTTCCCACTCTGCACTTCACGCTCTGTTGAACGCCAGGTCACTTCTATAGCCCAGAGCTATTCAGGTCTCATGTCACTATGCCTTTGCAAGTGCTGTTCCTTTTTCTACATGCTCTTCCTCCACAAGATACTTACTAAACTCCTATCCACCCATTAAAACCCTGCTGAATGGCCTGACCTATGGTGGTGCAGTGGATGAAGCGTCGACCTGGAAATGCTGAGGTCGCCAGTTCAAAACCCTGGGCTTGCCTGGTCAAGGCACATATGGGAGTTGATGCTTCCAGCTCCTCCCCCCAGTCTCTCTCTCCTCTCTCTGTCTCTCTCTCTCCTCTCTAAAATAAATAAATAAAAAAATTACAACCTTACCCATTTAAAAAAAAAAAAAAAAAACCCTGCTGAAACACAAATCTTTTGGCAGAAGTCTTTCTTATCTCTCTCCTACCCAATGGCATCCATCAGTTCCTTCTCAGTCCTCTCTCTGTATCACATGCATGCTTTCATTTTTATAATTAGCACAGTGCTGGGGGTTTTCTTCTTTTGGTTGGTTGGTTGGTTGGTTGGCTGGTTGGTAGGTTGGTAGGTTGGTCTGTCGGTCTGTCAGTCGTTCTGTTGGTCTGTTTGTCAGTCGGTCAGCTGGTTCGTTGGTTGGCTGAGTGTTTGGCTGGTTGACTGGTTTGGCTAACAAATCTGTTCCCCTCCCCAGAGTGACTTTTGTGCAGGCCAGAGCTGTGCCTTAATCCACCCCTGCAGCCCCCACGCCCCGCTCAGCGCCCGAGTCAAAACAAGCATCTAATTGAATTGAATGGAAATTGAAAATGAAAATAAATATCATGGAGAAGTGGAAGAAAGGGAAACAAGCGCTAATGTGGTGAAAGTCTATTACAGAGCAATCAAGCAGATCATGTTTTCCCAGTACAGATTACAGAACTGGCACAGAGACAGACGGCGAAGCAGCGGGGGTCCGGCTCTCCGGACATCTGCTGGGCGTCTCATCTGATCAGTCCTCGCCTGGCCAGCCTGACGAGTTCATCTTTCCAAAGTCAGAGGAAATGACAAGGGCGATGGTTACTTGGCACTAAGTCCTGGCAACAAGGAAACTCTGGTTGATAAGAAATTGGTGGGACTGTTGAGGAGAAAAAAAAAAAAATCCAACACGTAAACTTGGAGTTAATCACAGTGCAGGAAAGGGGAAGAGAAAAAAAAAAAAAAGCATGCATTAAACACCTACTGGATACTGCCTACTTTACATGTGTTATGACAATTAATTCTCATAACAACCCTAAAAGGTAGATATAAGTCTCTTCTATTTACAGGGAGGGAGGACCAGAAAATGGAGAAAGGTAAACTCACTTGTCCGAGGACATACAATACAAGTCTGTCTGCATGCTCACTCTAAGCTGCTGAGCAAAAATTAGGTCACTGCCTCGCTTGCCACGTGGATTTGAAGAAAAAGGGGTGTCAATCAGTGTAGCCTCGATAATGCTATAGTAACAACACACACATCCCCACAGAACTATGTGTCACAGAACTATGACACAACAGAAGTTATTTCTTCACAGCTGGGCAGCTTTCTAGGATGACATTGCTGTCTTTTGTGTGGTGGTTCAGTCCTTACGGGACTCATGGACCCTCCGTCTCAACAGGGTCTGCCTCAGTCCAAAAGAGCCCCGGAGGACCTCACACCAGCATCTAAATGCCTCCGCCCAGAAGTAGCAGGCGACACGTCCACTCACGTGTTCTAACCTAATGCCAAAGGGCTCCGGAGTGCAATTCTCCACCCAGAAGGAGAAAGGACCAGGGAAGAATGAGTACCAAAGTCCCTAGCACCGCAGCTTTTGTAAAGTCGAGGAAGCTCATGCTTGAGAAGAGCATGAAACAATGAACATTCGACAAACCCCGCCACTGCTCAGCACCAAAGGAGAGAGGAGAAAACATGGATACACACATTAATAACTAGACAGCTGTTCTCAAGGAACAGAGAAAAGGGACATTCTTGACAGGAGAATTTGACTATGAAAGATGATTTTACAGCCAAGAGTCTCCAAGCACGTGGGGAAGCTCAGTTCCCCAGGCACAAGGTCCCGTGGCCACGACTCCAGAAGAAAGTCTCTTACAGAATGAATGGGGGGGTGGATCTTAGTTTGCCTTGGCTGATATAACAAAATGCCAAGGATTGAGTGGCTTACACAACAGCAATTTCCTTCTCACAGTTCCGAGGCTGGAAGTTCAAGATCAGCGTCCCAGCGAGGCCAGGTTCTCTCCCTCGATCACAGACAGCTGCTTCCTTGCTGTGTCCTCAAAGGTGGGGAGGGGAAGCTCTGGTCTCCTTTCTTATATGGCCCCTAATCCCACAAGGAGACGACGCTCACAACTTCATCTCACCTTACTAATCACCTCCCAAAAGGCTCACCTCCTGACACCATCCCACAGCGGGTCAGGGCTCCAATGTATGTATGCACTTGGGGGGTATGCAGACATGCAGTCCATAACCAGGAGGCTCAGAGAAGCCGTGTCCGCCCATTCCATAGTAACGTTCCTGATGAAAAGGAAGACGAGGTAGCAAACGCAATGGACGGGAAGGCACAAGAGCTTCCTGGGGGCTTGGATTAGAAAAGCTTTGAGGAAAAGCTGGAAAGTGGGACACAAACAAGTGTCGCTTCGGAAACGGACACAGGAGAGCACGATGGGAAAGGTACTGGGCCTTCGGCACTGAGCTGTGCGGCTGTGTGAAGTCACATACCCTCCCTGAACCCGAATTTCTTCGCAGGTGTGAGAGGAATGATCTACGATCTGCCTGCAGCCTTATTATGAGGATTGAGAAGATCCTACAGGTAATGTGCTTGTCAAAGAGCCTAGCAAATGTTAGAACAAGGAGAAGAGTGATAAGAATAAGAAGGATGATAATGACAGTGAGTCCTTCCATGGGATAAATATCAAGTTGGTCGTCCCAGGAACCATCAGTCTTGTTAGCTCTCTGACTTCACTTCCCACCACCTGTCCTTGTTTGAGCCTTGCTCCATTCCAGCTGTTTTACTTTTTTAGACGTTCCAGGAATGCTCATGCCTCGGTGTCTAGGCACCCTGGGGTCCTCTCTTCCCAGAATGCTCTTCTCAAGCATGAGCGCATACCTTGCTCAGTCTTATTTATTCATTGAAATTCTCCATAACTACCTACTTGAAATGACAATACCCACCCCCTACTCCCTGCATTCTGGATCCTCTTCTCTTACTTTGTTTTTCACATTGGCACTTATCGCCTCCTCACACACACAATAATGAACTCATTTAGTCTGCTTATTGTCTGTCACCCCCATTAGAATACTCTCCACACTGAGATGAAGCCCAGCTCAGAACAACACCAGGCAGACAGTGTGCACTTAGCGTTCTGTGTTTTTGCCGTATTGTTATTGTTACGGGGACTTTGCATTTCTTCTCTTTGATCCATTACTTATCATTTTTCTACTTTAGCAATATAAGGGGGATGCCCTATGTCTAAATCTGGGCCTCCCGTACTGTCTACACCTTTTCCTCTGACATTCTAAGCCTCCATCACAAAACATCCTGAGGAGTTCATTGGCAAAGGACCACGCACTCTCCCCACACTGTCCGGCACAGACCGGTCCTTACTTCACTTTACAACCACCCGTCACATCACACTTGAGCTTTGGAGCTGCTTCAGCATCAGCTTGTGGGAGATGACCAGCATCCAAAATGCCCAGAACTCACAGAGCAGTCAGCATATGTTCCAGAAAGTATTGTGCTTCCTCAACTGCTGGTCAAGTTGTGGCTATCAATGTCGGTCTGGTTTTACCTACTTTGTAGCACCGATGTGTTTTTTTCCAAGGGGGAAAGGGATGTTCTTCATTTAGACTAGAATCCAGTTCACTTGATTCTGTATCACAAATAATATGAAAGTAGGCACATTGGGCTCTATCAAGATTCTTGTGCTCAGAAGCAATGGTTTGCAAGTAGTTACCACATCTGAATTCCTTGGACAATTTCTGATCGCTTTCACAACACAGTGACAAAACATGGGGATCAATTTAATATCAGATGTTATTTGGACGAAAACACCAAATTCCTAGAGGCAACAGAATAAGTATCCAGCTACAAGTTAGCTAGAGATACGTCCTCCATTTCCTTCAGGGAAAGAGACTCACTTACACTGAGCACTCACTCTACAGGCCCCATGGCGAGCACTTTAAATATGTCATCCATTTCATGTCCACAATAAGGGTTATGACAAGGTAAGTTCTATTGCTTGAGTCCATGAACTTAGCAAGGAGCAGAACTAGAAGTCAGAGCCATGCCTGCCTAATGCTAAAGATTGTGCTTTTTTTCATGACAAGGAATGAAAACTGGGGAAAATAAGCTACCTGGGAATATTAGTACACCCTCTTCTTTATGGTTCTTGAAGGGGCTTCTCTGAAAATATCAAAGCCAGGCTAGGTGATGTGTCCAGTCCACATAGGTCCTTTACCCCATTTGGTAACTGATCACTGACCCCAGTAGATCTAGCTCACTGAAGGCATTAATGGAATCCATTCATGCACAATTACTAACTGACCTCTATAAGCCAACAAAAGAAAGAATCTGCTCACTCAGTTGAGACTAGCTCACCCTTGGTCTCAGTGCTCATCCAGGGGGAGAAAAGTCCTCCCAGCCACGACTAGAAAACTGAGGACCTCGCCCTCTCGCCCCGACCAAACCTGGCAGCTCTTTGAAAGCCATCAAGTTAATTGTCACATGAGATGAGGAGAAACAGATGGCAGGTAACATATCTGGAAAAGCCCAAAGATGCTCAGGACCAGCGTAGCAACTTCTATTTCCCACATTACTCCAAAACAGCTGCATTCTCTCAACCTGATCATCTTATGAGTCAAAGCACCTTCTTTTTTTGTTTTTGTTTACATTCTAGCCATAGTTGTTTTTTTTAATTAATTTTAATGGGATGACATTGATAAATCAGGGTACATATGTTCAGAGAAAACATCTCTAGGTTATTTTGACATTTGATTATGCTGCATTCTCATCACCCAAAGTCCAATTGTCTTCTGTCACCTTCTGATTTTCTTTGTGCCCCTCTCCTCCCTCAACTCCCTCCCTCTCCTCCCCCCACCCCATAACCCCCACACACTTGTCCATGTCTCTGAGTCTCATTTTTATGTCCCACCTATGTATGGAATCATATAGTTCTTAGTTTTTTCTGATTTACTTATTTCGCTCAGTATAATGTTATCAAGGTCCATCCATGTTGTTGTAAATGATCCGATGTCATCATTTCTTATGGCTGAGTAGTATTCCATAGTATATATGTACCAAAGCCTGATATATTCAGCCTTGGATTTTAAATAAGTAGAAACTTTTTTTTTCATTCTAAGCTTTTTTATTGTAATACTTTTGAGACCAAAAAAAAAAGTATGATGAAGAGTCGGTTCACAGTCAGCCAGACCTGGGTGTGCGTTCCAAATCCACTGCACACCAGCCGTGGGACTCAAGCAATTAATGTCCCCACGCCTCGGTTTCCTCATCTCTAGAGAAGAAAATCACATAGCCTATTCTTGTCATCATATTGTGTTAAGTGAAGAAATAGATGGTAAAGTCCTTGACACAGGACCCAGCACACTAAGTGTTGGCTATTATTTCTAAGAAAGAAAAAGTTTAGCGGGTCTACATTTTCTGGGTCAATATCAGTATTGAAAATAACTTCCTGCCACATCCTGAACCTTCTTCTCTTGATTGATATGTTTATGATTCTTGAATTTCAAGCTTCTCTTCATCCATTATTTAGGGGGAGAGGTCCAGGGATAACTCTTGGTCCCCAGGTCTCCTTTCCCTGTACCCTGCTTGACTCGTGCTCTTCCTGGGCCATCTCATGCACAGGATGAGTTCACTCATCCCCTCTACAAATGCTTACTAAGCTCCTATCAATCACCAGTTCCTATGTTCCCCATATGGAACGAGGCACCTTATATCCTGCTCAGCTCCGTGTAGATGCCCAAGATATCTGAAACTCAAAGTGTCCAAAACCTGACTTTCCATCCTTCCTTTAAAACATGCTCTCCTCATGTCTCCTTTCTCACTCAATGGCTCTACCAACCTGGAGTCATTCTAGACTTCCTCTCTCTCCTTCACTCTGCCCATCCAGGTGGTCCCCAACGCTTGTGGCTCCCAGGTCTGAATGATTCTCCCTCCCTTTTCTCCCTTCACAGCTGACTCTGACTCACCGACCGCAGCCCCCGCCGTGGCCTCACTGCTTCCGGCTTCCACAGAGGCGCCCCCAGGTGCGGGGCAAAGTCATCTGAAACAGGATTTTGAATCTGCCACTTTCCTGTTTAAAAACCGTCAAGGATTCACAGAACTCTCAAAATAAAGTCTGCTCCTTAGTCAAGAAGGCCCATGATCATCTAGCCCCGCCTACCGGTGCAGCCCTTTCTCGGGCCATTTCTCAGAAAAAGCCCCTTCGTTTCAAATGCAGCAACCCGCTTACAATTTCCCCCCTCTGCCTTTTCACACCTCCATGCCCTTAAATATGCTGTTCCTTGTGCTCACAACTTCCTTCCCATTCCTTGGCTGCTGAGCTAATAATACCTGGTCATCATCTTTCATGAGTTCAAATCCCCCTATGGGCTGTCTCTGACATCCCCTCCCTAGACCTCCCTAGACCTCTGTGCTCCTTCTAATATATCCTTCTTAGCATAAGTATGACAGAGTAGTGTAATCTGCTTTTTTCCTTCTTCCTATATCCCCCCAAAACCAGATAGTCATCTCTCTGAGGACAGAAATCCTATCTGATTTATTTCCAATGTCATACATGCTTTTAAGATAAAAGTCGAGGAAAAAATAAAGTTTTTGCAACCGTGCTGATACCAGAAATTTCTGAAAGCAAATGTTTTATGAATACCAGGGGAATAATTATAATAAGAATACCAACTATTAGTAAGTGTTTAGTCTGACTAAACACTTTATAGGCATAGCTCATTTCATTCTTTTAAGCACTGCATGAGAAGGTCCTATTTTTGTTCCTTTTTTTCTGGATGAGAGAGAACACACACACACAGGGTTTTTGGAGTCTGAAAGATACAATTCCTAATGAGGTCCCATCATTTTCCTTCTCTTTGGCTTCAAGACAATTCACTTGGTCTCCTCTCTAGAATGAGGATTTCTTGTGATAATTAAAATTACTGTTTATAAAGTTACTGGCACAGGCCCTGGCCGGTTGGCTCAGCGGTAGAGCGTCGGCCTGGCGTGCGGGGGACCCGGTTTCGATTCCCGGCCAGGGCACATAGGAGAAGCGCCCATTTGCTTCTCCACCCCCCCTCCTTCCTCTCTCTCTCTCTCTTCCCCTCCCGCAGCCAAGGCTCCATCGGAGCAAAGATGGCCCGGGCGCTGGGGATGGCTCCTTGGCCTCTGCCCCAGGCACTGGAGTGGCTCTGGTCACGGCAGAGCGACGCCCCGGAGGGGCAGAGCATCGCCCCCTGGTGGGCAGAGCGTCTCCCCTGGTGGGCGTGCCAGGTGGATCCCGGTCGGGCACATGCAGGAGTCTGTCTCACTGTCTCTCCCATTTCCAGCTTCAGAGAAATGCAAAAAAAAAAAAAAAAAGTTATTGGCACATAGTAGATACTCAATGTTAATGTCCCTTTTCCCCAAACTAGGTCCTCTAACAGCTTGTCCAAACTCTGACTCTTTACGGATAATATTCAATCCTTAAATAGGAGAAGTAGCCCTCCAGTTGGCTGGTTCGGCTCTGGCTTCCCCAATAGACCAGCTCCGAGCCTCTCCCATCCTCGCCACCCACCCCCACCACAGCCCCCACCAGCATTAGATAGACTCATGGATAGGGTGGAGCTCAGGGCAAATGATCTGGGAAGGGGTTAGATTGAGCATGGCTCCCATACAGTTTCCTGGATCATTTTTCAAAAGCCAAAAGCTTAGCAGTTTGGTTTTGGGTTGTGAAGCAAATGTGAAAGTGTTGCATATGTATTTCTGCCAACCACAGCCAAAGACCATGTCCAGCGCCATGGACGCGGGTTTGGAAGCATCCGACATAGCTGGGGATTTAGCATGGCAGGCTCCAAACGGCAACCTGTCGGCCCAGTGAGACTGAGGCTGTCTTCCCATCAGCTCCGGCCCCCCTTCCCCACCCTCCCCCCAGTCCACCCCTCCTCCTCACCCAGGAATACATTGACATTTCGAAATGTATTGATTACAGGAGCAGACTAGCCTTGGGCAGAAGGAGGGGGAGAAACGGATTGATTATATTATTTATAGGAGGGGGAGGAAAAGAATAAACAAGGGTGCTTTTGTTTGGAGGACAAAACCCAAATTATTGGTTGAATGGGACTGAATTAAGCACTTAAAGTTCAATCTTTGCAGAGTGCTGACAATGCAGGTGGAGATCAATACGGAAACAGCCCGCCCTGTGGGGAACCGGGCCCGGTTATTAACAGCTGATTCTGCCCAGGACTCTGCAGGTCCGGGGCAGCTCTCCTGAAGGCTGCGATACAGCAGGATTGACTGGTCAGCGATGTCAGACCCAGGGGAGGAACTCGGCTCCCACAACAGCAAGTCCACAGCTCGGGACTGAGGAACTCCCACAGGCCTCCGCCCTGCGGGGCCCACGTCACAGCTGGCCACTCACAAATCGGAGTATAGGAAACCTACCACATTTTTACCCGAATTTTAAAACATGACTACCAACGGCAAGACTGCTATTTAACCGGGAACATCAGTAGGGCCAGACCAGCTGTTAAAATAATAAAATCCTTCCGTGCCAGTTGGTCAACAGCCACCCTTCTGATGAGTCAGTGTTCATGCCCTACAGGTGGTCAGATATTTTAAGTATGACCCTGACTACAGACAGCAGCTTTCTATGATCACTTAGTCACCAGCAGCTCATCAACAAACCCAGATGCCTTCCTTTGGGGGTGGGTTATTCATTGTGCACAAATAAAGTCACACATACTATATATATATACATATATACACATACACACATATATAGATTTATATATTTGTATATACATATGATATATAATTATGTATATAGTACACATAGTATTAGAGATATAGATAGATAGATAGATAGATAGATAGATAGATAGATAGATAGATTATTTAAGCTTGGTATATTTGGGAGATATTTCCATGTTAGCACATAGAAATTTACCTCATCACTTTAACAGCTACATGGCACTCAACTGTATGGGTGTACCATAATTTAGCCACTCCATCTTTGATGGAGATGTAGGCTACCCCTACTTTCCCACTACTATAAACAAGGCTCTAATAAACAGCCCGAACATATGCGGTTCCACATACACTTGAACATGTCTGCAGGACAGATTCCACGTGGAACTGCTGGGTCAGTAAAAATGGGCATTTCTATGCTGAGAGATCTGCCAAACTCCTCATGCCTTCTTTTTATATGCAAATGATGACAGCATGGACAGCGTGTGCCCCTCTCATCTGGACGGCTCTGTAGGAATCGGGGCCCCTCAAAGTGCCTTCTAGTCAACATGAAGACCCTGGTGTGACTGGATGTGTCCATCTGCGTTTGAAAATCACGTCCCCCAAGCCCTTCCTCAGTTGTACGGCACACATTTGCCCGCAAGGAGGCTGAGGGGGCACCTCGTGGCTGTTTTTAGCCAACAGATTATTCTACATGCGCCGCAAAGCTTCCAGTCTTGAGAATAGCAATGACAAGTCTGCCTGCAGAACCTGGGAGAACGGCTCTCTCACCAGCCCAGTGTGTCACCAATTGTCACTCAGGCCCTGAAGCTGTTCTCTTGTCTCTAGAGCCACTGAAAGTCCCTCCGAGAATTCTGCCAACTTCTGACCACCACACCCTGCGGAGGGTGTCACCGAGCCCCTCAGGAAAAGCAGCTGTCAGTCTATGTCCCTCTAATCATAGGACCTCAGGCCCAGCGCAAAGGGCTAAATGGAAAACAGACGCCAGTCCGTCCTCCCTCGTTTCCGCCTTCCCATAACAAAACCTTCCGGGCCTGGCGGGCAGCAGAGGAGAGAGAAGCACTGTCCACGGTGAAAGCAGCTAGACCCCCAGCTCAGTCAGCCAAAATGCCTTGCTACACAAGCATTTTATTCATTCCACAAAGGACTTGAGGCAGCTTTTGAGAAGCTATGCAACACCATTAAATTGGAAAATGTAATTAAAAGACAAAGCCAGGGAAAATATATACGCGACAGGACGTGAAGACCGAGGGGAAATGCATCTATGCAACCCACTAGGTTCTGCACAGTTTGTAACCACGGGGACTCCAGCTGGGCTCTAAGCTCCCTGGTGGCCACAGCAAAACAAAAAGAGGGCGGGTGAAGGAGAAAGGATCGGAGTTAGAGTTAGTTTCCAGGTCCACAATGTGCACGAAGAGAATCTGACTTCGACTCTAAGAATAACTGCGAATAGGAAAATAGGAAATAAAGATGACGCTGATGTCAATTTCTCAGAACACTTTCTGTTTCTCCTTTCAACCTGGGGCCCAGCAGCTGACCACAAGGCCACCAACCAGCCTGGAAAGACCTTTCTGAGCTGACCTACCTGAGGGCTCCTACCCCTGACTTCCACTCCCCTCGGGCTGCCTCCTGCCCATCCCTTCTTGGGGTGCTGCCCGAACCAGACAGAAACCTCAGCACCCAAGGTCCTCCCTCACAGCCCTCCCAGGACCCAGTTCTCCAGTGAACACAGTCCTTCTCCTCTCCGGCCACCTGGAGAGCCAAGGGGGTGTCAGGAGGACAGGGTAGGAGGTTCCGCCAGAGACCACCTATAGCATTTTCATCCCCCACAGCTTTATTACTTGAGTCGCTAACTGCTAAACATAAGAAAATACATAAAAATCCAGGTTCCTCACTTTAAAAAAAATAATAAGGCATAAAAAGGATTTTTTTTTTTTTTTGTATTTTTCTGAAGCTGGAAACGGGGAGAGACAGTCAGACAGACTCCCGCATGTGCCTGACCAGGATCCACCCGGCACACCCACCAGGGGCGACACTCTGCCCACCAGGGGGCGATGCTCTGCCCCTCAGGGGCGTTGCTCTGTTGCGACCAGAGCCACTCTAGTGCCTGAGGCAGAGGCCAAGGAGCCATCCCCAGCACCCGGGCCATCTTTGCTCCAATTGGAGCCTTGGCTGCAGGAGGGGAAGAGAGAGACAGAGAGGAAGGGGGGCGGGGGGGTGGAGAAGCAAATGGGCGCTTCTCCTATGTGCCCTGGAATTGAACCTGAGTACCCCGCACGCCAGGCCGACGCTCTACCGCTGAGCCAACCGGCCAGGGCCATAAAAAGGATTTTTAAGTAGGTAATATGTCATTTCCTCTGAGCTGGAACCTAGAACCAGGTGCCTCCTTAAACAGAGAAAGGCGCCTCCAATTCACCACGGTCCTCACTAGTCTACTTCCTATACCCAATCCACGTCCCCCGTCATGTTCAAAAACCCCGGTCTAGGCAACAGATACTTAAAGAGAGAGAGAGACTGAGAGAGAGAGAGAGAGAGTTAAGGGCATGGGGTGAGCAAACTAGCACCCAAAGACCTGAATTCAGACCCATGATTTAGCAATCTACTTTCTAGATTCACGAAATGAGGGGTCCAAACACTGAGAGAAACTCCTTCCACCTCTGACAATATTCCTTCTCCTGACTGGCCCTGCTTTCCAGGGTGCGGGAATTTGCTGACGTTTACAAGCCATGGCAATTTTGATGAAAGGGTCAAGAGAGGGCTTTCTGTGATGAGGTCTTTAAACTCTATCATTTGCTTGAAATGTGTCAGCCTGCCAGAGACTGCACCGCCCCAACCCCAGGGTTTTGCCAGCAGATTAGGCTCCTGTAGCTACAAAGACAAACTGCAGACTCAGAGGCAACAGATTAGTTTTGCAAGCAGAAACAAAAACAAAACAAAGACACAAAAATGTATTTTAATCTCTTGCTTTCCTTAGGATAAACTGTTGCCTAAAACCAGTAGAGCCTGTTTATCAGAAGAGGCTGGAACATCAGGTGTGTCCTGGAAGCCAAGCCTTGAGCGCCATCTAGGAGCAGAGGGTGGCACTACAGGTGCTGATCCTTGAGGGGATCCAACTCCTGCAGACCTTTCCCGTCCACAATCCCTTCTCCAACTGCCTAAGCCCTAAGGTCTCAGTGGAGGCACAGTGTGTGCTACAGCGGGGAGCCACGGCCTTTGCAATCAGACCATGCCACTTCATTAACTGTGCGGTCTTGGGCAATCTGCTTCCTTATCTGCAAAATGAGGACAGTCATGCCCTATCTCACTGAGTGATTGTAACACTAAGAAAAAAGTACATAATCTGGAATGTGACATGGAGTCATGAAGTCACTAAACTTTCATTCCCTTCCCCCTAGATTTAACTCGGCCTCAGACAGGTGACTCGCAGGGGTTTGTTTTGTTCCTCTGTAAAGCAGGGAGGGGACCCTCGGAGGGTTGGTGGAAGCGGACAGAACATAACCTATACGTACAACTCCTGGCTCACGATGAGTGCTCAACTGCTAACAAGGGGAAGGGAAGGAAACTCTCAGTCTGGCCCTGATCAGTTACACACACTGAGCTTATACAAATGCATGAGACAGTTATAAAGATAAATAAGACAGTCTTGAAGGGAGAGAGCCTAATGTAAATAATAATAACACGAGGTAATAAATTAGATGTAGAAACAAAGTGCGCATTGATAGAGCTTTCCAGGTTGTATCAATTATCTCACTTCATCCTTGTGCACACCCTGCCACAAAGGATTGCCACCTCAATGAAGAGAGGAACCAGGGGAGGCTAAGAGAGGGCAAGGGGACCAACCCTGGACTTGGGCTGTCCGTGTTCCCACCTCCTCTCTGCTTCTATTCTAGATCTGACCCATTCCTCCAAATGGACTCCCCATCTCTGCCCCTGAAGTAGGAAAATTGAAATCTGGCTCTTCCTTGCTTTCTCCTCTCCCCTACCCCCAGTACTTTATCGACCTGAAGTTTGGTTTATTGCAATTCTCTGTGTCTCTCCGACCCAGCCTGCTCTTCAAGTTTCCAGCCTTCTCTCTCCAGTTAGAGCCCCTCCACGCCACCCCTGCAACAGCCTCCTCTGGGGCTCTCTCTCTCTGCCAGCTCTTGGCCGTCCAAGCCCTCCTGCAGTGGCTCCCAGGGGGATCTCAACGTGTCTGATTGCAACAGCCTCCTCTGGGGCTCTCTCTCTCTGCCAGCTCTTGGCCCTCCAAGCCCTCCTGCAGTGGCTCCCAGGGGGATCTCAACGTGTCTGATTGCAACAGCCTCCTCTGGGGCTCTCTCTCTCTGCCAGCTCTTGGCCGTCCAAGCCCTCCTGCAGTGGCTCCCAGGGGGATCTCAACGTGTCTGATTGCAACAGCCTCCTCTGGGGCTCTCTCTCTCTGCCAGCTCTTGGCCGTCCAAGCCCTCCTGCAGTGGCTCCCAGGGGGATCTCAACGTGTCTGATTGCAACAGCCTCCTCTGGGGCTCTCTCTCTGCCAGCTCTTGGCCGTCCAAGCCCTCCTGCAGTGGCTCCCAGGGGGATCTCAACGTGTCTGATTGCAACAGCCTCCTCTGGGGCTCTCTCTCTGCCAGCTCTTGGCCGTCCAAGCCCTCCTGCAGTGGCTCCCAGGGGGATCTCAACGTGTCTGATTGCAACAGCCTCCTCTGGGGCTCTCTCTCTCTGCCAGCTCTTGGCCGTCCAAGCCCTCCTGCAGTGGCTCCCAGGGGGATCTCAACGTGTCTGATTGCAACAGCCTCCTCTGGGGCTCTCTCTCTGCCAGCTCTTGGCCGTCCAAGCCCTCCTGCAGTGGCTCCCAGGGGGATCTCAGTGTGTCTGATTGCAAGTCTAACCTCTCTGGGCTGCTTACCTTCCTCCAGGAAGTTCTCCCAACTGCACGAGCCCACAAGCGTCTCTGCTGTCCCTCAACACAGACAAGTTATTCACTATTCTGCCTGCACATTTAGTACAACCTGGGGAAGCTTTACACATCATTCACCAACAAGCACATGAAAAGACACTTGACATCATTGGCCACCAGGAAAATCCAAATCCAAACCACAATGAGACACCACTTCACACCCACTAGAATACACACACACACACACACACACACACACACACACAATAATAATAATAAATGTTGGTAAAAAATAAGGAATAATTGGAACCCTCATACAATACTGGTGGGAATGCACAATAGTGCAATTGCTTTTGAAAACAAAGCTGGCGAGTCTTCAACAGGTTAAGCATAGAGTTAGCCACATGACCCATCATTTCAACTCTGTATATATCCACGTAAAAACTACCTCCAGATGTTCATCATGAGCATTCTTCATAATGTTCAGCCATCCTGGATTAAAATCCCTGCGCTGGGGCCCAGGAATCTGTCTGCATATCTGACACGTGTCCCTCGTGAAGGCTGAGAGGCACGACCTACAGAATCTAATTCCCCCAAGGGCTTGGGTCACAGACAGCAAGACCATCCCTCTAGAGCCCGCTCTGCCTGCATCTCTGACCCGTCTCTCCCCATCCCTGCACTGCCTGCATCTCTGACCCATCTCTCCCCATCTCTGCACTGCCTGCATCTCTGACCCATCTCTCCCCATCTCTGCACTGCCTGCATCTCTGACCCATCTCTCCCCATCCCTGCACTGCCTGCATCTCTGACCCGTCTCTCCCCATCCCTGCACTGCCTGCATCTCTGACCCGTCTCTCCCCATCCCTGCACTGCCTGCATCTCTGACCCGTCTCTCCCCATCCCTGCACTGCCTGCATCTCTGACCCGTCTCTCCCCATCCCTGCACTGCCTGCATCTCTGACCCGTCTCTCCCCATCCCTGCACTGCCTGCATCTCTGACCCGTCTCTCCCCATCCCTGCACTGCCTGCATCTCTGACCCGTCTCTCCCCATCCCTGCACTGCCTGCATCTCTGACCCGTCTCTCCCCATCCCTGCACTGCCTGCATCTCTGACCCGTCTCTCCCCATCCCTGCACTGCCTGCATCTCTGACCCGTCTCTCCCCATCCCTGCACTGCCTGCATCTCTGACCCGTCTCTCCCCATCTCTGCACTGCCTGCATCTCTGACCCGTCTCTCCCCATCCCTGCACTGCCTGCATCTCTGACCCGTCTCTCCCCATCCCTGCACTGCCTGCATCTCTGACCCGTCTCTCCCCATCCCTGCACTGCCTGCATCTCTGACCCGTCTCTCCCCATCCCTGCACTGCCTGCATCTCTGACCCGTCTCTCCCCATCCCTGCACTGCCTGCATCTCTGACCCGTCTCTCCCCATCCCTGCACTGCCTGCATCTCTGACCCGTCTCTCCCCATCCCTGCACTGCCTGCATCTCTGACCCGTCTCTCCCCATCCCTGCACTGCCTGCATCTCTGACCGGTCTCTCCCCATCCCTGCACTGCCTGCATCTCTGACCCATCTCTCCCCATCCCTGCACTGCCTGCATCTCTGACCCGTCTCTCCCCATCCCTGCACAGCCCCGTGTGCTCCACCAACACCCGCTGCTCCATGTAACAGAAACGGCCTCTCCCTGCCTCTTCTCTTGGCTCCTGCAGCTGGCCTCCAGGTGTCCACTCTGCTGCCAGCTCCTCTAGCAAGCCGCCCTGGGCTCCCAGCCCCCCACAGCTACACTCACTGTAACCCAGTGGTTTTCACCCAGAGATAACTGTGCTCCCTAGGGGCACCTGGCAAATCTGGAGCTATTTTTAATTGTCACAGCTGGGGTTAGGGGGAGTCCAGTAGGTTGAGTCCAAAGATGCTGCTGAATACCCTGCAATACACAGGACAGTCAATTCACACACACACACACACACACACACACTAAATAGTTATCCAGCCCAAAATGCCAGTAGTGCTGACACTGAGAAATCCTGAGAGAGCCCATTGTCTTGTGAAGTCCTCAGGGCAGGGAATGCATAAGACTAAACCATTAACCTCAGGGCCAGCTGCAGAGCCTGACACAGGACAGGGGTTTAGTAAGTATCAGTGAAATGGATCATCTCTCCTCCTCATCTGGCATTTAAGAGTGTTCACTTGTCCCCCACCTTAGGTGCTGCTGAAAAAAATCTATGCAATACAACAGTATAAAATAAATGAGGGTATCTTAGAAGGAGAAGAAGATAAAGCCATAGGTGGGGCTAGGATCCTGTAAGCATCAAGAATGACGATTCTAGGCCCAGGTAGATATGAGCTGGAATTTGACTCTGGGTTTCCTGCTAGCCACGGCAAAGAGGAAAACATGAGATTCATGGAATTCATCCAATAAAAATACCCCATTTGCTCATCCAATAAAAATTCCCCATTTGCTCAAGGGGAGCACAGCTTTCTCTGATGCAGAGACATGACAGGCATTGCGGGGAAGGGGGAAGTAGGCAACCCTCACAATAGCATCACCACACCAGCAGTCTTTTGTGACTAGCTCTTAAAATGGTCTTGGAGTTATTCTCCCCTCCTTTGACCTCATGTTCTTTGCCACATAACTTGGCAGTTCCTCCCCGCTCACTAAGCTTGGACTTGGCCATATGACTTTCTTTGACCAATGGGATGAAGACAGATATAATGCAAGCAGGAGGCTTAGATGGGTTTTTGCTGGTGGAGGTGCTTTCTTGCATCTCTGCCATGAGAAGGACATGCTCTGGCTAGCCCCTAGTCCAAACACGGTAAGAGATACACGGAGCCAAGCTGACTCAAGTTAACCCACACACCCAGAACCGGTAGCAGAGCCACCCAGCAGAGCCCAGCCTGGCTCATCAACTCTCTAGACGAGCTAAAGTCGCATGAGCAAGCCCAGCTGAGTTCAGAGAGCCAGCTTCCCGAGCCCTCTCCTTCAATGCACGAGCTACATACCTGCTCACCGTTACATTCCTCAGTTTGTTAGGTGGCATTTTTCTGGCACTAGCTAACTAAAATACCTCCCAAGTGCAAAGTAAAAGGATAGCATCAAAGCATGGCAAACATAAATGAAAAAGGTAGATAAGCAATCTTTTACAGGGCTAAGATGGAACAAATGATCCCACGCCAAGTTTTCCACTGAACTAGGTAGTAGCTCCTGGATGACAGAACACATTGCCCCCCTAAGTGACCGCCACGTAGCTGGGCACGTAGAGACACTTGGTGCAAATGTGCCCGTCAGTATTTGATTGGGAACATAAGCAACTCAAGGCATTTCAGCAAAAAGGCTGGAATGAACCAAAGTCAAAATGCTTGCAAAACTGAACAATCGATTAATTGAGTTAGACAGTCTATAGATTCAGATGCTCTAAATGCCCTCTGTCAGAGCAGATCTGCCAGAGGGCCTCAGACAGACAGCGCAGTGACAGGATGTCTAGTCTTAACCCTCCCGCATACAGTTGGGCTCTTTCTGACCACCTCCCACCCCTCAGAAATCCGTCCAAAAACTCTCTTGATGTCTCATTCCTGCACATTGAGCCACTTCCAACTCAGAGAGACTCTCCACGCACACCCCTGCACTGGGCAGCTGGCCTGGGATCTCTGGCTTGACCGCTCGTGAATTAAATGGCTCGGCCCCCATCCATACTTAGATTTTCTCAACTCCTCATATAACAAAATGGTTATAGGCAGGGGCTATGGAGTTGCTTGGTCCTCGGTTTCTGCCACAGCTCTGCCACTTACGTGCTGTGCGACTTTGCAAAGGCACTCAACCTCTCTGAGCCTTCGTTGTCTCAACTGTACAATGGACATAATAATGTTTAGCACATAAAGTACTTAGCACAGCCCCTGGCACTCAGTCAGTGTTTAATAAATGTGAGTTACTATCATTTGGCTTTGATCTCAGAGAGTAGATTGGTCAGATAGAGTTTTCTTTTTTCAGTTTTTTTTTTTTTTTAGGTGAGAGGAGGGGAGACAGTGAGGCTGACTCCCACATGCACCCCCACTGGGATCCACCTAACAACCCTATCTGGGGCTGATGTTTGAGTACTGAGCTATTTTTAGCACCTGAGGCTGATGCGCTTCAACAGAGCCATCCTCAGTGCCTGGGGCCATCCTCAAACCAATTGAGCCATTGGCTGTGGGAGAGAAAGAGGAAGAAGGGGAGAAGCAGATGGTCGCTTCTCCTGTGTGCCCTGACCAGGATCAAACCTGAGATGTCTATATGCTGGGCCAATGCTCTATCCACTGAGCCAGCAGCCAGGGCCAGATAGAGTTTCTGTGGGTTTGAATGCGGAAGTTGTGTACCATACACAGACCTGGTGTCAGCCAGAGTGAGGAGAGAAATGTCACCCCACAGGTGGTGGTGCACGTGGCAGGCCACCTCCCTACACTGTATGGCATGCTGGTGGGTCATTAATGGTCCAGGCAGCTTTACTTAAACACCTTTATAACAACTTCCACGTTATTGAACACTTTTTTCGGCAATGGCCCTTTGTCACTTCCAGGAACCAGAGACAACTGTCATTTCAGCAGCCTGACCTGTACACTGAAGTCACAATGCTGGGTTTCTTCTCACGGAAATTTGATGAGTCAACAGTATAGATCCTACAGTTTCTTCGCTAACTTGACAGCAGATAAACTATGGGAAGGTGCGTTAGCAGAGACGAGTGCTGGAGCAAGAAGAAAAGAGGCAAAAGAACTAAAAAAAGAGAGAGAGAAAGAGAGAGAAGAAAGGTTTAAAACCGGGGTCAGACCGCCGGTGAAGGGCGAGGTGGCCTCCTACAGCCTGGTCTGAATGTCCCTCTCATGAGGAATGGAGCTGTGTAGACCCACTTCCCAAAGAAGCAAGGAAGAGCAGGGGAGGGCGGACGCTGACGTGGTCCAGCAGAGCGAAGAGTGGAACCAGAAGAGGAAGAAGAAGGTTCAGAGGCACTGAGGCTGGATTGGAAACTCGTGGATCAGAACTGTCCTGGCCCTCACGGCCCTGGTCCCAAGAGAAACAGATGATTCTGATACCAGGATACTTAAGGTAAGAAATGTTTTCAGTAAGACAGCAAAAGAAGGAAGAAAGTGATCAGCCCGTGTCCTAGTCACCGTGGGAAACAGCAAAGGAGCCACAAGCCGCACCTGAACAAAAGGACACTTTCAGCAAAAGCCAAGAACAGAGCAGTTCACAATTTGCATCCTAGAGAACGATATGAAAACCATACGATATTCCACGAGCTCGCTTTAATATTTAAAAAGACACATATCAAGATGAAGAAACAACCCAGAGGCTACGGTCTTTGCAGCCACTGGGCCATTGTCAACCGTCTTATTAGAATCAAAGACATGTACACCAAGGTCTCAGGGTCCCTCAATGGCTCAATGGCTCACTCTCCCCCGGGGCCTGTTCCCTGGGCTCTCTCTCCAGGAAACCCGCCCGCAGCTGGCTGATGAGCAGAGTCTCCATGCTGTGGGGTTCACGGGGAAGTGTGGCCCTCTGCCCACTGCAGTCGCCTCACCCCACGGGGCCCTGACAAAGGATCCGGAGCCTGAAGATGAGGTTTCCGAACAACAAACTGGACTGAGAGGAGGTAAAGACCACCCAGGGAACAAGTGCCCCACGTGGTCAGGCTAACGAGGGTGGCCACCCGAGCTCCCCTCGGTCTTGGCCACCACCACAGTGTCGGTTGGGTCAGCACCAGTACAGGGAGAAAACTCAACTCTCATGCCATGGAACATTAGGCTTGGCTTTAAATCAAAAAAGGAAAGACCAACCTTAACTTCTTCATTTACAAATAATAAATAACTATAGTTTTAACTTTAAAAAATAAAAAAGAAGAAATGCTATCCCGTAGCTATAGCCTTTCCAAGAGATACACTGATCCTTTTCTCACTCCCTCCTTTCCACCTCAACACACCGAGGAAGAGAGTAAGGGTGTAAAGAGCTAGACCAGGGGTCCCCAAACTTTTTACACATGGGGTCAGTTCACTGTCACTCAGACCATTGGAGGGCCGGACTATAAAAAAAACTATGAACAAATCCCTATGCACACTGCACATATCTTATTTTAAAGTAAAAAAACAAAAAGAGAACAAATACAATATTTAAAATAAAGAACAAGTAAATTTAAATCAACAAACTGACCAGTATTTCAATGGGGACTATGCTCCTTTCACTGACCACCAATGAAAGAGGTGCACCTTCCAGAAGTGCGGTGGGGGCCGAATAAATGGCCTCAGGGGGCCGCATGTGGCCCGTGGGCCGTAGTTTGGGGACCCCTGAGCTAGACAGACACACACATCACTGCCACCACCACCAACGCCACCGCCAACGCTGCCGCCACCGTCCCTTCAGGTCCCTGCCATTGGAAAGGATGAGAACTTTTCATAGGATCTGAAACGGGAGGTGTAAACTGGACATGGCTGAGGGTTTTCACAGCTGAAAGTAGGCAGAAAGTTAAGGGACCTCTTCCCCAGTGGGGGAGAGCTTTCACACACAGTGGATAAGAGAATCAAAAGACAAAACTGTTCCCTCTTTGTACCTCGTGGAGGTGAAACTTCTTCCCAAATTTCCTGCCATTTATCATGAATATTATGCTACATAGATTGTTACATAGATTAGCTTACTTAAACCTCACAGCAATTCTCTCACCCATCTAACAGATGGGGAAACTGAGGCTTGAAGAGCTGAAAGTCACTTGCCCAAAGGATTCCAGCTCCAAAGCTGTCTGAGTGAAGATTCGAACCCAGCCCCACAGCCCTGGCTCTTCCCCCCCGCACCGAGCTGCCTGCTCCACATCACCCCACCCCCCCCCCCACCTGTCAGCAGACGGCCCCCGGGCCTCCTCGGGTCCGTGTTTCCGGCCTGAGCCATGGCCTCTGCAATGGCACGTGGCCTCTGTGGGGGAAGATTCTAATTGTGCCTGACCACAAGGTCTGCAGGGAGTTAATCAATTATTCTAAGAGAATATCTATACCGAAGGCCTTATTGACTGGAGTCTATTTCCTGAGCCGGCATAATTTATTTTCTCCCAAAATCTGTCGCAAAGGAAGTTCAAGTTCAAATCTCGATGCCTCATCTATAGGATCCTTTGCTTATCTCCAAGGAGACACCATCAAAGCCTGCCTGCCAGCCAAGGCCATCGCCAAGGGACAAGCCCTAGGGAAAAAAAAGAAAGGGAAGTTTTAGGGGTCCTACGTTTCCATAGAAAAAGCACTTCAGTTCCATTCTTTATGGTTTTTCAAATGAAGATCACTTTTCTCCCTCCCAGCCTCATCTTTAAAAACAAAACAAAACAAAACAAAACCTGATTCATTGCAGTATTGTTAATACCCAATAAATATATAGAAACAATCCAAATGTCCACCAGTGAGGGCGATGGCTCAGTAAACCATGGTACATCACTCGACAGAGTGCTGTGAAATCACACAAAAGAATGAGAGGGAGTCCTGACCGGAGAGCTCAGCTGGTTGGAGCATCACCTGGAAGTGCAGAGGTTGTGAGTTTGATCCTCAGTCAGGGCCCGTACAGGAACACCTCGATGTTCCTGTCTTTCTCTCTCTCTCTCTCTCCCTTCCTCTGTGGCTGAAATCAATAAATAAAATAAAATAAATTAAAGAATGAGGAAGAGTTCTATGCTCCCAGTTAGAGGAGTCTTCAATTTATATCTTTTTACATAAAATTAACAAGGTTTAGAAAAGAGTATGTAGCTTTGTATAGGAAAGAGGTGGGAATACATACTTATTTATCTTAGCAAAATGATAAAATGGAAGGATAGCCGAGCAGCAGACATTTCCCTTGGGCAGGGAGAGAAGGAGAGCAGTATAGGAGTGGGCGTGGGGTCCCTCTGGGGCAATGATGGGGGCTAGCACGAACGGAGGAGTGAGGAACGGCCCCCACCCCCCGGGCAGATGCGGTCAGTAAGGTACGCGGTCTGACGAGAACCCAACAACAATAAAGTTCACTATAACATGCCATGTGCTGTCATGGACTGGAGCCTGGGTCCTAAAAATGGGACAGTCGAGGAAAAACTGGTGAAGTCTGGATCAAGTCTGTAGTTTCGCTAATACATATCAATGTTAGTTTCTTACTTTTGACAAATGGCCCATATTCGGGGGAGCTGGATGGAGGGTAAATAGGAAAGTCTCTGTGTCATCTTCACAACTTCTCTGTAAGTCTAAAACTATTCCAAAATGGAAGGTTTTTGGGTTTTTTTAATACATGAGACGTGCTGAACAGCGTGTGGATGAACACGCGTGATGAGATGGGGACGGGAGGGCAGGGAAGCAAGCAGAAGCCGGCTGTTTTGCACTAGGACCAGGGTGGCAACGCTCAACTCTCAGGGACTGACGCCCTCCTCCCAGCAGGCCCGCCACCCAGCAGCACCCTCTTCGTCGTCTCTTGCTCTATTGGTATATTTTAATATCATTCTTAGTTTGGAACGCTGTAAATGCTTTCTGTGTGCAAAGAGAAAACAAAATCTGAAAACAGAAAAGAAAGAGCCACAGTACCGGGCATAAATGACCCAGATCTGAGAATCAGCACCAAGGAACCCTGTCTCGTCCGGGTTACGGCAGCTCTCACCGAAATCCTACGGGAGTACAAACCACGGCGGAATTCAAGTCCAGGTCCATCTGCGCCCCAATACTGCAAGGCTTCTGAGGGTCCTTCTTGGGGGCAACGAAGAACAGAGCAGAAGGGGAAGCTGCAGTTCTTTCTCAGTCCTTTCTAGAGGTGCCAATGGGGACGTGAAGATTTTATCACCGACAGGATGGGCACTTTGCCCTCATATCAGGAGTCGACTCTTCCAGGGAAGTCAGGTTGGCAGACTAGAGCACCAGCCCTAATGCCAGGAGGTAGAGGACAGAGCAGAACAAAAGCTGAGGGCAGGCCCTTTCCATTCAAGTCGACACGTAGTTCCTTCAAGCACACATCTCAGGGTTCTTCCCTGAAAGGAGGCCCCCTCCTGAAACTCCCCACGAAGGACGCATCATTGCCTCAGCTGCGTGATAGCATAGGAACTAGACCAGGGCTCAGGAACCTATGGCTCGTGAGCCAGAGGTGGCTCTTTTGATGGCTGCATCTGGCTCACAGACAAATCTTTAATAAAAAAAATAATAGCACTAAAAATATAAAACATTCTCATGCATTACAATCCATTCATTTCCTACCGCTCATGTTCATGGTTGCGGGTGGCTGGAGCCAATCACGGCTGTCCTCCAGGACAACACCAAATTTTTACTGGATAATGCGTAACGCACATGGGTCGTTGTATGGCTCTCATGGAATTACATTTTAAAATATGTGGCGTTCATGGCTCTCTCAGCCAAAAAGTTTCCCGAGCCCTGAACTAGACCTTCTTTTGTTGCATGTTTTCTGATTATAGCCATCATTTCCGAGACCTGCAGGTATTTGCCCACTTTGGAGCCTTTGAGAAAGTTCTTTCTTTGCCCCCTTTGCCTCCAAGATATCTGCATGGCTCACCTCCTCTGTTCACCCGGGGCCTTCCCTCACTACCCTCTCAAAGCTGAAGCTCGCTCTCCTTTCACTCTCCATCCACTTGCCCCACATCATTCATCCCCATCATGCTTGCTGACCCTTGGCATTTACTCACATATTACCTTGTTTGCCATCTCCCTTCCCTGAGGGCTCCATAAAAGCAGTTCTGTCCACACTGCATTCCCAGAGTCTGCAACCTTTCAGAGTAAACCATAGGTGCAAAGGCCCTGAGGTACACATGACCACGGCATGCTTAAAGAGCAGAAAGAAGGCCAGTGTGGCAAGAGAAGAGAGTGCTAACAGGTGAGCTAAGAGAGGCAGGGGCCAGATTGTGAAGGTCCTCATAGACCATGGCAAATGGTTTGGGTTTCATTCTGGTAGCCTCTGCAGAGCTGAAAGCTAGGATTCTGTTTGGTCTAAAGATCATGTTCACTCCTATATGAAGAAGAGACTGAGCAGTGCAAGAGGCAAAAGCAGAGGGGCAAATAACAAAGATGACTGGAACACTCCAATGGAGATAGGATGGTGGCTTGGACTAGCAGGGCGGCACTGAAGATGGACGAAAGTAGACAGATGGCTGTGGATGTATCTTGGCCATTTGCTGAATTGGATGTGGAACGAAGGAGGACAAAAAGGCAAGGATGACTCCAAGTTTACGAATCTGAGCAACAAAGTAGATGGGGGTGGCATTAGCTGAGATGGGAGAGTCCGGGAAACATACCTTGCGTGGGGCAGGGGTAGAAAATAAAAAATTGCTCATGTGTTGTTCCTGGAACCAGAGAGGCTTTAATACAAGCTTTTGGAAATCGCTGACCACTCCCCTCTTCAGAGCACACAGCCTTTTCTCTTCTAGCAAAAACTTATTCCTCGCTTAGCCACGCCCAGGTTCCTTGCACCCAGAAGAAAGGGGTTGTTGTGATTCACAAAAGGACCATGAAGAAGATGAGTCTGTATCAGACTTTGCATCAGAATCCACTGGGTCCCTAATTTTCAAAGCTATCCCCCACCATGCATGCCATTCTTCTCAAGAAGTGGAACCAATGTCCCCTCCCCTTCAGGCGGGGCTGGCCTTGTCATCAGCTATGAGCGAAGAGGACGTGATGGAAGAGATGTGCCAGGTCTTCCAGGCCTGAAGAGGACTGGCAACTTCCACTTCCTGCAAGTTAAAAACCGGCTGCCATGCTGAGAGGAGCCCAAGCCACATAGAGCGCACACGTGGAAGAGAACTGAGGCAATCTGGGTGAGCTCCCGGTCAACGGTGAGAACCAGTTCACCAACCATGAGAGTGTGCTATGGTGAACGCTCCAGCCAAGTCGAACACCCCAATGACTGCAGCGCTAGCTAATGTCACACAGACTGAACACTTTGCCAGCTGAGCCTAGCCAACTTCCAGAATCATAGCAATAACAAATTAGTCTCAACCCACTAAGTTTGTTGTGGTTTAATATCCAGCAACTGATCACACTCAATCTACTAACTGCCGTGTTTCCTTGATTCTAGGATTCTTTTGCTGTAGTGATAAGCCTACATACACGAAGTACACATGTCAAATGAAAAATACATCATGACTTAAAAATCTGCTCAATGTTTGTCTTAGGATCAAAAATATGGCCACAACATGACTCCAAATTCTGTTCCCCTCTGGATTCCCACATTTCAATTACAAGCAGATAACAGAACTAATCTTTAGACAACTCAGATCGCATCGGGCTTATCACCTGGTTTGTCCCTAAATTTATTGCTTCTTCAGAGTGAGCGAGCATGTCCCACTCTCTCTCCATCTCAGGGTCTATTTCCATAACGCTCTTTTCTGGATGAAGTAAGACACACAGGCAGTCCTAAAACTCTATTTACGGAAGTCGGTGGAGGCCAGGGTGCGGATTGAAACTCCCCATCTGGCCTAATTAATGACACACATTATTACCCCGTTCCCTTAACTGAAAGCAGCCTCCAGAGCTTGATGTGTTTTCCCAACGATAAAATGCAATAAATGAATTAGTGTCCTGAGGGACCGTGGCGGGAATAAAAGGGAAAGCCACAAAAGATAGATGATGTCTCAACTAATTTTATGATTTATCGATCTCCACTTTGCTCATTTTGCAATGTGGGAGAGCTCATTTTTCTGCCAGGCCCACCGTGGTGTCACCCTTGCTAATAGATATGATTACCATCCCCAAAACCGTGTTTGTGAAAATAAGAAGTGCAGCTTCCCTCTGCTGCTGACCTCAGCAGTTCCTTTTTATTATGTGTGCCGGACCTGCCAAGAACCAAATTGATGCACTTATCCACGGACTTGTTGGACGGTCCCAAGCATTTTTCTCATTTTTCTCCCAAACAAGTTCATCTTTAAGCAAGTGCAGATTCATGGTTTAAATTACCGAGCTGACACATCATCTGTTTCCAGTGTGTGTAACCTCCCGAGGAGGATCTTTTGTGAGGTGGCTGAGCAGTAGAGGGGAGAGAAGTGTCACCACTAACCAGTTTTGGCCCATGTGACAACTTGAGTTTAAAGATATATTTGTCAGGGTGCAACTCAAAGCGATTTGGATGCTTCAACAATTCCATCCAGCCAACGCTGATTGGATACAGGTATTGTGCTAAGTATTCTGGGCGTAGACAGTCCGTTAGTATTCCGTCAATATTCCTCGGCAGCTATATGCTAATGCTGGCATCACAGGGTGAACAAAATGGACATCGTCTCTTTTCTCATGGAAACTATGCCCAAATGAGAAAAGACTGAATTTCAAAAGCCGTGACAATGAAGAGAGTGGAAGAGGAGGTGTTAGTTAACTGTGTGGTGGTTGTGCTACTGGCACACAAACAATGCCTTACAATGACACTCATATTTGGTTGTGCAACTGTGGTCAGCTTGGGTCTGGCTCATCGAGGTAGGGCGTGGCTCTAGGCCATCAGTTCAGTTCAGTTCTGTTCCGTGCGTCTCTCGTTCTTCTGGAACCAACAGGTTGCCTGGGGCATGTTGCTCTCCTGGCCACGGCAGAAGTGAAGAGTGTGAGCCCAAACTTAGCCATATTTCAAATCTCTGCTCACTCATGTCCTACTGGACATTAGTCATAAAGTCATGCTCAAAATCAGGGGATAAGAAAATCAATTCCATCCATAATTGGAGAGGGAAGAGAGCGAACACTTGATGAGAAATAGTCCTCGCTACCACACAGCATAATGTCATAAACAAGTGACTTATGAGGGATCAGAGAGGGAGGAGCCTAGTGAGTAAGGGGGGAGTTTACTGGGATGATGTCAGGGAGGTTGGCAGGGGATACATCTTGTTGGGCTATTGGGCATATCTAATTGGTGATTTCAAACAATCGCTTTCACTGCTCTATTGAAAATGGATTGTTTGGCCTGACCTGTGGTGGGCAGTGGATAAAGCGTCGACCTGGAAATGCTGAGGTCACCGGTTCAAAACCCTGGGCTTGCCTGGTCAAGGCACATATGGGAGTTGATGCTTTCAGCTCCTCCCCCTTCTCTCTCTCTGTCTCTCCTCTCTCTCTCTCTCTCCTCTCTAAAAAGGAATAAATAAAATAAAAAATAAAAAAATAAAAATCGAACTGCCTTTAAAAAAAAAAAAGAAAATGGATTGTTAAGGGGCACAAGAACAGAAGCAGGGAGTCCCGTTAGGACAGCGATAAAGTGGTAGCAGTACAGAGGAAGGGAAGTGGCTAGACTGAGAAACAGAAGCAAATGGTCAAGGCAGTGAAGGGGATGACATGTAGTCCATGGCCTTAAAGAGCTAATGATGTATTGGATGAGAAAGGAAGTACATGAAGAACCATGGTTTAGTGAGGTCTGACTTTGAATGAGACCATAAAGCCCTAAGCAAACCCAAAGATCCCTGTGAACTCTGTCTGAGGACATCTGGAGAACTTCAGAGAGGAGGTGACATTTGAGCTGGTCTTCCCACGTGTCATCTTAAATGGCACCAAGCTGGAGAGGAAGAACCATCTCAGTCAGAGGTCCCAAAGCCAAACCTACGATGGACACACAGGAAAGAGCAGCAGTCAGAGAGTGGACAACTTCCCACGAAGTCCAGGGTCAGTGGTGTAAGAGTACTAACCGACCGTCTACGCCCAGAATACTTAGCACAGGCTCTGAACTGCTTAGTCTGATGCATGCACAGGAAGGAGACCGCCAGGCAGGGAGATGGGGAGCAGGTAGATGTTCAGGGAGATCTGTTATCACCTCACATGGCTATATTATCAAAGACAAGAGCTAAGTGCTAGTGAGGATGGTAAGAAAAGGAAGTTCTTGTGCACTGTTGATGGGAATGTACATAAAATGGTGCAGCTGCTACGAAAAACAATATGAAGGTTTCTCCCAAAATAAAAGTAGGATTACCATATGATCCAGCAACCTTATTTCCAGGTAGATATCCAAAAAAAAAAAAAAATGAAATCACCACCTTGAAGAGATACCTGCACTTCCACAGCCACTGCAGCGTTATTCACAATAGCCAAGACACGGAAATAACCTGTGTCCATTGATGGATGAGTGGATGAAAAAAAATGTGACATCTACACTATGGAATTTTATGCAACCATAAAAATAAGTCCATCCTACCACTTGCAAGAACATGGATAGAACATGAGAGCATATGCTCAGTGAAGTAAGACAGACACATAGAGACAAATATTGTATGATCTCACTTATGCGCGGACTTGACAGAAGCCAACTCATAGAAACAGAGGGTAGAGTGATGCCCGACAGGGGCTGGGCGGGGGTGGGGCAATGGGCAGATGTTGGTCAGAGGGTAAAAATTTCTGTTATAAGATGAGTAAGCTCTGGGGATCTAGTAATCAGCATGGGGACTAAAGTTGACAGTATAGTATTGTATCATTAAAAGTTGCTAAGAGAGCAAATCTTAAATGTTCTCACCACCACACCCCCCCCCCCACCACAAAAAGGTTAAGTACGTGAGGTGATGGGTGTGTTACCCAACCTTGCGTGGTAACCGCTTCACAAGATATACGTTTCAGATCATCACATTGTACACATATAATGTTAGATAGCATTCAACTTTCGAAATGTTATCTGTCGATGATATCTCAGCGAGGCTGGGGGGAGAAAGGAGATCTGTGTCTCAGTCCACCCCTGATTTGTCACCATTCAGGGAAAGGGGGGCAGGAGATTTAGGGGAGGCAGTCTGGCAAAGACACAGCTAGGCACTGAACGGCCTAAATGCACATCTCTCTGTCTCTGCCCCAACCAGCCGAGCGATGCCCTCTCTCCAGTTCCCTCACCCGTAAAAGGCCAGGAGCTGCACAGCGTGAACAGATAATACACCCAGTATCTGGTGCATTCTAGAGTCAAATACTGGTTGAACAAATAAATGAGTATCTTGCGCAGCATTATTTATCATTGTAAAAATGTAGAAATAACCCAAAGGCCCTCAATGAGACAATAATTAAATAAACAGTGGTGTGGCCATACCTTGGAACAGTATGTCGCTAGGCAAAATTTTCTCATTCTAAAGATGCCAAGAAGAAAATAAAGCCCACGCCCCAGAGACAGTCTGGACCAATGTTTTGGAGGGTGCCCTTCCATTCTGTGTGGTATCTCCCGAGTGTGTGCGCCCATGCACACATGTGGGTCTCTCTAACACGATTGGAAATATATTGAACTTATGAATGAGAATCCTGCTTTTCTCCCCTTATTATCATTTTGAGGGGTTTTCCCATATCTATAAATTTTCACAAAGAGGTTTAATGATGTGAGAAATTGGTACTGATTTTATGAGGGTAGAAAACTGGAATGCAAAATTATATATTGGACATGACTTCAATTATAGACATTTCATAGAGATGGGCATGTGTGTGTCTCGTGTATGCTTGTCCGAATGACTGTAAAGAAAGACACTCAATGTGAAGAATGGCCGTCTTTGGGTTGTGGGATTACAGTTGGCTGTCCTTTCATTGTGTGTGTGTGTGTGTGTGTGTGTGTGTGTGTGTGTGTGTATATATTTTTTTTTTTTTTGCCTCTTCTTCATGTTATACAATGAACATGTTTTGCTGTTACAATTTTTTAAAAAATAAATGTTTTTTCGGCATGACCTGTGGTGGCGCAGTGGATAAAGCGTCGACCTGGAAATGCTGAGGTCGCCGGTTCGAAACCCTGGGCTTGCCTGGTCAAGGCACATATGGGAGTTGATGCTTCCAGCTCCTTCCCCCTGTCTCTCTCTCCTCTCTGTCTCTCTCTGTCTCTCTCTCCTTTCTAAAAATAAATAAATAAAAAATAAATGTTTTTAAACAGAGACAATGACTTTGAAAGAAAACAAGGGTGAGCTGGTTAATCAACTCTGATATCTATGATTCTGACTATCGTTTCATAAAATAGAAGGTTTTTTTTGTTTGTTTTTTTTGTATTTTTCTGAAGCTGGAAACGGGGAGAGACAGTCAGACAGACTCCCGCATGCGCCTGACCGGGATCCACCCGGCACGCCCACCAGGGGCGACGCTCTGCCCACCAGGGGGCGATGCTCTGCCCCTCCGGGGTGTCGCTCTGTTGCGTCCTGAGCCACTCTAGCGCCTGGGGCAGAGGCCAAGGAGCCATCCCCAGCGCCCAGGCCATCTTTGCTCCAATGGAGCCTCGGCTGCGGGAGGGGAAGAGAGAGACAGAGAGGAAGGAGAGGGGGAGGGGTGGAGAAGCAGATGGGCACTTCTCCTGTGTACCCTGGCCAGGAATCGAACCCGGGACTTCTGCACGCCAGGCCGACGCTCTACCACTGAGCCAACCGGCCAGGGCTAAAATAGAAGTTTATGGAAGCTTCAAGCTCACTTCAAACCCCCAGAGTGACGTCTTCTGCTCAGCCTGGAGAGGAGAGGTCCTGCCTGAGAGTTCAGGGGACCCAGAAGGTCTGCCCATTAGCTCAGTGGTCAGCAGATAAGGGGACAGCTCTGGATGGTCTGGCAAAGCCAAACAGAGAAAACCAGGCAGAAAAATTCCAGATGCTGGGAGGTCAGAGAGTAAAAAAGAGTTGCAGAGAGCAGCCAGCCCTCACTCGGGCCCCAGACTCTCCACCTGTTCTACACGGCAGGATTGGAAGGAACTCTAAAGCCTGACCCTCAGGGCTTCCCCACACTCTCCCTCTCCTGACCAGGATGGGAAGGACAGTCTTGAATGTCACTTTCCCCATAGAAGTTAATGGAGAAGAGGGCAGTAGAAACATAACAGCTTGAGCTGTTAGGGGCATCAGCAAATGCTGGCTCAGAAATCTTCAACACCCTGCTAGTCCCTGGGAAGAAAAGTCAAAATTCTGTTCACGTGGCACTCAGGGCTTCCGATTGCCTCCGCAACTGGCCTCATCTTCCCTGTCTCCTCTCACACACACGTGCGTGCGCATACACACACACACACACACACACACACACAAACACAAACACACATGTCCACGCTTGCCGGGGCTTTTGCTCATGCTATTCCTTCTGCTGGAAATGCCTTTCCCTCCTTTCCCCTTCTTTAAGTTCTTTCCATCTCCAAAGCCATCTTTCATGAAGCCTTTTGGAAAACTTGCATGAATGAAGCGAGAGAATGGTTCTGTTTCGGTCCAGGCCCCTCTCCTTGCTGGCTGAACGACCATGGGCAAGTTGGGCCATCCTTCTGACCCCAACTTTCTCACCAGTTAAATTAGATGATAAAGTAGCTGCCTGAGGAGTAAAGGAGAAAATGTATTTCAATTATCTGTCATAAAGTCGTCAAGTCGATTTCAGTAAAAACCCACAAATGTCAGGCCCTGGCCAGTTGGCTCAGTGGTAGAGCATCGGCCTGGCGTGCACAAGTCCCGGGTTCGATTCTCGACCAGGGCACACAGGAGATGTGCCCATCTGCTTCTCCACCCCTCCCCCTCTCCTTCCTCTCTGTCTCTCTCTTCCCCTCCTGCAGCCGAGTTTCCATTGGAGCAAAGATGGCCCGGGCGCTGGGGATGGCTCCTTGGCCTCTGCCCCAGGTGCTAGAGTGGCTCTGGTCGTGACAGAGCGACGCCCCGGAGGGGCAGAGCATCGCCCCCTGGTGGGCAGAGCGTCGCCCCCTGGTGGGCGTGCTGGGTGGATCCCGGTCGGGCGCATGCGGGAGTCTGTCCGACTGTCTCTCTTGGTTTCTAGCTTCAGAAAAATACAAAAAAAAAAAACCAAAAAAACCCCACAAACGTCAGGTACCATGTCCTTGCGAGTATCATGCTCTACCCAGTTTTCTAGGTAGTTCTTGCCTATGTATTTACTGTCGTCTGTCCGAGTTTCCTCTCCAGGTTCGTGGAGTCCAGGATAGTACAATTGCTAAAACAGCACCTCCAAAGGTAGATGGGGTTGGTCTGCATCCTAGCTACGACACCTGCTAGCTGTATGATATTGAACAAATTACGTTACCTCTCAGAGCCTCAGTTTTCCCATGTGAGAAATGGGTTTAAGGTTTAACACTGGGAAAGTTAAGTGGGTTCCTGACACACCGGAAGTGCTGGAAGGGTTTCTTATTATGGCCTCACGGGGCTATGATGACGATCGAATGGGCTTGCGCCTGAAGAGCTCATAGCCACAGTCCTGGCTGGAATGCCGGGAGCCCCCGTAAACATGAGCAGAATAATCTGGCATTTGGTAAAGAAGCCCAATCAATGCCCCTCTCTCTCCCTCCTGAGCAATTCTAGAGGCATCAATCAATTCCTTTTCAGACCAAAATGATCTATTCTCTCCAATTTGCTGGGGTTCCCAAGTTAATTTAGTTGTATCCCCCCCCCCAGAACTCCCCCCACACACATCCTAAACAGGAGGACTCCTGGAGTGAGGTCGGGTCATCCTGCTGCACCATGAGGACCCGGGGGCTAGATAATGTTCCAGGCTGGCTTATTTAAAGCCAAGCAGACACTGGCACTGGAAGACGTCCGCCTGGCTTATTGCACATCCTTCCCCTTCAAGGACCCTCCGGTCCAGCCCAGCCAGCTCTTCTCATCGACCAGCTAATGGGGTTACAAGATTCCACTCCCCAGGAAGCTGACTTTAATCACAGGATGCCAAGGAAAGAACGGTGTTATCAGGGAAAGGGAGGGAGGGCAGGACTCTGCGTCTGAGTGACACATCCTATATGAAGTTGATTCATGTCGGAGCAAATCTAGGCAGGGACCAGCTGATTCCGGCGGTGAAGTTACAGCTCTGCCAGTTTAATATTTCGCCATCTGCTAACTGAAGGCTCCACTGCCTGCTGGGTCCTATAAAGACTTTTATTTATTATATTACACATGGCAACATCTGCCGCCGGATGAGGCGGCACTCAGCACCCTAATTAAACAAACACACTCCTGCAAAGGCAGAGGGCTGGGTCTCGCTGTGAATGAGCAGAGCTGCTGTGGGTTGTGAAAACTTGGGGCACCCTGGCCGGAGAAGTTTTGCTGAGAAAAGGCAACGTGTAGAACACTCAACTCCCCTCCTGATGGTCACTAAAGATGTACGGCTGATTAAGAGTAGGCTGAAAACAATCACTATAAAAAAACAGGATGGCTTTCATCTCCTCCAGCCTGCCTCACTCCCAAACAGAACTTGAATTTTAAGACTTGGTTTAGCCAGCAGTCAGAATTCCCGGATTGCCTTTCCCACCGCTCTCACAGGACACCCCCTGCCCCGCCACATTCCCTTTCAGTCTCTTTGTGCACTGCACCCTCAGAGATGCTGCATGTCGGCTGAAACACGAAGCCCTGCAGATAGGGAAAATGACTTCCGCAAGATCCACTCATTTTTTTACTTATACATTCATTCATTTAATAAATACTATCAGGCGAGCTGCTCTATGAGATGCACTACATCTCTGTCTTCATAAAACACTCATTTGACTGGAGTCTTCAAATGGACAAATAAGACAGACAAGCACAGACTGTGAGGTGTGCTCGGATGAAATACAGTGTGTGACTGCTGGAGAGTGCTGGAGATGGGGCTGGCACATGACGGCATCCATTTTCCATCGCTGCTGCAACAAGTTCTCACAAACTCGGTGGCTTAAAACAACACAGACTCATCTTACAGTTCAATAGTTCACATGTCTGACGTGTGTCGCACAGGGTTAAAATCAAGGTGTTGGCAAGCCTGTTTTCCTTCTGGAAACTCTAGGAGAAAATTCATTCCCCTGCCTTTCTTAGCCTCTAGAGACTGCCTGCATTCCTTGGCTTGCGGCCCCCTCCTCTACCTCTGAAGGGAGGAGCAGAGCATCTCTTTCTCTGACCTCCCTCGTCTGCCTCCCTCCACCACTTTTAAGGACTCTTGTGATTACCTGCACCCCACCCAGCTATTCCAGGATAACCTCCCTAGTTCAGGGACAGCAGTAAACTGGATCCTACCTTCAATCTTAACTCATCTTTGCCAGGTAGCCTGATGTATTCACACAGTAGGGATTCAGATGAGGGCATCTTTGGGGAGTTGTTATTCTCTGCCTGTCACATGGGCAAGGGGCTGTTTTAGCTACAGTGGCCTTACCAGGGCTTCTCGGAGATGCAGCAGTGAAAAGAGGTTGCAAGCAGAAGGAAAGGAAGTTCAAAGACCCAGAGGCAGGAACGAACTTGGAGTGGTCACAGTACGAAAGGCAAACTAACCATGGGCTTGGGACAGTCACAGAGAGTAATGGGTAAGGGAAAGGTGGCCCCACGAGGAAGGGACTTTCGATTGATCTCTGGGGCACATGTGAAGGAAGAGCAGCAATTCCTGACACTCACGTAAGCTTGTAGCCGGTTCTCCACAAATGCCCATAAATGACCTCAAAAGCTTTGTTTGTGAAATGGGATGAGCACTCTCCTAGCTGGTCTAAATTAAGTGTTTCGGGAACAGACACAGGGGAACAGGAACCTAAGGTCAGTTCTACGGCTGCGGAGGCGGCCCCGAGCTTCCTGTGGGAGGGGGAGGGGTCTTGGCGAGCCGAGACTGTGCGGAGCTGCAGGACAGCAGGAGCGGTCCCAGCCTCACTGAGCTCAGCTCATCAGTGAGGATTACAAGGCTATTGAGAAGGCCAGAAATAATGTTCATAGAACATCCAGGGCAGTGTGTAACAAAACAAAAAATAAAATAAAATTAAAAAAAAAAATCCCACCCTGATTATTGCTAAAATAACAACCATTTAGTGGCAATGGCAAGGCAACCCAGGGCATGGGAATCTGAGATTTATTTCCACATTAGGTCAGTTTTCTTTAAAAGAAGACAAAACACTGTCCTGGCTCCTAGCAGAAGCAAATGCAAATGCTCTCAGCGGGAAAGAATCTCCTACTGTGGCCCTCCGGATTTCCATAGATAAAATCGATCTTCTCAATTATTAGGTCACAATAAAAAGCCACCAACCTCACTAGGAAATAAGCCACCCTGAATGAGAATCAACAGAAACAATAAACAACATACTTTTACCCCCACTGACTCCGGATACTGAAAACATAGAAACAACCAGATACATAATAGAAGAAATTGTGTGTAGAATACTTATTTAAAGAAATAAAAATATGGAATGAGGGAAATAAGAAAGTTAATCGAAGATTATCAAAATGACCAGGTATAACTGAAAAAGAAGCAATAAAAATTTTAAAAATAGAATATATAATTGCTGAAGTTATAAATGCAATCAAGATTTTTAAAAATAGAAGAGAATTAAAACTTGAAGATATATCAGAATGAATAATTCAGAATAGACTACAAATAGACAAAAGTTAAAAACTGTCAGAGTGTTTAACTTATTAACTAATAGAGAAGTTAATCTCTTTTTAAAATTTTATTTATTTATTTATTTATTTATTTATTTATTTTAGTGAGGAGAGAGAGAAAGGGGGAGGATCAGGAAGCATCAACTCCCATATGTTGCCTTGACCAGGCAAGCCCAAGGGTTTCAAACCAACAACCCCGGCATTCCAGATCGATGCTTTATTCACTGCGCCACCACAGGTCAGGCTTACCCTCTCTATTAAAGAGAGGTTTAATCTCCATAAAAGTTTCTATATAGAGAATAGAAAGAAATGGATTATTTAATATGTCTCATTGGAGATCTAGGAGGAAAAAAATAGATTTGATGAGAGGCAGTCAAAGTAATAATGGATGAGAATTTTCCAAAAATGGTAAAATAAAAGGTCTACTGGAAAGTTCTGTCCGTTTCTATCACAAGTTTCGACACATAAGCACATGTTTATTTGGCGCATGTGTGCCTCTCTATTTTTATCACTTAATGTATACATACTGATGTAGCAAATTAACTAAAACAAAGTTGATTCACGTTAGTCTTATGTGTGAAGCGATAGTGTACCCATGGCTACTGATAAAGTTCATTTACACCACTGTATTTTTACGAATTTCAACAAGGAAGAAATGCTACAGAAGCATGTAGAAATTTATTGAAAGTGTTTGGTGAAGGTACAGTTTCTGATAGGACATGCAGAAGATGGTTCGAAAAATTCGAAACAGGTGATTTCGACCTTTCTGATAAGCCACGTTCTGGGCGACCATCTTTGATCGATGACGATGTTGTTAAGACCATGTTGGAGCAAGATCCTTTTCTGACAACATTGGAGATCGCAGAAAGGCTTAATTCAGCTCAGCAAGCCATTTCGGACCATATTCGGAAGATAGGATTGGTGTGGAAATATTCAAGATGGGTGCCACATGAATTAAGTCAGAAGAATTTGTATTTTGTTTTATTCCAAAAACGGACAGAACTTTCCAGTAGACCTTATATATAAATATAAACTTTCAGGTACAGCAAGCACAACATATATACGCAAGATTATTTAAAAAAAAAAAAAAAAGAACAACCCATACCTAGACCTATTGCAATGAACCCACAGAGGATCAAAGGCAGAGCAGAGACCGAAAAGCTCCTAGAGGAAAAGGGCAGATCACCTTCAAAATAACAGCGCATGGATTATGAACTGAGTTTATAGCCACAACAATGGAAGCCAGAAGACACTAAAATAATACCTTCAAGTGTCTAACAGGAAACAATCATCATTCTAGAACCGTGTATCTGTCACACAAGTCTATCTTTTAGGATGAATGTCAGATGATATTTCCATATAAACAAAAGCTGAGAGATTTTACTACACTAGATCTTCACTAAAGGGAATCTAAATAAAATGGAAAAATAAAAATGGCCCAGAAGGAACTTCTCAGGAGTGAGAAATGAATAGTTAGAAAATGAACTCTTAAAATTGTAGGTAAAGCTACATGTATCAATGTCTGTATAAAATATTAATAATAATATCAGAATTTGCGAGATTTAAAAAGCAGGCGAAATTTAAACAATTTATAACATTGACATTTTTTTTTTTTTTTTTTGAGGAGGAAGACCCTGGCGTTTAAGCGTTGTAAAGGCATTCTACTGTTTGGAAAGAAAGTTTAAGACATTTATTGACCTTTAATTGTGTTAGGTCTACACAGTAAAATTTCAAAGGAAAAGTACTGATAAAAGAAAAAGGGCCTAAAATTTCTTGGAACTTTACAATCTGAGGGATTTTAACAGTTTGGAATTTTGGAATTTTAAATTTCAGAATTAAAAAATTCCAAACCAGCCTGACCAGGTGGTGGTGCAGTGGATGGAGCGTCGGGCTGGGATGTGGAAGGACCCAGGTTCAAGACTCCGAGGTCGCCAGCTTGAGCGCGGGCTCATCTGGCTTGAGCAAAGAGCTCACCAGCTTGGACCCAAGGTCGCTGGCTCCAGCAAGGGGTTACTCGGTCTGCTGAAGGCCCGCGGTCAAGGCACATGTGAGAAAGCAATCAATGAACAACTAAGAAGTCGCAACGCGCAACAAGAAACTGATGATTGATGCTTCTCATCTCTCTTTGTTCCTGTCTGTCTGTCCCTGTCTATCTCTGCCTCTGTGAAAAAAAAAAAAAAATTCCAAACCATTGGGGGGGGGGGGGCAGACATGAAAACAAAACAAAAACAAGCCAAATCTTCCATTCAAAGAAAGGAGAGAAAAGAGGCTTGGGAAATATGGGGTGAGTCTTAGGGACAGCAGTCAGAGGGAAAGGGGAGGAGAGGATGGGATCAGAGAAGGGAAAAGGGTTAGTGAAATTCTATATACATAACAGCGTTGTAGAGAGCAGGACAGCAAATCCTGGAGGGAAGGCGGGAAGGCGTTGGGGGGCGGGGGCAAGGGGGTGTGAGGGGAACTCGGGGGTGGGGGGAGATATATTCGGTGGAACACTTGAATCTATGGAAACACAATAAATTAAAATCAATAAAAATTTTAAAAAGAAAGAAAACATGGGGTAACTCTTAGAAACCACATTGAGTGAAAAAAGGCAAACCCCAAAACATTAATATAGTGTGATATCATTTCCCTAAAGTTCAAATGCAAGCAAAACCAGATACAGATAGTGAATAATACATTTGTGACGAATGCATTGTCCCAAAAAAAAGATAAACGATGTTTCCCTAGTATGGTGGTTATCACTGTTAGCCTCACAAAATAAGGTAATGATAAACACGAAGACAGGATAGTGGATTTCTATGTAAGAATGGAATGGGGAGGGTGGGTGGTAACTAATACGCAGGTAGATCCAGCAGTATTGATCATTTCAGTTGATAAGGTAAGCAATGATTTCATGGGTCCTTATTGTACTGATATGCTTTATAACTTACGTACCTTATACATATCTGTGTGTTTCAAATATTACATTGAAAATATCTAAAAATAAAATACATAGGTGAAACAAGAGGAGGATAAGTTTCCTGAGGACAAGAATAAAACCCAAGCGCTGCTGTGTCCCCGTTTATTGTGCACAGAATGAACCCTCAACAAATATGTGCCTGCAATACAGCCAGACAACCTGCCCTCCTCACTGCATTGTAGAAGGATGAGGAAAACCAAGGCTTCCCATAAGCAAATGGCAAAGGAGCAGCAGGGAGTCTAAATTATATAATACAGCACATAATACAGTGTAATGGGCATGATTCAGGTAAGAGTAACAGAAAAATAACTCCGTTTTCAATCATCAATTACACTGTCTCTTGGCTTGAGAAGGAGAAGGATGCATGCCTGTAGCTACCCTGGGTTTCAGGTTGTTAAATCATGATGGATGATCCCATAAGGAACCAAAAAAGATGAGTGGAATTCATTCATTTGCCTGGTGCCCTGGGAACTCTTTCATTTTCCCCAGCCCTGACTGCCTCCTCTCATTCCTGAAGGCGGCAGTGGTCCATACCACACAGATTTAACAACGAGATGAGAGAGAAAGAGAGAGAGACCCAGGACCACAAAACTAGCTGGCATCCCAGGTCTCACCACAATAGTTAAAAACTAGGTATCTCTCATCTGCAATCCGAAGGAACAGCAGGGTGGATGGGGACAGCAGGAGGAGACACTTAGGAACCAAATCTGCATCTGGCTGTGTCGGGCAGTAGATTATTTTCCCTGCACCTGACTCAGTTTTCTCCTAAGAAGAAAATGGGAACAATAATGTGTAATTCAAGGATTATTGGGAAGCCCTCTACTGGCATCAGTTCTAACACCTGGTAGGCACCCCCCCAAAAACATCAGTTTCCTTTCCTTCCATAAGTTCCCTACACATTGTCACCTTTGATCCCCAACTTTAAATAAAGAAGGGCGTGCAATCATGAGTGACAGAGAAAAAATGTTATTTGAAACTACTACTGACTGCCGCTGCTTCTGCCCCTCGGGGAGAGACATTATTTCTTTCCAGACCAAATATATTTTCTTTAGCAAAATACTTTGATAGGCAGCTTTGGTTATGAAATGTGAGGGCCCCCCACCCAGGGCCTAGTTTATAAGAAGACAGTGAAACAAAGCAGTATCTAAACAGCTCTGCATTAGAAAAATGAACAGAAAATGCTAGGGTTTGGCGGCTTGCTGAGAATTGGGATGGAAGGAGAAAGCACATTGCAACACCAACCCCCCTCTCGACCTGACCTGACAACCCGTCCCATACTTTTCCCCATTTTCTTTCTCTCATTAGAAATTATCAGCATTTTCTTTTCTTTTTTAAAGATTTTATTTATTCATTATAGAGAGGGGAGAGAGAGAGAGAGAGAGAGAGAGAGAGAGAGAGAAGCAGGAAGCATCAACTCCCATATGTGCCTTGACCAGGCAAGCCCAGGGTTTTGAACCAGCAACCTCAGCATTTCCAGGTTGACACTTTATCCACTGCGCCACCATAGGTCAGGCAGCATTTTCTATACTGTGGATTCTACTTGTTTGTTTACTGTCTGCCCCCTGCTACACACACACACACACACACACACACACACACACACACACACACACACACGAATAGAATATAAGCTCCATGCAGGTAGAATTTTTGTCTTTAGTCGCTGCTGTCTTCCCAGAGCCCAGAGGGTGTCTGGGAAATAAGAGGCAGCCAGTACATTTTTCTTCAATAAAGGATTAAGACATGACTTACGGGAATTGGGAAGCAGAACTGCCACAGCTGATTGGCAGGTCAATAGGAATAAATGGCTATGCTTTATGTCTGAGTGTAGGGTTCTTTGTTGTGTAGCATTATTGTGGCAAGAGTTGACTGATACGAGTAACAATACTGCCTGGGCGCGGATACAAGAAAAACCACATCAAAGCTGTAGACCGAGGATTTGGACTTCGACTGGCTTAGATCTCATCCTGTCCCTTCATCACTTAGCCTTTGTTTCCGCCTCTGTAAGAAGTAGACAGAAGCAAACGACACCTTCGTCATTGGTAACTGTAAGGACTAAACTGCCACTTTTTCTTGTTATAAGCACTCAATAAATCGTAACAATTCTAAAGCTTGAGGGATTCACTTAGTCTCCATGTAAGTATTGGTCCTGCTAAGAAATGAATACATGATTTGGATTCTGTACAATTTGAAATTTAAGGTGTGGAATTTGTGATAATATTTTTGGCCAATAAGTTAATAAAATTTAATTAATTATAACATTCAAAGCTTAGGGAGCCAAATCATTCTTTTCATCCATTGAAAGTTGGCATGACTTCCTTTATTTATTTATTTATTTTTTTAATTTACTTTTTAGAGAGAGAGGAAGGGAAAAAGAGAGACAGAGACAGAAACATCGATCTGTTTCTACACGTGCCCTGATGGGGGTTGAATTGGCGACCTCTGCGGATCAGAACACTCTATCCAACTGAGCCATCCAGCCAGAGTGACTTTTTTTTTTTAAGTAATAAGACTACAGTCTATTAAGAACCATGAAAATCTGTAGATATTTTTAACTCAGAATCTATACTAAAAATTATCATAAATTTTAAAAAAATACTTTATGAATGCAGATCTCTAATGAAGTGTAACTGTTAGCACTCTACTTCCAATTTAGAAATAGAAAGTCACCATTGCATGCCATTCTCACCCAAAAAAGCTATAGGAGCTACAAAATCCATTTTTAAAAATCCTTCAGTGAGCTAAGGACACAGATAAATCCAAATGAATGAAATTCCAGAAAGAACCACTTTAGAGGAGAGATTTACCTGTGACCTCATCCCTGGCAGGAACACAGGAGGACTGGCTGGAGGGCTGGAAGTGAGATAAAGAGAAAACAGCCGAACTCCTACCAAACTGGTAACGGGCATTTGTAGTCTGGATGACACATTAGATCCCAAGGAGCCCCAGTCACAGGACAAGTCTCCACTGTCTTTGAATACGTTCTCACAGCGTGAGAGAAGTGAGACAGTTTCCCTGAAACACGTGGGGCTTCCGCACGAAGTGCGAGGCAGCTGTTTTATGAAATGGGGAGAGAGAGTCAAGCAGGGCAATCGAGTGGAGATAAGTCCACCAAAGCATTTAAGCAGGCAGGGCAGCACAGGTGCTCGAAAGCAGTGATGCTTCCCCCAGCAAAGCCTGGAGGAAGGGCAAGAAAACGAAGAGAAGCCCCGTTCAAGGCATTATGGACTTCACAGGGGTAGCGAGGTCCCCTTCAGAATACCCAAAGGCAGAGAATCAGGGCTAACAGAGATCTTACAAAGTTCCGAAAGCAGGGAGAGTTGGAACCAGAGAACGAGAGCTCCTCGGTGACCCAAAAGGCATCCACCAGTGTTCAAGCAAGAAAAGTTCCCCAGAGTCCCAAAAGCTTTAAATAATAGACAGTTTTCTGGAATCTCATTGGTGCTCAGATCCCAGGTTCTGCTGAAGAAAAAGTTCTGATCCAGCCATCAAATATTTGAAACCAGAGGTAAACTCAATAAAACTAAAGCTATGGCAAAGTCCAGACTGGGCCAGGTGAACTCAGGGCCCACAGTAATGGCCTGACCCAAGAAAAGGCATGCTCTTTAGTGGAAGTAAATCTCTTTTACTTGAGTCTCTACTGTTCTTTTATACAAAATTCCCAGCATACAATCAACTAGTAAAAGACACAGTAGTAATATTTTAAAAAGAAAGAAAATATGTGGCCCACAGTTAAGAGAGGACAAAATCAATAGGAACAGACCCAGAAAGAGCCCAGATGTTAAAATTATTAGACAAGGACTTAAAAATAACTATGATTAAAATGCTTTTTTAAAAATCTAAAGGAAATGGTACACAACATGCATAGAAAGATAGTAAATTTCAGCAGAAAATGTTAGACATGTTAGATGGAAAGCAAATGGAATAATCAGAAGTGAAAAATACATCATCAGACATGAATAATTTGTTAAATCAGCTTAACAGCAAACTAGAAAAAAAAGAGAGAAAAGTGTCAGTAAACTAAAGGGAAGGTCAATAGAGCATCCAAACTAAATCACAAAGAGAAACGATAATTAAAAAATCAAGCCCTGGCCCTGGCCGGTTTGCTCAGTGGTAGAGCGTCGGCCTGGCGTGCAGAAGTCCCAGGTTCGATTCCCGGCCAGGGCACACAGGAGAAGCGCCCATCTGCTTCTCCACCCCTCCCCCTCTCCTTCCTCTCTGTCTCTCTCTTCCCCTCCCGCAGCCAAGGCTCCATTGGAGCAAAGATGGCCCGGGCGCTGGGGATGGCTCTGTGGCCTCTGCCTCAGGCGCTAGAGTGGCTCTGGTCGCAACATAGCGACGCCCCGGATGGGCAGAGCATCACCCCCTGGTGGGCAGAGCGTCGCCCCCTGGTGGGCGTGCCGGGTGGATCCCGGTTGGGCGCATACGGGAGTCTGTCTGACTGTCTCTACCCGTTTCCAGCTTCAGAAAAATACAAAAAAAAAAAAAAATCAAGCCCTGGCTGGTTGGCTCAGTGGTAGAGTGTCAGCCTGGTGTGCAGGAGTCCCAGGGTCGATCCCCAGCCAGGGCACACAGGAGAAGTGTCCATCTGCTTCTCCACCCCTCCCCCCTCTCCTTCCTCTCTGTCTCTCTCTTCCCCTCCCGCAGCCAAGGCTCCATTGGAGCAAAGTTGGCCCAGGCACTGAGGATGGCTCTATGGCCTCTGCCTCAGGCACTAGAATGGCTCTGATTGCAACAGAGCAATGCCCCAGATGGGCAGAGCATTGCTCCCTGGTGGGCATGCCGGGTGGATCCCGGTCGGGCGCATGCGGAAGTCTGTCTGACTGCCTCCCCATTTCCAACTTCAGAAAAATACAAAAAAAAAAAATCAGAACAAAATATGCAACATCTGTGGGACAATATCAATTAATCTAACTTGTATAAAGGGGTATGAAGTTCCAGAGGGAGAGGAGAAAAAAATGGGGCAAACAATACTTTTGAAGTCCAGTCATAACACCACATAATCATGTTTTGGTCAAAGACAGATCACATATACATGTATGGTCCCATAAGATTATAATGAAGCTGAAAAATCCTATCCCCTAGTGATGTTGTAGCTCTTCTAATATCATAGTGCAACAAATTACAAATTGTGTGTTTGTGGTGATGCTGTTGTAGACAATCCTACTGGGCTACCAGTCATATAAAACTATGAAAGAAGTGAAAAACTAACAGAACTGACAAAAAAAAGAAATCAATCCACAATCATAGTTGAAGAATGTATATCCTCTTTCAGTAATCGAGAGAACAGGCAGACAAAGTATTATAAACTTTATGTCAATCAAGTTCACATAGTATTATAGAATACTACATAAAACAATTGCAGAAAAGACATTCTTGTCAAGTGCACATGGAACATTCAGCAAAATGGACTATATTCTCAGCCATAAAACAAGTTTTAATAAATATCAAAAACAAAATCATACAGAGGAGCACAACAGTATAGAATTCAAAATTATTAACAATGAGCTATCTAGAAAATCCCCCAAGTATTGAGAAATAAAGCAACTCTCCTAAATCACCCGTGGATTAAGCAAGAAAACACAAACAAAATTAGAAAATAGCTTGAACTGAATAATAATGGAAACACAACATACCAAATTTGTGGGATAAAACTAAAATAGTACATAGAGTGAATTTTATGACTTTAAATACTTATAAAGGAGAAGAAAGCTATAAAGTTGATTATCTACTCTTCCATGTTAAGTGATGTAAGTAGAAGAGCCTAAAGTAGAAGAAAGAAAACACTAAAGTAAGGTGTAAATACAAAATCTTAACAATTATCCAAAAAAAAAAGAAAGAAAACATGACGTATCAGTACTAGGAATGAACATAGAACATCACTATAGATCTTACAGATATTTAAAAGATAAAGAGAAATATTAAAATAACACAATGACAGTAATTCAACAATTTATATTAACTAAATGAAAACACAATTTACCAACCCTGAAGACAAAAATATATAATAATCTTGCATCTATTATAGAAATTGAATCTGTAATAAAAGAAAAAAGCTCACAAAGAAAACTTCAAGTACATACAGTTCACTAGTAAATTCTACAAATAATATTTAAGAGAGAAATAATATCATATCTGCACAGACTCAGAAAATAGAGGAGGAAGTGTCACTTCCCAACTTCATCTATAAGGCCAGCAAAATCCTGAGACCAAAGTCTGAAAAAGATATGATAAGGGAAAAAAATTACAGGCCAATATCTCTCATGAACATAGACACAGAAATTCTAAACAAAATGTTAGCAAATGGAATCTGGCAAAATATAAAAATGATAATACATCATGACCAACTGAAGTTTATTCTAAGAAAGCAAAGTCAGTTTAACATGAACATTAATTCATGTAACTTATCACACGAACAGAATAAAAGAAATCATGTGGTCATCTCAAATTATGCAGAAAATGCATTTGACAAAAAATCACCAGTCTTTCATGATTAAAACACTCAGTAAACTAGCAATAGAGGAGCACATCTTTACTATGATAAAGAACATCTGCCTGACTTGTGGTGGCACAGTGGATAAAGCATCGACCTGGAAATGCTGAGGTCGCCGGTTCAAAACCCTGGGCTTGCCTGGTCAAGGCACATATGGGAGTTGATGCTTCCTGCTCCTCCCTCCCCTTCTCCTTCTGTCTCTCTCCTCTCTCTCTCTCTCTCTCCCTCTCTCTCTCTCCTTTCTAAAATAAATAAATTAATTCAAAAATTTTAAGAACATCTATGAAAAATGTACAGTTAATATCATAATTAATAGTAAAACATTCCATTTTTTTCTTCTAAAACCAGAAACAAGGCAAGGGTGACCATTCTCATCACCTTTTTTAATATTTGCTGATGTTTCTAGCCAAGATATTAAGCAGGTAAAGGAACAAAAAGCATCAAGTTTGAAAAGAAATAAATTATTAGTCACATAAATATTTATTTAAAACCTGGAAGCAGAACTAATTCCTAAAAATAATGTATCCTTTGAATAAATTTTGGCCAATCCATTCAATACACTATTTTGTAGTCATTTAGAAAGAGATTCTATAAAGAATGCTAATAAAATGAGAACGTTTTTGTTATAACTAGCTGTAAAAAAAAAAATTCTAGGGGAATTCTGGGGAAATATGGACTTGTTATTGGATGATTCTAAAGAATTATGTTGACCGTTGTTATAAGTGATGACGATATGTAGTAATATAGAAATTTACATTTTAAAAAATGTATTCTTAATAATTTAGGGCAAAGTTTTTCAACCTCAGAACTACTGACATTTGGAACCGAATAATTCTCTATTGGAGGCAGGGGCTGTCCTACGCATTGTAAGATGTTTAATGGCATCCCTGACTCAACCCACTAGGTGAGCATTCCCCATGTGACAGCCAAAAATGTCCCCAGACATTGCTAAATATTTTCTGAGGGTATCCAAACCACCCTCAGTTGAGAATCACTGCCTTAAGGTTAAATACCATGACATGTAATTTATTTTAAAACACATCAGAAAAGGAAAAAAAAACACAGACATTGTATATATAACAAATATTAATGTTAATTCTAAGTGATGACTATGTGGGTGTTTGAAAGTTTCATAATAAAAGTCAAAATAGTTATAATATGCCAGAGGTAGAAATACCAATACTCACAATTGTATACGCTCTAGGACTACAAATATGTAAAATTATGTACAGAAAAACACGCAAAAAAAAAAAATATCAAAGCAGGTCCTGACCAAAGCTGAGTTGGTCAGAGTGTCATCCCAATAAACCAAGGTAACAGGTTCGATTCCTAATCGGAACACTTAGAAGACTCGGCCAGGGAATGCATAAATAAGTGGAACAACAAATCAATGTTTCTCTTACATCCCCCCCCACCTCTCTTTCTCTAAAATCAAGAAATAAAAATTTTAAAAAAGAAATATATCAAAGTGGTTGTGGATGAATTAGAGTGTGGTTCACTGTTTATTTCCATTCTCAGATTTTAAAATAATCTATAATTATATGCTTTTGGATTGAAAGAAACTGATAAATCTAATAGTATTGAAACACAATATTAGCAGTCATTCGTGGTTTAATATTGGAAGAGAATTAGCAGTAAACACGGCAGGGATAGAAAACTTTCAGATTTGGGCTATCTCTGGCTCACTGCAAAGCAAGCGTCTAAAAGCAGCATGACTTTGAATGGGCATCCATCTGCATAATGACTTTCCTTTGTTCTTTCCTTGCTGGCTAATTGAGTAATGTTAAACAAGCATGCCTCAGACTTCACACCAGATTAGAGCCCTTTGTAAACAAAATTATAGTTGGGAATATGCTTCCCCAGGCTGGTAAATAAATTTAGGAATTTAGAGATTTAGTATTGCGTGCCAAAATGTCTAAGTAAATATTAAATTCTTCCACATTTACAAGTAAATGCTAAAGATCATCAGATGCCAAGAGCTTACCTCACTCTGAACCAGAGACCCCTCTAATAAAAGTGTCCCACCTGAAAAGGGGTCCCTTTTCCTCCTGCCCTACTAGGTGCAAAGGGGTGGTCACTGATGTCACGCTGGGCTGGGATTATTGCCTGGTTTCTACAACAACGAGGACAATAAAATCACTCCGGATTCTGTGGCAAACAGTCTCTTTCTCGAGAATTCATGCACTTATCTCTGTCCCCGCTTAGCATGAGTGCTTTTTCCTATGGTGCCAGGCATTCTTCTAATCAGTGGCATTACAATGGTGAACAAACTCAAAACCCCTTTTCTTTTAAACAGGACTTCTGTTTAATGTACTTTTATTCAAATTTCCCCCAAACCCTAACTGTTGTGGTCACAGGACTTTCAGAAGATGGATCCTGGGTACCTGTCATCAAGCATGATGTGGCCTGGGCTATGTATTTCTTCTTCATGTCAGGATAAAAACCTTCTGAGTTTATACTCATTACACGGCATAAGTCTGGACCGTTTTAGACGCAGTTGATCAGAAAGTGCCCTTGAACTGTTCAAACAGAATGGTGTCTGTCTAGGAAATGCGGAAGCTGAACTTGGTGGCAGAGAGATGAGAAGGGGACTGACTGCTCTGGGGAGTGAGTGAGCACCCCATCCACGAGGCCCTCGAGGATCACGAGGACAGGAAGTGGGATCAGAGGCGTCTTCTGAGTCAGGCTGCCTCGGTTCAGAAATACGAGCTGTGTTTATCTGAGCAATGTACTCGACTTTCCTACCTCAATCATCCTCGTCCATAAAGCAAAGATAAGAGGAGTACTTCACAGAGTTGTCATGAGATGGAAGCAGAAAGCTTCATGGGAAGCAGTAAACACAATGTTTATACAGTATATACAACATATAGTATATATATAACATAAATATAATGCTGGTTAGTTGTGATGCTGTAACAAGTCATTAATCTTAGTTACTCGCCCAGAAGCCCCAGTTACAGACTGAGCACCCACTATGGATCAGGCATCATGCTCACTGTGGTCTACCTGCTCACTTTTAATCCTCCCGGCTGCCTATGATAGAAGTATTACCATCTCCATTTTGCAGGTGAGAATACTGAGCCCAGAGAGGTGAAGCAACCTGCCCTAAGCCACACAGCCATGAGTAGCAGAGTCACTGTATGTAACTGAGAATTACAAATGCACTCACCCTTTGCCTAAGCAAGTCTACTTTCAGAAATCATCAAATAGGTATACACAGACCTGTGCAAAATGACATGGGCAGTGTCATTCATTGTCATTCATTGCAATGTGCTTTGTAGCGACAGAGGATTTCAACCAGCCTCAGTGTCCATCAAGAGCAGGATAATTAAGTAAATCATACCATCTCCATAGAATAGAAAGCATATAACTATAAATAAGATGAAAGAATTCTTTCCACACTGATTTGGAAAGATAAATGAGATACACTGTAAGTAAAAATAAAAAAAAACCCCGCAGCATACAGAAATATCTGTGTAATAAAAACAGAGTGTATATATATTTGTATTTGCTTTTATATAGGTCTAAAATTCCACAAAGAAAAAGGTCACGTGTAAAAAGGAGATATGAGAAGTAGGAGGACCATTTCCACTGCATACCCAGACATATTCTTTTTTAAAATCATGTAAATGAATTGCCTATTCAAAAAAAATGAAATAACTAGACAAAAAATTTAAGAGTATCATATTGGGAATCAGGATTCTGAATAATAGGGCAAAGTTGGACAACTTACTCAATGTCTTCATTAGCAAAGTCTCCAAGCCCTAAAAATACCACTGTTATATAACAGTAGCATCATCATTACTACCATTTCTTTTATTTTTAACCTTTTATTTTATTTTTTATATATATTGTTTATTAATTTAAATGGGGTGACATTGATAAATCAGGGTACATATGTTCAGAGAAAATATCTCCAGGTTATTTTGACATTTGATTATGCTGCATTCCCATCACCCAAAGTCCAATTGTCTTCCGTCACCTTCTAACTGGTTTTCTTTGTGCCCCTCCCCTCCCCCAACCCCCTCCCTCTCCTCCCCCCTACCCCGTAACCCCCACACTCTTGTCCATGTCTCTGAGTCTCATTTTTATGTCCCACCTATGTATGGAATCATATAGTTCTTAGTTTTTTCTGATTTACTTATTTTGCTTAGTATAATGTTATCAAGGTTCATCCATGTTGTTGTAAATGATTCGATGTCACCATTTTTTATGGCTGAGTAGTATTCCATAGTATATATGTACCAAAGCTTTTTAATCCACTCATCCACTGATGGACGACATTTGAGCTGTTTCCAGATCTTCACTATTGTGAACAGTGCTGTCATAAACATGGGGTGTATTTCTTCTTTTGAAACAGAGCTATGGTGTTCTTCGGGTATATTCCTAAAAGTGGTATAGCTGGGTCAAAAGGAAGTTCTATTTTTAATTTTTTGAGGAATCTCCATACTGTTTTCCACAGTGGCTGCACCAGTCTGCATTCCCACCAGCAATGCAGGAGGGTTCCCTTTTCTCCACATCCTCGCCAGCACTTATTCTGTGTTGTTTTGTTGATGAGTGCCATTCTGACTGGTGTGAGATGATATCTCATTGTGGTTTTAATTTGCATTTCTCTAATGATTAGTGAGGTTAAGCATTTTTTCATATGTCTGTTGGCCATCTGTATGTCCTCTTTGGAGAAGTGTCTATTCATTTCTTTTTCCCATTTTTTGATTGGATTGTTTGTCTTCCTGGTATTGAGTTTTACAAGTTCTTTATAAATTTTGGTTATTAACCCCTTATCAGATGTATTGTCAAATATATTCTCCCATTGTGTAGTTTGTCTTTTTATTCTGTTCTTATTGTCTTTAGCTGTGCAGAAGCTTTTTAGTTTAATATAGTCCCATTTGTTTATCCTGTCTTTTATTTCACTTGCCCATGGAGATAAATCGGCAAATATATTGCTGTGAGAGATGTCAGAGAGCTTACTCTCTCTGTTTTCTTCTAAGATGTTTATGGTTTTATGGCTTACATTTAAGTCTTTTACCCATTTTGAGTTTATTTTTGTGAATGGTATAAGTTGGTGGTCTAGTTTCATTTTTTTGCAGGTAGTTGTCCAATTTTCCCAACACCATTTGTTGAAGAGGCTGTCTTTACTTCAATGTATGCTCTTACCTCCTTTGTCAAATATCAGTTGTCCATAAAAGTGTGGGTTTATTTGTGGGTTCTCAGCTCTGTTCCATTGATCTATATGCCTGTTCTTATGCCAGTACCAGGCTGTTTTGAGTACAATGGCTTTGTAGTATAACTTGATATCAGGAAGTGTGATACCTCCCACTTTATTCTTCCTTTTCAAGATTGCTGAGGCTATTCGTGTTCTCTTTTGGTTCTATATACATTTTTGGAATATGTGTTCTATATCTTTGAAGTAAGTCATTGGTATTTTAATCGGTATTGCATTGAATTTATAAATTGCTTTGGATAACATAGACATTTTAATGATGTTTATTCTTCCTAACCATGAGCATGGTATATGCTTCCACTTGTTTGTATCTTCCCTGATTTCTTTTATCAATGTTTTATAATTTTCCAAATATAAGTCTTTAATATCCCTGGTTAAATTTATTCCTAGATACTTTATTTTTTTCGTTGCAATGGTGAAGGGGATTGCTTCCTTAATTTCTCTTTCTGACAGTTCATTGTTAGTGTATAAAAATGCCTCTGATTTCTGAGTATTAATTTTATATCCTGCCACCTTGCTGAATTCATTTATCAGGTCCAGTAGTTTTTTGACTGAGACGTTAGGGTTTTCTATATATGATACAATATCATATCATCTGCAAGTAATGATAGTTTTACTTCTTCTTTTCCAATTTGGATGCCTTTTATTTCTTTTTCTTGTCTGATTGCTGTGGCTAGGACTTCCAGAACTATGTTGAATAAGAGTGGTAAAAGGGGGCACCCCTGCCTTGTTCCTGATCTTAAGGAACTTGCTTTTAATTTTTGCCCATTGAGTATGATGTTAGCTGTGGGTTTGTCATAGATGGCCTTTATCATGTTGAGGTATGTTCCCTGTATTCCCACTTTGCTGAGAGTTTTGATCATGAATGGGTGCTGGACTTAATCAAATGCTTTTTCTGCATTTATTGAACTTATCATGTGGTTTTTCTCCTTCCTTTTGTTTATGGGATGAATCACATTGATTGATTTGCAAATATTGTACCAGCCTTGCCTCCTTAGAATAAATCCCACTTGGTCATGGTGTATGATTTTTCTCATATATTGCTGGATCTGGTTTGCTAATATCTTGTTGAGGATTTTTGCATCTAAATTCATCAGGGATATTGGCCTATAATTTTCTTTCTTTGTGTTGTCCTTGCCTGGTTTTGGAATCAAAATTATACTCACCTCATAAAAGGAACTTGAAAGTCTTCCTTCCTCTTGAATTTTTTGAAGTAGCTTGAGAAGGATAGGAGTTAGTTCTTCTTTGAATATTTGGTAGAATTCACTTGTGAAGCCATCAGGCCCAGGACTTTTCTTTTGGGGGAGTTTTTTGATAACTGTTTCGATCTCATTTGTTGTAATTGGTCTGTTTAGTTTTTCTGATTCTTTCAGCTTAATTTTTGGAAGATGATATGTTTCAAGGAATTTATCCATTTCATCTAGGTTGTCTAGTTTTTTGGCGTACAGTTCTTCATAGTATTTTTTTACAATATTTTGTATTTCTGTTGTGTCAGTTGTTATTTCTCCACTCTCATTTCTAATTTTATTTATTTGAGTCCTCTCTCTTTTTTACTTGGTGAGTCTGGTTAAAGGTTCATTGATCTAGTTTACCTTTTCAAAGAACCAGCTTCTGGTTTCATTGATCCTCTGTATTGTTTCTTTAGCCTATATGTCATTTATTTCTGCTCTGATCTTTATTATTTCTTTCCTTCTTTTACCTCTGGGATTTACTTGCTGTTCTTTTTCTAGTTCTTTTAGATGCAGGGTCAAGTTGTTTATTTGAGCTTTTTCTAGCTTCTTAAGGTATGCCTATAATGCTATTAACTTCCCTCTCAGGACTGCTTTTGCTATGTCCCATAAATTTTGACTTGATGTATGCTCATTATCATTCATTTCTAGGAACGATATCGTTATTTCTTCTTTGATCTCATTGTTAACCCATTCATTATTTAATAACATGCTATTTAGTTTCCAAGTGTTTGAGTATTTTTCAGTTTTTCTGTTGTGGTTGATTTCTAGTTTCATGCCATTGTGATCAGAGAAAGTGCTCGATATGATTTCAATCTTCTTAAATTTGTTGAGACCGCTTTTGTGCCCTAACATGTGGTCTATCCTAGAGAATGTACCATGAGCACTTGAAAAGAATGTATATTCTGCTGCTTTAGGGTGAAAGGTTCTGAAGATATCTATTAAATCGAGTTGATCTAGTATGTCCTTTAAGTCTGCTGTTTCTTTGTTAATTTTCTTTCTTGAGGATCTATCTAGTGATGTTAGTGGGGTATTGAAATCCCCTACTATTATAGTATTACTGTTGATCTCGCCCTTTAAATCCATCAAAGTCTGCTTTATATATTTAGGTGCTCCTATATTAGGTGCATAGATATTTGTAACGGTTATATCTTCCTGTTGGATTGCTCCCTTTATCATTATGTAGTGGCCTTCTTTATCTCTTACTATAGCCTTTGTTTTAAAGTCCATTTTGTCTGATATAAGTATTGCTACCCCAGCTTTTTTTTCATTTCCGTTTGCGTGAAATATTTTTTTTCCATCCTTTTATCTTCAGTCTATGTGCATCTTTTGTTTTAAGGTGTGTCTCTGTAGACAGCATATGTATGGGTACTGTTTTCTTATCCATGCAGCTACCCTATGTCTTTTGATTGGATCATTTAATCCATTTACATTTAAGGTTATTATTGATATGTAGTTGTTTACTGCCATTTTATTCTTGAAAACTGTATTCCTCTTTTGCTATATTCTTTTTCTCCTTTGATCTGTTTACAATAGGCCCTTTAGCATTTCTTGCAGCCTTGGTTTGGTTGTAGTGAATTCCTTGAGGTTTTTTTGTCTGGAAAGCTTTTTATTTCTCCTTCAATTTTAAATGTTAGGCTTGCTGGATAAAGTAGTCTTGGTTGTAGGCTCTTATTCTGCATTACTTTGAATATTTTTTGCCATTCCCTTCTGGCCTCAAGTGTTTCTGTTGAGAAGTCAAAAGTCATCCTTATGGGGGCTCCTTTGTAGGTGATAGTCTTTTTTTTCCTCTAGCAGCTTTTAATACTTTCTCTTTATCACTTAGCTTTGGTATTTTAATTATGATGTATCTTGGTGTAGATTTCTTTAATGGAGTTCTCTGTGCATCTTGAACTAGTGAGATGTTTTTCTGCCTTAATTGAGGGAAGTTTTCAGCTATGATATGTTTGAACAAAGTCTCTATCCCTTGTTCTTTCTCTTCTTCTTCAGGAACCCCTATGATGCGGATGTTATTTCTCTTCATGTTGTCACAGAGCTTTCTTAGAGTTTCCTCAGACTTTTTAAGTCTCTTTTCTTTTTTCTGCTCTGCTTCTTCTATGCCTTTATTTATCTTGTCCTCTAACTCACTGATTCAATTTATAGCTTCATCCATTCTGCTTTTAATTCCTTCCATTGTGTTCTTCATTTCTGATATTGTATTTGTCATTTCTGACTGATTCTTTTTTATTATTTCAATGTCCTTTTTTATATTTGCTATCTCTTTATTTCAGTGTTCATAATGACCATCTATTGTTGTTCTAATATCTTTGAGCATCCTAACAATTGTTATTTTAAACTCTGTATCTGGTAATTTGGTTATATCTGACTCATTCAAGTCCTTTTCTGGGGATTTCTCTTGATTCATTTGTGTTGCATTTCTCTGCCTTCTCATTTTGTCTGTGTAAAAGAAGGTTTTGGCCACTGGAGTCCACTGGGTGTGGCCTCTGTGTTCCCTAGGTGTGGTTCGTCTGCAGGCCCGCCACCCCCTCTGCTGTGCTGCCTAGGGCGTTCCAGTATGGGCGTTGCCGGTGCCTGCCCACTGGGGCTGTTTTATGTGGTTTCCGCCTCTCCTTCACGGGAGTGGCTGTGATCACGTGCTCAGGTATACAAGCCTCGGTGGCCTTGGCCTTTGCCCTGCCCCCGCGGGTGGTGTTATACTTGGCCCTGAGGGCAGCACCTTTGCTCAGCTGTGGGTCTCTGCCTGATTCCAGGCTTTCTCCATGCCCTTGCAGGAGGAGCTCGCTCGTGGGACGGCTGCAAGCTGTGGCTCCACAGGCCAGGTGGGACTGCATGTCCATGCTCAGTAGCGGGACTCTGCCTGTTCTGGGCTTTTGGCTCCACCCCCACGGAAGGAGCTGACTCCCAAGTCAGGCCACAAGCCTTGGTTCCACGGGCAGGGCAGGGTTGTGCTCCTGCGCCCTTGCTCAAGGGCAGGTCTCCGCCCCTTCTGGGGCTCCTGGCCTTCCCCTGCAGGCTGGATTGCCGGCGGCCCACAGCTGGGCTTGACCACTTTTGCACGTCCCCTCCTCCCCAGCCAGGCAAGACCAAGCACACACCTGGGCCTCAGTGGTGGCCAGCTGGCTACCGACCTTGCAGACAGAACCTCGTCCCGCTGCCCCCCCCCGCCCTCGGGCGAGCCCTCAGCCGTGTGGGTGGGGGCGCTGCAGTTTCAGACCCTAAGACTCACTACTATAGCCCCGAAAACTCCCTCCTTCTAAGCGACTCTGCTCTGAGTGCCATGGGGGAGCTTATTTGGCTGGTGTTCTGCTTCCCTTTGCTGGTATTGCTGTTTCCAAGGGAAATATTCACTTCAGATTTGGGGAGTGACTTGTCCCAGGGGTTAGGGTGACTGTCTCTCAAAATTTTTCTCCCTGTGCCTCCTAGATTACACTCTTCCTGCTACTCTGGTACTCTCCTCTCTCCCCATCCCCCTGGAGCCCAGGTGATTGGTTGTGAGAGAGGTTTTCTGTGCGGTCCCTTTAAGAAGAATCCTGGGTCTGAGAAATTAGTCTCTTTTTCACAAACAGTATCCTGACTTGTTTCCAGTTAAATACTGTCCATACACCTCTTCTAGGCTCTGGGGCTGCAGGCTGTGCCTTTGTTCCTGGGAATCAGGACCCTCCCCTCTCTGCTAAACTCACTTCCCGCCACGTGAGTCTCTCCCAGATGCTGTTCATTCTGTGGAGTTGGGCAGCCCTCTCCACATTTCCACTTCTCCTACCAGTCTCAGTGTGCCTTCTTCAGTGTTCCTTGGTTGAAGAGTTCTCTTAGTTTAGTCCAAAGTTGGTTTTTCCAGATGATGGTTCTTAAAATTAGTTTGTAATCACTTTGGTTCTGAGAGGTGGAAGTTGGTACATCCGCCTACTCCATCGCCATCTTGTCTTCTCCTACTACCATTTCTTAAATGCTTACTATGTGCCAGGCCCTACAGTAAGCCCTCAATGAATCATCTCAAGTGACTTTATGTCACAGAGGAGGAAACAAGTTCAGAAGGGGAAGGTAACTTGCCCAAGGTCACGCAGCTCGTTCACGGCAGACCCAGAATGTGAGCCCAGGTTTTCCTGGATCCAAGGTCTCTCTTTTGACTTTACAGTTTGCTTCCTCTACCCAAAGTGGTACTTTTCCTCCTCCCGTTCCCTGCCCCTTCCACAAATCTCATCCATAAGTTCCCTCCGGAACACTGTCAACTTCCACCAGGCTGGGCCCTCACTCATTTCCAATCACCCTTTATCCGCCATAGCTTTGGAAATGAACTGTTACTAATGGCTAGTCATATGTCAGCCTAATGAATGGGATGCAGACTTCCATTAAAATAATGAAATTAGTGAGTTTCAAATTTGGTTACATTGCATGGCACACAGCCTTCAGTAATTACCGCCCCACGCTCTTTCCCTCAAATTAAAGTCAGTTTATTTATTTAAGGTCTTTGGCTGGGCCATCTTGATTAAGTTCACATCAACTATTTGGGGATGGAATTCTTTTTTGGGGCTTGTTTGTTTAAATGATGTTCAGGCTGTTCTCCTGATTAATAAACTAGTAAACACAGCCAGAAGCAGCTTCTGAACTATGTACAAAAGCAAAGAATAGATGTCAAAGAATAAATTCTTTGGAGGCTTGAGTTTTGTTTGGTTGGTTTTTTAATTTTTCCTTTTTTTCCTAAGGATAAAAACAATAAGAAAGAAGCTCTTTGAGCTGCAGGAACTCCAATTATGCTGACATTTCTGCAGCAGAAATACACCAAGACCCATTTTGCAGGAGCCCAGTGAACTAGCTAATCAGATTTCCTTGGGTAATTTGCTCCAAAGGTCGGCTGCCTTAAAAGAACCCAGTGCCTCATTATTTGGTAAAGCAGGCTGCACATGCAGCGGGATTTGGAACTTAGCCTCCCATGGCAAGGAAGTCAATCTAGAATTTTTTTTCACACAAGTCCTGCTGCCTTGGCCTTGGCCAAAGTCTCTTCCAATGAGGCTTTGTGATGAGCCTATGGACAACATTACCTCCAGAGAAAGCACCTGCATGTGTGAGATCTCTGTCTCCCAAGTGGGTCCCTCCTGTGTGCCTGGGGTACTGAAAAAATGGGCTCACCTGGAATTTTCATGCCATGGTAAATTTCAGGAGAGGCTTTTATTGGCATGGCGAGCGGGTGGCCAGATCTTGATTAAAACCATCAAGTCCAGGACCTGGCTGGTTGGCTCAGTGGTAGAGCATCAGCCCAGTGTGTGGATGTCCCGGGTTCTATTCCTGGTCAGGGCACACAGGAGAAGCAACCATCTGCTTCTCCACCCCTCTTCTGCCCCATTCTCTCTCTCTTCCCATCCTGGAGCCATGGCTCAATTGGTTTGAGTGCATCGGCCCCAGGTGCTGAGGATGGCTCTGTGGAGCCTCTGCCTTAGGCGCTAAAAATAGCTCAGTTGAAAGTATGGGCCCAGATGGGCAGAGCATCGGCCCCAGATGGGGGTTGCCAATGGATCCCAGATGGGGCACATGAGGGAGTCTGTCTCTGTATCTCCCTTCCTCTCACTTGGAAAAAGAAGAAAAAGAGAAAAACAAAACAAACACAAAACTCCACCAAGTCCTATTCTACAAAATACCTGTCTAGGACTCCCCAAAATTATTGAGATTGTGGGGGAGAAAAGGAAAGATGTAGACACTGTCACAGACCAGACACTGGGGGACATGAGATTAAATGCATCATGGGATTCTGGATTGGATCCTGGACACACACACATACAAAAACATTTGTAGAAAAACTGCTGAAAACCAAATAAAATCTGGAATTTAGTTAATAGTTGGGTTCCAATGTTGGTATCTCGGTTGTGAAAAATGGGCCACAGTAACAAAAGATGATAACACTAGGGAACTTGGTATTGTGATTGCAATGTCTCCCTAAATCTAAAATTATTTCAAAATTAAAAAAATATATTTTTTAAATCTTACATACTGTATAAGAAACTGCACTGTGCATTAGGTACATTTGATGAAAGTAAGTTTATTCTATAATGAACTTGACATAGTGATCTGAAAAGTAAACAAGACACCGAGTTCAGAAAGGACAGAGACAGTGCTAAAACTCCTTTTTTTTAAAAAAATCTCTTTAAAAAATCCCAACAAAAACATAAATAAGCAACAAAAAGTAAGTAAGCTAAAATCAAATTAAAATGATAAGGGATGTTTGTCCTCTACCAACTGGGGCAGGAAACCCTGGCCAAAGACATGGGTTTCCTGGTGTCTCTGAGCACGCCCTCCCCCCCCCCCCACCCCCCACCTGAGGGATTACTTTACGACAAGAAGAGCCATAAATGCAAGCGTCAGTGGTTCAGCTCGCACTCTGGTGGGTTTATAAGAACCCCAGACCTAACACCAACCCTCCGATCCCTCCTCTCCCTGTGGTTGACGTCACAGAGAGAGTAAACGGAGGCATCCATTGGACCCCACCATATCAACCGAGACCACATCCTGGCCTGGGGGAATCATGGAGAGCGTGGTGGGGGGTGTCTGAGTGGAGTCTTGAAGGAAGAACAGGAAGAAGTTGGATGAAGAAAAGGAAGAGGACCCCAGGGAGGGAGAACAGTGTAGGCCAAGGCAGCGTGCAGAGAAGTGGACAACACTGAGGTGGGAGGAATTAGAAAGGGCTCCCTCTTGAAGGCTGCCTTAGTCCATTCAGGCTGTTATAACAAAATACCAAAGACTGGGGGGCTTAAACAACAAACGTCAATTTCTTACAGTTCTAGAGGCTGGGAAGTCCGAGGTCAAGGTGCCAACAGATCCAGTGTCTGGTGAGGGCCCACAACTTCGTTTGTGGATGGCCATGTTCTCACTGTGTCCTCACAGGATGGGAGCGATGAGGGAGCTCTCTGGGCTCTCTTGTATCAGGGCACTAATCCCATTCATAAGGGCTCCACCCCCATGACCTAATAACCTCCTAATACACGAAGGATTTGGCCTTGGCATATCAATTTCAGAGGGGCACAAACATTCAGTCCATAGTAAAGGTTTTGTATTCTAAGGAATGGAACTTCATCCTGAAGGTGATGGGAAGTTTTAACCAAGGGAATGAAATAGCAACATTAGCATTTTAGAAAGATTCCACAGATGTCACAAGGAGGGCAGATGGAAGGTAAGGCTGTTAAGCAGTAAGGCCAGAATGTGAACTCCCTGCCCAGAGGCACTGGGATAGGAAGATTTCTCCAAGGCTGCTTGGGATGCTGCAGAAACAAGGTTCTTGCCACAGTGAGAACTGAGGTTACCATTTCCCTAGTAGCTTTGTAGCTCAGTACCCATCCCCACTTAAGCTGGAAGACACACTGTGCCAACCCGACCCTGCCAGCACCGTGCACCTTTCTACCAACCCTTTGACTCTGTGATACACTGTATCTTACATCATTAACCTAAAGATCTTGGTTTCTGTCAAAAAAAATAAATAAATAAATAAATAAAACAAAAAAACAAGGAAATGTGTGTGCTTAATAATGTTACTAGTATGATATGAGCACCAATTATATGTAGGCATTATGCTGGCCTTTAACCTGCCAAAGATGGTAGAGTTATCCCCATTTCACAGACAGGAAAGTTGAGACTACAAGAAGTCAAAGAGCCTCGTCGTACAGTTCTTAATGAGGGCAGGGATTTGGAGCCAAGAAAGCCTAATTCCAATCACCTTTTCCATGGCATGTCATCCTCTCACTTTAAATCTCTCCTCTCTCATTAATTGCAAGTTTTCCCTCCCTTGGAATCAAACACAAGACCAGATGGCCGGATGAGAATAAAATCTGAATAGCTGCACCTCGCTGTTTTTAAAATGCCCAGTCTTCACTGACTGATCTCTGACATTCAAACGCTATGGCCTTGGAGTGGCTGGCTTACAGCAACAACAGTAGTTCCCATTGTCTTGTGCAGTGAGACAAGGCTGGTCCGCCATCTGAAATCAGATAAGGACTGCCTTCCCCTTGTTCCTGAAATAAAATTTAAAAAACCCAAAAAACTACATGGGTGGATAGATGGATGGATGGATGGACAAACAGATAGTGAATATGCATTTACAAGCATAGAATATTTCTGAAAGAAAACATGGGAAATCTATCAACAGTGGTTGTCACTCCTGGGAGGGGACACAGTGGCTGAGACAAGGGTGGAAGTGGGTACTACCTTTTAGTGTACAGTCTTTTGTAGCATTCAAATTTTGAGACATGTGTGTAATACCTGTGTTAAAATAAATAAAATATAAAAATAAATTTAACACACTGTTAAGTATACACATGAATAGGTTGCTGGAATAATGAAGAAATCCTAAAAATTAAAAAAAAAGAGTATTTTTTTAAAAATAACTTTTTTTTTAATTTTTTTTAGATGAGAGGAGGGGAAATTGTGAGGCAGACTCCTGCATGTGCACCAACCGGGATCTACCTGGCAATGCCATCTGAGGCCAATGCTTGAGTGCTGAGCTATTTTTAGTGCCTGAGGCTGATGTGCTCCAACCAAGCTATTCTCAGTGCCTGTGGCCACACTTGAACCAACTGAGCCACTGGTTGCAAGAGAAGAAGAGAGAGAGAAGGGGGAGGGAGGGAGAAGTAAATGGATGGTTGCCTCTCATGTGTGCCCTGATCCAGAATCGAACCAATCCATACTCCGGGCTGACATTCTATCCACTGAGCCACTGGCCAGGGCCAAAAATAACTTTAAACTGTTAAAAATTTTATGTCTTTCTCCAATGGAAGAAATCTTGGTACCAATTGCTATGGATCTGTAGAAGAATCTGACATAATCTGGTATCTAACCTGGCACATGACCCATTACAAAATTTGGCTATTTTAAGTCAAATATGTCAATAACATTGTGGTGGTTTGCAGAGTATCTTGACCTTAAGGTGTTTCTACTCACTTCTACTCAAGGACCACTCCACAGAGTGAGTCTGGACACATGATCCCACCTGATATTCTTTATTTAAGCCATAATCCTCCTCTTAGGCATCTAACCCTGTTGAAGGGTGGTCTTCTGAACACCCCCCTTCCACATCAGTGAGGGGAGCATAAGAAAGGGCTATGAGCAATCAGACCCACGGAGGGGAAGGTAATGAGACAAATGACTTCTCCAGCCACCATCAATAGCATTTTCAGCAAGAAATGAAGAGGACTGATTTGGCCATAAAGAATTTATTGTTTTCCTCTCCATTGGAATGAAAATGGAGCACAATTGCTTCAAAGCTGGGGTCCTTAGCTTTCCAAGGGGCTGCTGGGATTCCACACCCCAGAGAGGTTGACAACGTTCAGCTAGACTTTATGGAGCTTCTACTGGGTTATCATGGACCCCAAGTCCTGCCCTCAAGAGATTTATACTCTAATCCAAGATATAAAATATAACCCAAAAAAGGGGAGAGCTGTAGTTGGATGTCAGGTGTCTAGAGCAAGTACCAAATTACTTGCATGGATGGAAGATGGTAACAAGGCTGTGATATGCACCTTTCAAGTTCCCTAGGGTGTGGGGGTGTGGAATTTATAACTGTAGGTATGTGCTAGAACTCTCAGAGGTATTTTAAATCACCTGTGTTAAGTGTGAGACACCAGTCACAGTTCTATTCCTTTGGGACAGTTTGGAAATCACAAATTTCTCATCAAGAAAGAAAATGAAACCAAAGAAAAACCATGTTGGCAGGAGGGTGCCTCAATAGACAGTGATGACTCCATAGCGCCATCTTGTGGTAGTCTCTGCCACCATTCCATGAGTGGTCCATGGCCCCTGCCCTGTCCCTGCCGATACGTTTTCCTCCTAGTACATCTGAGTCTCAGCAAGCACTGTAGAAGGGACCTGGACAAGACAGAGCATCTTACCGACTGGGACAGTAACAAAAGGCATCTTAAGGAAGAGACATTTGAGCTGGGTCCTAAATAAAAGACGTAGAGAATAAAAGACATAGTTATCCAGGCCTCAAGGAGTAAGAAAGACACTTCTGATGAAGAACACGGCAGGCAAAGTTTGGTGACTAGAAAACACCAGGTCCTATGAGGCTGGGAGTTCATTGTGGTTAGTGGGGACTCACTCTGCAGCTGTGGGTAGGAGGCCTCACTCGGAAGGTGTGGATTTCCTGAGCTAAGCAAGTCACCTACTGCTTCTCCAGGTGCCTGTGACACGTGATGATGGGGGAGAATGTTTCCCCTCAGCCTCCCCACTGTCTCTGTGGCTTCCTTTGGAGTCCCATCCCACCGTTATGACTGTCCCTGTGGACCGGCACCACGCTAAGCCACATACATGCATTATCTCATTTTATCCTCCACCACCCTAAAGAAGGGACACTATTGTTGCCTCCATTTCACAGAGCAAGAAAGTGAGGCTCAGAGAGGTTGAATCACTCTCCTGAAGTGACTCAGCTCATCAGTAGCAGAGCTAGGATTTGAACCAAGTTCTCTGCCTGACTCCAAAGTAGGCTCTTGGTTTTTCATAGGGACATTCTAACGCGCTGGCTTCTGCTATTGTCTGTGACAAAGACTGTCATCACCTATGACATTGCTCATTCAAAAGCACGTCTGCTTACAACCTAAGTGGTTGCCAAACAGGCTGTCCATGTAAAACTCAAGTTTCTCCTACAGCCCTGCAGTTTTGTGTCCTGAACCCTCCTGTCACTGGCCAGCAGATATGGCCAAATGGGGAAGAGTTGGGAGGGCAGGAATCCAAGTCCCAGCTCTGCCCTGATTAGCTCAAAGCACAGCTTGTCCAAACCAGAAACTGATCTTTATACCAAATCCATTCCTCCAGTGCTGACCTCATCACCTTCAACTCTCCTTCTCACTCACTTTTCTCCAGCCATAGTCCTCCTTCTTCTTCCTTAAACACAGGAGGTTCCCACCTCAGGACCTTTGCACTGGCTGTTCCCGCTGCTTGGAAATGCTGTTTCCTCGGATACACACACGGCTTGCTCCCTCACCTCCTCCAAGTCTTTACACAAAGGTCACCAATCTCAACGAGGCCAAGCCCCCCCCCATGCCCCAAAGCCCTTTGTTTTCTGCATTTTCCTTAGCACTTGCCACCTTCTACAATACGATATAGTTCACTTATTTATTTTGTTTTTAGTTTATTGTCTGCCTTCGTCCACGAGAATAAAAGTCCCGCAGGGAATGGTAGAATCTAGGAAGTTAGTATACAGATATTCCCTATGAAACTGTCTCAACTCTGCTGTGTGTTTGGAACTTTTCATAATAAAATGTTAGGGTAACATACCCAACAGGCAGAAACTTGTCAGCTTTGCTTACTGATGTGCCCCAGTGTCTGGAACAGAACCTGGCATGCAAGAGGTAATCAACATTATCGAGTGAAGAATTCATGAATGAATGTGTTTGCTTTGGGCAGGTAATTTCATCTCTCTGAAACTCAGTGTGTCAACTGTAAAGTGGACAAAATAGTAGTTATTTTCATTTTTTCCAACAAGTATTTATTGACCATCTACTACACATCTGGAACTATGTTAGGGACCAGGGATACAACTGTGAACAAAGACAGGTCCTCCTTCTCATGGAGCTTATAATCCAGTAAGGAATGCAGATGGATAAACATCCCAAGTTCATGTAAGTTCAGCACTGTCCATGGACTCTCCTAAAACCTGCTGACTCCAAAGTCAGTCTAGGGCAGGGGTCTCAAACTCAACTCAGCATGTGGGCCGCAGAGCAAGATCACAGCTGTTCGGCAGGCCGCACTAGGTCTACAAAAGGCAACTGTTACGCAACACTTTTCTCACTGCAGTTGAAAACAAAAAAAAATCAGTACAAGCACAATCGTACATGCAGTTTACTCAGTGTCACAAAACGACCAGAAACTGTAGTTCGCATCACAACTGCTGTTAACTAAGCTAATATCTAGCTAGGATGCTAGAGAAATGAAAAATACAAGTAGGCCCCTAGGCTTACTTAATTTTATCCAAAATATTTTGAACTTCATGGATTAGTCTGTGGGCCGCACAAAATTGTTCGGCGGGCCGCGAGTTTGAGAACCCTGGTCTAGGGGGTTCAGGAAGGAACGCTGACCGAGTGGCAACTAAACTGAGAACCGAAGGATACGCAGGAAACACTGCGTCCATATGCACTTCATCCCCTTCCCTTACTGATAGAACCCTGATGTTCTGTTGTGTTTTGTTTCCTGACAGTAACAGGATAACCAGTTGAAAACCTTCCTTCCCTGGCACAGCTTGCGCGGGTGCGGGCACCTGGCATGGCCCTGGCCAGTGAAGGAAAGGGAGAATGTACCATGAGCCCTTCGGCTCCTTTTCCTTCCTCAGCTCCTACGCCTGCTGCCGTGACACCTGGATTTGGTCAAGCAGCCATTTTGCAGCCATGAGGACAGGAGCTGCAGGAGAAACAGGATGACAAGAAAACTGGGGCCCTTGCTGGCTCCCTGACTCACTCAACCAGCCATGGCCTGTCTACCACTGGTCTTATCATTGTTCAATCCAAATAAAACCCTGCCTAGTCAAGCTGTTACAGTAGAGTTTTCCAGTATCTGTAGCCATGGGCAGTCCTGTTGTCTTATGCAAGATGTCAGTGAGGTTAACGGCATGAAAGTGAAATATTCTAAGCCGGAGCACAGCAGGTACAAAGGCCCGAAGGTATAAGTGGGCAGAGTCAATTCAAGCAACAGAAAGAAAGCTCCGTGTGGCTGGAATGGAGTGGATAAAAAGAGGTGGTGAGTGATGAGGTTGCAAAAGTAAGGAGGGATCCCTTCCAGCAGGGTTTATAAATCAAATGAGAGAAGCCGTGAGAAGCCATCGCAAGCAGCTAAGAAAAATGAGCTAATGTATGTCAAGTGTCCGATATGCAGTGGTGGCCCAAAATACGATAAGCATTGAATCATTTTTTGTTAAACCATATTATTGCGGTATAATTGACATGTGAAAAGTTGTGCATAGTTAATGTACACAATAGCAAGTTTGGGGAGAACTATCTACCCGTGAAGCCATTACCAACATCAAGGCCACAAACATATCCATCACCTCCCAAAGTGTCCTCCCTTTATTATAATCGTTGTCATTTCTGTGTGTGGTAAGAATATTTTACATACGATCTACCCTCTTGGCAAATTTTAAGTGTACAGTACAACATTGTTATTTATAGGAACTATGCTGTGTAGATCTCCAAAACTTCCCTATCTTGCATGACTGAAACTTTCTGTGCTTTGACCATCATTTCCCTTTCTACACAGCAAAGAAAATAATCAACAAAATGAAAAGACAACTTATGGGATGGGAAAAATATCTGCAAACCATATATCTGATGTGCAAAATATATAAGGAACTCATATAACTCAAGAGCAAAAATATAAATGACCCGATTTTTAAAATGGGCAAAGAACCTGAACAGACTTCTTCCAAAGAGGACAGAGAGATGGCCAACAGGTGCATGAAAAGATGTCCAACATCGTTAATCAGGGAAATGCAGTCTAAACCTCAGTAAGGTATGAACTGTTATCATACAATAGCCTGTTAGGATAGCTGTTATAAAAGAAAGAAGGAGCCTGACCGGGCAGTGGCGCAGTGGATAGAGCATCGGACTGGGATGCAGAGGACCCAGGTTCGAGACCCCGAGGTTGCCGGCTTGAGCGTGGGCTCATCTGGTTTGAGCAAAGCTCACCAGCTTGGACCCAAGGTCGCTGACTTGAGCAAGAGGTTACAAGGTCTGCTGAAGGCCCGCGGTCAAGGCACATATGAGAAAGCAATCAATGAACAACGAAGATGTCACAATGAAAAACTGGTGATTGATGCTTCTCATCTCTCTCTGTTCCTGTCTGTCTGTCCTTATCTATCCCTCTCTCTGACTCTCTCTCTGTCCCTATAAAATAAATAAATAAATAAATAAATAATAAATTTAAAGAAAGAAGATAAGGGGAGGGGAGGGGAGGACAGGCGAGGGGAGGGGAGGGCAGGGGAGGGGAAGGGGAAAGAAAATAAGGAAGGGAGGAAGGAAGAAAAAGAAAAGGTCAAGTGCTGGTGAGGATTGGAGAAAGGGGAACCCCTGCACACTGTGGGTGGGAATGTAAATTGATACAGCCACGACGAGAAACAGTATAGAGGTTTTGTAAAAAAACAAACAAAGAAAAAATACCACTGCTATATGGTCAATTCTGGGTACTTGCCCCCAAAAAATTGAAATCAGAATCTCAAAGAAATAGCTTCATTCTTATGTTCCTTGCAGGATTATTCACAATAGTCAACAACCTAAATGTCCATTGACGAATAAATGGATAAAAAAAAAAAAATGCGGTAAGATACACACCATGGAATATTACTCAGCCTTTAAAAAGAAGAAAATCCCGGAGTAGGACACCGAGGAGAAACCTGCAGGACATCACGCCGGGTGCAATAAACCAGACACAGAGGGACAAACACAGCATGATCTCACTTACAGGTGAGTGTTTCCTTAACCTCTTAATCCACACCAACAATAAAATGGAGATGCCACACTTCTACTTGCAAGCCCGCCACAGATCACGGACACACGCGGAGGAAGCACAGTGTGGGGACACAAAAGGAAACACCCTCCAGCTGGACAGTCGGAGCACCGCTCTGTGCACATCCGCAGCTGTCTGCAGGATTGATTCCCACACAGCGTCTCACCCAAGCACCCGCCCCAAGGCCCCTCTCTAATTGACCGTGTTACCCAGTGACATTCAAGCCCATCTCAGAAGACAGCAGAAACTCCCAGGCGAGGTGGCCTCCAGACGAGGCCTTTTCCCTCCCTGCCTCGCCCCTGCGCTGTTTCCAGCAGACGGCAGCAAACGCCCAAATGAGGGTTTGATCAATGGAGGCCGGGCTGATATTGATAAAGCGGCTGCAGTTTCTGCAAATCACCCGGTGCTCATAGATACTGAAGATGAATCTTTACAAAGACGGGGCAAAGGGGGAGAAAAAAAAAACAAGTCGATTTAGTTTCCGATTATTACTTTCTCCAGAAAGCACCGAAGAGTCAAAAGTTTAACTGATGAACATTAGACAGGGAGACAAATCCAGAAATATCACCCAATTACCCGGTAGCTTCTAGAAGGTATTTTTCATGGCGGCAGGTGGGTTTTGCCTTTTCTAAATCAGAAAGGAGACAAGAAACCACGGAAGGGGTGTTGACTTGGCCCACGGCACAAGCACTAACCTCGCCCAGGCAAACTTAGGCCTGAATATTTGTCCTGGCTCTACAGTGTCCTTGAAAACATATTTACACCGATTTCCTAGCTATGTCTATTTTACATTGCATGTATCTTTAGCAATTATACTAACTGATCCTTCCTGGAACAAGACACATTTTTTTTTACTACCAAGAAATAACAAGTGAAAGTACTTAGCCTCCCTAGGCCTCTGATTTCACACCCTGAGAGTGGGCACAGACCAGGATGTGATGTATAGCACAGGTCCACAGCCTTGGCACCTACCGGCATTAGGCGTCAAATACTTCTCCATTGTGGGATGTTCAGTGACTTCCCTGGCTCCACTTACTAGATGCCAGTAGCATCCACTCCTTCTTATCCCTATTTGTGACAACAAAAAAAGTCTCTAAATATTGCCAAATGTCCCCTGGAAGGAGGGAGGGCAAAACGACTTGCCTATAGCAATGCATAACACATACATGTCAGAAAAATGCCACTCAAAAAAAAAAAACAACCTTCCCCAATGTACTCACATAAGCAACCAAAGCAAATTCTACAAGAGTTCTTGCTCCTTTAATCCCATCCATGTCATAGGCAGAAAACCTGGGGCAGAGTTGTTCAAAACATGGATCACAGAGCAATTTCCTGAGCTCAAGGCCGGTTCCCGGTGTACAATACACGCAGTTGCCTTATGTGTGGACGGCCCCACTCCGCTGCTGCTGGCTTGAAATTCCTAACAAGCTTTTTTTTTTTTTAACAAGAAGCCCTGCATTTTCATTTTGCTCCAGGCCCTGTGAATTATGTAGCTGGTCCTGCCTGAGTTGCTTATTTTAAACTCATGTTCCTGAATAAAATGACTTTTTCAATGAGAAATCTAACCCATGTTCACTGCAGCATTATTCACAGGAGGCAAGACATGGAAACAACCTAAATGTCCTTTGACAGATGAATAGAAAAAGAAAATATGGCATATATATATATATATTTGAGATATATATATACATATATCATATATTAAGGATTAGCCACACACAAAAAAGAGAGAAAATTAAAAAAAAGGAAATCCTACCTTTTGTAACAACATGGCTGAAACTTGTGTATATTATGCTAAGTGAAATAAGCCAGACAGAGAACGACAAATATTATATGATCTCACTTATATAAAATCTAAAAAAGCCAAACTCATCCAAACAGGGTGAAATGGTGGTTACCAGGGACTAGGAGGCAGAGGAAGTGGGGAGACGTTGCTGAAAGGGTACAAACTGTTATTGTACCTGCACGCTGCTGAGAGAGTAGATCTCAAATGTTCTCACCACACAAAAAAGAAAGTAACTCTGTGAGGTGATAAATGTGTTAACTAACCTTACAGTGGTAAATATATCTCAAGATACACCTGTATCAAATCACCACACTGCCCACCTTACACAATATTATTTTTCAATTATATTTCAATACAGCTAGAAAAAAATAAAATAAACTTAGGTTCCTCGGCCCCACTATTTTGCAACAGTTCAGGCTGTAAGAGATACTTCTTCTATTCCCTGATTTAAAATGCGCAAGAGACTTCTCTCTGAAACCTAGGGAAGTCCAGTGAAAAGTAATCTCTTGTTTTAAATGTAGAAAATGTACAGCAGAGCCACAAGACAGGTTGGAAAACAGAACTCGGACATTAGTCTTATAGGGTCAAATGACTTCACGGAAATACAAAAATATTTATAATATTTAAATTGTCTTAGCGTTCCATTTTTACTTCTAAATGAGCTCAGAGAAAAATCAAATTTAAGAGGAATGGAAAAAAACAACATTTATAAAAATCAGAATCACGCCTGACCAGGCCGTGGCGCAGTGGATAGAGCATAGGACTGGGATGCAGAGGACCCAGGTTTGAGACCCCGAGGTTGCCAGCTTGAGCGCGGGCTCATCTGGCTTGAGCAAAAAGCTCACCAGCTTGAGTCCAAGGTCGCTGGCTCAAGCAAGGGGTTACTCGGTCTGCTGAAGGCAGAGGCACATATGAGAAAGCAATCAATGAACAACTAAAGTGTTGCAACGCACAATGAAAAACTAATGATTGATGCTTCTCATCTCTCTCTGTTCCTGTCTGTCTGTCCCTGTCTATCCCTCTCTCTGACTCACTCTCAGTCTCTGTAAAAAAAAAAAAAAAAAATCAGAATCACATTTCTGTAGTTTCCAATTGCTTAAAGGGGGATGAAACTGGCCTGGCACTCTCCTGGTGGGAGAAGGAGACCCGAGCCCCCAGTGTGGACCCTTGGCCAGTGAGGCTCTCCAAGCACAACTCACACTGCAGACAATTCACATTGCAGAATCTGCTGGCCCTGAGTCTTCCGTTTTCACTTGTACTCCAGCTACTTCCCCTCACCAAAAGAGAGAGAGAGAGAGAGAGAGAGAGAGAGAGAGAGAGACCTAAACTGTTAGGAGCTTTCATATGAGAGGAACACTCTATCAGGGGTCTCAAACTCAACTCAGCATGTGGGCCGCAGAGCAAGATCACAGCCGTTCGGCAAATACAAGTAGGCCCCTAGGCTTACTTAATTTTATCCAAAATATTTTGAACTTCGTGGATTAGTCTGTGGGCCGCACAAAATTGTTCGGCGGGCCGCATGCGGCCCGTGGGCCGCGAGTTTGAGACCCCTGCGTCTAGACTGTATTTAGAAACCATATGTAATTAACTATCAGAAAAACAAAACAGGCCAAACTTCCAAGGAGCTGATTCGGTGCAGTGATATCATGTTATACAGATCTGGCATCAAACCAGGTGAAACATGGGGTCTCTAGCTTAGAAATTAAAACAGAAGCGGAGAATGCGGAGACAGATTGCAAGCGCTGACTGTGCGCGTCCGGAACCCCACCGGGCAAAGGACACAATGAGGAGGACGACGCAGAATCACAGAATGCAGGAACACGTTTCCAAAGGGAACCTCGCCTGATGTTGCAAACCAAGGACATGTTTTTGCCTAGAGGAGAAATATTTATACATCAAAAAGTTTTGTTTCTTTGGGGGGGGGGGTTCTTTTTTTTATTTGATCAATGATGAGTCCCTTAGGAAAATAAATTGGGAGATGGAAACTGGCCAGAGATAACCTGCATAATCAAAGGGGAAAGGTTTAGGATTCCTACAAGAAAGAGGGAGGGGCAGAGCTGGGCAGAGATAAGAAGGATCTAGAAGCCCATGTGTACCAGAAAATCACCCTGTCCCAAAGCGCCCAGGCTTCCATGGAGTCCCAAGGACTCACAGCCTCTAAGTGGGTTTCCCGTAGGTGCTGGAGGAAAGGACAAGTTCCGAGTTTGGGCTCATGGCGGCGGGGTGGGGGAAGGGTGATGAGAGAAGGCATGGGGGCGCCAGAGGCAGATGGGACTGTTCAGAGTCCACACTTGCCCACTTGCCAGTGGTCAGTCTCTGCCTCTCTTTGCTTGCAGCAGAGCCTCTGCTGGTGGCCAGGGCCCACGCTGCCTCTGCACAGGACAGGTCGGAAGCACTAGGGAACACACACACACACACCCGGGGCAGCTCTCAGCCACTGGCTGCTTGGAGGGGTGTATAAGCGCCCCAGCTCCTTCACCCCTTGGCTGAGAGAACTCCGGGTGCACGTTCCTCACCGGGGTCAGCACACCTCTCGTGCAGAGGGCTGTGGACAGTAAATCCTTCAGGCTCTGTGGCCACGTGGTCCCTCACAACTCCTTGGCTCTGCTGTGCCGGTACAGGAGCAGCCATGTGTCCGTGTGACTATGTTCCAAAAGACTTTATCTACAAAACAGGTGGTAGGCCAGATTTCCCATGGGCCCTAGTTTGCAAATCCCTGTTCTATGCCCGTGTTCAAGTTTAACCAGAGAGATTAAACTCTGTGACCCCCACAGTGATAACTTACTTGAGAATGTGCCCTTTCTCAGCTGCCTTCCCTTCCCAGCCTGTCCCCTTTCTCCTATCTTCCCTGGACTGTCACCAACCCCAGTCCTGGCCTCAGAATCTGCTTCTGTGAGACCCAAACCAGACAATGGACTATGGTATTTTTGGCTGCAAGTAAACAGAGAGTTGAACTATAGGTGATTTAAATGGCATAGGTCTAGGTGAGCCAGGCAAGTTAATTCAATAATACCAGGGCATTGAGGTATTTTCCTGATCCTTATAGCTGGCTGCCGAGAACAGAGACCACGCCCAATGCTAAACCAGTCACAGAGAACAGGGTACATATGTCTGGCTTATACCAATCAAGGCCCATATCCTGGCACCCCAGGAAGGCAGGAGCATACCTTCTCTGGGCATGCAGGCAAGGGACACATGAACAAAATTAGGGAGCTCTCAGCAAAGAAGAAGGGGCAATGGCTATTACCCAACCAGCACATACTTAATAGTAGATGCTCATTAAATGCTATCTCAGTATATAAACTCATGGATCACTGAATTTAAATGAGTGGCAACTTTCTAAAAAGAAAGACAAAGTAGAAAAGGTCACCCTGGACACAAAGAGTGGTGCAGAATGAGCCCAGCGGGACTTGGATATTCAGAGAAGACCTTGGAGGGTTTAGACAGCTGGATTACATAACTCGGAGCCATCAGTGCAAACTGAAGGTGGATGTGAGGGTGCCTTTGTTAAAGTCAAATACAAGCATGCTCTTCCTTGGCTAGTAAGGGGCATAGCATTTTACAGTTCACAAAGCTCACATCCATCCTTTAATCTTACCCTCTGACCCAAAATGCAAACTCAGGTCACAGCCAAGCCAGGTACTAAAAAGTAAAAACACTGTTGAGAAAAATTAAAGAAGACCAAAATAAATGGCTATAAGTAACAAGAGTTCATTAATTAGAAAACTCAATGTTGTTTAGATGGAAAGTCTTCCCAGTTAGCTACAGAATCGATGCCGTCACCCTCAAAATTCCAACAGGGCTTGGTTGTCTGTTTTAGAGAAATTGACAACATGACTCTAAAATTAATATAAAAATGCCAAGAACCAAAAACAACCAAGGCCACTTTGAAGGGCAGCAAAGCTATAGACTTACACTCTCCCGCATTATCAGCATTTACTGTGGAGCACTTACTGTCACTAAGACAGGAGGGAAAGGGCGGGAAGGTAGACAAGGGAACGGAAGAGGAAGTCCAGAAAAGGTGTGATAAAGACACCACTGTGATTCCGCCAAAAAAGATGGTCTCCAACAGGAGATGCTGAATCAGTAGGGAACGGAAGTCCAGAAAAGGTGTGGTAAAGATACCACTGCAATTCCGCCAAAGAAGATGGTCCCCAACAGGAGATGCTGAATCAGTAGGGAACGGAAGTCCAGAAAAGGTGTGGTAAAGATACCACTGTGATTCCGCCAAAAAAGATGGTCACCAACAGGAGATGCTGAATCAGTAGTATATCAGCATCAAATGTCAAGAGTGATACAGGGCAACTTGAACTTTCATACCTCCCTGGTGGAAGTGTAGAAGGGTGCAGTCGCCTTGGAAAACTGGCCACATTTACTAAAACGAACACGTGTGTGTGTGTGTGTGTGTGTGTGTGTGTGTGTGTGTGTGTACTGTAACCCAGCAATCTCACTTCTGGGTATATATGTAACAGAAATTAGTGCAGGTATCCACCAAAATGTTTAATATGAGATTGTTACAGCAGCTGCCATCATAATTGCTGTAAGTTGAAAACAACCCCGGTGTCCATTACACCTGGTTTGTTTATACAGTGGAATGCTACACAGTTAAAAAATAAACAACACAAGAGAATCTCAGGAATGTGTTGCACTAGCAAAGCCACACACAAAAGGAGATCTAAAGTAACAATTCTGTTTACATGCAACTCAGGGACAGGACAGTTCAGCAGGTGGAGAAAGCCAGAATAGCAGTTGTCTGAGAGAGAGTGACTAAAAGGGAGCTGTCTCGGGTGCTTCCAGCAGTCTAGATCCGGATGGTGGTTACACAGCTTTGTACGCACATAACGGTTTACAGGCTACGCACTTAAGGTTTGTACACCTCACCAGACACGTCGTTCTTCATTACGAGAGATAAACAAAAAACCAAAGGAACAGAGTCCGTGTGTGTTCTGTGACTCATTTTCATCCTCAGAAAGCATTTGTTTTTAATCAAAACGTTGAAAAACTTCTTGCATCGCATAATTTTTTGCAGGCCCCCTAAGTCCACCTGAAGGTAAATCTCTCCCTTCTTCCTGACACCAAAATCTGCTCTGAGCTCTCCTTGTGCGCCAGCAAGACCCGTGCTCCTCCCACGCTGGGTGAGAATTGGCTGAGGGGCTTGTGCCTTAGAGGTCTTTGCATGCCCAATGCCTGGCACTTAATAGGTACTCAGTAAAAAATGAATAAATGAATATTTGCCTTCTAAAAACTATGGCAACAGGCCACACCTGTCCAACAGGAAATGATGCCTCAGGAACTCCCTCTGAGACTGGCTGGAACTTCCTCAGGATTGAGCTAAGCCCCCTCCCTCCTTTCCTCCTTTTTTAGGTGTCAGAAATGTGTCAAGTCCCCAAGGCTCTCCCTGCCTACTCCCTGCCCCCCTTCCCGACAAGCACTTATCCTCCAATAAATCTCTTTCACAATTTATCCTGTTTTGTCTTCTGCTTCTCAGAGGACCTGAACTGACAAACCTACTATACAGAGACAACTGTTACTTTGTGTGTATTTTCTTCTCTTTTTATTTCATGCATTTAATTTAACTGGTTGTCATTTTGTTTTCTTTCCCCACTTTAGAAAAACTGGTGGTACAATATACGCACCACCTTATGTTATTATGCTTCAGCGGTATTATTTATAATCTATAATGTTCCAGTGTACAGAAGGTTCATAAATAGTATTTATTCCGCTTTAGTTGAACATTCAGAGTCTTTCCAATTTTTTCCTAATTAAATGATGCAGCCATAAATGCCTTACGTGAGAGCTTGGTAAGGCTTGCTCAGAATAGATCAACTCAGCCATAAGAAATGATGACATTGGATCATTTACAGCAAAATGGTGGGATCTTGATAACATTATACGAAGTGAAATAAGTAAATCAGAAAAAAACAGGAACTGCATTATTCCATACGTAGGTGGGACATAAAAGTGAAACTAAGAGACATTGATAAGAGTGTGATGGTTACGGGGGGAGGGGGGAAAGGGAGAGGGAAAGGGGGAGGGGGAGGGGCACAAAGAAAACTAGATAGAAAGTGACAGAGGACAATCTGACTTTGGGTGATGGGTATGCAACATAAGTGAACGACAAGATAACCTGGACTTGTTATCTTTGAATATATGTATCCTGATTTATTGATGTCGCCCCATTAAAAATAAAATTAAAAAAAAAAAAAAAAGAATAGATCAGTGAGTGTATCGGGGATGTCTCCACCAGGGCGGTGTGTTTCAGAGCCCTCCTGGGACAGAGGGAAAAGTTCTTCACAGGCCACTAGGAGACTTGGGTTCTGGTTCTGATTCTGCCATATCCTAGCTGCATGCCCCTGGGCAAGTCACTTAGTCTCTTTGGGCTAATGTTTCCCCATCAAATGGAGAAAATGCCAGAGTAAAACCTTTTGTGAATATCAAATTCATATCATCATTTTCAAAAGCTTTTGGTTACTGGGGCTGGAGTGGTTGGGGGAAATGAGAGGTGTTGGTTAAAGGTACAGCATTGCATTATGCAGGATGAATAAATCTAGGAATCTAACCTACATGATAGTGACTCTAGTTAATAATTCTCTGCTGAACACTGGAAACTTGCTCAGAGAGTAGATTTCAGGGGCACCACCAGATACATAGAGAAAAAAATGACAGCTGTGTGAGGAGATGATACATTAATTAGCCTGACTGTAATAATCAGTCACTTATGCATATCAAAGCATCATGGTGCACACCTTAAATATGGACAATTTTTAATAACGTATACAAAATAAATGAAAAAAGGGACCCCAGAGAGCTCTCCGTTCCTCTCCTCACCATGTGAGGACACAACAATCTGCAAACCAGAAGTGGGCTCTCACCAGGATCCGACCCTGTTGGCGCCCTGATCTGGGACTTCTCACCTCCAGGACTGTGAGAAATAAGCGCCTCTTGGGTGTACTCCACCCAGTAAGTGGTAATTTCTTACAGCAACCTTAGTGGACTAAGACAGTATGGATCCAGGTAGAGAAACCACTGGGCCTTGATTTGCAATCTCCTGACACAGTGGGGTTCTGCATGACCTGTCCCCAGATGGCCAGAGAACAGAGTGTGAGAAGCAAGAAATAAAAGGAGGGGGTAGGACTGTGAAGCTTTGGGGTGGAAGCTACTAATGAGAATCCTGTCCCTCAGAAGTATCACCTATGGTGAGACCAACAGATGCAACACCAACGTGCCCTGAAGAACAGCCATCAGTGGCTTCCGGAGGACCTGGCTCCATGGTGGCCTGTCACAACCCTCAGGGTGGCCACGGTCAGAACCCGCCCCCTGGCCCATGAGCGTTTTCAGGAGGCCGCGCCCCATGCCCCCGGAGCTCCCTGAGCCCTGCCTGCCCCTGCAATCATGAGCGAGCCCCGTGTCTGTCCCCACCTCTGCTTCCTCACTTTCCTCCACACTCTTCCTTTTAAGGATTTATTTGGGAAGAGCTGAAGCATTTGGCTTTGGAGAGCATAAGAACAATAGAACTAGTATTTCTTGGAAGCCAGTTTGAAACACAGCCAACAGCCCTGCCAAAAACACAGGGGAAGATGCTGAAAATGTTCATGTCCCTTCAGTTGTTCCAACCAAGACTTCTGAGGAGGCCCCAAGCGAGGAAATGCCCAGGGCTCCAGCATCAGGAGGCAGGAAACAGCCCACGCTCATCTATCCCGGGAGCAGCTCCGCCACGCTGTCTCCCCTGGACTCCCTCGGCCCCTTCTCCTACCACCCCGCAAACCCTCTCCCACTCAGCAACAAAAACACACCTTTGGGAAGGAGGAGGAAAATAACTAAAGATAACACACCCCTCGCATTAACTCACCCTCTTCATCCTCACCCTCTCCCTTACTTAAAAAAAAAAAAAAAATCTCATTTATCATGTTGATTTTCTCATCTCTTCCGCACATCACACAATTGGGTAAATAAGTTCTGTGTTCAATCTTTTAACGGGGGGTTATTCAATTTACCCAAGCCAATGTGAATATTTCCCCCTGGTCTCCATGACAACCTCTCTGCACATTCAGTCTTCATATAAATGAGTTATTGCTTTTATGTTCTCATACCCTAAGACAATGGGGAAATTATCATAATGTGGTCATACCCAAAAAAAAAAAAAAAAAGAATCACAACAATCAAAATCCTCATTTCCTCCCCAGAAATTTGTAGATAGCATTCTGTTAAAAAGAACCAAAGAGAAATAGGGCCTTTGCATCTGACAACACTGTTAACATTAGAGATTTCATTTCAGATGCATTTAAATGAAGCCAGACCATAATGGGGTTTTAAAAAGTAGATAGTTGAGAACCACAATGAAGAGAAAGGAGATCTAAAGACCAGGACCCAAATTCATCTTCAGGACATACATCCTCCCAACGTGGCTGACACACTCTGTCTCACTCTCTGTACTTGGCCATACTATCACTTCTGCCCCAGGACCTTCACACATGCTGTTTCCTCAGCCTGGACTGTTCTTCCCCTGTGATTCTCCTCAGGCTTGCTCTGCTTAGTTAATTCCTACTCATCCTTCAGGTCTAAGCTTAGAAAGGTCACTTCCTCAGTAAGGTCATGCTTTACCACCTGTAAACACTAGATAGTCTTCGTTGTTAGGTAGGTTTTTCCCAGAAGCAGATCCTGAGAAAAGGGATGAAGGCAAGTGGTTTATCTGGAAGGAATCCCAGGAACCACTGGGATGATGGTGGAGAAGTGAGACAAGATAGGGAAAGAAGCCACTCTGGGGTGTGCTGAGCAGGGCAATTAGGCAAGTGGAGCTCAGTCTCACTGGGAACTTCTAGGAGGTAGCACAGAGCACAGCTCTTCTTAGAGGAAAGAAAGGTAGAGTAGTTGCTAGGGTAGCCTCTCCTGAGCATGCATTTCTCTGCACTTCCAGCCTGCCCCACTAGGGCCTCGCCTGGGAAAGCCTTTGTTAGGCATTGTTACAGGTGTCTGCAGTAGAAATGGCGAGTACCAGAGGATATGGGCAAGGCACCAACAGCATCTGCCACCCTCCAATACAGACAACATAATTGTTACTGGAGACTGGAGATCAATAGAATAGGAGACAAGAAGTTTAATTCAAAGCCAACAGGCAAGCCATGATGGGAATACAAATGAAGAGAAAGGCATGGGAACAGATGGGCAAATACAAACTCAAGAGATATCAAAGACCTTGACTCTAGGTCTGGGTGGCTGGCTGGATGTTGGGATACAGGTTTTAGTAAAACAGCTAGAAACTTTATGGAAGGGGGTGTCGAAGGCCCATCCTGCCATCCTAAAACCCTCCACCATCTCTCTTGCTGGCCCGGGGCGCTTCATTAGGATGATCTAATCCAGGGAAATTCCAGTTCACAGGGCAAGGAAGACCAACGTTTCATCCCAGGTGTAGGAGTGGCTAATCCCCTAATGGACTTTAGAATGAACTCTCAGCCTTTGTTTGTTGAACTTTGAATTCTACGCCTCTAAGCTTCCTGGTGGTTCTGATTGAAGAGAGAGTAACTTGATAAACCATCAATAGGAAAGTCTTCATTAAACAGTGATATAACTATTTATTTAGTCAAATATTATGCAACCACTAAAAATGATGGCTGTCTGGGGTAGGTCTCCATAAAGATGTGTGTGTAACAAGACAATAATAGCCACCGTGAATTGTGCTTCTTGTTTACTCTCCATCTTCCCACACGAATGTGAAAGTTCAACAAGGCAGAAAGGGATCTCCGTGTTGTTCCATGCTGGATCCTCAGCACCTAGGACAGTTCCAGGCGCAAAAACCACCAGCGGCCAACGGGGTAAAAGTCACAACATGTAGCATCCAATCAAAAATCACTCAGCCTACTCTGGGTTGGGGGCAAGGGGCACCCTCCATTATACCCACAAACCCCTTGAAGCTCTGGATTCCCCAGTAGTAGCTGGGGAGGGGAGGATGCTAAGCAACCAAATAGAAAGTACAAACTCTGACCAACAGAACAGAAGGCAGGAAGGAGCTGGCAGATAAATGACTTGCCCTTGAGCACCTCGGACAGGTCTGAGATGCTGTAATTCTGCAGAGCCTCTCCAGAGGAGTCCCATGCGGCAAGTTACATTCCTACAAACCTGTGGCTCACTCGGTCCTATGCCCCACGCTGCATTTGCTGTCTCTCCTTGTCTGCCTGACTTCCCTCTTTCCTGCTTCCTTCTGCCTTGGGATGACAGCCCCATAAAGCACTAGTGAATACACTTTCTATTAGGCTCCATGGCTAGGCTGAAAAAACCCTCCCCAAAGCCATCACTCACGGAATGCCTTTGGAAGGACAGTGCTCTGGTTCATTCCAAAATGTAATGGCTTACAACAACAACCACGGTTAGTATATCTCACAACGTTGAGCGTCAGGAACTCAAGCAGGACCCAGCTAGGAAGTTTCTGCTCCCCGTGGTGTACAGGAGTCATTCAGGGGTATTCACCTGGCTTCCAGGCTGATCTGAAGGGTCCCAGCAGCTTCAGTGACATGTCAGGTGCTCTGGTGGGAACAGCTGCAAGCTAGGCTCAGGGGGGCCCCTCTCCCTCTCTGTGTCCTCTCAGGGTCCCTCCATATGTCTCTCCAGCAGGGTCATCAGACTTCTTACACGGTGGCTCAGGGATTTAAGGCCAAGAGTTCCAAGAAGCTGGAAGCAGAAACTTCTGACTGTTTAAAGGCTTGGACCAGAACCAGCACAGCCTCACTTCTATGGTGTTCTATTAGTGACGGCAGGCACAGGCCAGCCAGGTGCAAGAGGAGGGGAGACCTACCACCCCTTCTCAGTGGTGCAGCGTCAAAATGTTTGCAGCCATCTACGCAGCTCCAGACACAGACAGCCAAGAAACTGGGGACGGGGGCAACGTGAAGACTGAGGCATCGGAGTGGAAAGGACTCTTTCATCCTGTTGGCATGACTTTCCATGTGCATGTATTATTGTTTTTTTATTCAAATAAATAATGTAGAGAGAGAAAGGGGGTGGAGGGACAATGTCAATACTCTGAATCCTTGTCTTCTATGGCAGAGAGTCAATAGAAAATGTCTTATATTGATAAATCAAGAAACAGCTGCATAAGCATCTTATTTGGAGTTACCGAGATAAACACCAGAAAACCTAAGAATGGAAACAACTTTCAAGCAGTTGCCTCTGGGAAACAGGGACTCGGGGAGGGGAGAGAAGGGGCCAGGAGCTGCTGCTTTCATTAGAAGCCCTTCTGTTCTTTCACTCTTTACTCTGTGTACAGGTTACTTTGATAAAAATGCAAAAGAGGGAAAAATAAGAAAAAGTGGTGATGGTTATTTTTAAAGCTATGTAAATAAACCTACCGGGAAAAAAACTCATTTCGCTAAGTTGGAAAAAAAAAAAAAAGTAGCAGGATACATAACTATATTCATAGTATGGTCGCAAGTATGTTTAATAGAAAGAAAGAACGAAAACATATATGGGGGAGGGGAAGACTCTAAAGAAGTGTAGCCACCAAACAATAGGGGGTGGGGTTCTCTTCTGTGTTTCCCAATGTTTCAGCAATGTGATTCTCTCACTTTCATAATAGAAAGAAAGAAATTCATTATTTTAAATAAATAAACTGAGCAGTGATTAAATAAAAATGCCAGGAGAGTCTCTGAAGAACTCTCAGTTACTACACTAGGACCTTGTTTTAATTCCTAAAGCCTCCCAGATACAGGAATGATTCTGTGGGTGAGGGGCTCTGTCCACACACTCTGGCAGACTCTAGCCGGCCAGGCCTGTGTGGGTGAGGGGCTCTGTCCACACACTCTGGCAGACTCTAGCCGGCCAGGCCTGTGGACTTCATTATAAAACCTTCCCAGAAAGAATTTAGTCCATATAGTTTTTTAATTTAGAAATTAAATTGAATGGGGTGACATGGATCAATAAGAGTACATAGGTTGCAGGTAAACACCTCTATAGCATTTGAACTGTTGACTGCATTGTCTGTCCATCCCCCAAAGTCTTAGTTCATGCAGTTTAATTCAACTGAACAATGACTTTTGTAAACCACAAATAGCTTCAGCTGTGATTCTGAAATGCTCAGACATCAAGTAAATATTTGAGTACTTATGTGCCAGATATAATGCTAACGTCTGGTTTACAATGATAAATGAGATAGGTAAAATCTCCATCCCATTGCAGCCATAAATTAGTCAGGGAGGCAGACAAGTTACCAGGCAATTGCAATACATCCTGATACTTTGGGGAAAGTACAAGTGGAAATAGATAACCTGGAGGACTTCCTGAAAGAGGCCAAATCTAAACTCAAGGATGAGCCAGAGCACATCAGGCTCCAAAGAAAGAAGTGTTTCTAGCACAGAAAATACAATATTCAAAGGCTTAGAGATAAGAGAGAAGATGGTGAATTCAAGGAACAAAAATATATTCCTTAAATAAGATGACCTATGATTAGAAGGGTAAGTCCCAAAGGATGGCTTGTTTGAGGACTGTGGAACTGGACTTCCTCAACAGGAATTCTAGCCCCGCCACTTCCAAGCCACGTGACCTCAGCCAAGGTACTTCACCTCATTGTGCTTCAGTCTCCATATCCAGTGTCTTACTCTGTACAGGCTACTATAATAGGCTAGGTGGCTTATAAACAACAGAAATTCATTTCTCATAATTCCAAAGTCTGGAAAGCCCAAGATCAAGGCGCCAGCAGGTTCAGTGTCTTATGAGAGCTTGCTCCCTGGTTCATAGACAGCACCTTCTCATTGTGTCCACATGTGACAGAAGGGATAAGAGAGCTCTCTAGGCCCCACCTTCTGATACAACCTTGGTGGGTAGAATTCCACATATCAATTTGGGGGCAGAGACACAATCATTGAGTCCACAGCATGGAGCTCTTTCTCCTCCCCAATCTCTTCCCCTCCCTCTCCTTCTCCAAAGAGCCCTCCCACAATAAACCACACCCACCCAAGCTTGCATCAAGCCTGGAAGGAGCCCACCTCTGTCACACAGCTTGCAGAAGTTCAGACCCGGCATTCTCTCTCCAGAGACCATGCATCAGACCACCAGATCACCCCGCGCTCACTTCTAGGTCTGTGTTATGGAATCAAGGAACAGTTGTGATGCCCACCCCATGCACACAAAGGTGACCCAGACACCATCTCGACCTAGAGGGGCTGATCCAAAGGAGCAGAGGACAGAAGTGGATGCAGCCAATCCCCGCGCAGCCTGCTGTATTCAGAGGGGGGTGTCGCTGAAGTCCACCAATGAGCGCAGGACTGGGGCTCTGGCAGCAGACCAATCCTAGCCCTGCAAGTTCTGGAGCCTTGGTTTCTTCGCTGGTATCATAGACATCGTAGGCTTCACCTCACCAGTTAGATTACAGAGTTGGCTGTGTCTCTAATTACACCAGGTACTTGGTATGTGTCCACTCCCTTCTCTCTTGTTCCAGGCCACCTAGTCCATGAATGGCAGAGCTGAGAGCTTTCTCTTTAACCAAAATGGAAAAAAGTCCACAGAAGAGAAACTGCCCCATACCCCCTCCTGCCACCACCTTCATAGTTCATTTCTTAAGTTACTCAATGCAAGAGATTAGCCCAGCTAAAATTATTCAGTATCGACCTTGAGATCAGGAACAAATTGGCTACAGTGGTCAGTGACTGGCAAATGCAATCTAAACGCCCCAGGCAGCATTAGCCTTCTACATTGACAGGAAGAGTCAATGTGCACCTTGAAAAATTCTGAAAAAAAAAAAAAAAATGAAAGGTCACCACATTTGTAGGCAGAATGGATTTTCTGGAGACCATTATAAACATTCTGCCTAAATTGCAAAGATTCGAAGCTTGGCAGCTCCTGGAAGGCTTCAGGTGAAAAGAGCACCACCCACCTTCAACTCACAAACATGCAAGCTGCTGTGTGGGGGCATCTAAAGGTTCTCCCATCACCTGTTCTCCTGCTGAAATTGCACAACCAGCCCCGAATGCCCGGACGACCGGGGAGTACCAGATGAGTTCAGCCTGTGTGCTAAGGGTATGACCAAGCAGGGAAGCCAAGAATGCACAAATCCCTACGATGGATCCAAACACTTCTTGGGGGCGGGGGGGAGGTCTTGAGGCAAAGCAGGAAGGACCAAACCCCAAGGCCAAGCCTAGAAGGGAAGAGTGAGATCACAATTGGGAAAGAGACCGGGAACCAGCCGGGGACAGGCGGGGGTGATGACCTTTAGCATCTGCTTTGTGCTGTCTGTTCTGTTACAGGAATAGCAATACAATTAACAACAACAACTAATATTCATTGGGTGTCTTCTGGAGCCAGGCATGGGCTAAACTTGAACACATCTCCTCACTTCATGCTCACAGTGCTCGATACCACAGGTGCGTGCGTGGCCCATCCCCATTTCACAGAAAACTGAGGCTCAGAGAGGCTTCTCCAAGGTCAACCTAGGTAATCTTGAAAACGCAGGAAATCTGGCTGCAGAGCTCAAGACCCTGCCCAGGTCACTTCATTACACGGAGGAGCTCGAGTGTGTGTTGCTTTCATTCAAATAGCGAAAGTGAATTGCGAACAGAAGCTAGGCATTTGCATGCCATTTTTTTTTTCAAACGAGCAAATTAATGCTCAATAAAAGTGAGGAGCATAACAGAGCTCTCCATGGAAGCTGAAAATTAAAATTTATATACATCCATATATAGGGAAAATATGTTATATTAGTGTACATTATTATTCAGCAAATATCATTCCTCCCATTCTTTCCACCTTGGGAGGAATAAAATTCCCTGCTGCATGAACATTAGGTTAGCTTCGACCATTGGAACATGGGCAAAAGTGACAGTATGCCAGTTTCCAGCTCAGGCCTTAAAAAGTATCAAATATTTCCATCCGCCCTCTGGGAGCCGCCAGCTTTCACCAGGAAACCAGTGCTCGCAGGGTCTGAGCCTCAGAGGGGAATGTAGAGATCAGACCTGAATACAACCTACAGCCTAAAGCAGTCCTCCCAGCCAGACCACAGACCTACGCACAAGACATAAATGCCTACTTCTGTAACCCACTGAGTTTTTATGGCAGCTTATTACACACCTATAGGTGACTGATACATGGACACATGGATATGTGTATATACTATGCATGTACATATTATGCAGGATACATATCTACCGGTGTACCATAGAGATACAGATAACAGTGTATTTTCATACATAGGAGATAGCATAGGATGATGGTGTAGGGTTTAGAGAGAGAATTAAGTTTGTATCTTTGCTTTGACACTTAGTGGCTGTGTGTTGGGAGAAAAGTTACTTGACTTCTCTGAGTACATTTTCTCCTTTTTCACGTGGGGCTAAAAATAGTGCCTGTCTCACAAGATTATTTAAGTGAAATAATACACATAATGGGCTTAGCATAGAGCTTAACATATACTTGTAAGGTATTTTTCCCCGGGAGAAGGAAGGAAGGGGGCTCGGAGCCACAAAGTATGGAATAACAAAAGGCTTTATTGAATACAGCGCATCCCGCCCAGCAAGGTTCCCTGGCCCCGAGGTAAGATGGAGGCCAGGGAAGTCGCAAAGATTAAACCGTGTGGGAGATATTTAAAGGGGTCCCTCTAGGGAAGTCGAGCTAACATGACGTGGTGAAATCCCACTGGCTGGTAGACAGTCGCTTTTTTCCAAACAGTTCCTGTGAAGCCTCTTTTGGCGCGCTTGGTTGTGGGCGGTCCTAGCCAAAGTTTGCGGGTCTGAGTTCCCCAAGTGACCATCCCCCATTATCCACCGACCTTACAATACTGACTCATTTTATTCATTCAGCAAATACTTGTTAAGAAACTACAGTTGCCAGGCCCTTTTCTAGGTTTTTGGCATTTAGTTACTAGCTGGGGGGAGGGGGGACAGAGCAAGGAGAACCAGGAGTCAGAGGAGAGAATCATTCCATGTGACATGCTCAGCACCTAGTAAGTGCTCCATAAACAGTAACCACTGTTTACTTTTGGAATAATAAGCGTAGAAGAAAAATGTATTCAGCTGTAGACAAAGTACAAATCAGCCTCTCTACTCCCCAGCAGATCCCAGTCCTTGGAAGCCCGGGCAAACCACAACCACACATCCAGGACCTGCACTGTGTGGACACAGCCTCGGGCGCTCTTGAAGCGGACACACACATCCTACAACGCACGCCAGACTCGCACGGCAGGGCTGGGAGCAGGCAGGCCAGCTGCTGTTGGGGGACAGGAGCTCCGCTTCTCCATACATGGATGTTCCTGGGGCCTGAGCCAGACTTCAGATCCACGGATCCCATCAAACACACACTGCAGGGGGAAGCGAGCTGGGAGGCGAGGTCAGCTGAGTAGGACCCTTCATGCAGGTGCCTGGGAAGCAGTGAGGCTTCAGGGATCTCAGAGGGTGGAGAAACACACAAGCCTTTGCAAACACACGTAACATGCTGCCCTTGAGGCCACGTCCTGGTTTCTGGCCCTAATTGGCCAGGTTTTTCCATCTCAGAAACAGCCGCAGGGGACATTACATAGCAGTACAAGTGTGTGGTCTTTGGCAAAACAATGGGGTCTGCGTCCTGGCTCTGTCACTCACCGGCTACCTCCCTGGGCTAGCCACCTGACCCAAAGAGCCACCCCTCCCACTGTTGTGAGAGTTAAATGAGATAACCTTACAGGTGTAAACACCTAGCAAGCAAAGTGCTCAGTGCAGTACCTGGTATAAAGAAATTACTCATAGTCATGGCTCTTTTTAGCACAACTCATTCTGCAGATGAGGACACTGAGGCCCAAACAGGTGAAGCGATTTGCTCAAGGTCAGATGGGTACTCTGACCTGTCCATCAAACCACGGGGTTTTTCCTCAACCACATGAACCCCAACTGAACTATTTTGCAAACAAACTAAAAAATCCTCTAGGGATGAATGTTAATCTACGCGGAGGCTTGCTGACTTGACTCAAGGGCCTAACATAAATATTTGCAGAGCAGGGACAAAGTTGGCCTTGAGTGCTATGAATGATAAAGTCGCTGTAGGTGAACTTGAGGCTGGGGTTTGGTCCCTATATCAAAAGCAATTAGCACATCGCATGTATGACTCAACAGGCTGAATATAGTGATCAGGTCGCAAGCCCAGATGTTCACAAAGTCTGGGTAGCAGCAGGGTGGCCACACATCCCAGCTTGAGCACCGCAAGTCCCACAGCCTGGAACACCAGAAAGTTCAGGGCAAAATGGAACAGCTGGTCACCCCAGTGGTAGCATAAATGAGTAAAAAGCTGTGCTCTCTCTGCTTGTTTGGGTTTTCCATTTCTGAGCAGCACTCATGCCCAGTGGTTGGGAGCAAGGGCTCTGCTGCCAGCCTCACTGGTTCACATCCTCTCTCACCGCCCACCAGCTACAGGACCTTGGGAAGCACTATCCAGCCTCCCCATGCCTCTTCCCTCACCTGCAAAAATTGATCTAATAGAGCACCAACCTCTAGGTCAGAGTTTCTCACCCCCAACACGATTGACATTTGAGCCCAATCATTCTTTGCTTGGGGGGCTGTCCTGTGCATTGTAGAATGTTTCGTGGCATCCTTAACCTCTATTCAGTAGCACATGCACACACACACCTACATCACGACAATCAAAAATGTCTCCAGACATTGCCAAATGTCTCCTGGGTGACAACCACTGATCCAGGCTGTGCCGTGAGGATAAATGAGGTTATGGGTGCATCAGGCTCTTTGGAGAGTCTATTTCTCCTGCAATCAACAGACAGAAGCCCTAGCAATAAGACAGAAAGGGGGCAAGCCAAGAGACAAGCAAGGAGGACCTTGATGGGCCAGAGGTCGCACAGCCAAGCCCCTGCAGGGTGGGACAGACTCTGCAAACGGAGCTGGCTTGGCTAGCATCCCTCTCACATAAGCTTAGGCTTCCATTCTACCCCAGATACAAAACACTTCAGTGAATTACCTCTCACTTGCCAACACAGCACCATCACGGAGAGCAAATGCTTCTCTCAAATGTGTACATATTCTTGTAAAGTGCATCCGTCTATCAAATATTGAATGCTTACTGTGTGCCGGGTATACAGTGATGAAAAATAGACAAAAGCACCTGCCCTCGTGCAGCATTAACATATTGTGCCGGTTTGTGTGTAATGCGTTTTTAGCCAGTAACTGTGTTATGCTGTAGAACCGATCTGCTCCTTACTCAGCACTTTGTTGGTAAGGTCTCTCCGTATTGCTGTGACATATCAGGTCTATTCTCACCACGGCACGGCAGCATTTACACACCCACCATGTTTTACTCATTATCCCCGCCCTCGATCCATTGCTTCCAATTCGCCACTACCACAGCCCACCTCCTTGAACGTCTGTGGGAGAAACTTTCCCCGGGGTATAAATCCAGGAGCAGAATTGTTGCGTCTGGGATCAGTGTCACTCAGACTTTAACGTGCATATGACTCATCCAGGGAATCTCGTTAGAAGGCAGATCTTGACTCGGGAGATCTGGAAAGAGACAGAATTTCCATTTCTAGTAAGCGCCCAGGGGATGCTGACACCACTGGTCTGGGACCACGGAGGATATGCACGCTTCATTTGCTTTAGGGTCAGATCTCTCTGCAGAATGGCTACCTCGGATGACACTCCAAGGACTTGCCTTTAAAAGGGGCCACACCGCACTGGACTTACCAACCTGGTGTTGACGTGAGGGGCACTGCCAACAGCTGCCAATAACCGGAAGCATTATATCTCACGGTCAGTGAATACACATGACCGTTTGCCTTCAGCTACCTTTGAGTTCTAAGTTTATCACAAAATGAGAGCCCCTAAAAATGCTGACAGAGAGCAACCCAGGAGGGCAACGTGCCCAACCCCCCCGGCTTTACAAAGGGAGAAACCGAGGTTCAGAGATGTGCAAAACATCGCAGACATGTGTGGCAGAGCCAGGTTTAGAAATCCCTGCCTCCTGGCATCACGCTCCTCTACGGCGCCCAGAAATCTGTCCGTAACTTACGGGAGCTAGTTCACTTCACGGACTGTGCTCCGTCTCTCCCACCCGGCAACACCCTCCCCACCTCATGCCCCCACCCCACCCTGCTTTTTAATCCTTGCTAGAACCATCCATTTTGCGACCAAGTGTTGACTTCAAGTGATATATGAAACGATTGACATTTCAAATCTTGCCAGCCGGCTAGAGAATTCTGATCACAGTGCCGTCTGAAACACCTCCACCTCTCCTTCTTTACTCCTTCTGGGCCATAAATGTCCTCCCCACCAGCCCACCCCTCCCTTCCACCCCAACATTAATTTCCCCTGATTCATTTTTCATGCCTTTGAGTTCTGTCTTTTTAAAGCAGACTATGTTTCTGTGGCTGTTTCTCATACCTCCCGTGCCCTCATGAATATTTCAAATGCAATAGCGGTATGATCGCTCAGCCTTACAGGCTCACCGACTTTATCTTATTTATCTTACCGGGCTGCTTCCGATCCTGGGATTAAGTCCAAAACATCCTCTGAGAGTTGGTCTGGGTTGTTTTCCCCCAGGCTGTTGCTGCTGTGTATGTAAATTGGAAAAAGCAGCAGCCTCCCCCTCACCGTATCTGCAACCCTGGTTAGATGCCCCTGGCCCCGGACACTCACCTGGTGCCAACCCTTCTGCCAACCCTCCTCAAAGCCAGGTACCAGGTGTACTCTTCTCAAAGCCAACAGCCAGGCCTCCTAATGGGTCCCTGCGGGGCAGAAATCCCCCCTAACTACCAGCCCAGAGGTCCCTTGGAAGCACATAACTGACTCAGCACACGGCCGTGGGTCGGTCATTTCACCACTTTGAGGCCAAGTTTGCCCGTTCACAAACCAGGGGAGCAGACATGTGACCCCCAAAGTCTTTCCAGCTCTAAAGCTCCAGGTGATGTAGTGTAACAAAGCTCTACCACCCACGAGCAGTGCAACCCTTAACCAACTGCCTGCTTAACTAGCTGCCGACCCTCAACTGGGTCTACTACTGACTGTAGCATGACTTATTTTTTTTTATTTCTATTGAATTTATTGGAGTGGCATTGGTTAATAAAATTATTAGGTTTGGGGGGTACAATTCTATCATACATCATCAGTATATTGCATTGTGTGTTCACCACGCCAAGTCAAGTCTCCCTCCATCACCATCTATCCCCTCTACCCCCTTCTACCTTCCCCATCCCCCTTTCCCTCCAGTAATCACCTATCGTGTGTGTCTGTGAGTTTTAAGGGGGCGTTTCTTTGCCTAATCCCTTCACCTTTTTTTTAAGTAAGAGAGGAGGAGATAGAGAGGCAGCCTCCCGCATGGGCCCCGACCAGCTGAGAGGCGGGGTGGCAGAGAGAGAGCAGCAGCTATGGACCGTGGTACGGAAGCATTTCAGCACCAGTGAGTGTCAGTGAGCATCAGCTCCTCTTGTTAGGGACTCGCAGGCTTCAGAGGTGAGGACACCTTCCAGAAAGAGAGCCTGGGGTACAAGCCAGACATCTGGACCTCCAAGAAGAGCCACAACCCAAGGCATCCTGGACACCTGTTTTGCATCTGGGTCTCCCTGGCAACACTGTCTCCAGGAGATCACAGTCAGCTGGTCCAGGTCATTGCAAGTCCATGTGGAGTGGGAGAACATCAGCTTCACAAGGTAGATGTAATCAGCTTCACTTCCTGGAGCCCAGGTGGCAGAGGTGTCCAAGTCACGCTCTCGACAGGAAGGAGGCCCTGTACCGGCTGCTGACTGCCCTGCCTGGTGCCAACGGTCAGGTTTCATTATCGCCACCCGACAGGTGAGCAGGATGGTTCACATTCCTGTCAGCTGGCGTGCCCTTGTCAAACTCTGATGAAGCGGTCACCACAGAATCCAGACCCGGGACTGAGAAGAGAGCAAAGCAGTCCTAGGAAGACACAAGCCGCCCAGGGGAGTCCTGAATGGGGGTAAAGAAAAGAGAGGACATTCCATATCCCTACGGAGCTACCCCAACCAAATCAAGACCCCACCCCAGAGAAGCCTACAGTGTTTCAGAAAGACCTACAGACTGAGAGGCCAGAAAAACAATTACTAGTCTTGACTCTGTTTCTTATTTCTGAGGCTCTATCAGCTAAGGTTCTTTGGTTGCAAGCGACAGAAGTAAAATCAAAAACTTAAAAGGGGATCTCATAAAATCAGAGAAAGGACAAGAGTACTCAGGAGCCCAACCCTGAGGAGGTACCAGGGACCTCCCTGCTAGAAACACCTGGACCACCTCTCTACGGCGGCGGTTCTCAACCCAGGCTGCAGGTAAGAATCAACGGACAAGCCTTTTAAGAACTGATGCCAGAACCCCACCCTCAGAAACTGGGATTTAATTGGTTTGGGTGGGGCTGTCTCACTTCCAAGATGCCCCATTGATTCCCTTGTGAGGCTGAAATGAGACCCACCGTTCTAGAGCCGCTAGTCTCAGTGTGGTCCACCAACCAGCAACACCGGTGTCACCCTCACCAGGGAGCTGGTTAGACAGGCAGACTCTCTCTCTCAGAGCCCCCTGGCCCTTCTGACTCAGACTCTGTAACAGGATCCTCAGGTGAGTCTGGAGCAGATGAAAGGTTGAGAAGCGTAGTCATGAAATGACTGAGACCTAATCACTGTTACACCCCGGAGAGTCTCTCCTTAAGATGCAGATCCCCAGAAGATAAGCATTTGATTGGCCACGCCTCTGATATTGACTGGCCACACCATGACAGAGGTGGGAAGGAGGGTTTGATGCCCAGAGCCTCACCAGATACACAGGCAGGAGAAGGAGCAGGAAGCCACAAAGAGAAGGACTACACAGCCACCATGGACAAGTTCAGGAACAGTGGGAGCAGCCATGCCTTAGTAAGTGCTTACTGTATGGCAGGCACCGTGCCACAGCCTCAGATCAGCTCACATAACCCTCCCCTTAATCCATAAGCAGCTATAATTATCACTATTGCTATTTTATAAAGGAAGGAAGGAAGGTTTAAGGCAGAAGATCCCAAACTTCAGCATGCACCAAAATCACCCAGAGGGTTTCTGAAATCAGATCTCTGGGCCCACCCAGCGTTTCTGACTCAGGGAGTCTAGGAAAAAGCCCGAGAATGTGTATGGCTAACAAGCACCCGGCTGATGTTGAGGCTGCTGGCCCAGTCACACAATTTGGGAGCCTGGCACTAGCCCTGCAAGCCCAGGAAAGGCAGTAAAAGCCAAGTTGGTGACTGGGCAAGAAGCACTGATACAAACAGTCAATGGGGAAAATTCGGCAAGTCCCTATCTTTGTAGTAAGAAGCCACCCACCTCCGTTTACAGGCATTTTTCCCAGGAAATACGTGCAGCGGGTATTTTGCAGAGAGAGAGTGCATTGGAGGAAAGCAGACCCACTTAGAAATACAGTTAGTTGCCTGGCCTGGGGTGGCACAGTGGATAAAGCATCGAACTGAAATAGTAAGGTCATCAGTTCAAAGCCCTGGGCTTGCCTGGTCAAGGCACATATGGGAATTGATGCTCCCTGATCCTCCCCCTTCTCTCTTTCTCTTTCTCTCTCTCTCTCTCTCTCTCTCTCTCTCTCCTCTAAAATGAATAAGTAAAATCTTTAAAAAAAAATAAAAAGAAACACAGTTAGTGGGAATTCTTCGGCATTCATAGAATCAGGAGAGTCGTTTCCTTCCGCTATACACCTGGCAGGGTAAGTGACAATTTCCTTCAGCGGGGGAAACCGGAAAAATGTTGAAACCAGAGCTCTTCCATTTGCAACATGCAGCTTGAGTTAGATCTTGAGCAAGTTGTGCACAGCGTGACTAACCACTAGGCAGAGTTACCCGTAGTTACTCATCTCTGTCTTGCTAGAAAAGTAAAGAATAACACCTGCAGAAGCCAGACTGCCAGGGTTCAAACCCAGGACCCACCATTTACTGGCTGTGGTCAGTAGGCAAGTTACTTAACCTTGCTGGGTCTTCTAACCTCATCTGTAAATGGGGGAATTATTATGATCCCTAACCTACAGGTCAGTGGAAGGATCAAATGAGATAACACATGTAAAATTCACAGTAAAATAGCTGGATTATTATAAGCTCCCAAAAAGCCTATTATTGTTGTTGTTATCATCATCATCATCATCAGTAGAAGTGCTGAGATGTTAAAATGCTACTACTGGCAATGACTTAACTAGCTGGATCCCTATCAGTAATTACAAACATGATTCTGATATCTGTCCCTCCCATGTCGCTAGTGGAAATGTAAACAGGCACAATTTTTTCTAGAAAGCTATCAGCAATATACACCAGGAACCTTACAAATACTCACTTTGACCCAGACTGCTATTAGAAATTATTTTAGGGAAGCGATCCAGTATGAGGACAAAGATGAATGCTCAAGATGCTATCGCATTATTGCAAATAGTAAAAAATAGAGTGTCTACCAAAAGGAAAATGTTATTTAAATTATGCTGTGCTCAGGCCTGACCTGTGGTGGCGCAGTGGATAAAGCGTTGACCTGGAAATGCTGAGGTCGCCGGTTCGAAACCCTAGGCTTGCCTGGTCAAGGCACATAAGGGAGTTGATGCTTCCTGTTCCTCCCCCTTCTCTCTCTGTCTCTCTCCTCTCTCTCTCTAAAATGAATAAAAAAAAATTATGCTGTGTTCAGACAATGGAATCTTCTACAATTATTAAAAAATAATGTTCACAACTTTTAACTAAGGATAATCTGTGTTCTACAGTTACATTTTTGAAAATGTGTATGTAAAATTTCATATAGACTATGAACTCTATTATGCAAACGTAGAAAGACAAAAGGAATAATCCAGAAGTTATGTGCTCTTGGCTTTGGGATGGGGCTTCTTACAATTTTGTGTATTTTTCCAGGTTTTCTTCAATAATCATCTCTATAATCAGGGAGGTGGGGTAGCATCTGGTACAGGAGACGTCAGCAAACTAGATAATTAGCCCAGAGAGATGATTTCTGTCTGGGTGTGCCGGGAGTTACAGGAGACTCTTGTGAATGTAGGTAACAATTAAAAGAGGGGTAGGCCTGACCTGCGGTGACACAGTGAGTAAAAGCGCCGACCTGGAACAGTGAGGTCACCAGTTCGAAACCCCGGGCTTGCCTGGTCAAGGCACATATGGGAGTTGATGCTTTCTGCTCCTCCCCACCCACCCCCCTCTCTCTCTGTTTCCTCTCTCTAAAAAATGAATAATAAAATCTAAAAAAAAAAAGGAGGGGTAGAGGGTTGGAAAGAGAGAAGGGAGGTGAAGAGGAATGAGGAAAAGGGGCGGATGTCTCCGTGCACCCTTGAGAGAGATGAAGAGCGAGGAGGGGAAGGAACACAGCAAAGGATCAAGGGAGCAAGATGAGAGGTTCCGCGGTGCTCCCATTGAAGCGTCACAAACTGATCATTAGCGGAACTAAAGTTTCAGGATCCGACTGGGAAAGGGAATAGAGAACTGCCCCAAGAAAACACAGGGCCTTTCCAGCTGCAAGTTGACAGGAGCTCAGCACAAACTGGCTTTATCAAATTAACTCTAGGTGAGATCTGTCTTCAGGTTCAACGGACCCTGTCCTCACACAGGGAGCTCAGCTTGCTTTGTCTTCTTGCTGCCCCGATGTCCTGTGACTTCCCTCTCAGCCGGGCTCTCCCCACGGGGGTTGGGGGGTGGCGGGGGGGGGGGGGGGGACACGTTGATGACTGATGACAGCTGCAGTAGTCAGTCCCTCCTCCCAGCTCTGCGACCCCAGCAGAAAGAGAGCGCTTCTTTCCCTATTGATCTAGCAAAAGTCCTGCGACTAATGCACACTGGCCCAACTTCAATTCCTGCTCCTGAGCCAGTCAGCACAGCTAGGGGAATGGCCATCTCCCATCGGCCCAGCCTGGGTGGGGTCACCCTGTCCCTTGAGTCACCCGCAGAGACTGAAAATGAAGAAGGGGGAGGTTTCCCCGTAGGAAAGTGCAATGCCGGTTGAAAATAAAGGCGCGTGGAGATTGAGCAAGCAAACCCAACAGAAAAATCACTGAATCACTGTGTAGAGAGGTTTCCCACCAGAACGTGAACCGGTGATTCAAGTTACCCACAGCTGATATCAGGACGAAGGACTCAACAGCGCCCTCTAGGTAGAGCCAACATTCTCAACGAGGGGAAATCCATCCTCCCTCTCTCCAGTGGCCATTGGGCAATGACCTGGGGGAAGGGGCTGCACTGCTGGGATTGTAGTGGGTGGAGGCCAGGGATGCTGCTGAACACCCTTACAGTGCACAGGATGGCCCTCTAACAACAAAAAAATCATCTAAGCCAAAATGTCATCATTGCTAAGGTAGAGAAACCCAGAACTAGGCTGATCATAGTTCACCATTCAAACAAGAACACTTTTGAAAAAAGCAAACCCAGGAAAGTACTGATTTGGGGGACTGTCTCAGCACACTGGACATATGGTCACCCAGTCACCAGGATGCTACCCCAACAGGAGGTGAAACCACCATCACTGGAGGCTGAGTCAGGGGACACATTTCACCCCCTCCTCTGTGGTCACGGGACCACAAAGGTGCACCTCCCACGCAAGGCTTATTTTTAACCCCTTCTGCCCCTCCCACTCTCCTGCTGAGGGCAGTCCCTGGCGTCTACATCTACGAGGTCACGGAAATCTACCAGGGCACACGCACCAGCCTAAGAGGAGTTGCCCAAAGGCCTTCGAGGAGTTGTCCCTGGCATGGCCCTGCTGCAGAGAGAGAGGCGGACTGCCCTGCTTGGCGGAAGGAATCCCACCTCAATTAAACTGCGGGAGCCCCGATGCGAGCGGAGGCGGAGAAGGGGAGGTGGGAGCCTCGGAGCGGCTCCTGCCTCTCCCTCTTCATCTCGGAACAGCCAATCTCTAACTTGCCTCGGGTCATAAAGAAAATTAATTTGATTCTCTCAACCTCACCTGGAGTGGACACATGTCCTCCACTAGAGCATGTGCTGCCTGCCGGTGCATCCAGTGTGAGGAAACCATCCTGGAAATGATTCCGGTTTCAGGACGGGGCCAAGTTCAGTTACCAGGAGCCTGAGAAGCAGCTGCCCCAGAATTCTCAGGGCTGCAATTGTTGCTGGCAAGTTCCAAGAAAGGTATCTAGCTAAGATGAGTCTCAACTTCAGCGAGGTTTACCCAGAGAGGCATGCATGGGTTAGACTGCCCCTTGGTAAATATCCAAACAGAACTGAGCATTGGGTCTGCCCACCCCTTCTGCGTATCAGTAAGCAATAATCATGATCACCATGTGCAGCCATGGTCTTTGGCCTCATTTGTAGGAGACATACCTAACACCTCCTCCCCTTTAAGTGTGGTCGGACCTGTGACTTGATTCTAACCAAGAGAATAAGGCAAAGGTGCTCAGTGTCACTCGCTCAATTATGTTTCATTATGTAAGACTCAAGTTAGAAAACCGCAGAGAGGGACGCCCCTGCTGGCTGCGGGGAAGCAGGCCACCACGCTGCAAGGGGACCACATGGCAGGGAACGCTGGCAGCCTCCAGGGGCTGGCAGAGCTCCCAGCTGCCATTCTGGAGGAAATCAAGGACTCTGTCCTACAACTGCAAGGAAACAAATTCTGCCAATTGCTAAGGGATCTTGGAAGCAGATCCTTCCCCAGCCGAGCCTCTGATGAGACCACAGCACCAGCTGCAGCCTGGTCAGACCTGAACAGAGGACCCAGCTAACCTGTGCCCAGACTCCTGATCTACACCAAGACTTCCCGTCCTGCTCTGTCACCCGCCTCGTGTGGTGAGGTCTCCCCTCACTCTCACAAGAGGGTGGCCGGGCTACAAACCCCACATCTCCAACACACATATAAATTGGAAAGGAAGGAATAGTTGGTTCCCTTTAAAGCTGCCAGAAGGTTCTCCCACTTATTTATCAGCCAGGACAGAATCACGTGCCCATCCCTAGGCCAACTTCTGACACAGAGGAACGGCCTTCCTGGGTCACCCCTGGGGCTGAGGACAAGCCCCACCTTCCCCAGGTACACAGTCACCTGATGCCCGAGAAACACAGGCTTGTGTCAACAAGGCCAGAGATGTGATTACTTCTGGGTTACTCCAGTTAATGTTGCACCTTGACACCCAACACGTGACTGGCTCTGAAGCTTGAAAACATCTCTCTGGCCGCAGGGACAAGACTGGAATGGACGGGACCAGAGTGAGCAGGAGACCAGCTGGGAGGCTATCCTGCTAGTGTAGCCAAAGGTGTGGAAGGAGAGAGGAGAGGGCAACTCAGCGACTGTTGACACCTGTTTGTGGAAAAGCAAAACCATACTGAAAATCACACAAAACAAGTACGTAGTTTATTGAATTATTAATTACAAGGAAAAGCCCTTGCAACTACCTCTGATCGGTCAAGAATTGAAAGTTTTCCACCCCCACCCCGACCAGAAAGGCCACCAAGGGCTTCGCCCCGTCCACAGTGCCCTGGCTCTCTAACACACTCCCAACTTGTACCGGCAGCCCTTCCTCGTGTTTCTTCCCCACGTCAGCACCGACATGTGCAGCCTTACACACCGCGGGTTAATATGGCCCAATTTTTTAACTTGATGTGTCTCTTTTTGGAATAAACTTTATTTTGTGATTATTTTAGATTTATTTGCATAAGATGTACAAAGACAGTACAGAGACCGCCCGCTTACCCATTCACCTACTGTCAGTTTCTCCTGATGTTCTCATCTTGTATTACTGCGGTACATCTGTCAAGACCAGGAAGCCACCTGGAAATGCTGAGGTCGCCGGTTCGAAACCCTGGGCTTGCCTGGTCAAGGCACATATGGGAATTGATGCTTCTAGCTCCTCCCCACCTTCTCTCTCTGTCTCTCTCTTCTCTCTCTCTCTGTCTCTCTCTCTCTCCCTTTCTCTCTCCTCTCTAAAATGAATAAATAAAATTTTTTAAAAATTAAAAAAAAAAAAAAAAGACCAGGAAGCCAACATTACTGTTAACTAAACCTTGGACTGTATTTTGATTTTACCAGTCTAGTCATCAATTGTTTTCTCCACTCCTGGATCCTATTCAGGAAACCATATTACATTTATTTCTTCCTTTCATTTTTCCGGCTTTATTGTAGTACCATTGAAAATAAAACTGTATATCCTTAAGGTGTGAATGTGATCATTTAATGTATGTACACATTGTAAAATGATGACTACAATTAAGTTCACGCATCCATCACCTCACATAGTTACCATCTACGTGTGTATAATGAGAACACTTAAAATGTATTCTCTTAGCAAATTTCAGGGATATAATTCAGTATTAATTGGAGCCACCGTGTCGTACAATAGACCCCTGGAAACCGTTCATCCTGTGACTGAAAGCTTGCAGGCTCTGACCAGCATCTCCCTGTCTCAGCCACACCCCAGCCCCGGCAGCCGCGTTCCGTGCTCCATTTCTACGAGTCTGACTTTTTTAGGTTCTACCTACAAGTAATACCATACAGCATTTGTCTTTCTGCATCTGGCTTATTTCACTCAGCCTAATATCCTCCACTTTCACCCATGTTGTCACAAGTGGCAGGATTTCCTCCTTTTTATGTCTGAGTAATATTCCATTTTGCAGCCTGACTGGTGATAGCACAGTGGATAGAGTGTCGGACTGGGACGCAGAGGACCCAGGTTGGAAACCCCGAGGTCGCTAGCTTGAGCACAGGTTCACCAACTTGAGCCCAAAGGTCACTGGCTTGAGCCCAAGGTCACTGGCTTGAGCAAGGAGTCACTGGCTCAGCTGCAGCCCTCCCAATCAAAGCACGTATAAGAAGCAATCAATGCACAACTAAAGTGCCACCACAAGTTGATACTTCTCATCTCTCTTCCTCTCTTTCTTTCTCAAAAAAAAAAAACCCCCACCAAACTCCATTGTGTACACACACACACACACACACACACACACACCACATTTTCTTTATCCATCTATCCGCAAACACAGGCTATTTCCATATGTTGGCTAAGGGGAACCGGCATTGCTTTTGGCAGTGATTTTTATTGGATACGACACAAAAAGCACGTCCAACAAAACCCAGTTACATGCAATCATGATGTTGCCTTAGGCTCCTTGGTCTCTGACAGTTTCTCGGTCTTCCCTTGTTGCTCATGACCTTCACAGTTTGGGGGGGGCGGGGCACTCACTAGGGATTTTGTGGAATGTCCCTCAATTTGCACTTGTCTGGTATTTTTCTCATATCAGGCTGGCGTTATGGGTTTTTAGAAGTTCACAGAGATGAAGTGCCCTTCTCTTAATGGTGCTTCTTTTTAAGGTCCCTTTAATCATCAGGTTCTTTTCTGTCCCCTCTTTCCTTACTGTGGGTTTTGGAAGAACCCAGGACACCTGGCTGATGGTTACCCAGTCTGGATTTTGCTAGCTGCTCACTCATGGTACAGTTCAAAACCTTCCTCTACCCTGTGATATTACTAAAAGTTGGCAGCTGGATCCAGGGTCTAAGACTAAGATAATCTCATTAGAAGATATAACTCATTCCGGAAGGAGAATGTTAGTTTCCTGGGACTGACATAACCAAGGACCACAGACTGGATGGCTTACAACAATAGAAAGTTATTCTCTACAGGTCCTCAAGGGCAGAGGTATGAAAGCCAGGTGTTGGCAGAGATGTGCTTCCTCGGAAGCCTGTAGTGAGGACATTTCCTTGTCTATTCCAGCTTCTTGCAACCCCACACATTCCTTGGCTTGTGGCAGCATCACTTCAGTCTCTGTCTCATCTATACATTCCAGTCTTTTCTCTATTTCTTTGTCCAAATTATGCTGTTCTTATAAGGATGCCAATCATATTGGATTAAAGCCCCATCCTACTCCAATACAACTTCATTTTACCTAATTACATCTGCAGTGACCATGTTTCCAAGTAAGGTCATATTCTTAGTACTGGAAAGTTAGGGCTTAAACACACCTTTTGAGGGGACATAACTCAATCCATAACACAGGGTATCCCACCACACCCAAAGTACAGCAAATGAAAGCCAGCAGGAGCCAACATAGCCTGACTCTGTCTTTCCAGGATTGCCTGATCCATCCTTCCAATGTCCTATTTATGTCTTTTATTCGTCCTCTCTCTCTCTCTGTCTCTCTTTCTCTCTCCCTCCCTGTTTCCGCTGCTACTAGGTTTAAGCACCCACCAGAGATGAGCTCAGACAGTCTCAATTCCAAATTCCTGGGAGAGAGTCCACATGGTGAGCTTCGATCCTGTATTTGCCCTGTGGTACAATCAGCCATGGCCAAAGCCAAAAGAATCATATGGACCAAGTTCTGAATCTTCCAGGGCTCAGAAAGGGACGAGTCTCTAAAGAAGGAAACATGATCAGCTGAGAAAAAGGTTTAGTGAGTGACGTTGCGTAACCTGGTAGACTACGCAAGGCACTCCCGCATTCCAGCACACACAGAAAAGTCCCCCTGGATCCTCAGGACTATCTGAAAAGAGTAGGAAAGCAGCTGAAGTCTCCCAGAAAAGGCAGAATAGAACCAGAAAAGTACTGTCTGTGACGCTCATTCAGCTCCATATTCCACATCTTTGGGAACACAGGATATATCCATGGGTACATGGCCCCCTTCCATTTTTCACATCCTTCTGGACCAGAGTTCTAATCTGTGGAGTCCAACCCCACTGAAAGGCCATGTCAGAGACACTGTCAGGTTCAGCTCGGCTGCTATAACAAAAAGACCATGGACTGAGGGGCTTAAACAGCAGACACTTATTTCTCACAGGTCTGGAGCCCGGGCGGAGGCTGGCTGGGGAGAGCTCTCCGCCTGGCTTGCAGACAGTTACCTTCTTCCTGTGTCCTCACAGGGCACAGACCATGTTTCATGCTTTTTTTTTTTAATAAGGGCATTAACTTCATTCAGGGGGGCTCCATCACCTTAGAGATCAAGCATCAACATATGAATTGGGGAGGGAACACAAATATTCAGCCGGTGGCAGACACTGAGGGAGTAGAAAGCACAATGAGATTCATCCTGGGTAGCACTGATGTTGAACTGTGTCACCAGGAGCCAACAGATCCAAGATTAGCTGTGATGAAGGAGCAGAAAATGCCGAGGGGGCCGAGTAACTCCACAAGCGGTTCTCCTCAGCTTACCCTGAACTCACTCCATTAAGGACGGGTCATCCAGGACAGAGAGTGGGCCCGCTTCTAACTATGTCAAGGCTGTGAGGGACAGGACTGGATCGCTGTCTTCCTCCACAGAGCCTGCAAGGGGCGCCAGGCAGAAGCGACTGCCCAGGCATTCTCCACCCCTCTCCACATGTGACAGAATTGTATTTAACGATGTGCTAGTATGTCACTATGGTGACATTGACTTATTTACTCCTCACACCAGCTCTGTGTTATACCCATTTTAAAGATGAGAAAACAGAGGCACGGGACATTTACGTATAATTCTGAAGACCACGCAGCTAGTAAATGGCGTATCTGTCTGACTCTTAACTCCTTGCGCTTTCACACTGAACAAGGTACCTCGGGGAAAGAGCTGGTTGAAGGAGAGAAGCAGGAAAATGGGTGCTTTCAGCAGATGTCTCAGAAATAGTTGTTGTCATTTTCAGTGTTACGGTCTCGGACTTAAGAATAAATGTAGTTGTCGACATAATGATTTGCAGTAATTCTCCTCCCTCTCCCTTTACCCTATGATTCCTTGGGTTAGTCAGAATTTTTTCTGATGCAAATGAAATACAAATTGGACGTGCCCAAGCAAAAATATATATATATGGTTTATTAACTTATACCCAGAGGGAGATTCGGGCAAGGCTGGATCCCGGCGCTGACGATGCTAACAAGAACCTGTACTTCATCTGAGTTCTTTTCTTCCCTCTCTGATGGCTTCATTCCCAGATGGCTCTTCCCATACACCAGCTCTTCCCAACAACTTTTGGATTATAGTCTGACAACTTAGAAATGCCAGTGGACACACAGTCCCAACCAGACTCAGGGCTGATGCTGATGCTCATTGGCTTGGCTTGGTCACACCAATTGGTTGATGCCTGAATTAATCAGTGGTTAGGATGCTGGGTAGGCTGATGGTCCCGAACTGGATCACTCTAAAAGGCAGGTGAGAAACAGTCCCTAACAACCACATAGCCTGGAAATCAGGGAGAGAGAGGAGTGATATTCAGGACAATTAACAACTAGCATGGCACAGGCACCCACCAGTCAGAATGGATACTGGTTCTAAATAACCAGTGTTGCCATACCTCTGTGTGCTGGCTAAACATCAACTCTAGGGAGCAGTGATTACCCAAAGTATTGTAAATATTGCTCTTAACAGAAAAGCAGTGGATAAATGCCAAACAAACAGAAAGTACAGACTTCCTCCACAGGGCTGCTTGATATGTCCTTCCCTCATCCCTGTTCACATGGTCAACTCCCACTCACCCTTTAAGATCCAGCCAAAGAAACTCCTCCTCTGTGAGCCCAACTCTGTTCCAAGTGTTTCATTCCTCCACTGGGGCCGCTTCTGGTCCTTACTGCTGCCTCTAAAATATCACCTTCCACATACATTCCCGTGTTTTGGTTTTTAGTCTATGAATTCCTACGGCTGGGCCTTGCCTATCTTGTTCATTACGGTATCTCCAGTATCTAGCACTGGGTCTTTCACATCAAAAATGTTCAATGAATATATCATGGATGAATGAATGAATGACCAAACAAACAAATGTGTGAGTTTCCCATGGGACCATAGGGTAAAAGGAAAGAAAGGAGCATTTACTAGAAGGAGAAGGCTTTCCTAGAAGAAAATGTTAGAGCAGGTCCGACAAATCAAAAACAGCATGCAATACAAAACTAAAGCTCAAAACGATGAAGGGGTTCCCCCAGTTTTGCACAGCTAGTAAATGATGGAGTTGACTTTCCCTCAACACCACATAGTGGAAGAGAGAAGAGGAGTTCCATAAAACTATTAGGTTAATAACAAAAAGTTCATCTTCAATGGATGGGGCTGGAGTTACCCTGTGGAAGCAAATAGGAAAATTTAAAGAAGGTGGCTGGTATATCTATCCATCAGGGACTCCCAATATGGTCTTGTCCCCCAGTAGGATGCAGAGAAGCTAATGTCAAGTCAGCCAATAGAGGACCTGAAGGTCCCCAAGGGCTTGGAAAGCCCAGGAATTCCCAGTGCAATACCTCACATGTGTTGGCCTTAAAGGACATACCAGCCTCAGCTTGCCTAACTTCACTGAGAGAGGAAGGGCCAGTCCCTGAATATAAGCCCCAATTGCTTTAATCTCTCGTGTCTGTTGTCATTTTAGAGAATTTTTATGCCATCTGTGATTAATACTGCAATGTGGCCACAAACAAACTCTCACAAGTAACCCTCCAGCATAAGTGCTAAGAAAGCCCACATATCTCACAGCTTCATATACATTTTCTTTATTTGTTTATCTATCTATCTATCCATCCATCTATCTATTTTACCATCCACTATCCATTTACAGAACTGTTCGATTTCAGTGTACATGCACAGTGGTTTTAGAATTGTTAGCTTGTACCACATGAGGAACAATTTTATCACTTAGAGTACAATGGTTATATATATTTTTACCATCTCTATAGTTTTGCCTTTTCCATAATGTCTTATCATTGGAATCATACACTATGTAGCTTTTGGAAAATGGTACCCTGCTAGCTTGATAAAGCTTGTGGCCAACTTCATCATAGAAATCAACTTCCTCCCGGGGCCTAAAATTAGGAGCCCAGACTGCCAACTGTTGGGTACAGAGCTCACTGACTGCTGACATTTCCCTCTCATTTATCATCTGCAATAACATTCCAAGTTCTCACCAGTTCTCCCATCAGCTGGCCTGGCTGGAGGCCAACAGGCAACAGGTAGGGCGAGCCAGCTGATCAAGAGGCGAGTGGCTAAGCAATGACCCTGGGGACAGTGCAGCCAGCTGGTCACTGGAAAGCTTCCTGCCAGCAGGCCTAGAATGGAGACCTCAGACACCCACAGAAAAGAGTGAGGTTTGCCAGAATTAGAGACAAGACCTAGTGCCAGATTCTGAATTCTGAGGGGGCCCATATCATAACACTTTGCCTAAATGGTTCATTTTGGTAATCAACACATCCAAATTTCCAACCACGAAGAATCATACTGAAATCAATATGAAAGACAATGCATTATTCTTGGAATAAAATTATGAATAAAGATGGGTGAAGGCTCCAAGAATGTATAATGGTGGGTCCCACTGGTTGGGGGAGAGGGAAGATCCAGGTGGGCTTCCCTGAGGTTGTGACATTTAAACTAAGACCAGAAGGACAACATGGAGTTATACAGGTATAAAGTTAAAAAAAAAAAAAAGCATTTACACAGTGGTAGCTGTATGTGCAAAGGCCCTGGGGTGTTAGAGAAACTGGAATGTTAAGAGTGATGGGGAGAATGTGGTGAGAGATAAGTTGGGGAGGCAAGGAGGGGTAAGCACACACAAGACTGGATAAACTCTGAATATTTTATATGTTCACAGAAATTCATCAATACTTTCCGAGATGCTAATGGTTATTTATCAGGTTTTTGGTTCTGCTTGTTTGAGACATTTTTGTCCATCTAACAGGTAAGCATCATGAAAGCAATGACCTCTGGCTCTCACCTAGAAGAGTGGAATATTCTCCTACTCATCCCACCTACTATCCAGGACCTCTACTTCATCAGGAAGCTAAACAAAGGTGGTCAGTGTCTATAATGACAATTATCAGGGGCCTCCAAGACCACACTCATTCTGAATGACTTACTAGGACTCGCAGAACCCATAAAAGCCATAATACTCATGGTTAGGGTTTACTACAAATGAAGGATACAGATTAAAATCAGCAAAAGGAAAAAAAAAAGTATAGAAGGTAGGTCAATATGGTGAAAAATAGTTTTCTACCATCTTCCCCATAAAAAACACCATTTAGATAATCACCCATGGACAAAAAGCCTTTGTGAAAGTCCCGGTTCCCAGAGAAGTTCCAGCACAACACTGGGGAGAAAATACCCAAACCTGGATGCACTGAAAAAGGTAAAAGAAACATTGTCACCCCTCCCCCCAAGGCAGCACAGCTCATTCCAAAGAAGACCCTGCCAGCCTGTGATTTCTCCCACAGGGGAAATGAGGTGTGGGGGTGCTCAGCGTCCCCAGCTGTGCGGGACACTACCGAGGAGACCCGCTCCTTCCACGCCCCATCCAACCCTGAGGTGTGCTGTGCAACTCGGGGACGTGGACAACAGCAGCCGGGGTTCTTAGAGGGTATCCTAGGGACACAGACCCCACTGACCACATTGTGGATCCATCAGGAAGCCTGCCTGTGAGCTGCTGGGGATGGGGCCACCTGCAGATCCCCCCCCACCTGGACCACGAGAGCCCCCAATGCTCCCTGTGCCACACTCCCACCCCTCACCCCATGGCTGGATCCCTGTGCACACCCCCAGTGGCTGCGAGAGCAAGCCTCACAGGTGCTTTGCTGTGATACCAAAAAGGAAAACCAGCAAAAGCAAAAATCAACAAGCAGAACGACGTCGAGCTAAAAAGCTTCTGCACGGCAAAGAAAACCATTGACAGAATGAAACGGGAACCTGGAGAACAGAAGCTGTTTGCAAACCATATTATCTAATAAGGGGCTAATACCCAAAATATATGAGAAATTCATACAACTCAATAAAAAAATTTTGATTTAAAAACGGGCAGGGAACCTGACTAGACATTTTTTCCAAAGAAGACATACAAACGGTCAACAGGCACATGAAAAGGTGTTCAAGACGCCTACTCATCAGAAAAATATAAATCAAAAACCACAGTGAAATATCTGTCGGAATGGCTGTTCTCAAAAGACAAGAAGGTAACAAGTGCTGGTGAGGATGTGGAGAGAAGGGAACCCTTGGGCATTGCTGGTTGAAATGTAAATTGGTGTAGCCACTGTGGAAAACAGTGTAAAGGGGCCTCAAAAAATTAAAAACAGAACAACTATATGATCCAGCAATCCCACTTCCGGGGATCTGGGTATGTTGCTGAAGGAAATAAAATCAAGATCTCAAAGAGATATCTGCACTGCCAGGATCATTCGTGATAGCCAAGACATGGAAACAAGATCTCAAAGAGATATCTGCACTGCCAGGATCATTAGTGATAGCCAAGACATGGAAGCAACCTAAATGTCAATCAAAGTGTGAATGCACAAAGAGAATGTGGTGTGTATAGATGCAATGGACACTTACTCAACCACAAAAAGAAGGAAATCCAGTTACAACAAAACAGAGCCCGGAGGGTATGATACTATGGGAAATGAGTGAGATGGAGAAAAACAAATCGCACTTGTATGTGCCATCTCAAAAATCCGAGCCCACAGAAAATGAGAGTAGATTACTGCTTGTCAGGGGTTGGGAGGGAAAAGGAGGAAATGTTGACGGAAGGGTATAGACCAGGGGTCCCCAAACTACAGCCCATGGGGCTGCATGTGGCCCCCTGAGGCCATTTATCCGGCCCCCGCCACACTTCCGGAAGGGGCACCTCTTTCACTGGTGGTCAGTGAGAGGAGCACAAGATGCAGCCGCATCCTGTGCTCCTGGAGTACTGTATGTGGTGGCGCCACAAAGCGCGGCATCGCTCACGTACAGTGCTACTTGCGTTTAGTTTTTTTACTTTAAAATAAGGTATGTGCAGTGTACATAGGGATTTGTTCATAGTTTTTTTTTTATAGTCTGGCCCTCTAACGGTCTGAGGGACAGTGAACTGGCCCCGTGTAAAAAGTTTTGGGACCCCTGGTATAGACTTTCAGTTATATGATGAATGAGTTCTGAGGGTCTAACATGAAGCACGGTGTCTATAGGTAACAATATTCTATTGCACACTTGCAAGTTGTTAAGAGAGTAGGTCTTAGATATTCTTACCACAAATAAAAAAGGTTATTATGTCAGGTGATTGAGGTATTAACTACACTTATTTTATAATCACTTCATAATTTTCATGCATAAAACCATCACTTCAAGCTTATACAATGACCTATGTCAATGACATCTTAATGAAGTTGGAAAAAAAATTTTTTTAAGAAGGCAGAATCTAAGAGAGACCAGGCCCAAGCTTCCAGCTGTCCTCTCCCGGGGAGCCATAGGGACAGCACCTAATTCTCCAAGAAAGGAAAGGTGACAACATATACAAAGTATTACCAACCAAACAAGTTCACCTGAGCCTTTTTTTTTCAGAGTTTTTATGGTGACACGGGCACACAGGCCTGGAGCATCCTCATGGCTGATCTTGGTTACTCAGTCTCCAGCATCTCCAGAGGTCACGCTGAGAGCAAATGGCCAAGAGCCTGAGATGTATAAAAACAGGCACTCACCAAAAGTCACATTGTTGGCATAGATTACCTGGCATGTACCAAGACCCAGGCAGAATATTCCAAGGACTTCGAGGTCATCTCTCAGCAGCCAGGCACAGCAGACCAGACCTTTCTTTAGATTGGGCAGGAGTTGAACATCGCAGATAGGCTGAGGCAACCCTTACTGCAAAAAGACAAATGCAGATGAGAAAGATGCTACCCTCTTTAGGTTCTGGGTAGCAGAGTAAACGAATGGAACCAGGTCAAAAAAAAGACACATTCAGGTAGAACTGGGGGCCACCTCGACCCCCACTCTTCATGGGACCTACCTCATGGGCAACAGGAATATCACCCCCTACCTAGGGGCACTTGGGGGCAGATGTCCCTCAGCAGCCCACGCACACACCCTGCTGTGACATCTATGAGCCTGTCATAGGTCGGGTTTCAGGAACAAACGCAGGGCTGGAGGTCTGTGTGCAGGAGGTTTACTGGGGAGAAGCACCTGTAAGAAAGTGAAGAAAGTAGCACTGAGCAGAAGGAGGGAGGAACCACAGAGCAGAGGCAATCTCATGGAGAGCCTCGGATCTGGGACATCCCATCATACATGTCCCACGTCAAGGTGAGGGATGTGGCCTTTGTAACCTTCGAGGATCAGTCCCTGGACACGGATGCCTTGGGAGGAGGGAAGGTTTCCTAGAATTAGGTCTCTTCCTTTGGCTAGAAAGCATATCTCAGCTTTGAGTCGTCAGCAGTCAACTCTCAGGCAGCTGGGGGCAGGAGCGCCTCAACAGTCTTCCGTAGAGGGCTGGCTGGCACAGTACCCAGCACAAAGCCCAAGACCAAAGAAGGAAGAGAAAGTTAGGAGAAACCTTGAGTTAATTCAGGTTTAAAACCAGGTTGACTTGAGAATCCTCAACTGACTGTTTACTCAAGAGACTAGGTTTTGCACCACAAGGGTCTGGGATGACCGTGACTTGGTAAGACTGCGGGTGTAGTCTAGCACTGGCGTAAAGGGAGCTGGTGTGGACCCGTGATAAAGAAGGAAACTGCAGGATAAAGAGGTTTAGGATAAAGAAAGAAACACATCAGACCTCATGTACAGGGGTAATAAGAATGTGGTCGTTTAGCCCTGGCCGGTTGGCTCAGCAGTAGAGCGTCGGCCTGGCGTGCGGGGGACCCGGGTTCGATTCCCGACCAGGGCACATAGGAGAAGCGCCCATTTGCTTCTCCACCCCCCCCTCCTTCCTCTCTGTCTCTCTCTTCCCCTCCCGCAGCCAAGGCTCCATTGGAGCAAAGATGGCCCGGGCACTGGGGATGGTTCCTTGGCCTCTGCCCCAGGCGCTAGAGTGGCTCTGGTCGCAGCAGAGCGACGCCCCCTGGTGGGCAGAGCGTTGCCCCTGGTGGGCGTGCCGGGTGGATCCCGGTCGGGCGCATGCAGGAGTCTGTCTGACTGTCTCTCCCCGTTTCCAGCTTCAGAAAAATCCAGAAAAAAAAAAAAAAGAAAAAAAAAGGATGTGGTCGTTTACTTATCTCTGAGCACAAGATCTCGATGGCACAGCCCAAACCCTTGCAGATACAGTAAGAGCTAGGTGGCCATGGCATCTGTGGATGAGCACTAAGCCCCATCAACCTGCTCTCCCTGAGTAAGGTGATGTTCCCTCCAGGAAAGAGAAGAAATCTTTCCTTTTAAATTAGAAGACATAATATTTTAAAAGCACACCCTCTTTGCTTAGCAATTCTACTTCTAGAATTTATCCTGAACACGAACACATTCATGTGCACCAAGAGGTATATACAAGCATCAATTGTAGTAGGAAATGACAATAAACATCTTGAATGTTCACCACAAGGGAACTGGCCAACTAATCTATACATAGCCATGTGCTGGAATATTACACAGCCATGAAAAAGAACGAGGCATCTCTGTATGTACTAACATGTAACAAAGGTACGTTATTAAGTAAAAAAAAAAAAAAAAATCAAAATGCAGAATAATGTGCATGGTGTGCTGTCATTTATATCTTTCAAAACTATGAGGAGACATACATATATACATTCTTCTGTACAAAGAGGGAATCTTCTGGAAGGCGCCCAGAGAAGCCAGCAACATTGGTTACTTTTGGGAAAGGAGAACTGGTGGTTAGGATGAAAAGGAGCCTTCCTTTTCACTGTACACTTTTTGTACCGTTTAACTGTTTTTGCCATATGTACACATTCCCTATTCAGAAAAGAATGTTTTAAAACTGAAAACAATGAAAAACCCGATAGGCATGCAAAATAATCAGTCATTTCCGCCGCTGCAATATGCATTTACATTTGCAAGTATCCGGGGCCTCGGAGATTGATTGGCTATAAACTGAGAGGCTCGGTGGCTCCCGTTCACAGGGACAGGCGCTGACATCATTCCGGTGATTTTCACAGATGTTTGCCTTCTCGCATCTTTGAAATCGGGTTTCTCTGTCAACCTGGAAAGCCCGCATTTCTCATATCAAATCAAGATGACAGGAAAATTCACAACCATTATCGCATTTCGAAAGGGTTCATAAGTAGCAACTGACAATGGGAAGGGAGACACGTTTTTAAGGAGGAGCCCTGACATCTCCTCCCGAAGTCCTCCTTGTCACCACACGCCTCGATTTACCAGACTGAGCTAGCTGGAGGGCAGGTCTGCATCAACAGAGGGACTTGGGCTTCGGAGTCTGAGCAGCCATGGTTCTAATTCTGGCTCTGCTCCTCTGCAGCTGTGAGACTTCGAAACTTCCCTTCTCCCTGACCACTCCCACAAACACCTTTTCTTCCTTTTCATGTCTTCGTTTTGCTTTAAGACATCAGGGGCTCTCATGAAATTCCTAGGTTGTTACCCGCTGTTGAGACATTAGAAACATCCTCCAACCCAGAACTCCGCCCCCTGACTTGCGTCTCCTCCCCTTAGGACTCCTCTCTCCCTGAATGACAGTGGGCAGGAATGTTATCCACCAATAAAAAACCAAACCTCTGCTGACTGTGCACCTTAGCTCACAATGCCCAGCATGCATTGAACACTTACTATATTAGGCTCTTCACCTGCATTATGCCATAAAAGCCTCTCAAGAAAAAGGCACTGCTATGATTCTTACTTTACAGATGCGGAAACTGGGCACCAGAGGGGTTTTAACTTGTTGAACATCTGAGGGGTAGACCTCGGAATCATATGAGCCTGAATCCCAAATACAGAGACATCTGAAGGTCAAGCTAGGTCACCCCACCTTGTTATTATTAATGAGGCAGCATGCTCCCTGGATAGAGATGGGGCAGGGCTCCCGTGGCTGAATGCAATTATTTGGGGAGGTGACACTTACAAGTTGTACAGCATGACAACTCAAGACATGTCTTGGAGTGTGCATGTCCTCGCCTGTCAAGTAAGGCTAGAAACAAGGAGGACAGAGAGGGTTTAAGACGGATTTTTGGAAAAGAAGGGGCTGTAGACTGAATGTTTGTATCTCCCCCAAACCCCTATGTTGAGGCCCTAATCCCCAAAGTGGTGGCATTTGGAAGTGGGACCTTTGGGGGGGTGATTAGATTTATATGCTGACATGAGGGTGGAGCCCCATGATGCGCATAGTGGCCTCATCCAAAGAGAAAGCGCCCAGAGCCGTCCCTTTCCTCACCATGTGAGGACATAACCAGAAGACGGCAGTCTGCAAACCCGATTGTGTCCTCCCCACAAATCTGCCAGCACCAGGATCTCAGACTTCCCACACTTCAGAACTGTGAGAAATACTTCTTACTGTTTAAGCCCCCGAGTCTGTGGTATTTTGTCAGTGCAGCCCAAACTGAGACAGCAATAGGCGGGTGCTGCTTCCTCCAGCATTTCTCCTTTCCAATGCTCACCTTGGGAAAAGCAATCAGACAGTAAAAGAAAGCACCCCTCACAGAAACGGTCATTCCTGTGATCATTACACTCACGACTGGAAGCCAAATGGAATTGTGTCTTTGAGAACCTAACAAGAACTCTGAAATATGTACTAAGGGAGATAGGTTTGTACACACACACACACACACACACACACACACACACACACACCATGAGTTTGGAATCTTAAAGCTTAATTTTGCATACTGATAAATAATAATTTCCATTATAAAGCTGGTGTTTTTTGAGTAGGTAATTTTTGACAGGTGCTGGGAGTTAAGCATATTCTACTCATTATATCATTTAATCCTCATAATACTATCACTACCCTTCTACAAAAAAGGAAAGTGATGCTCAGAGAGGTTAAGTGACCAACCAAAAGTCACACAGTTTTAGTAAGTGGTAGAGGCAGACTTGATCCCACGTAGTCTGACTCGAGGATTCACCTGCCACACTCTATTGTAACCACAGAAAATCCCAGGGGAATTTTTCATCAGAATAAAACGCAGGACCAGCCCCTGACAAACTTTTCATTTGCAATACCTCTGTGCCCTTCGGAGAAAGAAAACCAACCGAAAGAAGGAAGGGCCAGAGATGCCAGTGTTATCCAGGTCTCAGCAAGTAAATGAAAGGCTCATTCTGACTGCTAAAAGGGGACAACAGTCACTTTCCATGAAGGGAGGAGAAAGGGTCTCAGCACCCCAGAGAGAGGACAGGCTGGCCATGGTCTGCACTGGTGGTCAGCTCCCGTTGCAATTAGCTTGTGAAGGAAAGGCTCTCTTCAAACTGAACTAAAGGAGAGATAGAAGCACTTAAAAAATTCTTCCCAGAACAAGCCGCCCTGATGCAGGAGGTCAAGGAGTCTAAGCTGGGAGACGAGGAAGTTGCTCGGGCAGAACGCATCTGATGACGTCACTCTGCCGGGTACCCACAGTTTGGTGCTTTTGTGTCCAAAGACAGGCAGGAGCCCAGTCTCTGCGTTCAAAGAGACATTCCAGCAACCCAAGTAATTTAAAAGCAGTTCTCCAAAGAGTATCACAAGGCAGGGCCCCCCTCTCCAACAGGCCCAATGTCCCCATGTTAGCTAATATTTGGAAAGCCCTCTTTGTTATCCTAAGAAGAAATTCATCAATAATACAACCTACCTGCCCTTCTTTGAACAACCAATCACCATCGAGCCCTGGCTATAGTAAACAAACAAACAAAACAAAACAAAAAGGACATGAAATGAAGGAATTTATAGTAAAATAATTTATAGTGAAATAATATGGGTTCCTCTCAGGAAGGAGGAATGAGGTAGTCAGATCCTCTTGCCTATGTGTAGAAGAAGCAATTGTGACAGTCACAAACACAGAAAGAGCAGGGGTGTGTCACATTGGTGTTACTCGGAGGGTCACAGTTTTCCAAAACGGCAACTCCTTCTTGATAAGCTCCATTCAAAACGAGGTAGGACCTCTTTCACTTACTCTTTCAGCTATGTTCCTGGAAACTTCACTGTTCATTCAGTGTCTACATGCAACCTTCTTTAAACAGAAGGTTCTAGATTCAGACAATCATAAATAAGTTTCTTACCCATATGAATGCCTAGTAGACCATAAAAATATCCAGCAGAATTGAGGCAATTTTGTTTTTTTTATTTTGCAGGACATCTAACAAAACTGTCTCCCACCACTAGCAACTCCTCCACCTTCTGTCTTTAGGATCACCTAAACCATGGATTTTAAAATAAAACCAAGAGTGCAATTCAATCCCCAGTGAGAACTTCTGTAACGGGAGATCCAATTCCTAACCTCCAATGATACCCATAAAGTCCCTTTCCCGCCTCCCCAGTTCTGCAATTCTCAGTTTCCCTAGAGCAAACCCCAGACAGATGTCTCCGACCCCAGAGAGCTGACATGTTCTTGTCCCTGCCCCAAAACCATGCCTCTCAGCCCTTGTAAGATTAACCCTGTTGCCACTTTGCAGTTGTCTCCACTCTCTGTTTCCCAGATTTTTTTTTCTTTTTTCCTTTTCTTCCTCCTTTTCTTCTGAAGTTGGAAATGGGGAGGCAGTCAGACAGACTCCCGCATGCGCCCGACCAGGATCCACCTGGCATGCCCAGCAGGGGGCGATGCTCTGCCCACCAGGGGGCAATGCTCTGCCCATCTGGGGCGTTGCTCTGTTGCAACCAGGGCCATCCTAGCGCCTGAGGCAGAGGCCACAGAGCCATCCTCAGCGCCTGGGCCATCTTTGCTCCAATGGAGCCTCGGCTGCGGAAGGGGAAGAGAGAGACAGAGAGGAAGGAGAGGGGGAGCGGTGGAGAAGCAGATGGGTGCTTCTCCTGTGTGCCCTGGCCAGGAATCAAACCCAGGACTCCTGCACGCCAGGTCGATGCTCTACCACTAAGCCAACCGGCCAGGGCTGTTTCCCAGATTTTATATGATAAAAATTCAAGAAACCAGTCAAGACAAGAGCTGGGCTCTCCTTAGAAGGCAGGGAAGATTACAGACCCTCTCAATGTAAGTCCTTCTCCCATAGAGAGAGACCGTTTGTGCCAGGTACCTCACTAGACACAATAGTCCTTGTCACCCACCAGGGAGATGAGGAAGGTAACTAATGCTTAGACCAGAGGTCCGCAAACTACTCACTGCAGGTCAAATCCATTCCATTTTCCTATGGCCCACAAGCTAAGAATACTTTTTACATTTAAAATGGTTAGGGGAACAAAACAAAAGAAGAAGAATATTTCATGACATAAAAACTACATAAAATTCTAATTTCAGAGTTCGTAAATGAAATTTTACTGGAATATGGCCACACTCATTTGCCTACATATTGTTTATGCCTGCGTTCACACTACAAGAAAAGAATTCCGTTAGCTGCTAAAGAGACCATAAGGCGTGAAAAGCCAAAAATATGTACCACCCGAGTCTTTACAGTAAAACTGTGCTGACTCCTGGGGTTTAGACACAGAATGAGTGCTTTCAAGCACCTACAATGTGCCAGGCACTAAGGTTAGAGAGAGGAAAGGCAACCAAAAAATATATATGTATATATATTCCTTCTCAAAACTTTTAGAAGCATGTTTTTCAGAATCACGTCATGTAGACTTGCATCCCATCTCAGTTCTACTGACCTGGAATGTGTTTCTTTTCTTTTTCTTTCTTTTTTTTTTACAGAGACAGAGAGAGAGTCAGAGAGAGGGACAGATAGGGACAGACAGACAGGAACGGAGAGAGATGAGAAGCATCAACCATTAGTTTTTTGTTGCGACACCTTAGTTGTTCATTGATTGCTTTCTTCATATGTGCCTTGACTATGGGGCTACAGCAGACCGAGTAACCCCCTTGCTCGAGCCAGCGACCTTGGGTCCAAGCTGGTGAGCCTTGCTCAAACCAGATGAGCCCGCACTCAAACTGGAGACCTCGGAGTCTTGAACCTGGGTCCTCCGCATCCCAGTCCGACGCTCTATCCACTGCGCCACCGCCTGGTCAGGCAGGAATGTGTTTCTTGACATCAGTTTGCTCATCTATAAAGCGAGGTGGTGGAAGACCCACCGCCTCACACAGATATGTGGGTATCACATGAGGCAACCTGTACAAAGCACCCTGAACAGAGAAAGGAGATCAGCAAACACACGAGCAGATGGCCTCGCTCACTCATTCTCACCTGCTTTCTCAGCATACGTTCGAAGCCAGGGAGAGACAGAAAGGACATGTTATTATATAATTTTATTAACCAAAATCACCCCAATAAATTCAGTAAAAATTTAAAATTAAAATTTAAAAAGTCAATGGTAAATACGCTCAAATAAATAAAGTTTTCTTTTTAGAAAACATCGTTCTTCTTATCATCCCTTCCTACATGAAAAATGCCCATCCGAGGAATATTAAAAAGACCCTAACCTACAGTGAGATGGAAAGAAAACTGTGATCTCACAGCTTAATCGTTTAGTCTGCCACTCTACTGATCTAATATTGCCCAACTCGAAAAATAATAGTAATAATACGAGAGGTGGGAAGTGGAAACCTTCATCCTCTGGAGTTTTCAAAAACTGATTCGGTTGTAATTACAGAAGATTGAAATGAGGATTCATGACACATTTCTCTTCCTCCTGGGCGGACGAATCTATAACTTGCATGTGATTTTAAATGTGATTCTCCTGCACCTTCCGTGGGTTTGATTGATGGAACACATGAGGCCACTCAGTAAAATGATACAGTGGAGATCAAAGCATGAAAGATAATTTTCACCGAAATGTCTGTAGCCAGCGTGAGTTATAAGCCTTTGTCTCCCACTTTATGGAACACAATTTCATTTAAAGCCAAAACCAGTCACTTCAGCATTGTTTATCGAAACGCATCCTAGACCGCCGTCCCCCAAAGAACAGCGTCAAGTCAGGAGGTAGAAAATCAAATGGGTGAAAACATCCCAGACAAAATCAAAGAAGGGGAATGGCTTCTGCTCTGCATAAATATTATCTGCCAGTGATGCATTTGGGACAAGAGATGGAGCCATTCGTCTGCAAGGTAAACGCGCGGTGTTGTCAGGGTGCCTGACGCAGCCCTCCAAACCCAGCGAGTTCTGCTCGGCGGCTCACACGTCTCTATTTTCATAACTTCCCCTTATTCATGGGTCCACGAAGGGAGGCACAGCTGGGTTTTCATCTTTGTACAACTTTCTTGAACCTTTTTTAAAAATTATTCATTCATACTTTCAATCCATTATAACAGGGGATTTACCCTGTAGACCAGTGGTCCCCAACCCCTGGGCCGCGGACCGGTACTGGTCCGCAGAGAAAGAATAAATAACATTGTCAGAATAACAAATTTAAATACAGCCTGAATAATGAGGACATGCTCGTTCCTCCTTTAACTTAGCCCAATAAATATCGTAAGTTCAACAATTATACTTTAAAATACCACAGTTTTGCCTGACCAGGCGGTGGCGCAGTGGATAGAGTGTCAGACTGGGATGCGGAGGACCCAGGTTCGAGACCCTGAGGTTGCCAGCTTGAGCGTGGGCTCATCTGGTTTGAACAAAGCTCACCAGCTTGGACCCAAGGTCACTGGCTCGAGCAAGGGGTTACTCGGTCTGCTGAAGGCCCATGGTCAAGGCACATATGAGAAAGCAATCAATGAACAACTAAGGTGTCGCAATGCGCAACTAATGATTGATGCTTCTCATCTCTCCGTTCCTGTCTGTCTGTCCCTGTCTATCCCTCACTCTGACTCTCTCTCTGTCTCTGTAAAAAAATAAAATTAAATTAAAATTTAAAAAGAAGAGTTAAAAATACCACAGTTTTTACACCGGTCACATAATTTTATTTTGTGTATTTATCCATCCCACCCTAAAGGCCGGTCCGTGAAAATATTTTCTGTCATTAAACCGGTCCGTGGCCCAAAAAAGGTTGAGGACCACTGGTGTAGACCATCCAGAGATATCTAGAAGGCAGGGAGGCAGAACAGACCTTTCACTAAAAGATCTGGGGGTGGGGGTGGGGGTCCCGACACTCCCACTTCCCAGCTGTGGGACACTGAGCTAGTTCCTTCACCATTCTGAACCTCAGTTTCCCCACTACAAAGTAGAGGGCAAACGAGACCATGGACTTGGAAATGGCTGCCCATTGGGGCTGAGTGCTTCATAGATGAAAACACCAGTCTAGGCACCGTCGCTGACCTAGGAGGCCCGGTTGCCCCTGACTCCATGAAGGTGTCTCTGCAGCTGAAGGTTGATGGCCTCAGCAGAAAGGGTTTGTGGAGAAAAAGACTCTACAGAGGTGTCTCAATTCCTCTGCCACCAATGGAGTCTATGACATTGGGACACTCACTTTCAAGATTCCTGGGTCCTGCCAACTTCATCAGAATGCCATATTCTAGATCCTTCCCAGTCTCCAACCTCGTCACTTGCCACATCCCACTAGCTTTGTCTTTACTTTGCTTATGATCTAAGAAAGAGCCCCTTCCTCTGTGCTAAGGAAAACCCAGTTTTCTAGGTATTTGAACAGTCATATGATTCCCAAGAAGCTACATCCCTCCTGAGCCTCAAGGAGTAAATTTTGACTCGTCTACACCAATCATAGTAATACTGGCTCCCTTTCCAGCGATTGCTTTGGAATAGGCATATGTCCAATTCTGACCAATGAGGGTTCATGGAAATGGTGCTGGGAGCTTTCGGGAAATTTCTCCTCACTGTTAAAAAGAGACATAAGGAAGACATATTTCCCCTTCGGGACTTGGATCACTGTTGTGTGAGAATGCACGGTTTGGAGCCGTGGCAGCCATCTTGTGAGCATTAAAGGAAAAGATTGGGGCAAAGGCCACACTCTACCAAGTCAGAGCAGAGAGAGGGCAAGAGCCCAGATCTTTGATAATGTAACAGAACTACTGGATAAAGGAACTCCAGCGCCACCCAACCTCCAAACTCCTGTTTATGTAAGATAATAATTCTTCAAATGGCTGGTTTAAGCCATTTGGGTTTTCTGTTACCTGCTAACAAATACATGTGGATTCTGAATTATTTCCTTGCATGGTATTCTCCTAACACAATTTCCCCTTGCTGGCCTCAGTGGCAGGTGATGGCTGGACTAGGAAGGGTCCAGGAGGACTTTTCAGAAGCACAGTTGCAAGACACTGCCTAGTATCTGATCCCTGCTACTAGACTTCGGATTTTCACTCCTCCAGCAGACCTCCTCCCCTTTGTTTGGCTAATTCCTCTCCACACTTCAGGTTGCAGCTGAACAGTCACATCCTCACCAAGGCCATCCCTGACCAGTCGCCACCCAAGGTCAAGATACTCTATGAGCCCTGGCCGGTTCGCTCAGTGGTAGAGCATCGGCCTGGCATGCAGAGGTCCCGGGTTCGATTCCCAGCCAGGGCACACAGGAGAAGCGCCCATCTGCTTCTCCACCCCTCCCTCTCTCCTTCCTCTCTGTCTCTCTCTTCCCCTCCCGCAGCCAAGGCTCCATTGGAGCAAAGATGGCCCGGGCGCTGGAGATGGCTCCTTGGCCTCTGCCCCAGGCGCTAGAGTGGCTCTGGTCGCGACAGAGCGACACCCCGGAGGGGCAGAGCATCGCCCCCTGGTGGGCAGAGCGTAGTCCCTGGTGGGCGTGCCAGGTGGATCTCGGTCGGACGCATGCGGGAGTCTGTCTGACTGTCTCTCCCCGTTTCCAGCTTCAGAAAAATACAAAAAAAAAAAATACAAAAAAAAAAAAAAAAGATATCCTATGATTTATACACGTTCAGAGTTCTAATAAAGGTTCTTCGTAGCACTTATCTCACTTTGTTATTATACATTTATTTCTTGGACTATAATTAATGTCCAGCTAGGTCAGCTCTATGAGGGCAGGATTACATTGTGTTTACCAGTCTAAACCTTGTTCCTACAATAGAGCCAGGCATAGAATAGTTGCCTAAGTAAATATTTATTAAACATGTGAATTAATTGGTTAATCATCTCGATTATACTGATTTCCTGCGAATATCCAAAAATTCTGCCTGGAATGTCCCTCAAACCCTCCAGTGTGTTCAGTCATGGGACACAGAAGCTAAAGGGAACAGTTCTCCCTCTTCCCACAGCCAGGGGACTGGGAGTTTTTACGGGATGCAGAATTTTCAGTGCTAACACTATTATGATCCTAAGAAAACCAGGACATTGAGCATCCTACATGTCACTGAGCATACGACTGGGCTCAGCCAATCAGGTGATTTCTCCTGAACTTTGATTTAAGGATGCAAAAACAGAGGGCCTGCTGGGTCTCAGTGGATTCTCTGCAGGGACAGCTGTGACCTGCAGGCCACCCCATCTCTGACATATGCCCTTGGTGGAGTTGCTGCTGAACAGCCCGACAGATCAACTTTGTTTGGGGGCCCCTTTTTTTAGGCTGGTCCTTCAGCGCTTACCTCAGAATATTCTTTTTGCTTTACTGTCACTTTCTGGGGTGAACAACTGAGAACAGAAACAGAGACAATAAATCGTTATCTTACTCTTTAAAGCCCCAGTGCAAGTCCTGGCACAGAGGAAGTGTCTGCGGGAGGTTTGATGAGTGAATAAATGAGTGAGAAAATTATAATGAACCTGCTCCCCTCTCTGGGATATGGTATCAGCCAGGATCAAAGCGGGGATTGCTTCTCGGGGCTTTGGCTCAGATCAAGTGCAGGGTTGTGGCAGGAAACACACGGCACACTCAAACGGGGCAACAGAAAAGAGTTCAATAAATGGACGTGCACAGAGGTGCGAGCAGGACGGAGGGAAACCGAAGAGGAATACTGCCGCACCCCGGAACTAGGAACAACAAGGAGCCGCTGCAAGCCCAAGGCCCGGAGGAGAAGGGAGAGGAAACGGTTATGGAGCCCAGGAGCACACCGGGAGCTGCTGGAGAGGGCTGCCTGGCAGGCGCTGGGGCCTTCACAGAGAGAGGAAGTCAGGCAGTCACCTCGTGGAAACTCACCTGGGAGGAACAGAGGACTAAATACCCCAACCCCTCTCTCCTCCCAACTTCTAATAGCCTATGAGAGACCTGCACTGGCCAAATCTAAGCAGCCCCAAGAAGGTAAGGGGGCCCAAGTGATCCAGTCCACAGAGGTCGGCCTCTTAGGAGCAGGAGGGAGGAGGGAAGAGTGGGGCTAGCGGGGCAAGTGCAAAATATCCAGCTCGGACACTATCCAGGGAGAGGACAGACGAAGGCCATCGCCTTCGTCCACAATCTCCAGCCCCAGAAAGAGAGAAGCTCTTTGGAGAGTTAACCCCACCCACTGCCACCAGTATCAGCAACCAACAGCGGTCTTACCCCAAACTTCACATAACTCCTTCCTCTGCACAAGTTTCCGCCATTATTTTGCTCATAAGTGAAACTATTCTCCAAAGCCCAGAGTAATTACAGAGTGCAGAAATCTTGGGGCTTTCTGACTTTCAAGTAGTTTTGGGGCTCAAAGGAGTCAAGAAGTCCTATCAATGCTAAAAATCTGGACCCCGGGCAGACAACATGGGTAAGCTGCCCCAGCAGACGTGCAGGCTCTCTACCCTTCACTCGGAAGCACTGAACACAGTTATTATTCACGGTGGTCCCTTTGCTTCCAACTGGGTGACAGCAATAACTTTTAGAAGTTTAGGAGCATCCCACACCACAGTCCTCCCCTTCATGTGCAGAAAACAGAAATTCACTCATCTCTGGGCAGGAAATTGGAGTCAGGAGCCCCTTCTTCTCATTCTGTGTCCACTAAGCCTCCTAGAAGTCAGTTATGGTTTGTGGATTTTTAAATAGTTCTGGGAAGGGGGGAAGGGTTTCCTAGTGATAAGAAGTAAAAACAGGCCCTGGCTGGTTGGCTCTGTGGTGGAGCGTCGGCCTGGCGTGCAGGAGTCCCGGGTTCGATTCCCAGCCAGAGCACACAGGAGAAGGCCCATTTGCTTCTCCACCCCTCCCCTTCTCCTTCCTCTCTGACTCTCTCTTCCCCTCCCGCAGCCAAGGCTCCATTGGAGCAAAGTTGGCCCGGGCGCTGAGGATGGCTCTGTGGTCTCTGCCTCAGGCCCTAGAATGGCTCTGGATGCAACAGAGCGACGCCCCAGATGGGCAGAGCATCGCCCCCTGGTGGGCGTGCCAGGTGGATCCCGGTCAGGCGCATGTGGGAGTCTATCTGACTGCCTCTCCATTTCCAACTTCAGAAAAATACAAAAAAAAAAAAGAAGTAAAAACACAAATGCTTTATTAATGAGATATACAAATACAGTGCTTGATATAGAGCCTGACATGAAAAAAATAACTCAATAAATGTTAGCCATTTGTGGTTATTAGCATCATTCTTATTAATACTGTTCATTCATTGAGCATTTACTGTGGTCTAGGTATATATGGACACTTGATCCTGGAGCAACTTTGTTTGAAGAACTGCACTATTTTCTGCCCATCATCCCTCTTCTAAAGAACTGCCTCAGGCCTCGCCTGGTCACAGTTACTGAACCCAGGCACGAACATATCGTGTAATCTGGGCCAAAGGCTTTTTCCTTGGGATTTCGGAGCTTAAGGCCAATAGAACTGAATCCACCTCACTTGTGTAACTGAAGTGATAAGATGTTAGACTTTAGATTTGTCTCATGGAGAATGCTGCTCTACACAAGAGATGCAAAAACTATACTGGACCCAGATCCCAAGGCCCAGTGGCTACCCTGCCTTTCTGTGGCTTGTTGTTCTATGAACTGCCCCAGTATCCTCCAACAAATTCCTCTTTGGTACTTAAGATACATTGAATTGGGCTTCTAGCACTTGTAAACACAAGCATCCCAAATAATACAAACCGTTATTCTTTTCCTTTTTTTTTTTTAAGTGAGAGGAGGGGAGAGAGAGAGACAGATTCTACATATGCCCTGACCTGAATCCACCCAGCAACCCCCTGCTGGGGCTGATGCTGTAAACCACCAAGCTATTTTCAGCACCTGAGGCTGACGTTCAGACCAACCAAGCTATCCTCAGTGCCCAGGGCCAAAGCTTGAACCAAGTGGGCCACTGGCTGCGAGAGTGGGAGAGAGAGAGAAGGGGGAGGGGGAGGAGAAGAGAAGCAGATGGTCACTTCACATGTGTGCCCTACTGGGGATCCAACCCGGGACATCTGCACGCTGGGCTGACACTCCTTCCACTGAGCCCATTGGCCAGGGCCAATAATACGAAACTTTTGAGACAGGTATTAATATCTCTACTTTCTAGATGAGAAAAATCAAGACTCAAGAAACAGTGAAATAAGTAATCTTCCCAAGATCTCCCAGGTACCAACTGATAAAAGCCAGCATTTAACTGCAGGATTGTCTGATTTCAGCATAAGCTCATTATATACATTCTCCTCAGATCTGAATTGGTTTAATTATTTCCCTCGAGTATGAAATTTAAAAATAAGGGAAGGGAGAGGCACCCAACAAAGGTTTGCACTCAACTGGGTTAAACCAAATAGAGTTGAATTGAGGAACTATGTTTCCAGGAATCTACACTACCTGCTTTTTCACATTTCATCATTTCTAAAAACCCCTTCAGCTTACAATCGATACGAGTATTTATAGCAGTGCCTCTTTTTCCTGCAAAGAGCTGTTATCAAATCAATGATCTAACTTACAATCAATGCTACCTTATAAACCAGGAAATATGGTAAAACATTGTCACCTTGGGAAGGTATCCACTTAATTCTAATGACGCTGCCGTTATTGAAAATATGATTCGTGGCCTGACCTGTGGTGGTGCAGTGGATAAAGCATCAACCTGGAACGCTGAGGTCACTAGTTCAAATCCCTGCACTTGTCTGGTCAAGGCACATATGGGAGTTGATGTTTCCTGCTCCTCCCCCTTTCTCTCTCCTCTCTAAAATGAATAAATTTAAAAAAATTTTTAAAAAAGAAAATATGACTCGAGTCCTCCAGAACTACATTTCTCAAATATTCTAGTTGAGGCAGTTCATGTTTGCAGGGAAAGGGACCCCTGTGACCAAGTGGCTCTCCTGTTTCCACTTTGTGCGAGCACCACTGTTGGCAAACACTATGTGGCAGCCAAGTCTTAAAGAAAAACTGGATTTGTACCCTCAGCAAACTTGTGCTGAACTTGAATTTATTCTCCTTTCCTCTTAGGGGTAGTTTGTTTAAAGTTTGAAAACTATCGCTCTGGCCCTGGCCGGTTGGCTCAGTGGTAGAGCGTCAGCCTGGCGTGCGGAAGTCCCGGGTTCGATTCCCGGCCAGGGCACACAGGAGAGGCGCCCATCTGCTTCTCCACCCTTCCCCCTCTCCTTCCTCTCTGTCTCTCTCTTCCCCTCCCGCAGCCGAGGCTCCATTGGAGCAAAGTTGGCCCGGGCACTGGGGATGGCTCCATGGCCTCTGCCCCAGGCGCTAGAGTGGCTCTGGTCACAACAGAGCAACGTCCCGGATGGGCAGAGCATCACCCCCTGGTGGGCGTGCCAGGTGGATCCCGGTCAGACGCATGCAGGAGTCTGTCTGACTGCCTCTCTATTTCCAGCTTCAGAAAAATACAAAAAAAAAAAAAAAAAAACTATCGCTCTAGGCAAATGGCCCTCCAGAATAGCACAAGAAAATCAATCTCATTACTCAAAGATAAATCTCATTTCAATAAAAATTATTGCAACAAGTTGATCACTCACTGTTTCACCTGACTTGGCCACAAATGACTTCCAACTGTTCTTTAAAAAAACCCAACCTACCCTCAGAGGACCAATGTGCAATTCATTCTAAATATTACAGCAAAAGAGGTTGCCCGTGTTCTTGGCCCTGGAGTCAGAATCTGAACAAGGCACATGCTCCTCACGGTGGCTATTTGGAAGGGGCAACGCGCAAGTGAAACTGACAGCTTGGCACTGTTTCTTTAATACGGCTCAGGACCACACATGGAGTCTGGGTTTCTTGCTCTCTGCTTCTCCTTTTGGTACTTTCCCTTCTCTCCCCCTGCATTCCTCTGAAAACCGGAAGCGAGTCGTGCTATCCCTTGAACGACACGTGGATGGCAAAGTGATCGAGGCCCTGGCCCCAGGAAGCTGGCTGTCTAAACCCCACCTCTCGCTGCCCCACTCCACTGCTGTGCGACCTGGGGCAAGTGCTTGACTTCCCTGAGTCTGTGCCTTCACCTGGAAAATAGTGAAAATAAAAGTATGCATGAGCTCCTACGACACAAAGCTCCTAGCTCAGACTCAGCATAGAGCCGCAACTCAATACATATCAGTATTATCACCATCAAAGAAAAGGCTTCTGATAAATTAATTCTCATTAAGCCATGACTTCTGACCAACTGGCCCACTGGCTGACAAAGATTGATAAAACATTACATTTCTCTTCTTTATAATTTCCCTAGACTCCAAATTCTCTACAATGAACAGGCAGAACTCTTGTAATTGGCTAGAGCTGGCATTAGCTCCATGCCTGCCCCTCCTGAACCCCAGCAACTGGCCAGCTCAACCTTTACAGCACAGCTAATTACCGCAATTAAAGACAGACTCTCACCTTGCCTTTTGTTGTTTTTGTAAAAAAATAATAAAATAAAATAAAATGGATATATACCCATCAGACAACATGTAACTTCCTAAGCTAGAGAGGAAAGGGGGGAATTTTAAACATCTTTTTCCCACTCTAATGCCCCCTTCTCTCCCATCTGCCTACCCTGGGCTCCAACACCCTGGAGAAAACCTTAAGCCTTTAACTATGCTTTCACCCTGGACGGAGGGGGGAGCGCTAATGTGGAATGACGGAGAAGTCAGGATGAATTAGGAAAATACATATGCTGAAGCCTGTTGTACAGCCCCATTAGCTGTAGGCACATGAGGATTTCCAAACAAGAAGCACCCACACACTTACCCTTGGATTGCTGAGGAGATAAGGCACATCTGAAATTAGCATACAGATCCGAGGCAGGCAGCGCAGGGCGGCTAAAGCAGCTACTGGCGCCTGAAACGCAGCTGTTTTCGGAAGAGTACTGGGTACCACTCCAAAATCTGGCTCAGGAAGTGTAAATTGTAAATCAGCTGAACCCCACTCAAGCCCTGGTCTTGGCACCTAACTGTTGTGTCCCCTTGGGGCAGGTCCCCCAAACTCTCCTAGCCTTAGTTTCCCAACGGCACAATATGTATCATGGTGTCTCTCCTTCCCACCTCACAGGCCTGTGGGGATGATCAACAGGGACATGATCACAAATGCTTTCGAAACTGTAGAGTGCTGTCCAAATGCAAAAGGACAGGGTTAATCTCTTCTTAGAGGCTTATGTAGCCTCTGCTTTGTTACAAACAAACAAAAAAAACAAAAACAAAAAAAAAAAATGGAGTAAGGTAGATGTCAGCAAGCCTCTTTATTTTATTTTGAATTTCTTTTTCTTTTTTTAGTTTGTTTTTGTTTGTTTTTTTACAGAGACAGAGAAAGAGTCAGAGAGAGGGACAGATAGGGACAGACAGACAGGAATAGAGAGAGATGAGAAGCATCAATCATCAGTTTTTCATTGCGACACCTTAGTTGTTCACTGATTGCTTTCTCATATGTGCCTTGACCGTGGGCCTTCAGCAGACTGAGTAACCCCTTGCTGGAGCCAGCGACCTTGGGTCTAAGCTGGTGAGCTTTGCTCAAATCAGATGAGCCCGCACTCAAGCTGGTGACCTCGGGATCTCGAACCTGGGTCCTCTGCATCCCAGTCCAACGCCCTATCCACTGCACCACCACCTGGTCAGGCTATTTTGAATTTCAAAAGAGAAATAAATAAGGATGCTTGTTTGCTATAGGGACACAAATACCATTTCCATGAGGATACAAATATAATCACTTCACTTAATAAATCCTTTGGGTTGACAGAGTGGAAAGATCAATTCCTCCTTGGCCTCATAAGGTTTCAGTTATTCAGACGTTTTAAATTCACTGAACAAAAGTGCTCTTGAGAGCCTACTGTGCGCAGTACCTAATACAATGTCTAGCACTGAAACACACATCATGGACACCACCTCCACCGCCTCACATGCAGCACATGCACATTACACCCTTTGCAAGTGGGAGGAAAAGAGATTTCTGGAGTTCAAAGGGTCTTAAGGCAAACGGGCTCCCAGCTAGCTCTATCTGTTCTTTGAGACTTCGGTTAAGTCTTCTCGGGGTCACCATTTCCTCACGTGGAAACTGGAGCGACCATCCCCAAAGCTTCCCAGGATAATTAGAGATATTAAACGGAAGGCTCTAGCAGGGCACCAATAGATTTTCCCACAAATGGCAGCTACTATTAGTTTTTATCACGGCATGTTTTAGAGCGCCTATTCTTAGAGCACTCAGACAAACTCCCTCTTTTTTTAGGCAACAAACAACAGCATTAACTTTATTTTTCTAATTAATATGAGTTCTCATAGTGTTTAGAACAGAGATCACAGTGATAAATGCTTACCTGTGTCTCTCTTTTTAAAACATTTACAGTTCTTACATGTGGCAGATGATGTAGTACTTTGTGTCACCCTATAAATAATAAATTTAAACTGAAGAAGCAGAAACATGGGGAGAGTCCTTGTTTGGGTTTAATTCATATTCAAGTACAATAAAATCCTATCCTAGAAGCTGGAGTCATAAACCTGAAAGCCAGGAAGAAAAGAATGGCTAATTAAGTGCTGAAACTAAAAATTCTTCCTTATCGCTGTTTCACTGACGCCTAACAATTGGTCAGGCACAAGGGCTTGGATGTGGCATTCTAGTTAACGGCTGGTTACAAATTTCCACCATAAACTCATCTTCCTTCCAGCATCTTAAACCTCAGGCACTGGGAGCTAATAAGTAGAGAAAGCTCTCAGGCCCAGGGCAATCTCTCTCTCAATCCAATTTCCCCCTCACTCCACCCCCTCTGCCTACCATAACCATTTACAGGGGCTCTTGACTGCGTTCCCAGAAACCTAGCTCTAGAGAAATTAATCAAGAGAGGACTACATTGGTTTATCCAGCTGGGGCAGTTTACAGAAAGGGAGGGACAAGAACCAGAGCCCCAGGGACTAGAAAAGACACCAAGACACACACTCTCTTTCCCTCCGTTTCTCTTCTCTGTTTGTCTTTGCTCAGCCTTATTCTTGACCTCTGTCTACACGGGACAGGAAGAGTAGAGGCGGACAGCTCCATACTCACACCCTCCCTGCTAGGAACCACGATGAACTAATCCCGGGGGGAGACCCTGATGGACCCTGCTTAGGCTGCACGCTGTCCCGTGGTCAACACTGCCAGATGGAGGGAGCACCGTGGTTGACCAGACATGTTCCATTTGCCCCTCACAGCAGACACCGGCAATGCCCCAGTAATGCCACTTGGACCCTCGTTATCTCCATACAAACCAAAAGCATTCCAGCTGCAAACACCTGAGACTCACCACCTGAGGGGGCTCTACTTGGCTGAGGCAAGATGGACCAGAGGTTCTAGGAAGTAAAACTCCCTGAGAGTGTCCCTCAGACAATGTCAGAGGGGAGATGTAAGATGTATATCCCAGTCTTCTCACCACTCAGGTGGGACACTCTGAGATGTGTTTCATGTCAACCAGAGCTCACTAAAATGATTGAGCCCACTTGCCCCAAGAAGTAACTTGTTCTTACTGCATGCACTCTATGTTGGCTTTCATTTCCTCATCTCAGTTCTCCTTGTGAAGGTTCATTTTATGTGTTGATATTGACTGGGTCCAAGGGGGACCCAGACACCTGGTAATACATTATTCTGGGTGTATCTATGAAGATGTTTTAGGATGTGACTAACATTTAACTCAGTAGACTGAGCCAAGTAGGTGGCCTAAGCTAATGTACATTGGCCTCAGATAATCAGTTGAGCAAAAAAGGTTAACCATTCCCCCAAGTAAGAGATGATTCCTCCACGTGACTGCCTTTCAGTGGAGACACCAGGTTTTTCTCTGCATTTGGACTAGAACTGAGATATTGGCTCTTTCTGGGTCTTGAGCCTTCTGGTCCCAGACTGCCACATTTTTTTTTTTTTAAAGAAAAGCAGAAAATCTGGAGGGTTTTTTTAAATGCAAAATGTATCAATTGTTGAATTCTGAAAACCACATTTTAAATGTAAGTACTCTGTGAGCCACATCAACCTTTTGTCAGCCCTGTAATGCCTGGATCATCACATGGTAGCCCAGAGAACGAATCTTGCAGACTTTCCACTTACAGGGGTTATAACTGACAGGGACCCCCGCTGCTGTCCTGAGAGATGTGACTTCTGTCCCCAGAGTTGGCTTGAGGACTTGCTACGGTGATTCCACCCTGATTTCCTTCCCTCTCTTCTTCATTCAATGTCAGGCTCTTAGTGCTGTCTGATGTGAAACACTCACGTCCAGCCTCTTCCGGACCCCCCTCCCACTTTCTCATTGCGCTGGATCCCTTAAACTTACAAAAGGTTACATTTCAATTATATCTCAATAAAGCTTGAAAACAATGTATTATTTTACTCTAAAAATAAACTCTAGAAAGCACAATGAGAGGAGTAATGATGGCTATGGACACGGGGATGGGAATTTGGGTGATGGAAGTTTTCTAAAACTGGATTTTGGTGACAGTTGCACAACTCTATACAGGGGGTCCTATTATATCCTCAGTTACAACACAGTTCCATTCCTACAACAGTGACGTAAATTGAACTTTGGTGTAAGTTGAAACACACCTTGGCCTAGGTCACTTACCTATCCTAACTGGTATATGCCACTGATGCTGGTCTTCTAGCCACAAAACTAGCGATCTTTCCATCTCAATCATTATGCCATATTGCTGCTTAGTAATCACATCAATTTCATAGGGGCTGATCCCTTTCCGTGCTCTGGGATACGGTCTCTATCCTTGATAATTGTTGCTGCAGTAGAGCAGCTAAGGCCTAGCATGGGGCTGATGCTCATCGCTGATTCTCCTTTCTCTGATCTCTTTGCAATGTCTAATTTCACTTCCATTGTGATGGCTTTCCTCTTCTTCAAAGCACTACCATCCGACTTTCATTTAGGAGCCATAATAAGGGCCAAAAAGTCACCAAACGAAGCAACACAAATGGAACACTTACGCTTTTAACAGTCCAATATGATGAAGGTAAGTGTACTGGGGACGCCAACTCCCTCACCCGTAGCCCTGTTACTGCGTGTTCTTCCGCCAAGCAACCCAACTAGTTCACCCACGTAGTCCGAAAGTACGATGCTAATGGCGTGAGCCAAAACACTCAGGTCTCAATTGTTTTAAGTTTTTATGGGAGTGAGCATTGTAAACTCAAAACATCATATGTCGAGACTGTCATAAACCAAGAACCCCCTATATATCAACTAAAAATCATTAAGTTGTACGTTTACAGTGAGTGAACATTAGTGTGTACATTCTACTTCCAAAAAAAGCTGTTAGAAAAACAAACAGAATAATGATGACCCCCTCTTGACCACTCCTTCCAGAACCTCCCAGAGCAACGTGATTTGGTCACTGCCTAAGTCTGCCAATATCATGGCTTACTACCCTTTCTCACTCATTCTCCTCAAGCTACAGTGCCCTTCTGTTTGTCCCAAGCTTCTTCCTGTCTCAGTGCCTTTGCACGTGCTCTACCCTCTGCCTGGACACCTTTCCCCAGTTCACCCCCGCTGTTTGCTCCCTGTCACTCAGGTCTCACTCAGCTCAGTCTCCTAGATTTCCCCCTGTCACTCCCACACACACCATCACAGTGCGGCTAGGGTTGGCTTATTCAGAGTACTTCCTACTCTTGAAAATCTTTATGTATTTCCTTATTTAATGTTTGCTCCCCAACTCTTATGTGAGCTCCATGACTATAGGGACCACGTCCATCTTGTCACTCCTGTGTCATCCACACTTAGAATAGTACCTGGCACATAGTGAGAGCTTTACTCGATATTTGTGAAATGAATATCAAGAAAAGACATGAAGTTGATGTACTGACAGCCAATATCTCTTAAGCTCAGTTTCCTCATCTGCAGCGTGAAGACACCATCACGTGCCTCCTAGAGGGTAATGTGAAAATTAAATCAGCTCTTATGAGATTCCATAAAGACCAGCCATCTTTTCCACCACACTTTTCCCATTCTTTCCTTTCTCCCTATAACAACAACAACAAAAAAAATCACAACTAAACAAATTATCCTTTAGATTGAGATCAGTAGCAAAAATTCCAATATAGTCAACCAATCGCCAACTAGTATGGGCTGATTAAATTTGCTATTATAGATCCTGCTCATGTTCCCTAGGACAGTAGAGACATCATGACCAGAAATAGTGAGCAAGGTAGGTACACCCTAATATCAAAGCCCAAGGCTTGAATCTGACAAAGCCTTGTAAGCATCTGATCTCAACTACTGGTGTACACACCTGGTTTGATATAGTGACCTTTTCCCATGTTGAGAACAATCCCCTTTCACATGCAACACAAGCTGAAGTTCTAAAGGAGAGAGAGACATAAGGCAGCAGGGAGAAGAGTTTGTCTGTCAAGTGCCAGCTACTTACAGATCACAAGACCAGAGACTCAGAAATAAGGATGAACACCAGACCTCTGGGCCAGTTCCTTTCATTATACATATTGGAAAACTGAGGTCCAGAGAGGGTGAGTAGTTGATAACAGTCACACAGCCAGCTTGGCTGGCAACAACATTTCTTTGGGACAATAATCCTTCTTTCATTGTTTATTCGTGTAGTTTGGATAGTACTGACACCATCTCCAAGGCACTAAGGGGAACACATAACTGACCAATCACCCTCTACTTCCATAGCACAATAACTGGTCCAGATATGGGCACATAACCCTTATGGTCTAATGAGAGCCAGACCCAGGCCTTCCGTCAAGACTCTTGGCAATGATAAGTTCTTTTTTTTCCCCTCAGGTTACTAAGCTGGTAAGAGATAAGTCAGGAGCTACTGATGACACAGGGAATAGCCTGAGAATGAAGCCAATATAAATGAAGACAGAACTGAGAGCTAGAGATCAGACATATTACATAGTACATACATCATTTAAGCAGTTTGATCTAGCCATACCTGAAGTTCATGCCTATTTGTGGGCTTTAAAGTTGCATGGAACAATAGCTGGATAAAACTGAAAGAGTCTGGCTAATATACCACCTCACCTCTCATCCAATGCATGTAATGTAAAAGACATTACCCACTAAAATTTACAAATAGCACTGATATAAAAGCCCTGCTATATTTAAAATATTATTTTCCTATCCTCACTATGGAACCTAGGAAGATCCCTAATTCATTCTAAGCTTCAGCTTTTTTCTCTTTCAAATGGATCATGTACAATATATCCTGCTTGCCTTGAGGAGAAAGATTGCCTTATCCAGGAAAAGTCTAAGACATTATTATTTTCCAAGAACTTCTAGTATATAAGTCCAGGAGCATATGAACAAGGGCTCTAGATTCAGACTGATGAATTCTGTCTTCAACACCATCACATGCTAGCTCTTTGACCTTGGACAAGTCACCTAACCTCTCTGACCCTCAGTCTCCTCATCGGTAATAGACAGACCATAGTCAACACTATTGCATAGAATAGTCGCAGGAAATAAGAGCTACATAAAGTTCTTAGTGCTGTAACTAGCACAGCATAAACATTCCAAATATGTTGTACGGTTGTTGTTAGTACTATTTATATTGTTGATACTATAATAAATGTTGCTAATACTACAACAAATATTGTTAATAGTAGTCTGTTGGACTTTGCATTCTATCCCCAACACAACTTCCTCTAACCAATGGAAAATTCCCTTTAGCAGACTCAGCTAGACGGCTTGTCAAGGAAATTACTTCTCTAATCTGGGCTTCAAGAAAGAAAAATAAAACACGAGTAGCCCTGCTTCACCTGACACTCAGGAAAGTTTCCCCACTGCTACAACACTTCTACACATCAAATGTGAATTCTTTAATTGCCCCTAAGAACACACTGTTGAAACATCTGACTTACCCAGAACTAATTGTCTGTCAAAAAGATATTTTGCAGCCAAGCAAATCGCTTAATTGAACATCTAATTTAACTGAAACCTCTTTTTTCCCTGCTTATTTCATGGTTTATTCCCGTTTTTGACAATTTGTGAGTGCTGGACACTGCTTTCAGAAATAATTTATCTTGGTTTTTCTTTCCTATTGTAAAAGTAATACATGCTCATTATAGGAGCTGAAGAAATTTTAAAATGCAAAAGAATAAAATAAAAACAATTGCTCCTGGATGCACTGCTCAGAGAAAGACAATCAAAATTTTAGCAAATTTCCTTCCCAATTGTTTTTCTATAATAGACTCTTCTACATAGTTAACAAAAACATATATTCTCTTTGGTAGCGTGAACTATTTACTTTATAGTTTAAATGGAATATTTCCACTTGCCATTCCAAGATTTGCAGAGCATTTTTAGAACAGCAGGATATTTCCAACAACAGTCTGCTTACCTCCCCACCTAATGCTGGACCTTTTGGATGCTTATGAATAAATTTCTGCTCCTGTTCTAGATATATTTTCCTTAGCAAAGATTCTTTTTCTTAGGAGACAATTCTCTATGCGTCTCTCCCATTTCTGTGCACTTGTGTCAGCTTTTATTGTTGACTCCCTTTGCAAGGATGTTTGTACAAGCTAACGGCAGTGGAAGGTAGAGATGACAAAGCAGAAGGCAGATTCATGTGCCGACCAGTAATATAAAGGTAATGCCGCTTTCCAGGGCAAATGTTGGGCAGCCCCTTTACATAAAAACTGGGATTCCTCAGCCATGATGCAAACCCACCGTATACACAGCACTCTCCTGGGTCTACGTCCATGTCATTCCATGTCACCCTCGAAGGACATGGGGGTTCAAGGGAACTGACACAAAGAAAGTAACATGCTTCCTGCGGCGCCACAGATAATAAAGTCCTTCGTCTCTAACCCAGGAGTCTCGTGTCTTCCGCTCATGTCCAAGAAACTGTAGCAGATAACTTGCTAACTTGCATGTAGGGTAATATCCCAGACCCTGCATAGTCCTTGACACTCTAGAAATGAGTTTGATGGGTAAAAGGGCATAAATAATATCTAAGATTCTAATGATTTATTTCCAATTAACGCTCCAAACTTAAATGTGAATCATGGCCTGAAATTTGTTTTGTCTTCAGGAAGGGATAGATCTGCCTGACTAGAGTTCCAGGTGGCCTTTCATCTGGAGCCCACGCCAGCCTAAGCCACCATTCCTACCGAATGTCCTGTAGGAGGTTACATTCCTCACTACTCAGGCTCCTCAGTGAAGATGACTTTCTTTTCTGGCTTACTCTTCAGTATAATGGCAAGTAGGCATGAGGGTCAGAATAAATGGAAATAAAAGGGGGAATTCCTTTAATTTCTACCAAGTGCCAAGCACAGTACAGAGAGCACTTTGATGACACAAGAGGGATCCATTATTTTTATCTACCAAGCAGTCCGGCTCTAAGACGCTTTAATGAAACCTGCACTTTAGTCTCTGACTTCATCACATGCATGACCATGTGACCTAAGCTGAGCCAATCAAAGTCCTTCCCTGGGATTTTTCTCATTGTAATCATATGAGAAGGCCTCTTCCGTTTTGAAACAGGTAAGGTTGTTGAAGCCATGGCTCTAGGAAGTATGAAAAAACAAAAGCACCACAGTGAAAACAGATATGAAAGGCATGGGGAATGGTTAACTGCATGGTTCCAGCTGCCCTTCCTGCTCAGTTGCACCCCTACCCCTCCTGGATTTGGTTATTGAAGTCAATGAATTCTCCTCTTAGTGCTTAAATTACTTCCGGTGAGTTTCTGTCCTTTGCAACCAAAATAATCCTATTAATAGTAGCTGGCCTTCAGTGAGTGTTTAATGTGCTATGTCCACTGACTCACCTAATCGTCTCTTCAGTGTGGGAGGTAAGGTATTTGTATTAACCCCTAATTTACGAAAGGGAAAACAGAGGATTAGGGAAATGAAATGACTTATCCACAGTCACTTAGCTAATAAGAGGCGGAGTTAAAATTTAAACCCAAAGCCCACACTCTTCACCACTATGCTATGACAAAGACGTTGTCTCTTTTAACAGTGTTGGGAAGACAAAGAACTGGGAATTGTAAAAGGTGTAGAGGGTGATGGCCCTGCTCAGGGCCAAACCAGGTCAAGACATCTGTCCTTCAGGACACCACGCTCACTTCCTTTTTACCCTTGTCTCTACTGAGCTCCTCTTCTCTCAGACCCCTGGCTGCTGCTGACCAGTCCCAGGCTCAGTCCAGGACCGTCACCTGCTTCCAGCCATATCTCAACAAGGTCGGCAGCAGAGTGATGCTCTCTCCAGCCACCCATGGTACTATGAACGGAACTGTGTCGTTCCCACCAAATTCATACGTTGAACCCCTCACCCCCAGTGTGACTCTATTTGGAAATAAGGCATTTAAGGATGTGATCAAATTAAAATGAAACCCTTAGGGTGGAACCCTAATCCAACCTGACCGTTGTCCTTATAAGAAGGTGAGGTTAGGACACACAAAGAGACAGCAGGGGCTCGAATGAACAGAGGAGAGCTTGTAGGAGAACACAGCAAGAAGGCAGTCCCTGCAAGCCGAGGAGAGAGGCCTCAGAAGAAACCAAACCTGCCGACTCCTTGGTCTTGGACTTCCAGACTCCATAATTGTGAGAAAATTAATTTCTGTTGTTTAAGAAACCCAGTCTGTGGTATTTGTTATGAGCCTAGCAAACTAAAATACATAGTGACTTATCACCACTTATATCAGTCCTTGGTACACAGTAGGGGCGTGCGCGCGTGTGCGCGCTCACACACACACACGATTTTGAGAAAATGGAATCAGTGGCCACAGCTACCGTGCTGATAGCAGTTCATACATGGTTGATGTTCACTCAGAAACTCTGGTTTGTTCTCGGTTTCCATTCCATCAGGCCCTTCACACCTGCTGGGGACCACGTTGCATGAACATCCTGCCACTCTAACAATCTACAGCTGACAGTCACAAGAAGCTTCCAAATTAAATCCAGACAGGGTGTTTGTCACCTGGTACCCGAGTTGTGCTTTTTATGGGGGGGAGGGGGAGGGTTATATCGTATTTTAACTAGAGTCTTGGCAAAGGAAGAAACAAAAAAGGAGGAAACCAGCCTATTAATGGAAAGATGTCAGATACGGTATTTCGCCCTTACCTGTGGTTTCGCTTTCTATGGTTTCAATTACTCACAGTCAACTGTGGTCTGCAAACATTCAATGGAAAATTCCAGAAGCAAACAATTCATAAGTTTTGCATCATGTGCCATTCTGAGTAGCCCGATGTAATTTCGTGCCTTCCTGCCTGGGACATGAATCTTCTCTTTGTCCAGCATATCCATGGTTAGCACATCAGCTGTGGCGATATTGCTATACTTAAGTCACCCTTAATTTACTCATTAATGGCCCCAAAGCACAAGAGTAGTGATGTTGGCAATTCAGGTATGCCAAAGAAACAACAAAAAGTGCTTCCGGGCCCTGGGCGGTTGGCTCAGTGGTAGAGCGTCAGCCTGGCATGTGGATGTCCCTGGTTCAATTCCCAGTCAGGGCACACAAGAGAAGCAACCATCTGCTTCTCCACCCCTTCCCTCCTCCTTCTCTCTCTCTCTCCCCCTTCTGCAGCCATGGCTCAATTGGTTCAAGTGCATTGGCCCCTGGATGTTGAGGATGGCTCCATGGAGCCCCCACCTCAGGCACTAAAAATAGCTCAGTTGCAAGCATGGCCACACATGGACAGAGCATCTGCCCCAGACAAGGGTTGCCAGGTGGATCCTGGCCGGGGCACATGCGGGAGTCTGTCTCTCTATCTCACCTCCTCTCACTTAAAAAAATAAATAAATAAAGTGCTTCCTTTAAGTGAAAATGTATATATGCATAGGGGAAAAAACAATATAGGACTCAATACTATCACAGTTTCAGGCATCCACTGGGGTCTTGGAACATGTCCCCCACAATAATAGGTGGGGGACTACATACTGTAACGAACAGAGTCATATTAAGACACTGGTAAAGGACTTGCCAAGACTTGGCCACTCAGGAGCTGGCCACCTTGTGAGGGCAGGACTGCTGGGTGTAGGGGGGCGAGGTGCTCAGAAGCTTGGGACGACAAACCCTGGGGTCAGGCAAGACAATGGGGAAAAGGTAGGGACTGAACGTTTTACAACGACTTTGGGAAATGGTTTTATATCCTCTGAGAGGGAGCAACTTCAAGTTCACCTCGAAAGAAAATTAAGCTGGGTTCCTGTGTACTCAACTTAGGTCTCACAGACACGGACACACGCACACCCTTCCTCAATATTCAGAAGAGACTCCTGCTGTTCAGAGGCAAATTCAAAGCTAATGATGCTTAGGCTTCAGGACCTCATTTAGGCTCATTTCCTTGACCCTCCAACATTCTTCTGGTCAGGGAAAAATACATTGAATCCTGAAGCTAGACAATACCAGTGCCCAGAGCTAATGGGTCACAGAGGACAGAGGCTGCCCAAATAAATACCAGCATGATTAGTTATTGAGTACTCTACATCTGGCAAGTTATATCATTATACACTTTCCCATTTGCTCAATCAACATCAATTTATTGAATTAATATAGCATTGTAGTTACAAGCACAGCTCTGGAGCAAGAGGTCCTTGGTTCAAATCCCAGCTTCCCTACTTATTAGCTATATGACTTCTTAGTGCCTCAGTTTCCCCATCTAGAAAAATGAGGTTCATATTTAATAGTTATCTACTTTATTAAATGAGTTAATATGCACAGATTGCTTAGCACATTGCTATCTCCTTACAAAGTGCTATGTAAATATTTGTTATTAGCATGATGTGCCAGGCACTGTTCTAACTGATGGAGAACATGGCAATGAATAGAAGGCCTCTGGCCCTTACAGAGCTTACATTCTAGTGAAGGGGAGACTTTATACGCAAGCAACACTTGACTCAGCCATGCCTGGAGCTGATTCTACATCCTTGACCTTGCCAATTTCCTGAAGCATTATGGTCTTTTTCTCTTCTAGTTTCCTTAAGAATTCGGGTCAGTTTGAGCTGAATTTCTCCCATTTGTAAACATAAGTATCCTGACTAATAAAAGACCCCCAAAGCCTAAGCTCTTTCTATTCCTTCAGCCTCTGTTCAGCTGAAGGTCTATCAGTTCGCACCAAATGGAGTGTCAGACCTGTTCAGCCACCTGGTGAGGCCCTTGAATATTCAAACCAGTCTCTAAACAGCGTTAGAAACCATCAACAGTCAATTACAAGGGGCATGAAAGGGAAGCACGATGTGGATCATTACACAAGAGAGCAATAAAATCTGTCTCGGTGCCTCCGAGTTTTATGCAAACCATGACTATGTTTAAAAAAAAAATTATTTTTTGATAAAGAATAATTTATGAAGTAAATTAGATTTCCTCGTGTTTTACCTAATTAATCCAGCCCTTAACATAAGAAGGATGGCTTCCTAATTGCCAGCTAATTTCATCAATATAACACATTTGTCTCACTCCTTGGAGGGCCCCCTCCACATCCCGAGGACGTCTGCCACCCTGACAGGCAGCGAACGAGGAAGACGCCAGGGGTGGTGGGTGCTGGTGAAAACCCACGGTCTGATGGCTGACAGGCCTCGTTTTACATCCTGGCTTCATCACTTGTCAATTATAGGCCTCAGTGTGGGCTTCCCCGGAAACAGACCCTGAGACGAGAACCCAGGGCAAGCAATTTCTTTGGGAGGTGGATGAAATATGGCACAGGAAGCGAGCCAGGTGAGGAAAGGCAGACAATAGAGAGCAAATTACCAAGCAAGTTTCCTCTTTGCACAAGGGGAGCTTAGTCCCGACGGGAAACCCTGGGAGCCAGTGTGGAACACATCCAGACGGGTGCTGGCGAACATTTAATGACCGACTCTCCAGAAAAGACATAAAAAGCCCTGATGTGTCACTTCTGCCCATTTCTATGGTGTAAATGCTCCCACTGTGGCTGATTTCAACCAACATGATGCCACTAGGCAAGGAGTTGGCAAAAGATATACACAACCGGCCCTTGCACACCAGGAGCACACCTCATAGTTATCTCACCTGGGTAACAAAACTCAGGTTGCCACCCACCAACACCCATTAGTCCCTGGTCAAGGGACACCCTCTGGGGATGGTGTAAACCCCCCCCCTTAGCACCTCCACGCTGTTGTGTGGGTGAGCAAAGAAGACTTCTAACCATAGAAAGCCCTCGGGCAGCCTGACCGGGTGGTGGCGCAGTGGATAGAGTATCGGGTTTGGATGCGGAGGACCCAGGTTCAAAACCCCGAGGTCACCAACTTGAGCACAGGCTCATCTGGTTTGAGCAAGGCTCACCAACTTGAGCCTAAGGTCGCTGGCTCGAGCAAGGGGTCACTCAGTCTGCTGTGACCCCCATTCAAGGCACATATGAGAAAGCAATCAACGAACAACTAAGGTGCCGCAACGAAGAATTGATGCTTCTCATCTCTCTCCCTTCTTGTCTGTCCCTCTCTCTGACTCTGTCACTAAATAAATAAATTTTTTTAAAAAAAGAAAGTCCTCAGGCAGAGAAACGCAAATGCATTTGGATGGGCAATCAGACACTTAAGTAGTTCTGGTGAGGAGGTACTTACGTGTGGAGCACTGAAAACATTTGCTGCCTTGTGTAACTGACAGAGCCGTTTCACCTCCCTGTGCCCCAGTATTTCCATCTGCAAAATGAGCCATTCCTAAATGTAGCAGGCACTATTGAGATCATTGGGGATATGACAGTATCTTGAGCAACACCCACCAAGTCACTGTCACCGGACTGGCATTCCAGTAGGGGCAAGAGCCTCTAACCATGCAAACTGTGAAGTCACAAGGACCATTTCAGATATGCTAGAGAGCCTGACCTGTGGTGGCGCAGTGGATAAAGCATCGACCTTGAAATGCTGAGGTCGCTGGTTCGAAACCCTGGGCTTGCCTGGTCAAGGCACATATGGGAGTTGATGCTTCCGGCTCCTCCCCCCCTTCTCTCTCTCTGTCTCTCTCTCCTCTTTCTCGGTCTCTCTCTCTCCTCTCTAAAAATGAATAAATAAAAAAATTTAAAAAAAAAAGATATGCTAGAGAGAGTGGTGTGATAAAGACTAACTTGGGGGAAAGGGGTATGAATGGGAAAACCTTCTGACAGAGTGGTCTTTAGGGTGAGACCCACCGGATGAGAATGAGTGTGTCAGGGTCTGGGAAACAGCATTCCAGGCAGAGGGAACCGCCAATGCGGAAGCGTTGAGGTGGGAAGGAGCTTGGCCCCCTCACAGAGGAGAACAGACGGACGGTGATGTGGATCCGAGTGAGTACATGGGGGTGTGGGGGGTAACGGGACGCGATCGGAGCTTTTGGAGGCATCAGTGTACCCAGCACCCGGTCAGCCCTCATAAGGGCTTTGGATGGTAACACAATCTTAAAGATTTCTTATGAGGGTGAAACGAGTTCCCATGTGTTTAACAGGCGTGACGCATTTTATTAACCCAGAAAATAGTCACGGCTCTTACTTTTCCAATTAATTTTATGCCGTCTCACTATGCAGACAGGAGCAAGAAGTCTGTCCAGGACCTCCCTCTAGATTTCCTTTCCCATGGTCCAAACATCCTGAAGGTTTAGCTAATCCAAAGGTCACTTCCAAACTCCAGGCAGAGAGGAACCTGAGAGGTCGACCGGTCCACTGGCAATCCCATCCTCATCTCCCCTCCTCCCCAAGGCTGCCACAGGTGACGGTGTTGAAAACCAGTGTGTCCAGGGGGTGCCTGCCTACTGCCGTGATAGTGCCCACATATAGTCCCTATAGGGGACCCGTTGATCCTCCTCCACACTCAAGCTCCCAGGTTCCAGCTCTCTGAATTTATATGCAAACACTCAAACCTTTCCACATCTGTTCCCTTCTATTGCCCTCAGGGTCCTGTCTTGCAGAACTGAGTTGGGACCCTCCCAATCTATTCTCCGTCTAGTGTTAAGCTGGCTCAGCAGCTGGAACAGCCCCATTCCTTTGGGGTAATGTTATTTCCAGAGTTTTGTTTCCCTTCTCTGCCATTAAGCATTAGTTGGGGATATTCTCTTCCATCCAAACAGATCTCCAAATCTCATAAAGAGACTGGAATGAGTAGTAATTGATTTTAATGGCTGTATTTATTAAGCTCTCACTCCCTGCCTGTCCCCCGTGCCACACCACCCCATTTTACAAATGAGAACACTGAGATACGGGGAGATTAAAATTGTTGCCCAAGATAACATGCAAATAAGTAACAGAAGCATGATTTGAAATTAAGCAGTCCAACAAGAGAGCTTAAGCTTTTAAGCACAATGCTGTATCGCCTCTCTGACCTGCCTCCTACCAGAATATTATCTGAGTCCCGGCTTATGCAACCCAATGCCCCCCTCTCCCCAGAAATACCTTTGGGCACCAGAGATCTGGAAATGGCAGGCTTGCTCAGGTCAGGAAGCTTTGGTTTCACCCTATCCGAGAACAACTTGCAGAACAAAGAGGGTCGATGTGAATGGCTGACCAGGAGATAAAGGCAATCTCAGGCATGTTTTCACCAAACACACAACTACGGTGAATGAAAATCAATTTCTCACAGTTCCTCTGTTTTGTAAAGTCTTGGCTGAGATTGTCTATTACGATACCAAATCCTTGCACAATCCGGAAAAGATAGGCAATAGTCAGTTTTCTTGATGTCACTGGGACCCTGTCACAAAGGGCCGGCCAATTTTATTTAATGAAATTGGAAAGTTTTGGCATTATTCTTGTTACTTGAAAGCTAGAAAGACTGGCTCGATCAGTTGCAAGAACCATGCTGGAATGCCTTTGTAATTCCTTCCTGATAGATAAAATGGCTGCTCTGCCACCATTTTAAGAACAATGCAAGCCTGAAGGAGGAAGAAGGACTTGCTTACTCAGTAATCTGGCTCAGACCTCCCTTGCAGCTGGATACTGAGAAAGGACCATTGAGTCAGATGCAGGAATGTCAGCTGCCTTTGCCCAAGGCCCTTTGACTAATTCATCTAAACCAGGCGTCCCCAAACTTTTTACACAGGGGGCCAGTTCACTGTCCCTCAGACCGTTAGAGGGCTGGACTATAAAAAAAACTATGAACAAATTCCTATGCACACTGCACATATCTTATTTTAAAGTAAAAACAAAATGGGAACAAATACAATATTTAAAATAAAGAACAAGTAAATTTAAATCAACAAACTGACCAATATTTCAATAGGAACTATGCTCCTCTCACTGACCACCAATGAAAGAGGTGCCCTTCCAGAAGTGCGGCAGGGGCTGGATAAATGGCCTCAGGGGGCCGCATGTGGCCCACGGGCCGTAGTTTGGGGACCCCTGAATTCTAAACCCTGTTTTATCCCTCCCTCAGGGCTGACACCCTTTGCTGGTCTCAGCCTGCCTGCACCCAGGAGCTTTTAAAATACATTTTTCTTTTGGAACACATTAGCCTCATGTAAAACCAGTAGCCACAGCCACCATCACAGCAGCCTGGCCCACAGGTTCGTATAGGATTCGGACAGTCGGTAATGAAACAACAGAGCCAAGAACTGGTGGGCCATTTGCTTTAATCCTAGCTTGCACCCAGCAAGCAAGAAATACACACAGTGGGAAAACACTTCCCTTTCCATTCAGGGCTCCCAAAGCCACTGACTTATCTGAGTTTCCTAGAATCAAAGGTTTCTATCTCACCAGCCTTATTCACCTCGGTTCCCCATCTCCTTCTCTCTGCACGAACTCTACACAAACTGGCTTCTCCTTCAGCACTCCACCATCTTGGATGCTTCTCCTCTCCTCTACGTGGCCTTTCTCTGCTCTCCTCTCTAATGCTAATCTCAGGATCTGAGAGAGAGCAAGCTCCCTGTCTGCCCCATTTTATAATGTAGAAATCAAAACCTTTAATCCAATATACAAACAAGGAAGTCTCTGATACAAAGTTGCTTATAGTGGGAAGCCTTAGGGTATAACAACCCTGCCTGCTTACAGCCTGTCCCCCACACCCAATGCAAACTATAAGTGAGCAAACCTATATATCATATCATATTTGTTGGAATCCATGGGAGTCCGAAAGACCAGAGTAACAGGCTTTATTGAAAGGAAGAAAGGTATTGAAAGGAAGAAAGGAACCCTGCTGGGCACTTCTCCTGGGGTGGGGGGGGGAGCACCGGTTACAGACTAGGGGTGAGTTATACAGTGTTTGGGAGAGCCTGAGGGGATACTGAGGCAAAAGTCCTGGTTTGTCCGGAGCCCCTCCTTGGGGCAGCTTCTCAGCTTTTTGGAATTCCTTTGTCTCAGGGTAAATAGTCCAGTGAGGGTGAGGTCTGACAGATAAGCGGAACATCAAGAGGGCAGTTTGGAATTTACATATCTATCAATATTTACAAACTTATTTGACCAACACCTCATGTTTTTGGTTTGCCCCAAGGTGTCTGCCTTTCACTTCCATTTTCTACTTTCCTTCTGATCATTCTCAGTTTGGAAGAATATCTGGGTTTACACTGTTCTCTGCCTAAGAAAAGTTGATTATTGGACCTCACTCCCCCCAAAAAGGCCGGCTGTGAAGTAGTTCACTGTACACAGAGCCTCTGCGAGTGAGTTGTGGGTCGGCAACACCAATGCCACAGGAAGGCAGACACACCAGATAACCAAGGCTGATTCCCTTATCCATTTAGCCTCTATTTTCCAGCTGTGAAACTGTATTAATCTCGTTTTTTTTTATTTTCTGTATTTTATGACACTTTGACATCTCAGGACTCTTTGGACCCAGGAGGGAACAGCCCCTTCCAGGGTTAGCTAATTCCTACAGCTAGTAAACAGCCTGCCTTCCAACATACCTTTGATGTGCAAACCAACCAACTCCCAGTCCACACCCCCATCTACCTCCTTTTGTAAAGCTCCTAGAGTCAGGGACACTGTCCCAAACCACACCAGGCCCAGGAACCAGACAACTAGGGACAACCCCTAGACCCCAGAACTTTCCAAGATTATTCAAACTACTTCATCTTATGCTTATTCTGTTTACCTACCCTGCCTCATCCATGAAAGCCACAATAAAGGCTCGGGCTCACGCCTTCCTTTTGCTCCTTCTGCCTCCTGAAAGACCCTGGTGCTTCCTCGTGTGGCCCTGCGTGGCACGGCACACCCCTCCTCTTGGGAACGGTAAGTAGCAAACTATCTTTTCAATGGCAATTGTCTCCTGGTCTGTTGGCCTCAATAAACCTGGAATAAAACGAAAATCTTCTGTATATCTTTAAAAAGAAATGATTACCATGATGCTGGCTTACAGCATTATTTGCTTATGAGCAGCTAAGAGTGCCTAAAGAAAGGACACATCTTTCAAAGATGCTGCTCGGAGAGGTAAGATGGTTCTATGAAACATGCTCTTCTGCAAAGCTTCAGAAGATCACAGTTCTTATCCAACTCTGCCATTCATGGGCTGGGTCATCTAAGGGACATCCTTTAATATTTCCAGTCTTTAGTTCCTTCTTCTCTAGTTAGGAAATAATAGTGTCTTCCCTACCTGTCCCACAGAGCTATTATGAGAACCAAATGAGATCAAGATGTGAAAGCTCTTTGTAAACTTTGAAACACCACCAGGAGTAAAAATTCATAGCATAGTGGTTAAGACCTGAAGATTTTTAGCCAGATTACTTGGGTTCCAATGTAACGCCAGACAACTTCTTTAAGCCTCAGCCTCCTCACCTGTAAAATGGGTATAATAATAATACCTTCCTTTTGGGGTTTTTTTATTATTATTAAACTGATGGGACTTTTAAAAAAAAAAATACCTTCCTCGGCCCTGGCCGGTTGGCTCAGTGGTAGAGCGTCAGCCTGGCGTGCAGAAGTCCTGGGTTCGATTCCCGGCCAGGGCACACAGGAGAAGCGCCCATCTGCTTCTCCACCCCTCCCCCTCTCCTTCCTCTCTGTCTCTCTCTTCCCCTCCCGCAGCGAGGCTCCATTGGAGCAAGGATGGCCCGAGCTGGGGATGGCTCCTTGGCCTCTGCCCCAGGCGCTAGAGTGGCTCTGGTCGCAACAGAGCGACGCCCTGGAAGGGGCAGAGCGTCGCCCCCTGGTGGGCGTGCCGGGTGGGTCAGGCGCATGCGGGAGTCTGTCTGACTGTCTCTCCCCGTTTCCAGCTTCAGAAAAATACAAAAAAAAAAAAAAAAAAAATACCTTCCTCACAGAGTTGATGTGTGGATAGCATACAGTGAGGCATATTCACCAGAAACAGAGAGCAAGATTATATAACTCATTAAAAAAAAAAAAAAGCTGGATCACAACCCCCAGGAAGAACAGATTAGCTACAGATCTAGTGAAGGGATATGCCCCATGTCCCCTTCTAGAAGGAGGAGTCCAGTAATTTGTACCAATGTCCTCCAGCCATTGTCACTACTGGAATTCAGCCTCCATGGCATCTGACACAATGTCAGTGCTCAGTAAACATGAAGCATACTATACCGGCATTGAGAAGGAGCAAGATGGTTAAGGTCTCCCTTCCTACCAATGAGCAGGATGATGATGTGACCCCTCTGCCTACTATATTGGTATTGAAATCTGTTTCCAGTGCTTGTGACCACAGAGAACTCTATCAGGTGTCTGTTGGATACTTTGAAGTCAGCTTGTTCAAAAATAAATTTATCCTGCTTCCCAAGTAATTTTACTCCCATGTCTGGATTCGCTTTCTCAGTGAACATCAATCACCATTTACCTAGTTACCCAAGCCAAGAGCCTGGATATCATCTTTTGAGTCCTTCCCCTGTACACCTCACATTCAACCAATTATGTTCTCTTTATCCACCTGTTAAACCATGGGCTTGCTTTGGGAGCTATCATTTTTCATTTGGACTTGTCTTCATGAGCAAGTATAGCATCTGGAGACCCAGCCATTGCATTCCAATCCCAGGCCAGCGACAGGAGACATGGAGAAAGAAATAAAGGTATGCTTCTCCCTCTAAGAAAATGTCCATATTACCCTTCTCTTTGCGTTTCATTGGCCAAAACTAAATCACATGACCAAAGCCAGTTTCATGACAGGTTGGAAACCGAGTCCATGTCTCCTAATTGAAATCAGGGTGTTGGTTTCTTTCTTTCCTGAAAAATTTAATCTTAAAATCATTAGATGGAACCCAACAAGGTAAGCACCCATGACAGAGGACAGAAGTCCAGAGTGGAGTGTTGAAGCCCGAAATAGGTGTATAACCTGAACCTAATCCTGAGAAAACATGAATTATAACCCAAAATGAGAGACCCTGTACAGACATGGCCTGTACTCTTCAAAAGTATCAGGGTCAAGCAAGTAACAGGAGACTGAGGAACCCTTCCAGAATAATCCATGACAGCCAAATGCTATGCAGGATCCTAGATTGGATCTTTTATAAAACGTTTTATGGGGATAGTCAGCAAAACTTGAATGTGGTCTGTGGATTAGATGGTGGTAATAAAGCAATGTTAATTTCCCGATTATGATGGCTGAGTATGATCATGTAAGAGAAATATACTCTAAATTATTGGGAGGTGCTGGGCATCATGTCAGAAACTTATTCCCAAATGGTTTAGGGAGAAAGGAATTATTTGTTCTGCAGTTGCAACTTTTCTCTAAGTTTGAGATCCTTTTACAATAAAACTGGGGGTAAAACTCAGGCTTTATTTCACAGAGGAAAAAAGGGAATATGGATATTCAGATATGCAAATAGCTGGCTCTACCACAGATGGTACTTAAATAATGTATTAGAGGTCATCCTGAGGAAATAATATTTAAAGCCAGAGCCAAAGATTAAAGAGAGGGAAAAAAAGCCAACTATGTAAAGAGCAGAGAGACAAACTTTTCAGGCAGAGGGAACAGCATGTGCAAAGTAACTAAACTTGTTTTCAGAGTTATAACCCCTGCATTATGTTTGGAAATAAATAAGTAGCAATAGAGTTGAAAACAACAAACTGTCATTGTTTCAGAAACATGAGTAAGCCCCACGGTGAGAAGGAGCTTGTATCAGTCAGCTGTGGCCACAATAACGCTGTGAAACAAATAACCACAAATTCTTAACAAGCTTTTGTTTCTCAGTCAAGTTTTTGTGAGTTTCTTGGTACAACTGTGCTGGGGTGCAGGTCTGCTATTACACTGGAGTAACTCTGCTCCCTGTGTCTCTTACTTTTCCAGGACCAGTAACTAAGGCTTGTTGTGCTCATGGAAAAGGCAGAAGTACAAGAGGGCAAACCTGTCTACGGCCATACCACCCTGAACGCACCGATCTTGCCTGACCTCGGAACTAGGTCCTCCCTAACAACATCCTATTGGCCAAAGAAAGTCACATGGTCACTTAAACAGTCAACGTGTGGGGAAGTTCACTACTCCTATGATGAAGGCACATGGTCTTGCTGAACATCAATGAGATAAAGAGGGAGAGAATGAATATTTATTGACCAATAATCCAACTGCCAGAAATCTCAAACACTTCACAATAAAAGCCACCATTAAAAATAGCTTCTATCTAAACTATTTCAGAGGAGTGTGTGTGTGTGGGGGGGGGGGGGATAAATGACAAGGCCTTTTTAAGAATTTTGTATACACACTTACACTGGGAATCCTCACCAGACAGTATTCCAAATGTATTACATATTTGCCTACATCCTACATTAAATGGACTTTTTTTGCTATCAAATATTTTTTAGAAAAATCTAAATTTTTCTTCTGAAATTATTCAACAATAAGTGACTTATTTGAATTTTTGATTGGATGTGATTTCTTGGCAATTTGCATACTCAGAAGCTCTTGAGAGCGGGGAAATCTAATCTACCAGCGTTTTCAGATGTAATAAAATCTCTAGGAACACGAAATTTAACAATTAACAATATTGACAGAAAGTAGCACAGTTTGTAGAAAATTTTTCAAATATTCATTAATGTCAACTTTGCTGCTTTCCTTTCGCATTTTAGAGCCAATAATTTCACCCCCAGGGAGGCAGGAGGGTGAATGGTTTCTGTCTGCTGATCCGCAGAGCCCTTCATCTCATTCAAATGCCAGCCACACCGTATCCACTCCATCTGTAAGGCAAATAAAAATGTCATCTTCCAATCTTGGCTCATTTCATCTTTTATGAAAAGTCTCCCTTCCCCATGCCTTGCTATCATTTCCCTGTTGTGACTGAAAAAAAACAACAGGTAATAAAAGTTGGCCTACCGGTTGGCCCTCCAAGGACCAAGATGTGATTGAAGGAGCAATAATATATACCCCAACGCCCCAAGGAAAGTTTTCTCAATAATGTAACAGAGCTAGAGCTCATGGTGGCGGAGCGAGCTTCACTGATAAGTATCAGCCCCATAAACTGCTCCTATTCAATTAGTTATAGCATTTGTATGGACACAAGGTGTCACAAAAATGTAGCTCTCTGCCCCTTCGGGTGATTTGACAACATGAGAATAATCAACTAACCATAGAAGAGATGCTGGAAAAATAATAAATGCAAATCTCTGTGGTCGCCACGTGTTGATCTCCCGTTCTGTGTCAAGCACTTAATCTGTGTAAATGGGATGGTGCAAGTTTCTGGTGAGGTCACAGCTATGTTTCTTACAATCCTCATCACACAGCTCAGCACCTCATATGCATTAGCCACAGAAGAGATACGTGTTGAATGAATAAAAGGTCAATGAACCTACCTTCTGCAAGAACCTACCTTCCAGGTTATCAGCTCCGTGACCCTGCCTTTGAGATCCCTACATATGCCCCCCAATATCTCTGAGTGAGTGTCTGGGGGAGGTCTCACTCACATCAGCGGCCCCATCAGTCCGTGCCTCTGCTGCCCCACTGCTTGTCTCTCATCTCATCATGACCATTCCTTCCAAAGGCCTGTTCTCACCTTGATCCGATCCTGGGCAGTGCTGGGACTCCCAGCCTCCTGGCACAGGCCAGCGCTCACACTAAGCCCACAGGGGGTCATAATCGGCTTCCTGGACACTTGCTATCTGTGGTACGTTTGCTAACTGAAAAAATCAGGTTACAATGCTATATAAATAAAACACACACAGAAACACAAAATACTTTTTAAAGAATCAGAAACATATGCACCAAAATGTTAATATGGTTATCTCTGGGTGGTAGAATGTTGGTTGATTTTTAGTTTCTTTTTCAATTTTTTTTTTTTTTTTTTTTTGTATCAAGAACAAGTGAGCATTGTTCTGGAATGCGAGGGTTGTTCTCCCTAAACCATGTAAGGCCCAAAGGTGGGTTAGGCTACTCATTCAGCAACACCCCATGTACAAGGGGTGAGCAAGGTGGAAGAAACCACTTCGCCAGCAGCAGCCCTATTCTCAAATAAAACTTTGTCCCGGAGCGAGAAGCCAGTTTAACCATGATGAGAAGGAAGTCCACCAGCTGACAGATATTGCACATGCTCACTTCCTTCACAAACCCTCCCTAACGGCTCATTTACCAGGTGCCAGGAGCAACCCTCTGCCTGTCCACCATGCTGTTTTCTGTCTTCCAGTGACTTGCCTCTTGGTCCTTCCTTCTTCAAGAATACGGTTTTGGCCCTGGCTGGTTGGCTCAGTGGTAGAGCGTCAGCCTGGCGTGCAGGAGTCCTGGGTTCGATTCCCGGCCAGGGCACACAGGAGAAGCATCCATCTGCTTCTCCACCCCTCCCCCTCTCCTTCCTCTTTGTCTCTCTCTTCCCCTCCCGCAGCCAAGGATCCATTGAAGCAAAGTTGGTCCAGGCACTGAGAATGGCTCCATGGCCTCTGCCTCAGGCGCTAGAATGGCCTTGGTTGCAACAGAGCAATGCCCCAGATGGGCAGAGCATTGCCCCCTGGTGGGCAGGCCGGGTGGATCCCAGTCAGGCGCATGTGGGAGTCTGTCTGAGTGCCTCCCCATTTCCAACTTCAGAAAAATACAAAAAAAAAAAAACTTTAAAAAAAAATACGACTTTGTAGTTTCAAGCAAACATCTTGACAGCACACATTCCTAAAACTATAAATCATCTATTCACCCATGCATTCAAGAAATCATTTAATGAATGGCCATTACAGGTCAGTTGGTGTCTTAGGTGCTGGTGGTGTTGTAGTGATTTGGTCCCTGTCTTCATGGAGTGCACAGTCACCTAAAGGTACCAGACATTAATCAAGTAAACACAGTGATGTATATGTAATCAGAAACCAGAAAAAGTGGACATTCCAGAGAACATGCCTGGGCTCTGACAAATGAATAGAAGTTAAATGGTTAGGTAGTGTGGGTTAAGGTAATTCTGCAGGAAGAGGAGCCTGTGCAAGGATCCTGTGGCCCATGTCAAACCCAAGGAGCAAATAGAAGTGGAATATGAAGCTGGAGAGATGAATAGTGTCCTGATCATGTGGGAATTTGTAAACCACATTGAGAATTTTGGTCTTTATCCTAAAATCAGTGCAATGCCATTGGACAGTAGCAAGTCCTCGATTAACCAAAAACTTTAATTACCCTTTTAGGGAAAGGGAGCCTAGAAGCAAAACATGAGATGATGTGATTTCAGTTTAAAAGGTTTCCAAGGTAACAGGATGTATAACACCAACAGTGAGCCATAATGGAAAGTATGGACTTTGGATGATAATAATGTGTTAATATATGTAGATTCATCAATTATAACAAGTGTATTTTTGGTAGGGGACATAAATAATGGGGAAGCTACATGTGACTCAGGGCAGGAATTATACAGATGGTAAATCTCTGTATCTTCCTCTCATTTTTGTTGTGATCCTAATACTGCTCTAAAAAATAAAGACTATTAAAAAGAAAAGATAATATGCCTGACCAGGTGGTGGCAGAGTGGATAGAGCATCAACCTGGGCTGCTGAGGACCCAGATTTGAAACCCTGAGGTCTTTGGCTTGAGCACAGGCTCATCCGACTTGAGTGGGGGCTCACCAGCTTGAACACAAGGTCACCGCCTTGAGCATGGGATCATAAATATGACCCCATGGTTGCTGGCATGAAGTCCAAGGTCGCTGGCTTGAGCAAGAGGTCACTGGCTTGGCTGGAGCCCCCAGGTCAAAGTACATATAAGAAGCAATCAATGAACAACTAAGGTGCCACAACTATGAATTGATGCTTCTCATCTTTCTCCCTTCCTGTCTTTCTGTTATCTGTCTGTATCTCTCTCTCTCTCACTAAAAAATAAAAAAAGATAATGCATACTTCTTTCCTTTGTTCTTCATTATGACATGTATGTATTCCAAGGTACCTGAAATAATGTGTGGCAAATTCATCAATATAATAAGTGATAACAACTTTGATAAACCCCAGGCATTTGTAAACCACTCATGAGAAAAAAAAACATTAATATGTTAACTAATTGAACATCATATGCAGATTAATAACTGCTATTTTTGCATTAATAAGATGGTACTAAATGATCATCAGTAATCTAAAGTAAAAATAAATAAATACATAAAAGGTTTCCAAGGTCTGCTACAGGTCAGGCTATCTTTGGACCCATCTCATACACTATTCTTTTTTTTTTTTTATTTACAGAGACAGAGAGAGAGTCAGAGTGAGGGATAGACAGATAGGAACAGAGAGATGAGAAGCATCAATCATTAGTTTTTCATTGCGCATTGCAACACCTTAGTTGTTCATTGCTTTCTCATATGTGCCTTGACCGCGGGCCTTCAGCAGACCGAGTAACCCCTTGCTTGAGCTAGCGACCGTTGGTCCAAGCTGGTTAGCTTTTGTTCAAACCAGATGAGCTGCGCTCAAGCTGGCGACCTCGGGGTCTCAAACCTGGGTCCTCAGCATCCCAGTCCGACGCTCTATCCACTGCGCCACCGCCTGGTCAGGCTCATACACTATATTAATTGTTCCTATTAATCATTCATTATGTGCATGCATTGTGATTACATACACTTTATATACGTTATCACACTTCATCTTTTTTTTTTTTTTCTGTATTTTTCTGAAGCCGGAAACCAGAAGAGACAGTCAGACAGACTCCCGCATGCGCCCCACCGGGATCCACCCGGCACACCCACCAGGGGGCGACGCTCTGCCCACCAGGGGGCGATGCTCTGCCCCTCCGGGGCGTCACTCTGTTGCTACCAGAGCCACTCTAGCGCCTGGGGCAGAGGCCGAGGAGCCATTCCCAGCGCCCCGGCCATCTTTGCTCCAGTGGAGCCTCGGCTGCAGGAGGGGAAGAGAGAGACAGAGAGGAAGGAGAGGGGGAGGGGTGGAGAAGCAGATGGGCGCTTCTCCTGTGTGCCCTGGCCGGGAATCAAACCCGGGACTTCTGCACGCCAGGCCGATGCTCTACCACTGAGCCAACCGGCCAGGGCCCACACTTCATCTTAAGAACAAGATTTAGGGCTTATCACTATCCCCATTTTACAGATGAGGAAACTGAGGTTCAGAGAGGTGAACAGTAACATGTCGCAGATGACACAGCTAGTAAGTGGCGGAGCCAGGACTCAAACCCACATGATTCTCTCCCCAAAGGCCATTCTCCTTCCCCCAAGCTATGCTGCTCCATCTGGGGTCCTGGGCACTAGAAGATAATTTTGAAAATTACAAGATTCAGGTCCTGCAAACTTCTAAATCATCAAAGAAAGTCTGGAAAGAGAAGAAGAGGTCTACAGCAAGTCACAGCAGGAAAGAACATTCTAGACAGGAGAAGAGCACAGAGCCGTGAACCCACGTGACACCCCGGTGAGTACAGCAGGGGAAGAGATCTCAGGCAGAAGAAGTCCCTGAAAGAGGTGGGCCGGCTTACAGCAGGTCCCGGATGTGCATCAAGCAAAAGCACAGCGACATGGGAGTCAGGAATGCGAAGGCAGCCACAGACACCATTACATAAAACCACCATGTCTTCAAGGTGCAGCCCACTAGCAGATCACAGCAAAACACTTAGCACACCTGTCTGCACTTTGAGCTTCAAATGGTGCACTGTAGTCAATATCTTCAATTTGGGGAAGAGACAGACACAAAGAGAGAGGAACGTCACCCTCTTTTTAAAAATGTGCCCAGGGAGAAGCACTGGCCAACAATGTACAGTCTCCCAGGTCCAAGACTGTACATCAGCCGTGGGGGGGGGGGGGGGGGGGACGGACAATGGGACAAAGAGGGCATCAGCCGGAGCAACAAGTAACACCTTTAACAGCCAGAGGGCTCATTTCTTTCCTTCTTCATTAACTCTAGGCCGTGGAGAAAGGCCATAGCAATTTAGAGAAAGAAGAGTTAAAGGTAGACAGTGCCTCGATATTATTTCTGCCAGTTCATTTAAGTTCATTTGGTAAACATTCTGCATTTGCAAGTTGACATAGTTTAATAATGGCTGCCAATGTCAATGATAAATGCCATCATGATGGTGCAAATACCTCTCTGGGCTCGGGGGACCTGCAGTGGGGGCTAATTTCCTTGTCTCCTGCTCTTCAGTTGTTATTAATAATGAGAATGAGAACTCACGCTGGTATAACTCTGTGATTTCAGAGAGCCTCCGGCTTTCCTAGAGCTCTCGCCTCCACTTCCTTGGTTCCCTCTACGGTGGGCAGCACCTGCTGGGGGCCCCTCGGGGAACCTGAGGTTTGACAGGGTCAGAAAAGGCCATTCCATTCAAGAATCTGTATAAAACAGGAACTACACACCAAGATGCCTGCAGAGCTCGGGCAGGTGACGGAAATGAAGAAAGGGGAAGAGATGAAAAGCAAAAGAGAATGGTGGGGTTAGCAGCAAACTGGAGTGCATGCCCCACAGAAAGGTGAGTCGCCTGCTTCTTATCTGATGCCACCAACTATGCCCACGTGGGGACACGGGCCCAGTGCAGCCAGGCCTTCCAATACACTGAGAGAAGCAAAAGGCCAGGTGCTACGTAAATCTCCCCATTATTAAATAATCGCAACTAGATGATTTTTCATGAAGAAAATTATATTTACTTAGAAGCATGTAGAATGTCAATAAAACAGCTTTATTTATTTATTTATTTATTTAGTGCAATCACAGAGTGATATTCCGTTAACAGAACAATAATCATTTTGTATAAGCTCCATCAGAGACGATGAAGAGGAAACACTACCATCCGCATGTGTAGCTAATCTGTGCTGTGCACCAACAGGAACCTGTTTTAAATGTCCATGCCAATGCACAACCCCCACCCTGTACCGGGAGAGGTTAGCAGCTACTGAGAACACCACCAGGACAGGGCTAGCCAAAGACACATTCGGTAGTGTGGTGAGTATACCAAAAAAAGGCACTGCACAGTTTAACAACAAATCTTATACAGCCTTTCATTTCAGTTTTTTTTCTTTAAAAAGAGTGAGTCATGGGCCCTGGCCGGTTAGCTCAGCCGGTTAAGAGCGTTGTCCCAAAATGACAAGGTTGCAGGTTCAATCCCTGGTCAGGGCACACATGGGAAGCAACCAATGAATGCACAACTGAGTGGAACAAAAAAATTAATGCTTCCCTTTCCCTTCCCCTCCTTCTCCCTTCCTCTCTCTCCTTAAAAAGGAAAAAAAAAAAAATCCAAAATTAAGCCCTGGCCGGATAGCTTGGTCGGTTGGAGCCTTATCCTGGAGGTTGCCAATGCAGTTCCCAGGTCAGGGCACATACAGGAGCAGCTCGGTGTTCTTGTCTCTCTCTCAAAATATAAAATTAAATAAAAGGAATGAGTTGTGTAAGGGAGGTTAAATGCTTTAGAGACAAGGAAAAAAAACTACAGCAGAATCTACTTCTTCATCATCATCTTCTTCATCCTCTTTATCTTCCTCGTCTTCCTTCTTTTTTTTTTTTTTTTTCTTGTTTTCGGCCTTGGTGACGCCCTTTCCTGCCGCAGTGGGCTCTCCTTTAGCTCGGTGGGCAGCACTGGCCCTTCCGCATTCCCCTTCAGCTCCGCAGCCTTCCCTCTGTGCTGCTGCGGTCACTGTCACCGTCACCGCAATGTGGGAGTGACTCCGCCCCTCCCCCAGCTCTCTGCAGCGTCGCCCAGGGACAGGACGCTGCTCCCCTTTGATCTTGGGTGACATGCAGCACAAAACAGGAGAAGGGCCGAAGGAGGCCCCTTAAGTGCTCTGAGATCCTTGCACTTCTTTCTTCTTTCCCCTTTAGGAGGGATGTAAGTTTTCATTTCTCTTTCCTAACAGTCCTTGTCCGCCTTCACCATGTCTTCAGATTGTCCTCTGTCCTCAGCAGATGTGGTCTCCCGGCTCAGTCAGGACACCCTGAGAAGAGGACGGAAACATCTGGGTACTTCTTCTTGGGCCCCGCCCACCAGGTTTGCACAAAGAAAGCACACGATGACGTTCTGGCTCTCGGGCCATCGAGATGTCCTCTGGTCCTCTGCCCTGTTTAATTACCATCCTGTCCTCAGCGAGCACGGAGCCGCCCAGTGCCTGTCGGCTCACACTGGCCCCAGCAGTGTCTCTGTGCAGCTCAATGGACTGCTGAAACTGGACTTATTAAACACCATACCAACCCAGCAAAATATAATTGGGCCCCCGGCTTGTGACCTCTAGAGCTGCCCTAGAGGGGTGCATTAAGTGGGAACCTTATGCAGTTGACCAAAGGATGAACCCAATTCAAACTGACTTAAACAAAAAGGCGGGTTTATTAAAACGATAGTTAGAAGGATTAAAACCAAACCATGGGAAAGGTAGGGAAGAGGGTGAACTTCAGGACCAGCTGAAACCAGGGCCCTAGAGCTCAGCAGGGCTCAGACGTCCCTGCCTTCCCTCTCTGCTTGCCTCTGTGGATCAGAGTCGCCTCTACTGCTACAGACTGGCCTTCTCTTTAAGCACCAAAGATCCCTAGAGTCACAGTGGGCCTGCCATCCTCAGGGAAATGCTGATGAACATTCTCTGTTCCATACAGAAACATCCTCAATGCCCTGGGAGAATTGTTTGCACCAGGTTAGGGCAGGTGCCTATAACTGGCCAATCACCTGTAGCCATAAAGACAAGTATCCCAGCTGCCCTCCCCTGAGAGAGTCAACATTGGCCACGGAGTCAACATGGAAGAACATAGCAGCTGCCACCAAAGCTACATGGAGGGTGGGGTTGTTGCAGGAAGAGGGAGGGTCCTGGGCCCGCAGGGGTCTGGAGACCCACCGGTAGTTCATTCTACAGTATCGACAGTGACTTTAAGGGGCGGTGGATGCCGTGGTCATCTCGTGGTGCTGCACAGATCACTCCCCAGCTGCCAGGGGTGCTGGTTCCTTAAGGCTCACTACGGAGTCCTCCCCAGAAATCCGCCTTGGCCAAAGGGAGCTGTCCCACCCAGGGTCACCCCCGCCCCCAGGGAGCAGTCACACCTTATTAGTAGTCAGTGTTGCGCACATGGTTGAAGGCCTTCCCCAGCTCCAGAGGTCCTAGCAGGATTAGCCGAGGTCTCAGGTACCACCTCATCACAGCCCGTCTGCTCTGTTTCCTAGTCCTGCTTCTCTCCCTCCATCCAGTGTGGCTCCCCAGCCAGGAAACTTCCTGATGGCACATCGCCATCTGTGAGTCGTCTCCAAGGGACAGGAGAGTTGACACCAAGAGTGGACCCGGAAGTCAGGCTCTCGCGTGCTTTGGAGCTGTTCACTCACTGGCTGGCAGCTGGAGCCCCATGGCTGGTGGAAGGCCGGAGGGGGCCCTCCCTTGGCATGCAGCGGCAGTGCCATGGCTAACCTCTCTGCTGGTGGTGAGCTGAGATGGGGCACTGGTGCAGCGGTGGGGAAGACAGCTCAGGAGTTCAGGAGGCTCGGGTGAAGTCAGATCAGGCCTGCCCCACGTGAGACAGACACAAATCTGATCCAACCCTGAATCCCTAGCACAGGACCTGCCCGGGGAACGGGGCTCAGTTATTTATGCTGAGATATCATATATTCCCCTTTTCAGGTTCCATCTCCCATCTCCCTGCTTGCAGTAAAGGGAATCCTTTTCAACCTGAAATTCCCTAAATCTAAGGATGGAAGGATGGATGGATGAGTGGATGAATGGATGGATGGGTGGATGGATGGGTGGGTGGATGGATGGATGGATGGATGGATGGATGGATGGATGGATGGATGGGTGGATGGATGGATGGGTGGGTGGGTGGATGGATGGATGGATGGATGGATGGATGGATGGATGGATGGGTGGGTGGGTGGATGGATGGGTGGGTGGATGGATGGATGGATGGATGAGTGGATGGATGGATGGATGGATGGATGGATGGATGGATGGATGGATGGATGGGTGGATGGATGGATGGATGGGATGGACAGATAGACTTGTGGGACTGCCAATAAAGCCTCACTCTCCCCCACCAATGGGACAGCCTGAAGGAGGGTGGAGCCAGCTAAGCCTCCCATGGCTTCACAGAGAAGGTGCAGCACTCACAAAATAGCTCCAACTATGCAGGCATCAGCAGGTGCCTCAGAGAGGCAAATGGACCACAGAATGACTTGGCCAGGCCAGGGCCAATGAGTGGCAACGGAAGCCTAAGGCTCCAGCTATGAGCCCACCAGCCCATTCATCCACCACCCACCTAAACCTCTTCTGTGGACCCCAGCAATTGGTACTGGGACACAAGACAGATGCTCAGAAGGTGTGGCTGAATGTCTTTACTGATTACCAGACACTTTCTCACCCATCATCACCTAACACCCTCCAGAGAGCCACATGAGGCATAAGGGTCACTTCCCCCATTTTCCTAATGAGGAACCTGATGCTCTGATAACTCAGTGGTTTGCCCCCAGAGAACATGGCTGAAAAGGAGGCAGAGCCAGGATTCAAACCCTGGCCTCTGGCTTTCACTCCTCCGCTCTTGACCGCACCCAAGGCCTGCCAGGATGAAGAGCCAGTATGTGGACTTACTTCACTGTGCTCGGCAGGAAGGACGAGCCGGGTAGAGGAAAGCATTCAGATCCCTGCACAGCGGGTCTCTGTTTGATTGCACACCAGCTTTTACAGCCCCTCCTCCACTGCCAAGCGGGCCTTTCCCTGGGCACGCCCTGCCCACAACACCCCTTCCTCATACCTCCGGGCCCTCTCATTCCGCAAGGCTCCACTGGATTCCAACCTTCCCACAATGGCCTTGCATGTTCCTGCATCCCTCCCTGACCCTGGCCTCTGATTTCAACAGTCTGAGGTCTTGCGGTTGTCTAAAATGACCTCGGCAGGACCTACAATTTCTGGGTCTCCATTTTGGAAAGGTCACCTCAGATCTTTTCAAGGCGGTAGGCTTCCAGGCAAGACTGGCAACTCCTTACACGTGGCACAGGGATGAGTTAAGGATCTGTGTTATGAACTGAATGTGTTATCTCCCCAGAATTCATATGTTGAAGCCCTAACCCCTGCAGGGGTAGTCAAACTTTTTATAAAACCCGCCCACTTTTGCAGTGTTGGTCAACCTGGTCCCTACCGCCCACTAGTGGGCGTTTCAGCTTTCATGGTGGGCGGTAGCAGAGCAACCAAATGGCGCCGCGATTGGCCCACCATGAAAGCTGGAACGCCCACTAGTGGGCGGTAGGGACCAAGTTGACCAGCACTGCAAAAGTGGGCGGTTTTTATAAAAAGTTTGACTACCCCTGCATGTAATGGTATTTGCAAATGGGGCTGTTGGAGATTAGGGTTAAATGAGGTCATAAGGACGGGGCCTCATGAGATGAATGACCTTATAAGAGGATAGACAGGGAGAGAGATCTCTCAGCAATGTAAGGTCACAGTAAGAAGGTGTCCATTCGCAAGCCAGGAAGAGTCCTCACCAGAAATGAACTCGGCTGGCACCTTGGTCTTGGACTTCCAGCCTCCAGAACTATGAGAAATCAAGTTTTGTTATGGCAGCCTGGGCAGACTAAGATAAGCTGCTTTCATTCTCAAACTGATACCCAGGACGGTTCACGGAGCTGATCTAGACTTTGTTCAACACCATGTCCTTACGGTAGCCTGGCGGGAAAGTCTCAGGCCACAGAGGGGCAGCGAGGGGATGGTGAGGGAAGAGGAGGAGGGATCAGACAGACGCTGTCTGGGAACAGACTATCGACTGTTGCCAAGAGCCCTGGGAACAGCTGGCTACGCCTCCCCAGCACCCTCTGCACCTGTTCTTGTCTCCAACAACAACCGGCCCGACAGCCTCCCAGTCCTCTGCCAGCTCTTCTCTCAACATTATCAATGTGGGGGCCACACCCCTTCGCCCCTCCAGGACAACCAGATGGCACTGCCAGCAGCGCAGGGAGCCAGAACCCCACCCACATGGACCCCCAAAGGCCCTGTCTAATTTCAGCTTGTTCCACAAATCAGACCCTCAGGAGAGCAAACAGCTTCCCAGACAGCTGACCACATGACAGGCACCAGCCTTCAGATGTCCCAGAACATAGGGAAGAGGCTGGGATGGGGCCGTCAGAGCCACAAGCCAGTTCTCTCCCATCCACGGTCAAGAGGCCAAGGAAAGGGCGTTCACGAGAAAGGAGGGATGAGGGGGCCGATGCGAAAATATGCTCATTGTCACTCATATGTTTTGTGTTTGGTAACCCATTTCAAGAAAATGAGGTCCTTGACCTGCCCTTCATCTTTCTGGATTTGCCATGGATCTTTTTAAGAGCAGTTCACATCAAAACAAAAGCCACCTTTTGCAGCCATGGAGCTGGGACCGTTTTACTTAGTGGATGGAAACTTACAAGGTGGGGAAGTATATGTGCCAGGACACATATATTTCTTAGTGGAACCCCACACTTGCCTCCCATGTCATCTTATTTAACTTTTTCCCCCCTAGTCAAATGTAATTTTTTGTAACTGAGATATAATTGGCATAAAACATTATGTAAGTTTAAGGTATACAATGTGTTGATTTGATACACTGACATATTGCAGCATGATTACCAACATACCATCAGCTAACTCCTCCACCACGTTATTTAACTCAACAATTTGCTTGACGTTTCTCAGAGCCTAGGCTAAAGAGAGGCCATGGTTTCCAGACTAGCTCTGTCTTCGGTTTTCTTTCTTTTTGAGCACATACCATGCCAGTACGTCGGTCAGGTACAAGTGATTCTGTTCATACGAGGACGGCAGGGTCAAAGGCTGAGGATGAAGATAACTCAGACGCTGGCTGTGCCCATCTCCTCACAACCAGGATTTACTGTGTATCTTCAGCTAGCGTTGTTCTGAGAATCCTGAGCTTGGACATGGGTGTTTAGACCAATTCCACCCTCGTGACCTAATCACCTCCCAAAGACTGCACTGCCAAATACCCTCACATCGGGGGTTAAGATTTCAATATATGAATTGGGGCAGGGCTCAAACATTGCTTCTCTGGCAGTAGCCAAGACTTTGGAGAAGGGGTCCAAGTCGCCACCAGAGCATGGCACAGGGAGCAAAGTGTGGGCTTGGGAGCTGACAGCCCTGGAGACTGGGAGACTACAGGTTTGTGGAGCGGTGGGGGTTAACAGACAGTCCTAGGTTCAAATCCTGCTCTTTATTTAGTCTGTGGAATCCTGGGCAAGCCACTTAACCTCTCTGAACCTCAACTGCAGCTGCATAATGGAGACAATAATCCCTGTTTGTGAGGGTATGGTGCATATTCGGCTGTAGTGCCAGCCCAGCAAGGGCTTTCTTTCCTGCAAAAACTGACATCTAGGTCCTGGCCGGTTGGCTCAGCGGTAGAGCGTCGGCCTGGCGTGCGGGGGACCCGGGTTCGATTCCCGGCCAGGGCACATAGGAGAGGCGCCCATTTGCTTCTCCACCCCCCTCCCTCCTTCCTCTCTGTCTCTCTCTTCCCCTCCCGCAGCCAAGGCTCCATTGGAGCAAAGATGGCCCGGGCGCTGGGGATGGCTCCATGGCCTCTGCCCCAGGCGCTAGAGGGGCTCTGGTCGCGGCAGAGCGACGCCCCGGAGGGGCAGAGCATCACCCCCTGGTGGGCAGAGCATCGCCCCTGGTGGGCGTGCCGGGTGGATCCCGGTCGGGCGCATGCGGGAGTCTGTCTAACTGTCTCTCCCCGTTTCCAGCTTCAGAAAAATACAAAAAAAAAACAAAAAAAAACTGACATCTAGGGAAAGCACACTGGTATTGCCTAGCCATTCCAGACTTGCTTCTGCTCATAACCTGACACCCGTGAAGAAGCTGGCGGGGGCTAAAATGTCAATTATAAGATAATTACCCGTCACGACAAGTCCAGCCTGTTCCAGGAAAACCGGACTTGTGCGCACGCCCTGGCCCTCCCTCCGATCCAGACTCCCAGAGCCCACATCTCCTGCTCTGGCTGATGCTGCGGCTCTGTCTCCTGGAAAAGGGAGTCTGACACTGGAAAGAACTTTCATTATCTTTGCCCTGAAGCACCAGCAACTATCTACACAGAGCAGAGCGAGGAGCGAAGGGCAGGGAAACATAAATTATTGTGTTTCCACCTTGGTGGTTAGTCCATTTAAAAATGGGTGGATTCAGAGATGTGTTTCTTTGTTGGGTCCCCCTGTTTCCATGACCTCAGGGATGAAGAGGTGACCAAACCTGACCACCATCCATCAGTCCGCCCCCTCTTGCAAGGGGGTGTCGGGGTTCAGCCACGACAAGTCTATTACGGGGTCCTCAAACGGGAAAAGGTATGGAATTAAATAAATGATAGAGAATTAAAGATATATATAAATACATAAAGATGGGTTCGGGAGGACCGCACAGCAAACGGTCTCTACTGCTCCTAAGCCGATGCAATGGCGGCCCCCAGAAGCTCATCAGTCTTTATTCAGGGGAAAAAAAAAACGTGGTCCATTAGCAATTCAATTGTTTCCAAGACAACTCAAAGGCAACCCTCACCATACCATTTAGATCTAACTTTACACCAATAAGAAACTAGCTTCCAGCCTCTTCCGGAGAACATGGGTGAGATAAGCAATAATCAGGCATAGCTCTTTGTTAACTGGGCAGGTGAGATGGGTGGTTAGGCCCAGCACCTGTCCCCTGGATATAAAAACACCCTGTTTATATACATATTTCGGTCCCCAACAAGGGGGGAACACAGGCTGTGTTGGACCAACGTCGGCTCCAGTTTTCCTGAAACCCGAGGAAGCTGGGAACTTGGAGGAGTCCCCTGGGAGGGGAATGTCACTCTCTACCCCCACCATCCTGCAGTTCTCCAAGTCTCTTTTAGTACTGGGCCTCCTCCTACTAACTAACCAAGCTTGGGCTCCGGGCACAACAGCCTGGGTTCTCACTCGTGGGAACTTTGGGATACGTCACCTTTCGGTGTCTCAGTTTTTTCGCTTCAGGAAAATGCTGTATATAAAGTTCTTAGAACACCACAGCACTGTTTAAAAAGGAGAAATGCACCCCCATGTTTATGGCAGCATTGTTCACAATAGCGAAGATCTGGAAACAGCCCAAGTGTCCGTCAGTGGACAAGTGGATTAAAAAGCGGTGGTACATATATACAATGGAATACTATGGGGCCATGAAAAAGAAGGAAATCTTACCTTTTGCAACAACATGGAGGGACCTGGAAACTATTATGTTAAGTGAAATAAGCCAGGCAGAGAAAGAAAAATATCATATGACCTGACTCATCTGAGGAATCCAATGAACAATGTAAACTGAGGAACGGAATTGAGACAGAGGAGGGATCAAAGGGACCAGAGGAAAAGAGGATGGAGGGAAAGGGGATGATAGGATGGGATAAAGCTGAAGGGAAGTGGGGAGGACGCTGTAGGGAAGAGGGCAAGGAAGATGTTGAAGGGAATACGGGGGAGGAGGGAGGCATTCAGGGCAACACTAGAATCTATGTAAACACAATAAATTAAAACCAATAAAAAAAGTGCTTAGGATGGTGTCTGGAAGATAGTAACTACTCATTCACATGGTAGCTCTTTTTCATTGCTGTTGTCATTATCAATACTTTTATTATTGTCTCTCACTAAGGAAAGAGGGAGGGCCACAGCCAGACCATAAGAGGAGAGGGTCCGCCCTCCAGGAGGTAGTCAGAGAGCTGGCGGAAAAATCACAGAACTGGGTAGTGACACTGTAGCTCCCGACACTAGGTCCCTAACCTTTCTGATGCCCCATTGCTCAGCTGTCCCATCTATAAAACAGCAGTAGGGAACTCCATCTTAAAGGGTCACAAAGAATGCACAGGAAGCTTGAAATAGTGTCCTGGACATATGTACTGTTACCTTCCCAGGCTCTGAGGCCACCTAGGAGTATTAGCTGGAGTTTCAGGCATGAGAACGAATTATGTCAAATCTTTTCAGGACAATGGAGACTGTCTTTTTGTAGAAAGATGAAAAAGCTGTCTAAGAAATAAAACTTGAGTCTAAACTCTAAAAGCAAGACATTGAGCCCTTTGATTCTTGGTGAGAATGGTTCTGCTGACCAGACTCTGGGGGCTTGCTGTCACAAACACTGTTGGTGAATATGCAACATCAATGTGCCCTTCTTCCTTGTAAACCAGGTTTCAATTTTTTTTAAGGAATTGAGGCTTTTCTGTTTCAAGAGCACAGTTTCAGGGGCAAATCTTGATCAGTCTTAGCCAGGATTGGCAAACCATGGTATATGACCCAGTGGTCACTGGCTTGAGCCAAAGGTCACTGACTGTAGCCCAAGGTCACTGGCTTGAGCAAGGGGTAACTGGCTTGACTGGAGCCCCCAGTGAAGGCACGTAAGAGAAAGCAATCAATGAACAACTAAGGTGCCGCAACAAAAAACTGATGCTTCTCATCGCTTTCCCTTCCTGCTTGCCTCTCTCTCTGTCCAATATATATAATATGAATTTCAAATCTCTCTTTATAAACAAGCCCATCCATTTACATATATGCCTATGACTGCTTCCACACTACAATAGCAGAGCTAAGTAGTTGCTACAGAGACTGCATGGCTACCAGGCTACAATATTTACTATCTGGCTCTTTACAGGTAAAGATCCCGGTCTAGTGTCCATCAGAATCGCCTGGAAGCCTCATTCAATGAGGGGAGAGAAAGCCCGGAGCCAGCCAGGAAGGATGCGTGGTCCGCTGGTTCGCCCACGACGGCAGCCCAGGAGGAGAAATTCATGTGATCTGCAGTACCCTCTAAGTCAGTCGTACAGTGTTTGTCTTTTTGTGACTATTTATTTCTTTAATTCGGAAAATTTGTTGAATACTATCATTTTAATTGTAAATTCTTTTTAAAAAGTCAGAAATTAACTTTGTTTAATATTGCGTGTTATCTTAATTTTACTAGGTTTCTAATCGGAAACCCTTGGGGATCTGGTCAGTGAAACAAGGTCAAATGATAACATGTCCAACTGTGAGCAACTTTCAGACTGGAGAGTATACTGCTGTGCATGATAACAAGGTTCGGAGATGATGGAATAATGAGGATGTAAGCCTGAGTAAAGTACAACACTTAAAGCGACATTGTCGACTGACGTACACGGGACACATTCCAGACAAGGGACAGCACCCGTGGTCCGTGGTTTGGGGTTCTTGCCTGCAGAGCCCGGCAGAAAACTGAAACTGTTCTCTTCGATAAAGAAGTGATTAAGTGGACAGAGATTTTTTGTGGTATTTAGGCATCCTGTTTTAACCTTTATTACTGAAAGGCATGGAGATTACTTTGCTTATGCACAAATGTTTAACTCATGCATCTTAAACAAATCCACAGTCCTCCTTGGACGAGAAGAAAAATCTGTTAGACGGAGGTTTACTGGACCTGCGCATCGGATATTCACGTCTCTGCTGTCATTAAGCTCCGACGGATGTCTACATGGAACCTCGATACCAAACCGTCCAAGTGACCCAGAAAAACATCAAAATCAGAGGGCACTTAGATCACTTTACTCAAGACCAGGGATCCCCAAACTTTTTTCACAGGGGGCCAGTTCACTGTGCCTCAGACCATTAGAGGGCCGGACTATAAAAAAAACTATGAACAGGCCCTGGCCGGTTGGCTCAGCAGTAGAGCGTCGGCCTGGCGTGCAGGGGACCCGGGTTCGATTCCCGGCCAGGGCACATAGGAGAAGCACCCATTTGCTTCTCCACCCCCCCACCCCCTCCTTCCTCTCTGTCTCTCTCTCTTCCCCTCCCACAGCCAAGGCTCCATTGGAGCAAAGATGGCCCGGGCGCTGGGGATGGCTCCTTGGCCTCTGCCCCAGGTGCTAGAGTGGCTCTGGTCGCGGCAGAGCGATGCCCCGGAGGGGCAGAGCATCGCCCCTGGTGGGCGTGCCGGGTGGATCCCAGTCGGGCGCATGCGGGAGTCTGTCTGACTGTCTCTCCCCGTTTCTAGCTTCAGAAAAATGCAAAAAAAAAACTAAAAAAAAAATAGAAAAATAAAAAAACTATGAACAAATCCCTATGCACACTGCACATATCTTATTTTAAAGTAAAAAGACAAAACTGAAATAAATACAATATTTAAAATAAAGAACAAGTAAATTTAAATCAACAAACTGACCAGTATTTCAATGGGAACTATGCTCCTCTCACAACCACCAATGAAAGAGGTGCCCCTTCCAGAAGTGCGGCGGGGGCTGGATAAATGGCCTCAGGGGGCCGCATGCGGCCCGCGGGCCATAGTTTGGGGACCCCTGCTCAAGACTGTAGTGTCCGGAAATGCGTGAAATGGTGTGGCTCTCACCGTCCTGGATCAAGATGACGTAGCGGTCCTGGGACCACCTCCATCAGCTTCTGAGGAATGCCCCTCCACGTGGAACACGAAATTTCAAACACTACAGGTTTCAAAAGAATTACTACAAGGGACCAGTGGTCAACCCTGGTATTATGGGGAAATGTGTCTATGTGCCATGGAAAAGTTCTCACTGTGACTCCATACGAGTGTGAAGCGTCCTCATGAGCAGGTGCTCTTGGAAAACTCAGGCACTGTCAAGATCCAGGCGCTCACGCTGAGCCTCATTTTGTAAACTGGGAAACCTCCCAGGGACATGGACTTGGATTCCAGAACTCGGAGCCATCAAAGAGAATTACAAGGAGAAGAAAAATTTAAACAGGTATCCGGCCAGAGGTTCCAGCATCCGAACAACTTTTATCACCACAAAGAAAGATTTAAAAGAGAAAGAGAGAGAAGGGAGAGAGAGAGAGCAAGATTCAGAAAAACACACTGAAGTAGAACTACATACATTTCTGGCCATTGAATGAACACCTGACTCTCCCACGATTATTGGGGACATAGCAACAGGCCTTCTGGGTAGATGTATAACGGCACCATCCTTTTCTCCCCGGAACTCTCTGATGCAGCGTATCCAAACGTGTGTGCTTTCTAGCACTTGGGCCCGGGCTTAATGGAGGTTGCCTTAGAAAAGACAGATAGACAGATGTTACAGCTCTGTCTACAGCGGCTCCCTGACATTCCCGAAGCAGTCACCTGTGCTTTGCTTAAAATTTTTCTTGAGCATTGGTGATGACAGTCTCCAAGAAATAGATGTCAATATGGAGTCAGTTTCTGACTGCAGTGATGCTGTACAAGATGAGAAAATGGAAGAGCAAACTGAAATTCTTCAAAATGGCTTCAATCCTGAAGAAGATAACTGTGATAAAGAGTGAAATGAAAAGCCACGGGACACAAAAGAGGCGACTACTTCCTGCCCTGTAATACCAATAACAGCAGCTCTGCTAAACGCAATTCTTTGTTCAGCAAGAGCGAAAAGTTTCTCCTGCCTCACTCGAAAGACATCCCAGCACAACATATCCCTCTAGTTCTCCAGACCCTGTATTTTCTCTATTTGAACTTGAACGTGCTACTGTGACTCTGCTGGGAATACACCCTCCAACCCTGAATGCAATTATGAATTAGACAGGCTTCCTTTAGACGCTCGTTTCACTGCGACGGTAATGATACCAAAAGCAGAAAGGCTACTGGTAAGTCTTTCGAGTTTGTGAAATCTCAGACACGCACTTGTTCCAAGCGCAACAAGACTGAAGTAAGTTTTCGTGAACTACAGAAATTAAACTAAGAAAAAAAGAATAGAGAATTATATTCAATTGAGGTGCTTTGACTCTTCCAATATTACCGGTTCTCTTTCATAGACGTTTTAGGAAGCTCTTTTAAAAAGTGAATTGTTCCTCCTCATCCAGGCACTGCCTCTCAATGACAATTGAAATGTGTCAGAGAGTGCCTTGCCCATCACACAGTTGATGCTCTAGGTTAAACCGCAGGTTCCATATGAACCTATTCTAGTTAATGGACGTTGGTAGGGAAAGGTTTTGAAACTTTTCAAAAATATGTAACAGGGCTAATTTTAAGTAAATTTATGTGTGATACTTTAAAAAAAATTTTTTTAAATAGATTGTGGGTTCTACCCCAGAGTTTCTGATTCAGTAGGTCTAAGGTGGGGCCCAAGACTTTAATTTATAGTTATAACAAGTTCCCAGGTGATGCTGATGATACTGGTCTGTGGACTGTATTATGAGAACCAAAGGGCTGAGCCAGTCCTGGTCATTTCATCTTCCTTGTCAATGATTGGCTTAGAAAAGGATATGTAATATAGTTCTGACCAATGAAATTCAAGGGGAAGTCAGCAGGGGCTCCTGGGAAAGTGCCCACAAAAAGGAACAGGTAGCAGGCTAGGCTCCCATCTCCTCTTTCTGTATATCTTAAGACCACAAAAGGCATCACTGAGGATAAGAGCCACCTGCTACAAATGGCAAAAAAGTGCCGACAGGGGGACAGAAACTGGATTTGCCAACAATACTGAACTAAGCCATTGAATGAACTAACCACAGGGCTGACTTCTATAAAATAGTAACGGCCATTATTGTCCAAGCCACTTCCAGTTGAGTTCTCAGTGATTCGAAGCCCGGCACATCCTACGAGGTATCCCTATGCTGCACAGACTCACACTAGCTAGGTTCCAACTCCAGCCCTCACCACTGTGAGGAAACTACCAATCCCACACCATCAGGGCTGGGGTCACACACACAGGCCACGCTTCCCAGCATCCTACAGGAAATAAGGTAGAACTAGGGTAGAAGAATGCATTATTTTGGGAGCCTTAAAATTCCAGGTTGAAGCCTTAATTTCACCACTCAATAACTGTGTGACCAGAACGCGTTCACCCCAATCTCCAGGATGTGACTTACACCTGCGTGGTTGACTGAGGCAGCCCTGTCTGTAGGTCTGGGCAAGGTCATTCCTCTATGGACTATTACTAACCATTAGAACTAGCATATCCTGAACACTCACCAGGTCTCAGACACTCTGCTAAACCCTTTACCAACCTGATCTCATTTAACCCTCACAACAACCCTAGGAGCTAGGACTATCATTTCTCCCACCTCACAGCTCGGGAAACCAAGGGCCTTGCAGGTTAAGTGCCTTGTCCAAAGTCATACAACCTGGAAGTGCAGAGACAAGATTCCAGCTCAAATCCGACTGGCTCAAGAGCCCACGTGGGTGAGTTCTGCACATCATTGCCTCTCAGTGTCTGAAACACATTCTCATTCCTCTCCCATCACCCACCACTCAGGCTAGAAAAGGAGGCAGAATGTTGACTCCACTTTCAAAAGCTAGCCAGCTCGACCAGTCAGCCAGGGTGAAGCTGACATGCACACGAAGGGATATACTGCAAGAAGACTCAAGGTGCGGACAACAAAACGGTGCCCCTTGAGAACCGTGGGTGCAGCGTGACTGCATGAGTCCAGCGCTGCCCACCCGGCATCTCAGCAGCGTGGGTTCTGGGGCCGCAGCCTGGTCTCACCTGCCAATTTCCACGCCTGGCTGAGCATCTCCTGCCGCCCCGCCAGCTTCCAGGTGTCTAATCAGCCTGCTGATTCCGCCCTGGAGAACTGGGCTGTTTGCCTTGCCCCTCTGGGGGCAGGCGGAGGCAGTGGAACGGGCAGCAATGCTGGAGCCATCACAACTCCTGGCTGAAACCAAACATGACAGATTTACCATTGGGCAGGCTGTTCCATTTATTATTTAATGCTCGCAATAAATATTTGCATGACCCAGCACTGGAGGGAAGGCTCTGTGATAACTCACCGTGTTTCCCTGCCAAATACCACTGCAGTCGGGCTCCAGAGCGGCAGCAAGAATATTTTCTGCTATCTTAAGGAGCCTGGTGACACTCCCTCTGGTACAGAACATTTTCTCGCCTGTCTCCAAAGAGGGGAAGGGGGACAGGGAGACAGTGGTGCCAAGAAGTGACTGGATGAGGGGGAAGATGGAAACGATAGCTAACACTCGCTTAGCACCTACAGTGTGCCAGGCTCTGTGCTAAGCATGCCACATTCATTCATTCAACATGTCTCTCTTGAGGGCAGGGCTGCCGACTTAGCAAGTAAAATACAGGACATCTGGTTAAATTTGAAATTAAGATATACAATAAATAATTTTTAGTACAAGAGTGTCCCATATGGGTCCTGGCCAGTGGCTCAATGGTTAGAGCGTCAGCCTGGTATATGGACTTTCCAGGTTCAATTCCTGGTCAGGGCACACAGAAGAAAGTGACCATCTGCTTCTCCCCTCCTCCCTCTTCCCCTCTTGCAGCCTGTGGCTTGATAGGTTCAAGCATGGCCCCGTGCACTGAGGATAGCTCCCTTGAGCACATCAGCCTCCTCAGGTGCTAAAAATAGCTCATTGCTCAAGCATTGGCAACAGATGAGGTTGCCAGGTGGATCCTGGTCAAGGCACATGAAGGAGTCTGCCTCACTATGTCCCATCCTCTTACACACACACACACACACACACACACACACACACACACACACAGAGCATCCTATACAAAACTAGAAAGTTGTTTGGTATTTATCTAAAATTTAAATTTAACTGGGCCCGCTGTTTTTATCTGATAACCCTAATTAAGGTATTCCTGACTACGACTGGGCATAGAAGGGGTTTATTTTCTTTTTTTAGGGGTTTATTTTCAACTGAGGTTCAGGGAAGGGCCTCTAAAAAGGTGACACTTGCACAGAGATAAATGGAGACATCGATGACAAAGGGGGAAGAGGGTTCTGGGCAGAGAGCGGAGCCCATGCAAAGGCCCTGGGGCTGGAAAAAAAAAGTGGGGCATTTGAGGAGTCAAGGGAAGGCCGTGTGAGTGAAGGAGGGCAAAGGGACAGGAGGAGACCACAGGGTTTGTGGCCATGGCAAAGAATTTGGATGTTATTCTAAGTCAAAAGGAAGCCACTGAAGGGCTTCTCAGCTGGAAGTGGCCCGATTGGGGTCTGACTCCTGCTGCCTGGATTTCTGAGTCCAGCGGAGACCCAGAGGACCTGACACTGCAGGCAAGGAGCAGAGGAGGAACAAGAAGAGAAGAAATCGCTTCAGAAGAGAGCAGACCAGGTCTCACAGGAAACGCTCACACAATAGCAGACCAGCCGTCTCAATGGAAACCTCCGTGTCTTCCCTGAGTTGTTCCCCCAGTCAGGCAGCCCGAGGGAGGGGACGTCTGTGGTGGCAATGCTATCAATTTCCATTTCGCTTTTGTCAAATATAGAAAAGGACATTTCAAAGACTTTTAAAAATAACTTCCAAACAACTCAAGGGTAGAGAAAAATAGAGAGAAAAGGTATAGTCAGCCTGCTCAAGAATAGTGGTAATGAGAGTAAGTAATGCAAATAGACAATAACTGTATTACGAAGCAGGTAGGTATTCTCATGTTATGGAGAAAGAAACTAAAGCTAGAAAAGCAGGGTCCAACAACTATGAAAGGGCCAGGCAGGGTTTAAAGGTATATTTATCTGGCCCTAAAGACTGAGCTCCCCAAAGCCCTCTGGGGACTTGCTATGGACTGAATTGTGTCACCACCCCTCCACCCCCAATGCATATGCTGAAGCCCTAACTTCAGTGTGACTGGGTGTTTAGGAGGTAATTAAGATTAAATAGGGTCATAAAGGTGAGACCCACATTAAATAGGACTGAATCCTTATAAAAATAGGAAAGACTAGCCCTGGCCAGTGGGCTCAGTGACTAGACCATCAGCCCAGCATACAGATGTCCCATATTCGATTCCCAGTTGGGGTACACAAAAGAAGTGACCATTTGCTTCTCTCCCCCAACCTCTCCCCCTTCTCTCCATCATCCCCTCCCATAGCCAGTGGCTCAGTTGGTGTGAGCATCAGCCCAGGGGTGCTGAGAATAGCTTGGTTGGTCCAACTGCATCAGCCTCAGGTGCTAAAAATAGCTTGGTTGATTTAAGCATCAACCCAAGACAGGGGTTATCAGGTGGATCCTGATTGGGATGCATGCAGGAGTCTGTCTTACTATCTCCCCTCTTTTCACTTAAAAAAAAGAATAAGAAAATGATACCCTGGCGCTGGATGGTTAGAGCAGTCAATTAAGAGCATTGTCCTAAAACAACAAGGTTGTGGGTTTGATCCCCAGTCAGGGAATACATGGTAAGCAACCAAAGAATGCATGACTGAGTGGAAGAACAAATGAATGCTTTCCTTCCCTCTCCCCTCTCTTTCCCTCCCTCTTTCTGTTTCTCTAAAAATCAGTATGAAATTAAGCCCTGGCTGGATAGCTCAGTTGGTTGGAGCATCATCACAGAGTGCGGAGGTTGCCGGTTCTATTCCCTGGTCAGGGCACACACAGGAGCAGCTTGATGTTTCTGTCTCTCTCTCTCTCCCTGCCTCTCTCAAAAAAGGGAGGGAGGGAGGGAGAAATACCCTCCTCCCTTACCTCTGCCTCTCTCTCCCAATCATGTGAGGACACAGCAAGGCAGCCCTCTGCAAGGCAGGGAGAGAGCCGTCACTAGAACTTGACCCTGTTGGCACCTTGATCTCAGACTCCCAGGCTGCAGATGCGTGAGCAGCAGTGTCTGCTGTCTGTGCTATTTTGTGATGGTGGCCAGGCAGACTGAGAGAACTGATGTGAACCTAACCACCGCCCAGCTCTCAGTCAGCCCAGCTAGACAGAGCTACATCCCTCAGCACGCCCCCTCGTCCGCCTGCCTTCCTAGCTGACACCTACAGGGCCTTCCCACCTGGCAAGCCCTTCCCTTCTGCCCTTCCTCCCCGCAGGACTCCCGTGCCTCAGTAAACCCTGGCAGTACAAGGACTCCTCCGCAGAGGAGCACGGTGGCAGAGAGGAAGGAGCACAGCTCTGGTATTGAAAACCTGAGTTCCGATCCTAGCTCTCTCACTAACTGATTGAGTGGCCTTGAGCAACGACCTGAACCTCAGTTTCCCCTTCTGAAGAACGGGGATAATACAATCCACCCCACTAGGATCACCGTGGAATTAAATAAGATGCTAAGATATAAAGGGGAAAAAATCAACACAGTGCCTGGCACACAGTCAGCGCCTGATTAGTAGTAGCCGTTAGCACTGATGACAACAATAACATTTAAAGCATGGGATTGAGTGTCCATTCATTCACTAAACATTTATCGAACACCTATAATGTGCCAGACACTTGGGGATACAACAAGACACACATGACTCCACCTTCATGAAACTTTGAGTGGAGGAAACAGACTTAAAGTGGAATGAAAGAAACACATTTGTAAAAATCAAGTATAAAAGGGACTAAAAGGGTAGAAGAGTGCTGTAAGGGAAGGAGGAGGCGTCTGTGAGAGAATCACCTACAGCAGCACCAGAGAAGGCCTCAAAGGAGATCCAGCTGGGACCTCGGGGTGTGAAGGAGCCAACCGAGCCAAGACCGCAGGCACAAGCCTTCCCAGCACAGACAGCGGCCCAGGTGAAGGGAGAGAGGCTGCAGAGAACTGGGCTTGTAGTGGGGGGCGAAGGAAGGCCAGTCTGTCTGGAGGAAGCAAGGAAGGAAGATGCAGGTAGAGAAGTCAGCCGGGATCAGAGCATGCAGGCTCTGAGAATCCATTGCTGGGTTAAACTGAATCAAAGAGAAGCAGGCAAAGAACAGAGCACATTAGCTGGTACAGAATAAGACCTCAAAAAATTTGAGCTCCCTTCCCTACCCTGGAAACAGCCAACAGAAATTAAAGTGGCCCTCTGTTTTGAATATTTGGGTTTGGTTTTAAACCATGTACTGGCAGGGTGAGGTGAGGTGAGGTGAGGTGAGAGAGGGGATGTGGGGGGTCATGGTCAAAATCAGACAAACCAGAACCGACCGGCTGGAACTTGTCTCTCTAGCTCTCGGCAGGAAAGGCGGATCGGCGGGTATGCAGGATATCAGGCGGAAGCTGCCGCAGACAGAACAAGTCGGCAGAGCCTGGAATTCTTTCAGCAACCGAGACCCAGATGCCAGGCTGATAGTGGAGCTACCCCCAACCCAGTTCCACCCCCGTGACCTGCCTGAGGACAGAGGCTGCCAACCTCCTACTGACACTGGACTGGCACATCATAGCCACTCTAGGCTGAAGCCATCAGCCTGGGCCAGGAAAACAAAATATATTATTGTTGGCAAAAAGCTAAAAAAAAAAAAAAAATCTGGCAAGTGGTGCGGACAGAGCGACAGTCTATAACAATTCATCCAGCATGGAGTAGGGTGTTGTCATGCAAGCCCTTCTTAGACTTCTCAAAGTCATTACATTGTACTTATGCGATCACTGCCCAAATGGAACTTACAGTAGACTCCAAGAAATGTGTACAGCAGAATTATAAAATGTAAATTAAAAACTGGGGTTAGAGGAAGATCATTTAGAATAAGAAGTAAAGACAGGAATAGAGCAGGACGGGAGGTAGAAGACAGAGACATGGGCCAGAGGGTCAGTTACTAAACTGACTCTGAAAATGTGGTTCTGAGTTCCCTGCTGGCCAAGTCACAAAGGACTAGAAGCTGTCCTCACAGTCCACAAGGAGGAAGACACTTAACTCTCCAGAACCAGCACTGCCTTTGCCACGTGACCTCGGGTAAGTGATTTTAACCTCTAATTGAATTCAGTTTTCTCATCTCCAAAAAGGGATGAAAAACTATGGAATCTTTTATTATTTTTATATTGATTGACTTTAAAGAGACTGAGAGAGGGGGGAGAGAGAGAGAAAGAGAGAGAGAGGGGGGCATTCATTTGTTGTTGCACTTAGTTGTGCACTCATTGGTTGTTTCTTGTATGTGCCTTGACCAGGGATCAAACCTGTAACCTTGTCATTTCAGGATGATGATCTAACCATCTGAGTTGACCGAGCCAGGCTTGAATCTATTTAATCTTTATCCCTCTTTAGTTAATAAAAAAAAAAAAGCCATGCTGTAATAAAAAACAAGAATAGCTGATCTTTCAGCTTAGACTCCAAAATAAGAATTCCAAACTCAAATGTCGATAAGGACCAATCAGTAACAAAAATGAGAGAAGCAGGCCCTGGCCGATTGGCTCAGCGGTACAACGTCGGCCCAGTGTGTGGAAGTCCCGTGTTCGATTCCTGACCAGGGCACACAGGAGGAAAAAAAATGAGAGAAGCAGTCTGGGCATAACACTATTGGGAGGGGGGGGGGGATCATGGTGAACTGGAGAGCTTGTGGTCTATCTCAAGAGGGAAGCTGCTTCTCATCTCCAGCTGGATATTACCCTACAGCAGGGGTCGGGAACCTTTTTGGCTGAGAGAGCCATGAACGCCACATATTTTAAAATGTAATTCTGTGAGAGCCATACAATGACCCGTGTACGTTACGCATTATCCAATAAAAATTTGGTGTTGTCCCAGAGGACAGCTGTGATTGGCTCCAGCCACCGCAACTATGAACATGAGCGGTAGGAAATGAATGGATTGTAATACATGAGAATGTTTTATATTTTTAATGTTATTTTTTTTTTAAAGATTTGTCTGCGAGCCAGATGCAGCCATCAAAAGAGCCACATCTGGCTCACGAGCCATAGGTTCCTGACCCCTGCTCTACAGGAATGTGATCCCCTATTCTGATTTTTAAGAGAAACTCAAAATCAAAGTTTTTAATGTAAACTCTTCTAACTTTTAAATGTTTGCTTTTAATTCAAATTTATTTAAAACAATGTAAAGTCAAACACAGCCCCATCTGAAGGCCAAGCAAATCCCTTTCCTGTCTTATACATGGATTTTTCTATCTGCAGGTTGAACTGCAATCCCCAGCCCCTGTCTTCCCCCAGCTAAGCAGTTCAAAGAAGTATATTCCAACGAAGGTGTGGTTCTTTCTGAATCCCAACCCATACACATTGTTGAGTCCCTACTGTATTTTAGGGACAAGTGAAGGATAAACCAGTATGATGAAATCTTCACCAAGTAGCCAGATGGGCCTGGCTGTCTAAGCCATCAGAATACTGAATAGCTCCCAGAAAGTTCTCAAGGTTATAGGTGATATGTGCAGAAGTCAGCCCTTACCACATCACCTTCGAGGCACATTGCTGGATTTACTTCTCCTGGGAACCAGAAAACACCCATTCCTCTCCAAGTCGTTCGTCCTCTGTGCAGCCCCCCCGGGTGAGCGTCACAGAGCCCTGCCTGTCCGTTCACTGACAGCTCAGGACAGCAGGTGCCAGATGCCCACCGGACACAGGTACTGTGTTAATAGTTAGGGTTATCAAGCTAATATGCAGTGTCTAGCACATTGTAGGGACTCAACAAATGAAACCATTGCTAGCACAGAAACCAACCAAAAAAAAAAACCCTGTTTTCTTAACTTCTCCTTTCCACCATCCTTTCAACAAGAACCTCACTACATAAAGCGCTCTTAAACAATGAGCACCCCTCAGACTCAAGCTGAGCCTTCTCATCCATCAGCGGCGGACTGCACTACACTCCCCCGTTTAAGGAAGCACACGTACCTGTCCTGGAGCCTTGATTTATGCTGCGGCCATTCCCGAATGTTAGTCTGTATGTAGTGCGTGGCCCTCCCAGCCCAGCCCTGCCTCCGGACTCAGGGTGATGACTACAGCCTGGTCCATAACTCGTCCTTGGTCCAGAGTCTGTGCTCAGAATCCGCAGCCCCGGAATTTTTTCCTTTAAAGCTTCACATTGACTCAAATGTTTAATATAGCTGATACCTGGCTCTGGCCTGCTTACTTTGAAGGTTGTATTGGCTGGGTCTGTTTCCATTGCAAAGCAACAGAAAAGCAACTGGAACTAGTTAAGCAAACTGCATTCATTGCTCCACATGTGTGAGGTGCCCAGGGGAAGGGCTCGGTTCAGATACAGTGCGATTCAGAAGCCCAGACAATACTGTGGGATCATCCTCTCCGTCTCTTGATTCTGCTCTCCTCCGTGGAGGTGTCCTGGGGTGGCCTGTAGAGACTCTGGTGGTTAAGAGCTAAATAGAGACCTCCAGCCAGACTAAAAAGCAGAAAGGACTTGAGTTATACGGAGCAGCCTGAGTGAAGGCCCCAGTTCAGTCTTCAGACGCCCGCACCCCCCATGACACCCCCCATGTTTCTTCATTTGGCCAGGTCGGCCGGCCGTGCAGGAAGGCAGTTTCTTATTCCCAGGTTCCAGTTCGTTGGAGGTCACGGAGAGGACGCTACAGCAGGTTGATGCCTAAACTGGGCATGGGCGGCTCCTCGCCCCCACCTGTCCTTGGCCACACGATCCACCCACTCTTCCTGCGATAGAGCTCTCTCCAGGACACAGCCTTGGGAGAGCAAAGTGTCGGGACCACCTGGACGGTGCACGGTGCACGTGACTGAGCCCCGTTAAGATCGCGGTATAAATTTTAAGATTCTGGCGGGTGGGGGCGCAGATCTCATCTTGCAGCACCCAAGACTTGTTAAAACCACCACCTGCTCTTCTGGAGAAGCCTGCCTTTTCATCTCTTTGCCATCCAGGTATGGAGCCAAATTCAAATTTCATCCAGGGAACTCCAAGCTTGCGAACCTGAGCTCCCACCTCCACGTTCTCAACCCGTGGAAGGCACCCCACTCCCTCCACAGCTATTAGGCAGAAGCCCCGCCTCTTCCCGTTTCCAAGGCCCCACCACTGAGTCCTCTTTCTCTCCAAAGGGTCAGCCCTCAGGTCATTGGTAGAGCATATTTGATTGTCAGACCCTGCATCCAATGACTGATGAAGTTGGTTCCAGACTCAGCCCCACCAATTTCTCCTAAGGGATTCTTTCCTCTCCCAAGTTTCTCAGTGCTATTTGTTGCATGTGATAGAATGCCCAACTCATTAGAAGGGTACTGGAGAATCTGTAGTCATTACTATTATTGTTAGATATAATATTATTATTAGTTATAATATGATAGGTTTAGTAGTAGTAGTAGATAGGTGATTATTAGATATAACATATTATAGTTACTATATATAATAATACTATGTTGGTTACCAGAGCCGAGGGGTGAGGAAAATGAGAAGATGTGGTCAAAGAATAGAAATTTCCAATTATAAGATGAATTTGTTGTGGGGATCTGTTGTACAGCATGATGATTATAATTAATAATACTATATTATATACTTGAAAGTTGCTAAGAGAGTAGATCTTAAATATTCTTACCACAAAAAAGAAATGGTAATTATGTGACGTGATGGGGTGGTGGTAATCATTTTGCAATATATAAGCCTACCAAATAAACAAATTGCTCACCTTAAATTTACACAGTGTTATTATGTCAGTCATATCTCAGTAATGCTGGGAGAAATAATATTTATCCAATTAGTAGTAGTACTATTTGACAAATTAATAATATGTTGCCATTGTTGTTGTTGTTAGAAGGAGAAGAGGAGGAAAAAGAAACATTTATGATGGCTTCCTATCTCTCAGGTGCTATTCCAAGCACTTGGAATGTATCTCTTTTGTTCCTCACAGCCACTTTATGAGGTTGGTATTCTCATTTATCCCACTTTAGAGATGGCAAAAAACTGCTGTCACACACCTAGGCTGTGAGCCAGGTTTTGAGCCTAGCCAGTCTGGCTCCAGAGGCTGCACCCATCACTGTTAAACTAGAGTCAAAGGAAGAGTAACCAGAACAGAACCGCATGAGTGAATGGAAACCGAGCACTTGAATTCCAGCAGGAACTCATCGCTCTTCATTTCTGCCTCTGTCAACTGTTTCTTTCTCACAGCAGATGAGCCTGCCGCCTGTGGGAGGAGATGAGGCTACTACCTACAGCCCCTCACCTCATGTCTCACAGGCTCCATAGAGAAGGACTGACTGATGCTCCCTCTGCTTTCAAGTTCAAAATCCCAGAAAAGGGCTCTGATTGGCCCAGCTTAGGGCATGTGCCAACCTCTGGACCAATCATGTGTGGCCAGGGGGGCAGAGTACTATTGTTTCAGGGGTTTGGTGTCAAGTCAATCAATGGCAGGTGGAGGCAGGACCCCACGAGGGGTTCAAAGTGACAGGAACGGGAAAGAGGGTAAAAGCAATTGTCATGAGAAAGGCATGCGAAGGACACTAGCATTGAGAGCAAGGGAAGTCTGCCAGAATGCCTTACTGGGCAGAAGCCAGTTGGCCAAAGAATGAGGGCCCTCACAGCTGTGGCCCTTCTGACATCTGGTCCAGATGCCAGACATCATTCATTCAAAAGTGCACATGCAGCTTTAATGGGGGACTAAAGAGAACAGTCCTGCAGGACTCACACGAAGAGGCATTAGCACTCATTATCGTCCTGCTCTGCCTGCCTGCATGAAATATGAAGGGGGTCTTTGAAGACACATTGAGAGTGTTTAGCAAATGCTCAGAACAGCTCTTCTGAAAATATTCCAAGAGCAGGACTCTGTAATCTGTTAAGTCTCACAGTTGCAGTTTTGGCAGGAGGTGGGCAAAATTGACAACTGACATTCATTTTCACATCATCCTATTTGTCAGTTCCCCTGCCTTCTTCCTCACCCCCCCTCCACAATCCTGATTCACATCTCAAGACCCCCAGGGTGGTGGGGCAAGAAAGCAGGCTCTACAACCAGTCAAAACTGTGTCTGAATCCTGGATTTGCTGCTTACCAGCTGGGTGATCTTGAGAAAGCTATTCCACCTGTCAGAACCTCAGTTTTCCTACCTGATTAATGGAGACATGAATACCTCCCTCGTAAAGTAGTTAAGAGGATTATAAATAATGAGGGGAAAGTCCTATATTAGTCAGGATAAAATGACTGTGCTGCAGTGTCAAGTAAAACCCCAAATATTAGTAGCTTAGTGCCACAAAGGTTTTTTCTTACTCATTCCAAGTTTCCTGCCACATAAGAGGAGCTCTTCTATGGTAGGACAAAATAAGGCCAACTCACCCAGAAATGCTAACACCAGGAAAGGTGACAGATAGACAGATGTATAAAGCATCTTGGTGTCACTGAGTCCCTAGTCCCAGGTCCATACATCAACTCCTTCCATTCCATAAGCCACTAAGTTCCAGTTTTGCTTAAATGTGCTTGAGATGGGCTTTGATCACATGTAACTGAAGGAGATGCAACGAATCGCATTAGCAATAGGGGTGCTGGTAGACCACTTGTTGAGTGCTTAGTATGTACTAGGCACTCTTGATCATGTTTTCTAAGCATGTCCCAGGCACTGTTCTAGGACTTCAAGTACACCCATTTCTGCTCAGGGTCAGCTTCATTTCTATGTTCAGTTAACCTGCCTATGAGTCAATGACTAATATCTCATTTCAAAATTAGGAAACTGAGGCCCAGAGAGGTTAAGTCATAAGCACTCTTAGTTTGGGTTCCCAAGAAGCAGACATGAGGCAAGAATTCAAGTACAAGTGATTGATTTTGGAGGTGCAGAAAATAGTTGTAGAGAAGTGGGGATGTGGGATAGGGAAGAGAAAGCAGTCAGTGAAGACTGTTCTTCAGACAGCTCCAGCTGTGGGCCACTGGAGCTCAATCCTGCGGGGAACACTGAGAGTCAGCCTTATCCCAGCCAGGGGGTCAGGGAGCCGGAGTACTTACACTTCTGTCAGTCTTTAGTAGAGAGATGCTCTCAGGAGCATTAATCCCCGGACACTTCCAGCCTGTCTCCTGCAAGGGCAGAGTAGCATTCCACAACTTGGAAGAGATACTTTAGACAAGGAGAGAGAGATACACCAGCAGCTGGAATTTGGCCAACACTTACTGATATAGTAAAGCCCAAGCAGTGGTATGGTGGTAAATATTTAACAGCTGGCCTTCCAGATTAGGGAAAAAGAAGGAAGAGAAAAGCCTTGATTTCTAATGTTTGCTGATTCCATGGTGTAAATACTCCCACGATGAACAATTTCAAGCTACAACATGATGTCAACTGGCTTGCAAAAGTCCTGAAAATTTTTGCAGGATTCCTGACAGTAACAGCTGGCTCTGCGACCTGCTACTAGCTGACTCCAGCATACCACTAAGCTAGAGGGATGTGGGCAGGGCAAATAAAGCATCTGCCACACTGCTGACAGGACACTCCGGGTAGTTCAGTGGGGTAGGGATGGTCCTTACATTCTTCCATAGTGGGTATTATTCATCCTTATTCCTTCTAGCTCAGGGAGTGTGCAAAGATTGTGGTAATAGGCATTGGAGAAGAAAAAGGAGAAGCTGGTGCTAAAAAGAGAGGGACAGAGATATTAATATTGAGAGGGAGCTTCGCCTGACCAGGTGGTGGCACAGTGGATAGAGCCTCAGACTGGGATGCAGAGGACCCAGGTTCAAAACCCCAAGGTCGCTGGCTTGAGTGCGGACTCATCCAGCTTGAGCATGGGGTCGCTGGCTTGATTGTGGAATCACAGACATGACCCCATGGTCCCTGGCTTGAGCAAGGGGTCATTTGCTCTGCTGTAGCCCCCCAGTCAAGGCACATATAAGAAAGTAATCAATGAACAACTAAGGTGCCGCAACGAAGAATTGATGCTTCTCATTTCTCCCCCTTTCTGTCTGTCTGTCCCTATCTGTCTGACTCTCTCTCTGTCTCTGTCACACACACACAAAAGTATATATATATATATATATATATATACACACACACAAAAGTATATATATATATATATATACTTTTGTATATATATATATATATATATATATATAGAGAGAGAGAGAGAGAGAGAGAGAGCGCACTTCAAAACCATTATGTTGAGTGCTGGGCTCCTCCTGACAGCACCCCTGCCCAGCAATCATCCAGTCTCTACTTGCACAGCTCCCGTGACAGGGAGCTCACCACCTCTCCAACAACCAATCAGCCTCTGAAGAGTCCCACATAGACCCAGATAGGATCCAAACAGCCAGCTGCCTGTTAGGAACAAGTCATTTCACTGCATCCAAGGCAATGGATGGACTCGGTGCTGGAGGAAGGCACTTGAAGAATGAGGACGCCGCTGGATCAGACACATGCAGCAGATGAAGTGCCTGGTCCCAGACCAACTTAAGCAATGGCTCCTTTTGTCAAAGCCGCTCACCAAAAGGGAGACTATTACATGATATATGCTGGCCTGAGTCAGGCCAATGAAGCATCGGGTGCAGGGTTCTGTCTCACAGGGCTCCGTGACTTCCCCTAAGATTAAGACAGAGCCCACACTTGCCTGTGCATGAGAATCACCAGGATGCTTCCTGGACCCCACCCCCAGAGATCCCACTCAGTGAGTCTGGGGCGGGGCTGCACGTCTGCATTTCTCGGGTGGTGCTGATGCCAGGAGCCTGACACATGGACAGCTTCCTGGGTGCATAGCCCGAGCTACGGCACCGCGCCCTGTGCTCAGAAAATCCCGTGCTTGGTTTAATGCTTTGCTGTTATCATCTTTAAGTTCTTAACAAGTTTTTAGCAGCGGATCCCACGTTTTTATTTTGCACTGAGCCCCACAAATTATACAGCTGGTCCTGGCTGCCGGTCCCCAACCAAACGTAAGCAACATCGAATTAAGAAAAGATCCGAAGCAGACAAGCTTCTCCTCAGGGGAAATGTGAATGTAGTTTAAACAGTCCAGCTTACCTGTATTGAGCACCTACTGTGCGCTGGGCACAGGACTAGGTCCTGGGGAGGGACAGAGGACAGTGGTCACAGAGCTTATAAGGGCTGCCCATGAGAGCTCACAGCGAATGAACGAGCTTACACTTCATTCATTCAGCCTGTTGGGGGATGGGCATGTCATGTTGAACAAAGAACCAGGCCCTGCTCTGGATGAGCTCAAACCCTCCTAAGGGAGAAAGACTCCCCACGCCACCAAAAACCGGAAATAAAGCTGAACCAAATTAACAATAAAAATAAAAATAAAAACCTGCCCTGGCCAGTTAGCTCAGTAGTAGAGCATCAGCCCACTGTGTGGAAGTCCTGGGTTCAATTCCCGGCCAGGGCACACAAGAGAAGTGCCCATCTGCTTCTCCATCCTTCCCCCTCTCCTTCCTCTCTGTATCCCTCTTCCCTTCCTGCAGTCAAGGCTCCATTGGAGCAAAGTTGGCCTGGGCGCTGAGGACGGCTCCCTGGCCTCTGCCTCAGGTGCTAGAATGGCTCTGGTTGCAATGGAACAAGGCCCCAGATGGGCAGAGCATCACCCCCTGGTGGGCATGCCGGGTAGATCCCAGTCGGGCACATGCAGGAGTCTGTCTCTCTGCCTCCCCACTTCTCACTTAAAAAATAATTAATTAATTAAATACCTAACAGATTAAAACAGAGATGTTCAAAAGTCACAGAATTGTCCTTTAGAAGTATCAATTAGCCAAAAAGGGGTAAAGGGAGCATCAACAGGAGAACTTTTAGTATCAGGAGCTGTCCGTCATTTTGTGAACCAGTCTCTCAACTGGGTGCTCACCCGGCCTCCCAGCAGCCCCAGAAGCCTGCTGCCCCTGCTTTACGGATGAGGACACTGAGGCTCAGAGGCCCATGCCCAAGGTTACACTGCCAGGAAGTGGGGCGCAGGGCTGCCTGGCCCCAAAATCCATACTCGTAACTGTCAATTTGCACAGATGAACATCCAGTGTTTTCTCAAGAAAGAAGGGGAGACTTGGAGAGCCCCTACGTTGGAAGCATTCCCGCAAACACTGTGCACACATACCCCCCTGACAGCCAACCTGCAGAGAGCCCACAGCACCAGATACCCGGGGACTGAGGAAGAGTCCTCGTTGGAGCTGGGAGGTGGCGTGGCACTGTGGCTGGGATGGGGCTCACCAAGGCCAGATTGACTGAGCTCAAGTCCTCACCTCATTGACCCTTAGCTGTGTGACTCAGACACGTTACTTGATCTCCAGGGTTGGAGTGACCGTGTTCCAAGCGCCTAACTAGCAGGATCCACTCAGATCTAGCCCCCCAAAGACTGTAAAGTTAAGACATTCAGTACTTCTCCAAGAGTCAACTTTGAAAGACAGAAGAGTTCCCAGGGCAGAGCAGTTCATGTCGACTCAACCTCTGAAACCCATCTCAAATCCATCTGCTTTTCTGTATTTCCATTTCCACTGCCATGGTCCAAGCTACCATCGCATCTCTTCGGGATTAATCCAGTGACCTGCCAGTTTGTCACCCTACCTGAGTTCTTAATCCCTACAGCAGAGATCAGGAAACTACAGCCCTTAAGCCAAATCTGGCCAGCCACTCTTTTTGTCAATAAAGTTTTATTGAAACAATGCCACATCCATTCATGTAGGGCTATTTTCCCACCACAACTGCAGAGCTGAGTAGTTGCCACAGAGACCATATGTGGTGCATGAGACCTAAAGTATTTGCTCTCTGGCCTTTTGCAAGTTTTCCAATCTCTGCTCGGCAGTCCTTTCTCCCCATGGCAACAACAGTCATCATTTCCCCCCTGCTTAAAGCCCTCCAGGGTCTTCCAGGGAACCCTAGAAAATATCTCAATTCTGCATCCCATCTGGCAAGTCATATGTGATCTCATCCCTGTGTATTTCACTGGTCTTCTCTCTTACCATTCTCTCCCCCCACCAAACTGCCCTGTTTGTTTCTTCTTCTTGACCTTTGACCCCACTCTCCATTCTCAGTCCTTCCCTGGGGACTCTGCATGGATTGTCCCCGAAGTCTGGAATACTCTTTTGACAGCTCGCTCCTTCTCATCACCTAGGGCCTCAGGTTTCAACGGCACCTCCTCCAAATGGCCTTCCCTGATTACCCTCCAACCTAGAATCGCCCCCTTGGCACTTATGACTAACTAAAATGATCCCGTGTATTCATGTGCTTACTTTACCAACGTTTGTCTTCTGACTAGAATGTAAAGTCCCAGGAGGGTTAGGACCTTGTCTTTTTTTTGATTCACTATATATCACTGCCTGACACATAACAGAAATTCTGTATATTTTTGTTGAATGAATAAGTGATTTTTTCATCCCCAAAGACAAAAGAAGAGACTAAAATTACAGCAGGTACGACTTGGACCAGATACGCACACACAAATACTTCTTATCCCAAAGGGCTGAGATCTGAAAAAGGCTATCATAATAAACTAAGGCACCATCTTCCAACAGCTGAATTAGAAAACACTATAGCACCCAGTGCTGGTAACACTGTATCACTGCAGAAAGCTGCAAACACTTCAGAAGGCAATAAGGTATTACGTGTCAAAAGCCTTAAAAATGTTCACTCTCTAGAGTTGATATTCCCACTCCTGAGAATTTAAAGAAATAATTCAACAGTAGTAAAGGTTTTTGGCATAAAGTGTTTGCTGTTTTATTATCTGGAAAAAAAAAAATTGGAACAAGTTAACTGTCCGACAACTGGTGTACACAGCCTATAACCATGATCATTATGAAAACTCCGTGGAGCCACAGAGAAAGGGTTATGATAAATGAAAGAAATCAAATAAAAATGAGAATACACATTACGGCTCCAAGTAGGAAAACTCCTTATAAACGAGGACTAGAAGAGAGCAAGGAATAGCAGAAATACCTATTATACGTGGTGGAGACTGCTAGCTGCCCATCACATTTGGTCCTTCCTTCCTCCTAGACACACAGCTAGCCACATTTCCCAGAACTCCTTGCTCCTTGGTGGAGTGATATGCCACTTCCTGTTCTGGCTCATGAAATCCTACCAAGCATGCTTTGCTATACTGTCGTCTCTAAGGTGACCTTAGAAGCCACACGTGGGAGATGGCGGAGACTCTGTGAGTCTATAGACCTCCCCCTCCCCGTTCACTTGGAACCACCCTAACTGTAGCAGGAGTCACAAATAAACTTCTGCTGCATGTGCGCCATTCAGTCTGGGCCTATTTGTTACAGCGGCTTAGCTGACCCTGACTGGTACCCTGACACAATAGCTGGTGGTTCAGAGTTCAGGCTTTAAAGTCAGAAAGACTTGAGTTCAAACTCCAGCAGCATCACTCACTGTGTGACCTTGGTACTCAACTGCTCTGAGCCTCAGTTTCCTCATCTGTTTATTTCGAGAATCAAACGAGAAAATGACTCTAAAATCCTTAGTGTTATACTGAAGATGAAGCAGGGGCTTGGTCAATGGTGCCCCGTGTTCCTGAAGCCAGCTGCATCCTGCCTTTCCTTGGATTCTGGAGACGTTTGCCTCAGCTAGCTCGAGCTGGGTCTCTAACTCTTGCAAACAAGAGTGCTGACTCATTCAACACTGCTCCAAGCATTAATGTCTTCGTCCCAACCTATCCCCCAGGCAGAGGTGGTCCAGCCTGGGCAAACCCAGGGAGAAGCAAGCTCAAACCCTAGGCAGGCTTTAGAGCTACTGGGCAGCAACTAACCCAAAGTCCTGGGCACCTAAGTGGTAGGACCAGGTCCAAAGCCAGCAGGACCCCAAAGCAGCCTTTCCCAAGACATGGCCCCATCCCTGGTGCCCACTTGGGTTAGACTGGGCTGTCTTCCTGGACAGGAGAGCAGGCAGTAGTTCGTGGGCTGTGCCCAGGCTGAGAACATCTCCCAGGCCAGATGGCGTCTCTGGCAGGCCCTCAGAGCCAGCAGAAGCTAAGTCATGCCCAAGAGGCCAAGAGGCCCAATGTGGTGGGGATGGTCCAGAGTCCCAGGAAACAAGGCATCTCAGTGCCCTCTTCCTCTGCCAGCTGGCCACCACTCAAGGGGCTCAGAGCAGCAGGTGAGCAGGGCCATCCACGGCGGGGGGCACTGAGCCAGAATTAGGGCTCACAGGCTCAATCTCTCTCTTTCACACACACACACACACACATGCACGCACGCACAGCATCCCATACACACACACAGAGTCACACATCACACATGCACATATACACTCCTTCCAAACCCAATGCCTGCTGATAGCACAACAGACATGTGTCAGGGGATAAATATTTGACAGAATTTGTGAGCTGCATCCCTCACAGGGTCCCTGCCTGCCTGCTGTCCCCACCAAATCAGCTCCACGCAGATGGCCCCTCAGGCCCTTCCGTACTGGGTTTTTACAGGGATCGGCCACTGTTTCGCTGATTGCAGAGTGATCGAGACCTGAAACAGCAGGATACTGACGGCCGGATTTCCTAGAAGCAGAGCCAGAGACAGGGACTTGGGTGCGTGTGGGTTTTTACGGGAGGGCTTCCGGGAGAAGGGAAGTGAGGACCACAGGAAGCAGAAAGGGAAAGAGCCAAGCGAGAATGAGGTCGCCAACGTCTAGCCTCAGCCTGACCTCACGGGACCTCGGGAGCACAGACCGCACGGCCCGGAGGCAGGGGCAGCAATTCCTCCGGCAGAATCAGAATCCTTAGTCATCAGGCCCTGGCGTCCTCTCCGGGGTCAGGCAGCTCCCATCTGGAGAGCGCGCACGTCTCCAGAGAAGCGACAGCTGTGAGCTCTTAGCAGCTGACACTCACAGCAGCCGGCAGGTGCGCTGGCCAGGTAAAGGGGAGCTGGGCGGGACCCCGGCAGTGTCTGCACCAGGTAAAGGGGAGCTGGGCGGGACCCCGGCAGTGTCTGTGCCGGGTAAAGGGGAGCTGGGCAGGACCCCGGCAGTGTCTGCGCCGGGTAAAGGGGAGCTGGGCAGGACCCCGGCAGTGTCTGCGCCGGGTAAAGGGGAGCTGGGCAGGACCCCAGCAGTGTCTGCGCCGGTGAGAACCGCTGTAACTGTCAGAAGCCCTGAGAGGAAGGGGAGGATTCATCTCTACGCAGGGATGCCTTTCAAAGTACGGAACATCAGTCATGGCACGGGTTCTGACCAATCAGTGACACTCTGACCTCATGCCTGGCTGTAAAATACAGGCAGAGCCACACCAGTGGGCATCAGCTGAATGTCAACCCCACCCTTGCCAAGGGGCGGTGCCATGAATCAACCCTGCAGCGGGTGCCCCACAAGCATTGTTTCACAGGATTCTCACAAACACCCCTCATGCCACCGTTAACCCCTTTTTTTTTTTTTTTTTTTTTTTTTTGGTATTTTTCCAAAGCTGGAAACGGGAGGCAGTCAGACAGACTCCCGCATGCACCCGACCGGGATCCACCGGGCACGCCCACCAGGGGGCGATGCTCTGCCCACCAGGGGGCGATGCTCTGCCCCTCTGGGGCGTTGCTCTGCCACAATCAGAGCCATTCTAGCGCCTGAGGCAGAGGCCACAGAGCCATCCTCAGCGCCCCAGTTAACCCCATTTTAATGCAGAACAGCCAGCCAGCCTAGGGCTCGCCCAAAGTCACACGGCCCAGAAAATAACGGGCAGGACTTGCACTCAGACCTGTCTCCAAAGCCAGAACAAATTTTCCACTCTGCCTCCCTCGCTTCAAAGAGATGAGAAGAGAAAGCAAGCAAAAGAAGCCCCACCTCCACGAGACGCGCAGGTCCCGCGGGGATGCTGGGATCACGATTTTATCCTGTTCGGAGGGGAGTGAAAGGGACAGGAAACAAGTGAGGTGAGATCGCCTGTCATGTCGGGGACTTCTTTTCAGAGAAATGCACATTCCTCAGAATCAATACGCTCAGAAGCCTCAGGAAGGCGATGAGAACACGCAGCCCTGATGTGTTGCGAGAGGCTGTAGAAATTAAACCGAATCATCTGAAGGTGGTCGTAAACATTCAAAATTAACGATCCATTTCCGTCCCAAAGAAGTGAGCTGCCTGCTCTGTTATGAAAAGACCGACTTATCCTGAGACGGGATTCCTAGCCCTTCCTGCTAAAGATAACGACAGAATTTGTGTCCCCTATCCACGAGCTGGCAAACTTTCCCTGCCAAAAGCCAGATAGTAAACGTGTTATGGGCCCTACAATCTCCACGGCAACGACGCACCTGAAGCATCCGTTTCCCCCACCTCCTGGCCATGTCCTCTCGGTCTCTTCGGCAGGCCCCTCCCTGCTGCCCATTCTCTGAAGGTTGAACTGTCCCAGGACTTGGCCTCTTTGCTGTTCCTCAAACTCACAAAGTGCCTTCCCGCCTCAGGGCCTTTGTACTTACTGTCCCCTCCAGGTAGCAGCTCTTCTTCCAGATCTTCGCATAGCTGCCCCCCTCCCTTCTTCAGGTCTCAGCTCAAATGTCCCCTCCTCAGGCTGTCCTTCCTAGATACCAATCACCCTCTACCACGCCAGTTCTGGTTTTTTTGTTTTGCTTTGTTTTGTAACACATCAATTATCCAAGAAATTCCGCTTCCTGTTCTCTGCGCCTCTCCTCCATTAGCATTCCCCTTCAGGAGAGCCCGGGTCTGGCCACATGTTCTCACCACTGAATCCCCAGGACACAGAGCCCGGGCCTGGCCGCATGTTCTCACCACTGAATCCCCAGGACACAGAGCCCGGGCCTGGCCGCATGTTCCCACCACTGAGTCCCCAGGACACAGAGCCCGGGCCTGGCCGCGTGTTCCCACCACTGAATCCCCAGGACACAGAGCCCGGGCCTGGCCGCGTGTTCTCACCACTGAGTCCCCAGGACACAGAGCCCGGGCCTGGCCGCGTGTTCTCACCACTGAGTCCCCAGGACACAGAGCCCGGGCCTGGCCGCGTGTTCCCACCACTGAATCCCCAGGACACAGAGCCCGGGCCTGGCCGCATGTTCCCACCACTGAATCCCCAGGACACAGAGCCCGGGCCTGGCCGCATGTTCCCACCACTGAATCCCCAGGACACAGAGCCCGGGCCTGGCCGCGTGTTCCCACCACTGAATCCCCAGGACACAGAGCCCGGGCCTGGCCGCGTGTTCCCACCACTGAGTCCCCAGGACACAGAGCCCGGGCCTGGCCGCATGTTCCCACCACTGAATCCCCAGGACACAGAGCCCGGGCCTGGCCGCGTGTTCCCACCACTGAGTCCCCAGGACACAGAGCCCGGGCCTGGCCGCATGTTCCCACCACTGAATCCCCAGGACACAGAGCCCGGGCCTGGCCGCATGTTCCCACCACTGAATCCCCAGGACACAGAGCCCGGGCCTGGCCGCATGTTCCCACCACTGAATCCCCAGGACACAGAGCCCGGGCCTGGCCGCGTGTTCCCACCACTGAATCCCCAGGACACAGAGCCGGGCCTGGCCGCGTGTTCTCACCACTGAGTCCCCAGGACACAGAGCCCGGGCCTGGCCGCATGTTCCCACCACTGAGTCCCCAGGACACAGAGCCCGGGCCTGGCCGCGTGTTCTCACCACTGAGTCCCCAGGACACAGAGCCCGGGCCTGGCCGCGTGTTCCCACCACTGAGTCCCCAGGACACAGAGCCCGGGCCTGGCCGCATGTTCCCACCACTGAATCCCCAGGACACAGAGCCCGGGCCTGGCCGCATGTTCCCACCACTGAGTCCCCAGGACACAGAGCCCGGGCCTGGCCGCATGTTCCCACCACTGAATCCCCAGGACACAGAGCCGGGCCTGGCCGCATGTTCCCACCACTGAATCCCCAGGACACAGAGCCCGGGCCTGGCCGCGTGTTCCCACCACTGAGTCCCCAGGACACAGAGCCCGGGCCTGGCCGCATGTTCTCACCGCTGAATCCCCAGGACACAGAGCCCGGGCCTGGCCGCATGTTCCCACCACTGAATCCCCAGGACACAGAGCCCGGGTCTGGCTGCATGTTCTCACCGCTGAATCCCCAGGACACAGAGCCTGGGTCTGGCCGCATGTTCTCACCACTGAGTCCCCAGGACACAGAGCCCGGGCCTGGCCGCATGTTCTCACCACTGAGTCCCCAGGACACAGAGCCCGGGTCTGGCCGCATGTTCTCACCACTGAATCCCCAGGACACAGAGCCCGGGCCTGGCCGCATGTTCTCACCACTGAATCCCCAGGACACAGAGCCCGGGCCTGGCCGCATGTTCTCACCACTGAATCCCCAGGACACAGAGCCCGGGCCTGGCCGCATGTTCTCACCACTGAGTCCCCAGGACACAGAGCCCGGGCCCGGCCGCATGTTCTCACCACTGAATCCCCAGGACACAGAGCCCGGGCCTGGCCGCGTGTTCTCACCACTGAATCCCCAGGACACAGAGCCGGGCCTGGCCGCATGTTCTCACCACTGAGTCCCCAGGACACAGAGCCCGGGCCTGGCCGCATGTTCTCACCACTGAGTCCCCAGGACACAGAGCCCGGGCCTGGCCGCGTGTTCTCACCACTGAATCCCCAGGACACAGAGCCGGGCCTGGCCGCATGTTCCCACCACTGAGTCCCCAGGACACAGAGCCGGGCCTGGCCGCATGTTCTCACCACTGAGTCCCCAGGACACAGAGCCGGGCCTGGCCGCATGTTCTCACCACTGAGTCCCCAGGACACAGAGCCCGGGCCCGGCCGCATGTTCTCACCACTGAATCCCCAGGACACAGAGCCCGGGCCTGGCCGCATGTTCCCACCACTGAATCCCCAGGACACAGAGCCCGGGCCTGGCCGCGTGTTCCCACCACTGAATCCCCAGGACACAGAGCCCGGGCCTGGCCGCGTGTTCCCACCACTGAGTCCCCAGGACACAGAGCCCGGGCCTGGCCGCATGTTCCCACCACTGAATCCCCAGGACACAGAGCCCGGGCCTGGCCGCGTGTTCCCACCACTGAGTCCCCAGGACACAGAGCCCGGGCCTGGCCGCATGTTCCCACCACTGAATCCCCAGGACACAGAGCCCGGGCCTGGCCGCATGTTCCCACCACTGAATCCCCAGGACACAGAGCCCGGGCCTGGCCGCATGTTCCCACCACTGAATCCCCAGGACACAGAGCCCGGGCCTGGCCGCGTGTTCCCACCACTGAATCCCCAGGACACAGAGCCGGGCCTGGCCGCGTGTTCTCACCACTGAGTCCCCAGGACACAGAGCCCGGGCCTGGCCGCATGTTCCCACCACTGAGTCCCCAGGACACAGAGCCCGGGCCTGGCCGCGTGTTCTCACCACTGAGTCCCCAGGACACAGAGCCCGGGCCTGGCCGCGTGTTCCCACCACTGAGTCCCCAGGACACAGAGCCCGGGCCTGGCCGCATGTTCCCACCACTGAATCCCCAGGACACAGAGCCCGGGCCTGGCCGCATGTTCCCACCACTGAGTCCCCAGGACACAGAGCCCGGGCCTGGCCGCATGTTCCCACCACTGAATCCCCAGGACACAGAGCCGGGCCTGGCCGCATGTTCCCACCACTGAATCCCCAGGACACAGAGCCCGGGCCTGGCCGCGTGTTCCCACCACTGAGTCCCCAGGACACAGAGCCCGGGCCTGGCCGCATGTTCTCACCGCTGAATCCCCAGGACACAGAGCCCGGGCCTGGCCGCATGTTCCCACCACTGAATCCCCAGGACACAGAGCCCGGGTCTGGCTGCATGTTCTCACCACTGAATCCCCAGGACACAGAGCCCGGGTCTGGCCGCATGTTCTCACCACTGAGTCCCCAGGACACAGAGCCCGGGCCTGGCCGCATGTTCTCACCACTGAGTCCCCAGGACACAGAGCCCGGGTCTGGCCGCATGTTCTCACCACTGAGTCCCCAGGACACAGAGCCCGGGCCTGGCCGCATGTTCTCACCACTGAATCCCCAGGACACAGAGCCCGGGCCTGGCCGCATGTTCTCACCACTGAGTCCCCAGGACACAGAGCCCGGGCCTGGCCGCATGTTCTCACCACTGAGTCCCCAGGACACAGAGCCGGGGCCTGGCCGCGTGTTCTCACCACTGAGTCCCCAGGACACAGAGCCCGGGCCTGGCCGCGTGTTCTCACCACTGAGTCCCCAGGACACAGAGCCGGGGCCTGGCCGCGTGTTCCCACCACTGAGTCCCCAGGACACAGAGCCCGGGCCTGGCCGCGTGTTCTCACCACTGAATCCCCAGGACACAGAGCCCGGGCCTGGCCGCATGTTCTCACCACTGAATCCCCAGGACACAGAGCCCGGGCCTGGCCGCGTGTTCTCACCACTGAGTCCCCAGGACACAGAGCCCCGGCCTGGCCGCATGTTCCCACCACTGAATCCCCAGGACACAGAGCCCGGGCCTGGCCGCGTGTTCTCACCACTGAGTCCCCAGGACACAGAGCCCGGGCCTGGCCGCGTGTTCCCACCACTGAGTCCCCAGGACACAGAGCCCGGGCCTGGCCGCGTGTTCTCACCACTGAATCCCCAGGACACAGAGCCGGGCCTGGCCGCATGTTCTCACCACTGAGTCCCCAGGACACAGAGCCCGGGCCTGGCCGCATGTTCTCACCACTGAATCCCCAGGACACAGAGCCGGGCCTGGCCGCATGTTCTCACCACTGAGTCCCCAGGACACAGAGCCCGGGCCTGGCCGCGTGTTCTCACCACTGAATCCCCAGGACACAGAGCCGGGCCTGGCCGCATGTTCTCACCACTGAGTCCCCAGGACACAGAGCCGGGCCTGGCCGCATGTTCTCACCACTGAGTCCCCAGGACACAGAGCCGGGCCTGGCCGCATGTTCTCACCACTGAGTCCCCAGGACACAGAGCCCGGGCCTGGCCGCATGTTCTCACCACTGAATCCCCAGGACACAGAGCCCGGGCCTGGCCGCATGTTCCCACCACTGAATCCCCAGGACACAGAGCCCGGGCCTGGCCGCATGTTCTCACCACTGAGTCCCCAGGACACAGAGCCGGGCCTGGCCGCATGTTCTCACCACTGAGTCCCCAGGACACAGAGCCGGGCCTGGCCGCATGTTCTCACCACTGAGTCCCCAGGACACAGAGCCTGGGTCTGGCCGCATGTTCTCACCACTGAATCCCCAGGACACAGAGCCCGGGCCTGGCCGCATGTTCTCACCACTGAATCCCCAGGACACAGAGCCCGGGCCTGGCCCAGGCTAGATGCTCAGTTCATAGCCCTGGGCTGAATTAATGACTCTCCCCGAAAATCAAACTTTGCAAAGTACCCACTCGACGAAAGGTCAGCAAACCTTTTCTAGAAAGGGCCAGAAATCCATTTCTGCCATTGCAGGGCACAAATAGGCTCGGACAACCTGTTAATTAAGTGGCCGTGGCTGTGTTCCCATGACACCTGACTCACAAACACGGGTGGCTGACCCGACTTGGCTCGAGGGCCACAGCTTGCTAACCCTTGGGCTCAGCCAGCCTAAGTCTTAGTTAGACGCCATCTTCGTGTGGGCACAGTTCTTTGCCATCACCACTGGCTACTGACCATCCCGGGAGAGGTATGCCTGAAACTGGGCGAGGAAAGCACGTTCTGTAGGCAAGTGTCCTCCCCCGCGTTCCTGCCTCCCCCAGCCCAGGAAGACGGAGCCGCAGAGGCCCGTCCTGCGCTCGTGACTCAGCGGCTGCCCCCCCCCCCTGCCTCTCGGCGCCTGGAGCAGGAACGGGATGAAACGGGCGGGCAGCTGGCAGCGCCCCTCCTCTGACCAGCTGCCTTCCCTGCAGAGACGAGGCAGGGAGGGGCCGCCCTCGGTCTCCCGAGGCATCGATTCCGCACGGGTTTGGGGGGGACCGGCCGCTTGTTCCGATCAACTCATCTCTTTTACAAATTCTTCCGATTCCAAAAAGCAACAGCAAGATGGGCGGCTGTTTCTTCCACAGAGTGGAACACTGGAAAACCTCACTCCTCCAAAAGGACGCGTGAAACGGCAGCCTCTTAAAGAACCCAGGCGTCGGGGTGTAGTTACAATCCTCGTGATCCAGCCAGGATCCCACCGTTGTGTCGTGAAGCATAAACACCGACAGACACAGAGAGTGGGGCGAAAAGAGGGCCGTGTCGGACCGTCCTTCCCTCCAGCAGTTCCGGGGCCAGGAAAGAGCCTCGTGTCCTGGGACACGGTAGGCCCGTGGGAGCATTCGCCTACCCCTTCCTCTAGGCATGTCATGGTAAGATCACGGTCGTTTTGCTGATGAAAAGATAAAGCCAAAAATGGCGGGTGACTTTGACCAGGCCTTGTCAAGTTGGTAGGAAGTAGGTCTGACTCAACTGGCTTTGCGCACCCAGGGCCACTGTGCCTCTGGGAAAGGCAGCGTCCCCGGTCACAGGAGCTATCCAAGGCGCAGACGTAGACCTGGCTCCAGCGGCTCTGCAGCTTGCCCATCACCTTCCCCAGGACTGACATGGCGCTATGACATGGATGTTCTCGTTCGGAGGACCCTGCTAATCGATTGACGTATGGACCAAAGCGGCCAGGTGACATGGAGACATCGTCCACAGAAGCAGAACAAACTGGCAACAAACCAAAACCCAGTTTCCCCAAACCCCGCTCACAGTGAACTACCATCGCCTCCACTTCTGTGAATGTGTGCCCAGCGTCTGCCCCTGCCCTGCCCAGCGTCTGCCCCTGCCCTGCCCTGCCCAGCGTCTGCCCTGCCCTGCCCTGCCCAGCGTCTGCCCCTGCCCTGCCCTGCCCAGCGTCTGCCCTGCCCTGCCCAGCGTCTGCCCCTGCCCTGCCCTGCCCAGTGTCTGCCCCTGCCCTGCCCAGCGTCTGCCCCTGCCCTGCCCTGCCCAGCATCTGCCCCTGCCCTGCCCTGCCCAGCGTCTGCCCCTGCCCTGCCCTGCCCAGTGTCTGCCCCTGCCCTGCCCTGCCCTGCCCCTGCCCTGCCCTGCCCAGCGTCTGCCCTGCCCTGCCCTGCCCAGCGTCTGCCCCTGCCCTGCCCTGCCCAGCGTCTGCCCTGCCCTGCCCTGCCCTGCCCAGCGTCTGCCCCTGCCCTGCCCTGCCCAGCGTCTGCCCTGCCCTGCCCAGCGTCTGCCCCTGCCCTGCCCTGCCCAGCGTCTGCCCTGCCCTGCCCTGCCCAGCGTCTGCCCTGCCCAGCGTCTGCCCCTGCCCTGCCCTGCCCAGCGTCTGCCCCTGCCCTGCCCTGCCCTGCCCTGCCCAGCGTCTGCCCTGCCCAGCGTCTGCCCCTGCCCTGCCCTGCCCAGCGTCTGCCCCTGCCCTGCCCAGCCCTGCCCTGCCCAGCGTCTGCCCTGCCCAGCGTCTGCCCCTGCCCTGCCCTGCCCAGCGTCTTCCCCTGCCCTGCCCTGCCCTGCCCTGCCCAGCGTCTGCCCTGCCCAGCGTCTGCCCCTGCCCTGCCCTGCCCAGCGTCTGCCCTGCCCAGCGTCTGCCCCTGCCCTGCCCTGCCCAGCGTCTGCCCTGCCCAGCGTCTGCCCTGCCCAGCGTCTGCCCTGCCCAGCGTCGGCCCCTGCCCTACCCTGCCCAGCGTCTGCCCTGCCCTGCCCTGCCCTGCCCAGCGTCTGCCCTGCCCAGCGTCTGCCCTGCCCAGCGTCGGCCCCTGCCCTGCCCTGCCCAGCGTCTGCCCTGCCCAGCGTCTGCCCTGCCCTGCCCAGCGTCTGCCCTGCCCTGCCCAGCGTCTGCCCTGCCCTGCCCTGCCCAGCGTCTGCCCCTGCCCTGCCCTGCCCAGCGTCTGCCCCTGCCCTGCCCAGCCTCAGGCAGACAGTGGCTGAGCAAACAGCCTGGACCTACTTAAAATGTCCGTTTCTAACAAAGTGGCCCCTCAGGGCTGACCCCCGAGAGCTGGCACGGAGCCTGATGGAGGGAATAACAAGGTCCATGCACAGAGGGAAGCAGAGCGGGGAAACTGAGGCACAGCCAGGCACTCCTGGAGTTCTCAATCACATGACTGATGAAACGCCCCATTTGCTTAAGCTAGTCCAAGTCGGATTTCTATATTACTTGAAACCAAAAGACCTTTGACCACTACACAGGTGGAAATGCACCCCTTCTCTGGGAGTCTCTGAGTCCATCCATTCCAGTAACAGACATTTGTGGAGTAAACTGTCCCAGTCACCTACCGCTGCATATCATGTTACCCCCAAATTTAGAGGCATAACACAATCACATATCATACAAATTTTATGGGTCAGGAATTTGGGAAGAGCTCAGCTGGGGAGTAGCCACGGGGGTCTCTGAAGTGACAGCAGTCTGATGTCTGCTGGGACTGCAGTCATCCGAAGGCTTGGCCAGAATTGGAGGGTCCACTTCCAAAGTGCCTCACGCATGTGGCTGGCAGGCTGGTGGCCACAGGCCTCCACTCCGCTCCGCGGGACGCCTGGGTAGCCTCACACCAGGCAGCTGGCTCCCCCGCAGGCCACGGTGGGAAGTGCAATGTCTTTTATGACAGCCTGTGAAGACCCACATCACCACTCAGTGCTGCCATATGCCCTGGTCACGCCGGGCAGGTCCTGATTCAATGTAAGAGGGGACCACACAGGGCAATGTGGATCGCTGGATACCATCTTGAGGCTGATACCTATCCCAGCACCCACCCACTAGGGACTGGAAGTACCTATGATTAAGACACAGTTTTCACCTCTAAGGGGCACTTCCTTCTAGACTAAGCAGAATGCAACCATGCAAACTTTGTCCCTAAAATCCTCCCCAACTCAGCCCTGGCCGGTTGGCTCAGCGGTAGAGCGTCGGCCTAGCGTGCGGAGGACCCGGGTTCGATTCCCGGCCAGGGCACATAGGAGAAGCGCCCATTTGCTTCTCCACCCCTCCGCCGCGCCTTCCTCTCTGTCTCTCTCTTCCCCTCCCGCAGCCGAGGCTCCATTGGAGCAAAGATGGCCCGGGCACTGGGGATGGCTCTGTGGCCTCTGCCCCAGGCGCTGGAGTGGCTCTGGTCGCAACATGGCAACGCCCAGGATGGGCAGAGTGTCGCCCCCTGGTGGGCAGAGCGTCGCCCCTGGTGGGCGTGCCGGGTGGATCCTGGTCGGGCGCATGTGGGAGTCTGTCTGACTGTCTCTCCCTGTTTCCAGCTTCAGAAAAATGCAAAAAAAAAAAAAAAAAAAAAAAAATCCTCCCCAACTCTGCTCTTCAGTCAGCTCCAGCTTTTAAGAAGAAAGGAATCCTATTAAGAAACTGGACTTAAGTGTTCAGTCACCAGTCCTTTGGTTCCAGAGATGATGCTGACAGAAAAGGTAAAGGTCCTCCGGCCTCTTGATCTCCCCCACGCCCCAGCCCTGCGTCACACACGTGGCCGCACGCCGCTGTGCCGTCACTAACTTTAATACAGCTCCTGCACACGACCTTGATTTTCTCAACCCCTGAACTACCCCCCAGACAACCTGGCGTGTAACTCTACCGTCTCGTTTTGTACAGCAGGGGCAGCAGGGCCTGGTGCTTAGAAACTCTCGGACCTGGGTTCAGATCCCAGCTCTGCCACTTAGTAGCTGTGAGGTCTTTCAGTCTGTTTCCTCCTCTATAAAATGGGACTGAAAAGATACTTCATAAGGTCATGGGGAGCCAAAGACCACTGTGAAAGGGCTCCGCACGGTGCCTGGCACGCGGTAGCTACTCAGGGAAGTTCCCGATGGCGCTCTTAATTCAGAGGGCCAATCTCTCCCTTTTGCCTCGTTTCACAGATCTTGTACAGGCACAAGCAAAGCCTCTTCCCTCCCATCGGCCCTTCCCTGGCAGCTGCCAGCCCCTCCCCACCTACGTCTGCATGCAAGTGTGCAACGAATGCACAACTGAGTGGAACAACAAATGACTGCTTCCCTTCCCCCTCCCCTCCCCCTTCCGCTGTCTTTGTAAACTAAGCCCTGGTCTGACAGCTAGGTTGGAGCACCCTCGCAAAGCACAGAGGTTGCCGGTTTGATTCCTGTGCAGGGCACACAGAGGAACAGCTCGATGTTTTCTGTCTCTCTGTCTCTCTCTGCCTCTCTCTAAAAAGAAAGAAAGAAGAGAGAAAAAGAAAAGCCAGAAAAGAAGACTGAGGTGAGGGCAGCATCTTAGAATGACACTTTCCTAAAGGTCATTGGAGTGACCTCATTGAGGGTTTACGGCCATTTCAATAAGCACACATGTGCAAGTGACAGAGCTCTTCAAGAGCTTACCATTTTAGGTATTTTTAAAAATTTCTCAGGGGGGAAAAAAAGTCTGTCTCATAATAACTTTTGCCCCATTCAGAATCCTGTAACAACATGAACACTTGCATCTCCCAGGGGGGTCGGGGCTGTTCCAGGATTGCCTGAAAAATGAAGAAAATTACAGGCAACTTCCAAATGGACTGAGAAATACACCGGCTTTTCCCCGAGAAGAGAGAGCCCTTTGGAAGCCCCACCGCCACCAGAGGCGACCTGTGGCCAGCGATGGGGGAAGGCTGCCACTTAATGGCAGCCTCGGGAACTGGACGGAATAGATTGACATTTAGTTGTATCTTTCATGAGCTCTTAACCTTTACACCTTTCAATAAAAAGCCCCATTAACATTTAAAAGGGATGTTATGGATGTTACAGGGTGTCCACTTGGAATAACTGTAAGAAAACACTCCAAGAAATGGATTATGTATCTCACCTGTCCCAGGTCTCCAAGGGTTCACTTCCCTCCGGGGGGGAAGGAGCAAGCCAGTGAGACGGCAAACAGTCCAACAGCCACTCGTTGGAAATACAGCGACTCCTCAGGAAACCCTGAAGTGGACCTTCCGCATTGGCAGCTACACCCAAGAAGACCCTCTGCCCTGTACTTCTCTCCATTGGGTCCTTGACTCAAACGTCACATGGAGGAAGCTTCCCAACGCCCTCAGGTGGGTCAGACCTCTGCTCAGTGTCCCCACAGACCCGTGAGCTTCTTCAGAGAGGCCCTCAGCTCCCTGCAGCGCCCTCGTCCACTCGCTGGCTGGTCTTCCACCCAACAAGGGGTCACGCACTCTAGGAAGGCAGGCGCCTTCCACCCACCTGTTCACTCCGTCACGCACGTACGCATTCACTCACTTCTTAGAACGCTCCCACAGGCCAGGCACTGGGGCTGGAAGAAACTAAGCAAACTTGGCCTCCAGTTCTTCCACCTTCACTCACAGTGTCATCTACTCTACTCATCTTTGTATCCCCAGCACCTGTCAGACGTGGTAGTCAATAAATGTTCAACACGTGTGGCCCCTCGATATAAATTCATTCAATTCCCGTAAGAACTGAATTACTGTTGCTCAGATGCTATGAGCTGCTGGGGGTCCCTCACTCAGACCGCAGCCTTTGGGCCTCACCCATCCTTCATACGCATTTTGTTTGGCATGTGTCTTTTTAAAAACTTAATTTGGGCCCTGGCAGGTTGGCTCAGTGGTAGAGCGTTGGCCTGGCATGCAGGAGTCCCGGGTTCAATTCCCGGCCAGGGCACACAGGAGAAGCACCCATCTGCTTCTTCACCCTTCCCCCTCTCCTTCCTCTCTGTCTCTCTCTTCCCCTCCTGCAGCCAAGGCTCCATTGGAGCAAAGTTGGCCTGGGCGCTGAGGATGGCTCTGTGGCCTCTGCTTTAGGCGCTAGAATGGCTCTGATTGCAACAGAGCAACAGCCCAGATGGGCAGAGCATCGCCCCCTGGTGGGCATGCCAGGTGGATCCTGGTCCGGTGCATGCGGAAGTCTGTCTGTGCCTCCTCGTTTCCAACTTCAGAAAAATACAAAAAAAAAAAAAAAAATGTCACCTCTCTTTAAAAAAATAAAATAAAATAAAAAATAAAAACTTAATTTGCTGCTAACATTTAAAACTTGGAAGATTTCCCACAAAACATTCTTCCCGGCTTCTCCAGAACACAAGTGCAGTCCTGCAGCACCCGGTGGGCAGGAGAAGCTGGCTCCTGTAGACAGGGTGGCACCTCACTGTGCCACAAGTCCCACCCCTTCAATGCCCCCACCACAGAAGCCCTCAGACAGCGACCGTCTCTCATCTCGCCCTGGCTCAGGGTTTCCTCGCCCCAGCCCTTCACTGAGGACCTGCGTGCCCCTCTGGGCATCTTCGTCTGTGACTGGCATCACGCCCATGTCATCCAAGGACTACACCTGAGATGGGCTACAACACAAATGAACGGGCAACTTTATTGATTTACCTCCTAACACACCCTCCTAGTAGTAGACACACGTTGTGCAGTTTCCAGCAAGGATCTTGGATGCAAAGGGACATTAAAGGAAACGGTAACTCCAACAGGTGCTTCACGAGGGGCCCAAGCTCATGTTCACTGAACTTCTTCTTGCAAGTGAATGCTGAAGATTAAAAATTACATTCTCACACCACCAGCACAGCTTAAATACCTCTTTGACAAAAATAATAATAATAAATTATCTTCAACTCAGAAAATAAATTGTGCTCAGCAGAGTGACAGGAGGGTCCATTCGTTGCATTGCACTGAGGGCCGGACGGGGGAGGCCAGGTACAGGCAGCTGTGCTCCTGAGCACGCGGGCCAAGAGCACGTTCTGTAGTCCAAAGCACACTCCATGCCGATGGCGGCGGGTGCCCTGGCTGTGGCCTGCCCCAGTGGGACTTCCTGCCCCTCTCCTTCTCACGTCCGCCTTGTCTTCTGTTTCTTGGCTTGTCTCTTGGCATCTTCCGGGCCACTGTTGTCAGAGGCGGTCTGGCCAAGAGCCCGAACGCCCTGCAGCCGACTTGTCAACTGCAACAGCAAGGGAATGAGCTGAAAAGAGGAGGAGAGTGTGAGAGGGTGGCGGGACTTCTGTCCGATGGGCACCGACCCTGCATGTCAGCACAGCTGCTTTTCCAGGTGACGTTGCCACCTCTATGTGCTGTTGGGCGGGCCTCAGTTCAAAGAAGGCAGGCTCTGCACGAGGGGTTGGCAGAGACGGCCAGCCCTCTCTGGGCACACGTGCCTAGAAATACCCCAGGTTTTAGGATTAGGAGATGTCACAGACATACATGGCCTTGAAAAAGACCTAGGGGCCTGACCAGGTGATGGTGCAGTGGATAGAACGTTGGACTGGGATGCAGAGGACCCAGGTTCAAAACCCCGAGGTCACCAGCTTGAGTGCAGGCTCATCCAGTTTGAGCAAGGCTCACCAGCTTGAGCCCAACCAAGGTCTCCAGCTTGAGCAAGGGGTCACTCGATCTGCTATAGCTTCCTGGCCAAGGCACATATGAGAAAGCAATCAATGAACTAAGGTGCTGCAACGAAGAACTGATGCTTCTATCTCTCTCCCTTCCTGTCTGTCCCTATCTGTCCTTCTATCTCTCTGTCTCTTTCACACAAAAAAAAGAGGCCTAGGGGTTGGATTTGAGGCTTTTATGGTCCCTTCTACCCCTAAAATGTTATAATTTCTATAACACTGGACATTCCTTTCTGTCACTTCACAGCTGTGAGGGACCCCTCTCGCGGACACACCTACTTTCTCCTGAGGTCTCTGGATGTCCTACCTTATCGTGGTTGTAGCCAGCCAGCAGGACAAGCAGCGTCAGGGGCAGGGCGATGTAGGAACCTTGCGCGATGTCTTGCTCGGGCAGTTTCCTCTGTAAACAACAAGAGCACCGTCACTTACCTGCTGTCCACTATGACACAGCCGTGACCCCCCGGCCTGCTGAATTGGCTACCCCAGACACCCGAGTATCCCACACGATCCAAACTCACTATTCAAAGTAAGACGCCAAGACAACCTGGGTAGACTTTCAGATGCACCCTCCACTATCCAAACTCAGTCCCCGCTCTCTGAAACTCAGGACCAACCAGAGCCCATCACCAGGCTCTCCTCACCCCCTGAACTTGCACCGCGGAGAGCGGGGTTCTGTGGGTGACAAGTAAACGAGTCTCGTGGTGTTGAGTCCCAGACACACACAGAGGCCTGTCCCTACCAGGACGTACGGAGAACCTCTGGCTCCAGGCTCAGACACACAGTGACGAACGAGCCAGCCCGAGATCACAGCCCGTGAGGAGATGAAGCAGCTGCCACGTGTATCCCAGGGGCCAGGGTCCTTTCGCCCTTTCTTCTACAGAACCCTCAGCTTTCCTCGGGGCCAATCAGGATGCAGAGCAAATGTCTGTTCTTTTTTACACTCAGTTTGATAGGAGATCCAGTAGGGTCCACACATTGCAACTGACTGATAAACTGAGTAATTTCTTTTCATCTAGGCATCCCGTTCATGTTTTTTTGTTGTTTTTTTCCCCTCTTGCAATCTGTCACATAAGCCAGGTTCCAGGTCACTGTCCTGCAGCTTCCCACAGCCTACTATATATATATATATACACACACACACACACACACACACACACACACACACACACACACACACTGCTCACAAAAATTACGGGATATTTAAAAATGAATGTGGGGTTATAAAATATCCCTAATTTTTGTAAGCAGAGTACATCCTGTAACTTGGCAGCTGATTCTAGAAGTTTGGGCAGGGCAGGTACCGTGAGCCCCTGGAGGACCACAATGCCACCAATCACGACGCAGTGGCGTAGTGGTGACCTTCATCCCCAGCAGTCACACCTGAGCCACTGACCTAAATAATTCCACCCCCTCATTGCCAGTTTCCTCCTCAAAGGGCACTCAGGCATCGGTGCTCGGAGGAGTAGAAATGCATCCAGGAAACTCCAGGATGCAAAGTGCAGGCTGCGAAAGGGACCTGATACCGAGCCCTTTAACAGCGGTCCTGCTCCACCCAACACCACGGGCACAGGCTGTGTGGACTTCCCTTCTCCCCTCAGCCCCACGGGCTTCTACAAAACTCCCACAAAACTCCCCCTCCTCCTTACCGTGGGATTAAAGACCAAGGTGATGTGCTTGTGGTAGCCCACTGCCGTGAAAGAGACTTGAGGCAAGACGTAGTCGTACTGAGACCTGGGGAGCGTGGAGTCCAGAAGCACAAGGTAATTCTGCACAAGTGAGAAGTTATCTTTACCCAGGACGGTTTGGGCAAAGCCAATGAAAACTAAAGCCTAGTGCATGGGTTTGCTGTAAAGCAGTCTGAATCACTGGGTCAATAATCTTCACACAACGTCAGGGGGATTAACTCTCATAGACTGGCGGGTGAAGAACACTAATGTAAAGGACTTTACGTTGTTAACAAAACCTCCAAGTTTATTCATCCAAAACCAAGGTTGCTGACTTCAGAGTGGTAACCTCAGTGGGCTACCCCATCGGTGACAGCCTTGTGGCTCCAGCGTCTCTGAGACTGTGCCTTCCGATAGAGCTTTCAAAGGCTGTGGCACTTTTTATGAGCACATTCAACCACACGATGGCCCTTTGAGGATCTGACTTTATGAAACCCAAGAATTTCTTAGAGGCTAATCCTAATGAGGGAGGCACATGATCAAACCGAGGGACACTGTCTGCAATCCAAAATGAGGTTGACTTTCAGGGATAACACTTCACTGGTTCATTAGCTGACACGTTTTAAGAGCACAGCGTCTCCGGAAAGGTACCAGAGATGGTTGCGGCCCTGTGTGCTGAACCCCGTGCTCTGCTCTCAAACACTGACAACATCCAACATCGGATGACACCCTCATTCTACAGATGGGAGAGCAAGGCCTGAAGAACACAAGAGGGACTTGCCCGGGGCCACTCAGCTAGGAAGTACCAAGGAGGCTTGGAACCCAGGTGAGCCCACGCTGTCTCCACAGCGCTATGCTGCCTGGAGTATCTATTTCAGAGATATATTTCCGGAGAAATGGAGGGGAACCCCAAACTCCATCTCGATCCATTTCATTACTTTATAGCCATTTCCTGCCGAGAAAGACCATAGTGCATCATCCTGTGGCAGGGTGAGAATCCAGGAGGGGGAAAGTCATACCACAGGCTCACTACTGACACCACAGACTAAGTTCTCCAGAGAGGAATCTAATTCTCTGCAAGGGTTGCTCCCGCCACACCAACTGTGACAGTGTTCTCTGTCCAATTAGAATTGATAATACACATTCTGTAATCTATACATGATGTTCAGCATGAGCACCTTGTTAAATCAATTGTGCTACTGCCTACGCTATGGACTACCATACAACCATTAAAAATCATGTTATAAATGATTTAATAATGGAAAAAGATTTGCAACATGTTTTTCACTGAAAAGCACGGGTTACAAAATGATGTATAAGAATATCAGTTTTTAATTATTAAAATAAGTGTATTTATATATTTAAACTTATACACATATGTGCACACATTGAAAAAAGACCAAAAGGATACTTATCATCATGTTAACAGTGGTTATTTCTGGAGGAAGGGATTATGTTTGATTTGCCCCCAAACTCACTTGCCATAAACATGTGTTATTTTTGTAAACAGAAAAACTTTAATTAAGAAACATAAGCCCTGGCCGGTTGGCTCAGCGGTAGAGCGTCGGCCTGGCGTGCGTGGGACCCGGATTCGATTCCCGGCCAGGGCACATAGGAGAAGCGCCCATTTGCTTCTCCACCCCCCCTCCTTCCTCTCTGTCTCTCTCTTCCCCTCCTGCAGCCAAGGCTCCATTGGAGCAAAGATGGCCCGGGCGCTGGGGATGGCTCCTTGGCCTCTGCCCCAGGCGCTAGAGTGGCTCTGGTCGCGGCAGAGCGACGCCTGGAGGGGCAGAGCATCGCCCCCTGGTGGGCAGAGCGTCGCCCCCTGGTGGGCGTGCCGGGTGGATCCCGGTCGGGTGCATGTGGGAGTCTGTCTGACTGTCTCCCCGTTTCCAGCTTCAGAAAAAATACAAAAAAAAAAACCACCAAAAAAAAAAAAGAAACATAATCACTCCAGAGCCCGATCTTCTTTGATTCGGAGAGGGCAGCATCAACCACTTAACAGTGGTATTAGAGAGAAAATGAGAGAACTGTGCTTCCTTAAACTAGGAAGTGGAATTTTTTGGTGTGTGCATGACAGAGACAGAGAGAGACAAAGCGAAGGACAGACAGGAAGGGAGAGAGATGAAGAAGCATCAATCATCAGTTTTTCGTTGCGACACCTTAGTTGTTCATTGATTGCTTTCTCATATGTGCCTTGACCGCGGGCCTACAGCAGACCGAGTAACCCCTTGCTCAAGCCAGCGACCTTGGGTCCAAGTTGGTGAACCTTACTCAAACCCAATGAGCCCACACTCAAGCCGGCGACCTCGGGGTTTTGAACCTGGGTCCTCTGCATCCCAGTCCGACGCTCTATCCACTGCGCCACCACCTGGTCAGGCTAGGAAGTGGAATTATTAAAACAAAGACAACGAGAAAGGCACGTGCCGGTACCTGGCCATCTCTGAGCAGCGGCGGGAAGTGGAAGAACAGGGACTGGCCAAGAGAGACCGTCTGAATCGGGTTGTCGAGGTTTTCACTCTTGTAGAGCTTTACCTGGAGAGCAGGGACAAGGAAGGACAAGCTTGTGAACTGAAACATGGCAAAGCTTTCATTTCAGACATCCTCAGGACAGTTTATCTCTTGGGGGTAAGGGATCTTTGGAAAAACAGATATCTAAAAGAGAAACTGTTCTCAATCATCCAAGACTCCAGATACATGACATGCAGAGAAACGTGAGATTTAAAGAAGAGTCTGATGACTTATGTTAACACTCAAAATAGTTATGTTAATGATAATATTAAAAAGAATAGTTTCTATATACCTATAATATACTACACATGCAACAGGTACCTTACATATATTGTCACCAATTCTGGCTACTAAACAAGCATTGTTATTATCCCTAAGGAGACTCCAGGAGCCTGCGTCACCTAAGGTCACACAATTTATTCATGGTGGAGCCTGGGATTCAACCCACATCACTGAGGCCCAGCACCTCTGGCGCTGCCTGTCCACACGCTGCCATCTTAAACTTGAAACACATTCCCATTTTGATTCGGTTCTCCGGGCTGCTTCCAACAATGTGGTGCTTTGTTGCTGGCCTTTCTTTCTCTCCAGCCCAGGTTCGTGCCTGTCACCCAGATGTGATGGGGCTTGAGCAGAGGGAGGTGCAGTCCTGGCAGATACTAGAGGCAGTGGGGCTCCTCGCTGCACCTGCCACAGAAGAATGCCAGAGCCCCCGCTCCCCAGGGCCCACGCTGATGCTCTTCTATGTAACACAAAGTCAAATGGACTTTTCCGAAAACAAAAGTCACAGGAAATACTGGCGGCCTATAGGTCTGACCCAAGATCAGATATATATATGTGTTCTGATTTGTACAGTGTTTTAAGCAAAGTTAAGTTCATTCCTCTGTTTAAAATCAGGTCGTTTCAAATAGCTCTAACTTCCAGCTTCCCTAGAAAACTGAAACGCGATGTAGATCTGGGCCAGAATTCCCAATGCAGCAATAATCAGAGGGGCAGAGGCAGCACCCCTCCCGTACGCCCCTCACCTCCCTGGGAGGGGGCATGGTTCTCCAGTTTGCCCTGCGGCTCCCCACCCCGCCAGCCCTCCTCACTCTCTGGCAACAAGCTTGTAGCCCCTGGACTAAGGGCAGTTAAGAGGCGAGTTAAAACCTAAGCTCATATTCTCACCCAAGTCTAATACTTCACTGTATATAAGATCACAAATGCCTCTGAAAATACACTCCAAAGCAATTCATTAACATCTCTTAAGGGATCACAGGGCACTATATAAATGTTTCTTCATTAATTACAGACATGACATTTTGTCAGAGCTTGAAGATACCTTATGAGGTCATTGAGTTTAACTCTCTGGCTTTATGGAGAGGAAAACTAAGGTCCATGGGAATGAAGTGACCGCCCAAGGCGACGAGGAAAATAACCATCCGTGACCAGAGACAGCCCTGGCCATCCGAGTTCTAGTCCACTGCCCACCACCTCCACCCTGGACAGAATTTAAACAGTTATGAAACACTTCGCCTTAAAGCTGTATTTGTCTGAGACTCTTAGATCAGCAATTTTCAACCTTTATCATCTCATGGCATACATAAACTACTAAAATTCTGTGGAAAACCAAAATATATATATTTTTTGCCAATCTGACAAAAAATATATAATTTTCATTGATTTACAAAACAATAATAATAAGATAATAGTAATAGCAATTACCTACCCTTTTTGCTCCAAAGTGAGTTTTTAAAAAATCAGGTGCCTAGCCCTGGCCGGTTGGCTCAGTGGTAGAGTGTCGGCCTGGTGTGCAGGAGTCCCGGGTTCAATTCCCAGTCAGGGCACACAGGAGAAGCGCCCATCTGCTTCTCCACCCCTCCCCCTCTCTTTCCTCTCTGTCTCTCTCTTCCCCACCTGCAGCCAAGGCTCCATTGGAGCAAAGTTTCCCTGGGCACTGAGGATGGCTCTGTGTCCTCTGCCTCAGGCGCTAGAATGGCTCTGGTTGCAATAGAGCAACACCCCAGATGGGCCGAGCATCGCCCCCTGGTGGGCATGTCAGGTGGATCCTGGTAGGGCGCATGTGAAAGTCTGTCTGACTGCCTCCCATTTCCAACTTCAGAAAAATAAAAATAAAAATAAATAAATTTAAAAAAAAATCAGGTGCCTATACTTATATATAAGGATTTCTGGTTCCAAGAATGAACTAAACAGACATAAGCTTATTATGCGACATGACTAATAAGATGTATCTCTGTATATTTATGGTTCAAGACATGGTTATTATTGTATTGATGGTTGTCATTTTTTTTACTTGACAATCTAAGGGAAAAGATGTCAGTGTCCCTGACTAATAACGTATTTTAAATATTCTTTCTTATGGCACACCAGTTGAAAATTGCTGCTCCAGTTGGTACTGGTCATTCATTAGGCTTCCACTGTAATACTTCCAAAGGTATATACACTGCTAGCCACACAGTTATCTGAAATGCATTTCCTTCAGTTATCAGCAGTCATTTCCCCAAGTCCATGCTAGGTTTGAAGTTTTGTAAATCTCAATTTCAACGCTCAGCACCTCCACCTTCAGTTCTCACTAAAGCGCCAGGGAGGTCCAGACATCCCCTTGTCTCAAAGCTGAAAAGAACATAGTACTTTCACCGTGAAAAGCTGGCCTTACCCACAATGTAGAAAGATATTCGGAGGAAGTGATCACATTTCCACTTAAATCGAATTGATTAATCTGCCGGAAAACTATGATGTTTATATCATCAATGTCGTTATTGCCAACCTAGAAAGAAATAAGGATGCTGGTATTGAGAAATCTGGAAGAGGGACCTCTCTGATGCTATGACGCCCCAGCGGCTATTTCATAGCAGATTTCACTTCCTATATAAGGGGAGCCAAGCTTGCCATAGAAGAACCCAGGTCCAAGGTCACAGTCTGGTAGTAAGAAGATGGGCTATATCTGGCCCACAGACACATTTCGTTTGACAAATACAGTATTTATTTCCTAAGTTTTAATTACTTGCCAACATTTTTAAAATTTTCATATACAAAAAGGCCAGATTTTCCAGAGTCTCTTGAAAAAAGAGAAAGATGTCCTTGCCTGGCAGCAATCAGCAAGAGCCGAGCCACAGCTGCCACCGTGGGTGGGCGTGTGCTCTCCCTCCCACTTGTCACCTGCTGTGTCTGCCGGGCTGCAGCCCACACGACGGCTGGGATCCTGGCCTCCGTCTCCGGGGCAAGAACATACACACTGTAAGGTGTAGCCATTTAAAACGCCAGATGCCATAAAGATGTGAAAAACTCCACTTTCTAGGCTAAACAGTCCTGAAAGGCCCGCCACCTCTCCTACTGCTCACAAACTTAATGCCTAACACTACCGTCTAAAGACACCGACAGGCAGTGCCTCTTGTCCCACCCAAGCCCCCAAGTCTAGCAAATGAGCTATTTTATGGGAGAAAAGCTTCACTTTAAGTGATTCCTGAGCCACTTCCTGTGACCTGAAGGGCTGCCTCTTTCAGGGTCAATTAGCTAAGTCACTATCAGGAATATCAGAAAGACTCTGCCCACCAAATGGAAAAAACAAGACCATCTGAATGTAAGGCAACTGGGTGGCCCCGCCACCAATTAGGTGCATGTTCTCTTTATTGCACTCACTTGATTGGAAAAGCTACTTGTGCCTTAAGATCCTTAACTTGCAGAATAAGGATCCGAGCTAGCAGGGGAAGTGGGGAAACAGCAGTTCAAATTCCTTCTCTGGATGCCTGACAGCCACGCTGTTCATTAAAAACCCCACAGGATGCTGCTTGGGAAGATGACACTATTCTAAGAGGACCCTTAATTAGGATCTGAAGTCTCCCCCCACAAGAGATGGAAGGCAGGCAGCCAGAGGAGCACTAAAGAATTTTTGATCAGGGAAGCAATCAGAGCGCGATTCCGCTGGAGAACACGTGCCTTACCGCAATTACCCGGTGGTGGGGGAGAGCCCGTTCGATGTGATCGTTGCCTTCTGCCTTGAGCTGCACGTGGTACACACATCCCGGCTGCAAACAAACCCAGGCGTCACTTCTCCAGGAAGAGGCTGGTCACATGCACCTGCTCTGAGCCTGCTCTGACCGCAGGTCCTCCCCAGGACCGGAGCTTCTCTGCCTCCTCGTTTCAGTTCCCAGCCTGCCACCTGTCATCCTTCTAAAGAGTCCCTTTATAAAGCGCCCTGATGAAGAAACATTGACATTCTGCAATTCCTCAATCCCCACTCGGTCTCTTCTACCCAAGGAAAATTAAATGTGGTTTCTTATTTCAAAACTGCAAACATAATACACTCTTAGTCGGGTGAAATTCTTCTTTCCTGCTGTCCAGCCCTCCCCTGTTTGCATAGATGCATCCAGTGAGATCTGGAACAATCTCCCCAATCCTTATTTCTGGGAACATTATTTCTGGGAAGTGATTTCAGGTTTTTCCTTTTAAAAAAAATAATAATTTCTTCCTTATACTTTTTATTCTAATGCTCAAATGTAGAGGCATATATCATGTTTACCGTTCTAAAAAAAACTTTTTGACATTGAATACATGAAGGTGTTAAACATGTATAAATATATACATATATTTACTCAGGTAATTTTTTGGCAGATAATATTTGGCCCTAAGAAAGTCAGCACATGATGACAATTTCCCAGTATATGGAGGTCCACTGCCTTGAGGAACTGAAGTTTTTGTCTGTTTCTTACATTGCTGTCTGGGTTAGCGGCAACTCTGCCAGAGAGGGATATGAGTTCAAAGAGAATTTCTAGGAAGGCTGCAAATCAGGTAAAGTCAGCTTAAAAGCAAGGTTTTAATAGTATAAATGAATACATTGTCTGTAAGCTTCTGAATAATTTTTTTCCTTACACATTTATTAAAAAAAGAAAAGAAAGACCAGTACCTTTCCCCTGGCTTCTGACCTGACTTCCAGGCGCCCCAATACCTGAGAGTGGGGGTGCCCTGGACATCGGATGTTGAGTATTCTTGTCTCTGGTAAAGAACAGCATCGCACCAACATATCTAACCCCTGTCTGCATCCCTGCTCACACGCTCTGGGCAAACGGTCTGTTGTCGAGCTATGCATGACCATCTCGGGGTGGACTAAGAGTATACAATTTGTGAATCTGAAAAGCTGGGGACCCAACCCCAAATCCAAGTGGTCCTACCCAGTGGGTGCCATCCACCCACACTGCGACTTCTACAGTGCACACTCAGTGTCTGCTGAATGAGCATATGAATGAAAACACAAATAAAAACTGAGAAAATAAAGCACCATAATAAAGCACCATAATCCTAAACCAAATACTGCCATTTAGCAACCAAAAGGACAGATAAGGTCTGGCCCACACAAAAATGTTATGGGTCTTTTTTATTTTTAATTAGTTGCTAACATCTAAAAATCAGGAGGAGTTTTTACATGGAAACCTAAATTTCTGACTACTTTTTCCAAAATTCAAACAATGTGGCTCCCCTCAGTCTGTCTTCCCACAAAGCCATAATGAGCTAGAGCTGAGTGGTAGCTTCTCTCACGGGCCACGCCCTCTCTGGTTCACCACAGTCCTCTCCGCGCCCTATTGCACACCCACCCTCCTTCAGCCATTCACACTTCTCTTTCAGCCCCACAGGCCTTGGCTCTGAGGGCTCCAGCCTAGGCCATAACCACCCACTGCTAGGCAAAAGTCACACTAAACCAAGTGGTTACCAGTTTTACTTTGCCACAAAACCCCAACCCAATATATCAACTAGATAAAAGGGAAGATATGTCCGTTAAAAAAAAATTGAGAGGGTCCCAGAACGTACCCACCTCCCCAGCCCTCTGGCCTCGCCCATTCCTAGCAGTCTTGGGGATCCCACGAGACACCTCCAAACACAGTAAGAGAACCACCCCCTAATAAAACACGTGCGAAGTCTCACCAGCAATCCCCGCAACCTGAACTTCCCCTCTTCGTCCGTCACAGTGTCCTCTCCGTAAATATTGCAGTCGCTCTGTCCCACCGCTTCCACGGCAACGCCCTGCTCCGGCTCCCCGTTCAGAGAGGAAACCGTGCCATAGCAACTACAGTGACAAGAGAAGCAGAACATGATACATTCCTGGGAGTCTCGGAAGCACACAAAAGATTTCAGGTAAGGTGTCCTGCATTTGCCAACAATTTACGGCGTGATTCTCCACCCAGTGGAGAACGTGCCCCCAGGACCCAGGCAACACAGACCGAGCTGTGTCACTGCCGAGCCAGCCAGGGTCCCAGCAGTATCTCAGACATTTTAAGGGATGCTCTGGAAAACTGTAATTTAAAAAAGCTAAGCTTTATTTTATTTTATTCTTTTTTATTTTATTTCTGTTAAGTTTTATTTTAAATAATGAAGCATTCATAAAATGAAAATAAATCACTTCCTCTTTTATTCCATTGTTGAAAATGGTCCATTTTTCTGAACATCCTCTTTCTGATTAATCAATGTTCATCTCAAGTGCTTTTGTAAACGTGTATAAATATAAGTCTTTGTGTGTATACACACACACACACACACACACAAATACATACACACAAGTATTTGCATAAGCCATCTCTGAAAGTATTTAAAACACTGGAAAATCTGAGTAGCTAAGAGACTAGGAAGAAAATTTACATTGTGTACTCTTCAACATTTTTAAGTTTTACTCAAGTGAATGCATATCCTCCTTTTAAAAATTTAATTCAAGCTTCTAATTTTTTAAAAAATAAAAATTGAAAAAGAAATTTTTTTTTATTTTTTGACAGAGAGAAAGTCAGAGGGAGGGACAGACAGGAAGGGAGAGAGGTGAGAATCATCAATTCTTCATTGCAGCACCTTCGTTGTTCATTGATTGCTTTCTCATATGTGCCTTGACTGCAGGCTACAGCAGAGCAAGTGACCTCTTGCTCAAGCCAGTGACCTTGGGCTCAAGCCAGCGACCATGGAATCATGTCTATGACCCCACACTCAAACCAGTGACCCTGAGCTCAAGCTGGTGAGCCCGCGCTTAAGCTGGTGAGCCCACGCTCACGCCAGTGACCTCGAGGTTTCGAACCTGAGTCCTCCACATCCCAGTCTATCCACTGTGCCACCGCCTGGTCAGGCAGGAAAACCTTTAAGCAAGTATATTGGCTCTCTCAGCCTAATTTCAAAATAGGACCTCTGTGACCAAATCACTAGTTTGAGAGATCAGAAGAAAATGGCAGCAGCCAAAGTCCTTGGACTTCACGTCTGATCCCCGTGGCTCCCCAGTGAAATCCAGATGAAGGCTAGAATGAGCGCCAAGGGGACAGAAGGTGAGTGGTGTCACAGCCCAGGCCCGGACGGGAGGGGCTGGACAGGGGCTGCTCACCTGTAGGCCGTCCGGTACCCGGTGATGGTGATCTTTAAGTTCTGCCCTTCCTGCACCTCGATCATTTGGGAAGAAGGCTCAAACCGGAATTCCTTCATCATGGGCTTGAAGTAATACTGGCCAGGGCTCTGCCAAGAGACAACCACAAACTGAGCCTCTGTGACCACACCCAGGTCAGGCTTTAAAGGGGGCGACTAAAGTCACCATGGACCAGAATTATGCCACCAGAGCTCCAGGGCTTCCTCGACAGGAACGGCAGACAATGCTGACTCTACCATGAGTAGTTATGGTAACAGCAATTGCAATTCTAACAACAGCTGTCACTGTCCCATGCCTTCAATAACTGTGAGATAGTGATCATCTGAATTTTAGGAATAAAAAAAACTCAGACTCTGAGAGGTCAAGTAACCTGCCCAAGATGACACAGCAAGGAAGGAGCAGAGGGAAGATTTGAACCCCCTGTGCATTCTTACCACACAGCATGTGGCGATTTGGATACACCTCACTGCCTGCTTGTAACACCCTGTAACAGTCACTTTATTCCCAGGACTGACACGATGGCCAATTGATGCACACTTCCTGAGTCCCCACTAGCCAAGGGTTCAGATTCTATTTGCAATGGAAAACAGGTGCTGTCCTCACACCATGTGAAGTGTGCTTTGCAGAAGAAACACCAGCTAACTGTTGAACAAGACTTGCATTATAAACAACAGGGTCCTGTGGTAAAACAAAGGGCCGCCTAAGACAGGAGCGCTGTGGACAGGGTCATTAATTACACTGTCTTTGTGACAAGTGGGTGGCCAGAAACAAGAAGTGTGTGCGGAAGGGAACATGAATCAGCCGCATTAAGTTCTAGTAGGAGCAGCACTCGAATCACAGCTGGTCTCCTGAGGAACCTCAAACGCTCCACGCCGGTGTTCTGTTCTCACGTTGTCGACAGTATGTAGGGCACACGCACTGCGCCCTGTCCTCACGGGGAAGACAGGCAGGCGCGTCTCACACGACATCTTACCAGGTTGGAGAAAGTCAGAATGCCGTTGTCCTGAGTCAAGAGGTTGGAACGAAACACGCCACCGCTGAGGGATAAGAGGACCCCAGGGAGGGGCTGGTCATCTTCAGCTTTTATCTGGGGGTGAGAAAGGGACAGCAGAGCAAGGGGAACTCCCGTTAGCCGTGAAGATGCTCTTTCACAAGTCAAGAGGTAATTCTTACGGGTTTTCTTTCATTGATATTTGTTGGGGGAACAAAGGTCTGCTCTTCATCCCCAGGGGTAACTGATGTTGTAGTTTGATCTTCCAGAACTGTTTCGATGCCCACACCAAGCTTACAAACATCACAGCTGATGGTGACGGACTGGCAGGTTTATTGGGGCAGTTGAGACAAAAATGACACGCTACACACCACCCATGCTTTCCTCCCTCAATCATGTACCCGACTTTCCTCTTCTATCCGTCCAGAGATCTGTCTCACTGCCCAACAGTGGCACACCACTCTGGTGCAGAGGTCGGAAACTACCTTTGTGGTAGAAAATGACAGACGATCTAAAGGTCCCCAGGTTATGAATGACACAAGTTCTGTAGGTTTAAGTTGAATTTGTATGTAAGTTGGAACAGGTACATTTACCTATTTGACACAACTTAGACAGATGTTTGTCTTAACATAGTATTTATTTTTACCTGTCTGTGCATATAAATATTTATACTTAAGCATTTTCAAACCTATAGAACCTATCTCGTTCATAACCTGGGGACTGCCTGTGTATCTTTGTGCACGTAGATTTTTTTCTTTTCTTGAATAATGAATTCCTAGGGGTAGAATTGTTGGGTATGTGCAAGTTAAATTCAGAAAGACACCATCAATTTGCAATCCAAAGTGGCTGTAACCATTCATAGTTCCACAAATTATCCATGCATGGGAAAATACATGCTCTGCAAAACACGGATATCTTAATTATTGCAAATCTGACTCAAAACCAGTGTTTTGATGGCAACTTCCATTGCATTTCCTCAGTCTCTCCCGAAATGGAGCATTCCTTCGACGTTTATTAGTCACTCGTATTACCTCTGTGGACTGCCTTTTCATATCCTTTGCTCAGTTTCTCTATTGAGTTTTTTCTTATCAATTTTAGAAGTGCCTTGTAAACTGGGGGCATTTATGGTATAAATGTTTCTTCCCAGTTTGACTATCATTCAGTTTAGTTTAAATGTATTCTGCAATGCAGAATTTTCGTTTTTCTCTGGGAGGCAACCTGCCATTCTTTTCCTTTGTCCTCCATGTTGAAAATAGTCACACTCGAGAGTCCCGGAGGCTCCCAGTGCCTTTCACAGAACCCTCTTCCTGAGGACAGCGGAGGGCGGGGAGACATCACACACCGCTGCGGGAGCGTTCTGCGTCCTTCGGCACAAAGCAGTTGAGGAGGAAAGCCTGAAACCCTTCCCAGAAGGTATGCAAACAAGCTACAGTAACAGGCCCCCACACTGTGCCAAGTGAAAAAAGCCAGACGAAGAGGACATCTTGTATGATTTCGTTTACATAAAACGAAACTAACCCACAGTGATGGACAGCAGATCAGCTCGGCGGGGAAGGTGGGAGGATGGATCACCAAAGGGCACAAGGAAACCCTGGGGGTGACCCACGTGTTCACTATGTTGAGTGTGGTGGCGTTTTCATGGGTGTGGTTCTATGTAGAAACTATGTTCATAATAAATCAAATTACACACTTTGTGTGCAGTTTGTTGTATGTCAAGTACACCTCAATAAAACTGCTTTTTAAGAACATACGGTGTTACCTCAAAGCTTACGCCGGCCAGGGCATAAGCCTTAAAGTCTCCTACGGTTCCTTCTACCGCCGTCAGAACGTAGCCCTCCTTCTGTGAGGACACGGTGTACTCCAGGTCACTGTGCAGGGGCCCCACACTGAGTGAAGAGAGCAAAGGAAAATGGCTTCGCTTCAGATCCAGGAGGAGGCATCACCGAAACGCATGGCACTCCGGCCCCCCAACTGGTCCCAAGCAAATGTGTCTGAATCACGGGCTCACCTGTAGGCACCTTTGTCATCGGTGAAGACTGTGATCAGGGGCGAACTCGCCCCCTTCTCACTGATGACAATCTCGACTCCTTCCAGCTCTGGGTGGATCTGGCCTTCCAGGAATAAGCCTGCTTTCCCATGGATCTCGATCAGCTTCCCTGGGCAGCTTTCTAGGAGGGGAGACAGAAACAGGAGAGTACAACCCGGCTGCAGGGGCGGGGGCCTTCCAGATGGGGACTGTCCGATAAAGAAGGGCCTAACGCTGAGGGATTTGAAGCTAACCTCCAAATGAGGTTGTTTAATGTTCCAGAAACTTCAATAACTCCAAGTGGCCCATGCCCCTCTCCATCCTGGAAAGGCTTCATTTAACTGCCCACAACGTTAGCAGGTAAACCCAACGAAGACTGGGTGTTCACCACTCCTCTCTCCTGCCTGTCACGAGGCCACAGACGGGGAGAGGTGCCTCCATAGCAGACAGGAGGCTGTCCTGCTCGACCTCAGAGGACCCCACACAGCAGGGGTCACCGCCCCGAACAGGCTGCCACCAGAAAGCCAAGCTCAGCACACTCTACTTCCAAATACAAACTAGAGAAACGCCCAGGATTTCATGAACCCAGGATGCTTAATAAAAAAACAACTATCAGTAGCCAAAAGGCAAATACTCCTTAGGCAATCACTTGTAATTATTTAGCCCTAAAAAAGACCCTCCCAGCACCCTTAAACACAAACATCACTAATGCTCATGTTTTAGCAACTGATGGTTTTGCTTTTCACTGAACTCTGGTGTCAACCTGGCAATGTCAAGAAAAATCAAGTCCTTTTCCAAAAAGATTGCCCCTTTCTAATACCAAAGTTATGTTTACTGATTTCATTCATTCATTCATTCATCAAATAGTAACATCTATGTGCCTTACAAAGACACTTTCACTGTAACAATACAGAATAAATGTTTAAATGAAAGGAAACAAACATCTGCAAAGGTGTGTCATTGGCTCTGAGTTGACACCTACCTCCACTGATGGTGGCTTCCATGGAAGGGGGATAAAAGAGCAGCTCCTTAGATGAGGGTGTGACAGTGATTTTCTCTCCAGACCTGAAATGATAAAAACACTTCAATTTGACTGGCTCTGCCGCCCCATCCGGAAGAGTATCAGACACTGCGGAGAAAAGTCCGAGGGAGCTCACCGGGCCCAGTACGAGAAGTCATAGGAGAAGGGGCCTTGGAGCTCATCCACCATCTCTTGGACGGGGGGCTTGGTCCTGCCCTCGCCGCCGTCGTCTCTGCCCTTCTTCTCCCGCTCCTGCCTGCGGCTCTCGATCTCGGCCAACTGCTGCTCCCGCCGCAGCTCCTGCACGGACTTCAGGGGGCCTAAGACCAAGGCGGGTTCACTGTCAATGGAAGACCTGGAGGAAAGGAAGGAGCCGCCCGGAGGATGTGGTCACTCGTCCCTGTCGTCGGGGGAAGTCTGACATATCTGCAGGTAACAAAACCAAACCCCTGATAACAACACCACAGGGCAGTCTTCTCCTGACTTGAATAAACAGATAGTTTTTAAAAGATAAAGACTGAACTTCTGCGTGATGGTAGTATCAGGTCGATCTGGGCTGGAATGAAATACCGCTGACTTTATGACCTAATGAAAACACATTGGATTCCCCGGGGACAGGGAGTTCTGCCCACGCCACCGTCCTCTGTGTCCTGTGCACCCTTTACTGAGCGCATCCTCAGCTGGACAGCCGGGCACTGGGAGACAGCCTGAGGACAGACAACATCCCCCCACACACACACATTCCAGTGGGAAGAGGCAGACAGCAAAAGGAAAACGACGTCACATGACAAGTACAATGAAGAAAGTAAAGCAGCGTGGAAGGGGAGGGTGCTGGGAGTGTAGGGGTGCTACTTTTTCAGGGCGCCGGCCAAGGCTTCTCTGAGCAGGAAACCCTGAGCCCAGACCTGAAGGAGGAGACAAGACCACGTGGCTCTCTGAGTGAGAGTGCCTCGATCAAGCAGAGGGAGGGCGAGTGCAGAGCCGTGGAGTCCTGGAGGGGCGTGCCCTCGGCATGCTCAGGAGGAGCCCAAGGCGGCCCAGGCAAAGGGTCAGGCAGTTCCCGGGGGAAGCAGATGCCAGGCCAGGGCTGCCCAGACCTCAGTGCAGACCCTGGAGTTCATTCTGAGCGGAATGGGAAATTCGGAGTTTTCAGCAGAGGAACAGTAGGATAATACTATTAAAGGCTCACTCTAGCTTAAGATGGGCTGGCCCCTCCCAACCTTCCTCTCCTGAACCCCCCCCCCCCAACCCTGACAAAATCAAGTCAAAGCACTTATCACACTTATAATTCTCCAATTCTGTGTCTGATTCCTGGACTGGGTGCCTCCCTCATGAGACTAGGGCAGGAGGTGGCCTACGCCCAGTCACACTGAAGACTCTCGAGAAATAGTCTCTGGAAGGAGGGACGGGTGGAAAGGTGGTAGACAGAAAGATGGAGACGAGGTGGACAGACAACTTCAACTAGGGTAAGGGCAGAAAAAGTTCCTCGGATTTCCACTGAATTTGACAAAGTCGGTCATGCTGCCAAAACTCTTTCATTTCTCGGGAAAATTAGGGTGTCAGATGCACCTCACTGCACTGCAAAAACTCCCCTCAAAGGTGACATTCACATAAACCCGACCCCATGAGGGACAGACTTGCGTATCCTTTCTCTCTCACGGTCTTTCCTATGTCAGGTGCTATCTCCACTTTCCGAGCCTTTGAGAAAATAAGGTCTAAGAAAAATAAGCAATATTTTTGAATTTGCTAAAATACTTGAAATACAATGAATAAACCAGAGATATGTTTCCCCTAGCAAAGACAGGAAGTATAGAGTTCAAACAGAAATTGAAGACACTGAAATGAGCTGTCAGGGGCTCTTCCTCACCCAAAGTTAACTCTTGAATCACAAAAGGAAGGATCAAGGCTGCTATTAATTTACAGCTACAGCACATAGTATGAGAGAGAAGTTCATTTGTATAAACACCCAGAAATAAAAAATCAAAATTAATTTCCAGAGAGTCTGTTAGAGAAGCCCCAGGCCTCACCCACAACCCTCACTCAGCCCACCAGAACTCTAGTCTTACTTGATAGTCACAGTGACATCCATCATTTTGTCAGTGATGATAGTTCCAAGGACATGGTGGCGAATGGCTGTCAATGTCAAGATACTGGGTGAAGACCTATAAATCAAAGAAATGGAGAGAAAGCACTAGCAGTATCACCGGGTCATTCTCAAAGGTCACAAACGACACACTTTATGGAACTGCTCTTCGTTTGGGCTGAAATAACTCCTGATATACAGATATCACTGTTTTAAAGAAGAAACTAATTCTCTACTCCAAAACTTTATACTTCCAATTCCCAGTGACACCCATAAGCATGTATAAAAGTATGGAAATGGTGGGCCCCTGAGATTAAGAAAGTCCCATCAGTGAGGGCTGGAAGAAAATTTATCTTTTAAAAATATTTAAAAATTTTAAAAGGCCCTGGCTGGTTTGCTCAGTAGATAGTCAGTCTGGTATGCGGAAGTCAGGAGTTTGCAGGGGAAAAATTTTTTAAATAAATAAGAAAAAATTGCATTTAATCCACTTCACAACCACAGCCTTCTACCTCGGTTTACCGAACTCTTGGAGAGAGACCCTATCTCCATTTTCTCAGCGATTTACCCATGAATTATGCTAAGTGAAATACATCAGACAGAGAAAGACAAATACTATGAGTTCACTTCTATGTGGAGTGTAAAAAACTAAATAAACAAACAAAACAGAAAGACTCACAAATACAGAGAACAAGGGGGAGGGACTAAGAAGTAGAGGTCGGCAGTTACACTGGGATGGAAAGTGCAGCTTAGGGAACAGTCAATAATACTGCAGTAACTACGGACGGTGCCAGGTGGCCAGAACACCCACTGCGGGGAGATTTCACACATTACGTAAATGTCTAACCACTACACTGTATGCCAGAAACTAATATAATATTAAATGTCAACTGTAATGAAAAAATTTTTTCATTTTAATTAAAAAAAAAAACTTCAGCCAAGCAGCTTAAAATCTTTATCTAGAAACTCTTTGTAACGCCTGACCGTCCCTCTTCCAGAAAAACTACAAAAAATCCCTCTTGTTCTCAGAAGACTGAAGAGGAGATGCGCACTCACTCTCCACGGAAGCCACACAAACAGCACAGGGCAGTGCACACCGGCTTACGTGTCATAGGTGTAGAAGGCTTGCTCGAACCGGTGGCAGGAGCGCGGGGTCACCTTGTACACGCCTGCAGACAGGAAAGCAAAAGTCACTTTCGGACAAGGGCGTCTATTATGCCAAGCAGCTCCAGCCTGCGAAATCCGAAGGCAGCGGCTCCGGAGAAGACGCTCAACACCCCACAGACGTGCAGCGCCGGGCTCAGAAACGCCGCGTCTGCCGCCGCCGCTGGCGCCTTCCCCGGGACCCAAACCAGGGCGGCCTGCTGCCACGCTCAGGGCTTTCACTTCTACAGTTTAACAACCCACAGGGGTTTAATCCACGCAGGCCACGCCAAGCGACACGTGCACAGGAGGCCACAGGAAATACATTTCTACTGTAACTTTGAGAATTTTCTTCTTCAGAGATTCTGTTCAAAATTCCAAAGATAGCCACAGCCCGAATTCCTGCCTATAAATATTCCCAAAATGGGGCACGGGGCAGGGAAAGGCCCAGAAACTTACAAAACAATCACAGAAAACACTTTCTGCCAGAAGTGCATGCTGGGTAAGACTGAATTAGGGGCGCAAGTCGTCATTTGCAGGAGGAATACCGTCACTTGCTGGAAGGAGCAAAGTCTGACAACGTATTCCCCACAAGTGATCATTCACCTGCATCTGTGCCACGTGCCCTACAAAAACTGACATGAATTCAAGCCAGCTCTGCTGTGTGCATCACAGAGTAAGCCTTAGAGCAGCTCCTAGTAGAAAACAAAATGATTAGGTTTCTCCATTTTGTTTGGTCTTTCATTTCACAAATATATATATTTTTTTAATTCACTTTTTTTTTTTAAGAGACAGAAACATTAATCTATTTCTGTATGTGCCCTGACCGGGGATCAAACCAACAACCTCTGCATATCTGGACAATGCTCTAACCAACCGAACTATGTGGCCTGGGCCTCATTTGACAGATATTAGTGCACCAGCATCTTCTACAAGCCAGGCACCGTGCTAGGCACTGGTTAGTACACAGCAGGAAACAGATATGGCCCTGCCCTCACGGGGCTTACTGTCCTCAGAAGGAGAGGTGTCTGACAGCGGTCACCACCTGGTGTGCACACCAACTATGCTAAGTGCAGCAAAAGAAAGAACTGAGTGCTATGAGCAACAGCATGACGGGGCGATCTAAGTGACCCTGGAGGAAAGTACTATCTGAACTCAGACGTGACAGCAGGAAGGCCCAGCGGGGGGCGGGGGAGGTGAGAGGCACAGGGAGAGCACTGTCACAGAGACCACTGAACCACAGGCTTGCTACCTGCTTTCCCAACAGCTGTCCTTCCTTCCTTGACACCAGACCCAGGTTACGTTTACAGTGGCAATGTGTCCAGCCTCAGCAACATATTCAACTGTCCCCACCTCCCTTGCAGCTAGAAGTGACCGTGCGACCTGGGTCAGGCCAATGAGACACAAAGGAAGTTTATTGGAGAAGGGGGCATGGAAAACGTTTGCCTATCCCTCTCCTAGTCTTTCTACCTTAAACATGAGTTTTCTGAGACAACAGCAGCTATTTTGAAAACACAAGGAAAAAATACGAGGGAAAAGGCTAAAGGAATCACAAACATGCCAACTCTAACATCTATCAGTCACTGAACCCACACTTGTAACCACATGCCACCAGACTTTGTTACTGCACCAAATTAGGCCCACTTCTTGGTGGCACCACTGTACTGATTCTGTTACTTGCAGCCAGACACATCCTAACTGAAACTCATGAGGACAGAGTGCGTGGAGAGAAGGGAAGATCAACATACAGGGGTTCAAGGTCAGGTCAAAGATGCTGTATTTTATCTTGAGAACCAAGAGAAGTCACTGAATTACTCATTAGAAAAATGCAAAATAAAACCACAATGAGGTATCACTTTACACCCACCAAGATGGCTACAGTAAAAAAGACAGACAGTAACTAATGTTGATAAAGATGTGGAAAATAGGAACACTCATGCATTGCTGGTGGGAATATCAAATGATACATTCAGTCTTTCTGAAACACAGTTTGGTGATTTCTTTAAAAAGTAAACATAAATTTACCATATGATTCAGCAATTCCATTCCTAAGCATTTACCCTCCAAAATGAAAACAGAAGTCCACACAAAGACCTGTACACACATGTTCACAGCAACATTATTCAGAATAGCCAAAAAGTGGAAATATCCACCAATTTAAGTATCTATCAACTGTCAAACAAATATACAAAATGTGAATATGTATCCCTCACAATGGAATACAATTTACCAATAAAAAGGAACAAACTACAAATACATGCTACAAATGAACTTCAAAACATTATGCTGAACTTCAAAAACATTATGCTAAGTGAAAGGAGCCAGACAAAATACCAGTACAGTATGATTTTAATTATATGAACTGTCCAAAACAAAGGCAAATCCATAAAGACGAAAAACTGATTACTGCCTAGAGAGGAAATTAACTATAAACAAGCATGAAAATTATTACTGGGCGATGAAAATTTCTATAGTGGATTATAATGAGGGTTATACAACTTGGTACATTTACCAAAAAATCATTGTATTGTACATTTTCAATGGGTGAATTTTATGGTCTGCAAATTGCATCCCAAAGTTGTAAAAAGAGAAAGAAGCCACCAAAGTATTTTAAGCAAGGTGGGAGATGACCCAATGTTTATTTTAAAAAGATAGCTCTTAAGGAGAAATCATTGGCCAATGGTATGATATTTTTATTTATTTTTTTTTTTTGCGTTTTTCTGAAGCTGGAAACAGGGAGAGACAGTCAGACAGACTCCCGCATGCGCCTGACCGGGATCCACCCGGCACGCCCACCATGGGGCGACGCTCTGCCCACCAGGGGGCGATGCTCTGCCCATCCTGGGCGTCGCCATGTTGCGACCAGAGCCACTCTAGCGCCTGGGGCAGAGGCCACAGAGCCATCCCCAGTGCCCGGGCCATCTTTGCTCCAGTGGAGCCTTGGCTGCGGGAGGGGAAGAGAGAGACAGAGAGGAAAGCACGGCGGAGGGGTGGAGAAGCAAATGGGCGCTTCTCCTATGTGCCCTGGCCGGGAATCGAACCCAGGTCCTCCGCACGCTAGGCCGACGCTCTACCGCTGTGGTATGATATTTTTAAAAGTGAAAGGGCCTAATCACTTGGCTATACACCTGAAACTAATATTATGTCAACTGTAATTGAAAAATAAATTGTAAAAAATACAAGTGAAAGGGTCCAGTGGTCTCATTCCAACTCAAACCCAAAAGATTTGCCAGTCCCCGGCTCCAGCTCTTCGGGTAAAAACACTGCTCCCGCCAGAGGAAAGAGATAGAAAAACAAGAGCATGCTGATCACAACCAAAATCAACAGCTTGATGCAAATACGTAGAGCTGATGTAGGAAAAAGTGCCTTTAACACCATCCTCCGGCGCCTTTCTGTCCCCCTAACGTGTAGCACATCAATCCTCCCAGACTCACCAGGCTTGGACAGGCAGAAGCGGTTGACTCCTTTGGATAGGTTATAAATCCCCACATTCTCAGGTCCATTTCCATCCTGATAAAATTCCTAAGAGACCAAAGCCAATACAATGACTTACTGGGGGAGATGGAGACACAAGATGATTAATAATATTTCTGTTTCAGAACCAGTCATCTGTTTTGCCCATTAATCATTCGAGCAGTTGGGTGCCACAGGAAAATTAAAAACCTTCAGAAACTTCGAACTAAAACATGCTCTTTTCCTTTCAGTCCACTGATATTTATTGAGCACCTGCTAAGTGACAGACCCAGAGCTGGGCTTTGGTCACTGACAAGGCTCCTGTTCTCAGGTGGCTTACACTCTCATGCAGGCGGACAGAAAATCATTGTGGTCAACAAAGAAATTAGTGGATTTCAGCTAGTAAGTAACAGAGCTACAAGGGAAATAAACAGGATCGGGATATAGAGTGATCTCCGAGGGGGTGTCTTTAGCTTGCTGGCTTCAGGCAAGCCTCTCCTGAGCAGGAAACATTGGGCTGCCGCCTCAATGAGAAAAACCAACTACGAGCATTTCTGGAGAAGACATAGCATTCCAAGAAGAGGGACGACCACGTGCAAAGACCCAGAGGAGGAACGAGCTTTCTGTGGAACTGGAGAAGGCCGGGGTGCTGGGGTCGGGGAGCAAGGCAGAGTGGCAGGAGGAGAGGTGGGAGTTAGGGGAGGGCCTTGTTGGCCACTGTTAAGGAATATGGGTCTTATTCTAAGGGAAAGAGAAATACATGAAAGGATTTAAGGGAAGGAATGGTTTCCCAAACGGTTTCACTTATTTTCAATTGGAAATTAATTAGCCCATTTCCTGGAACAAAGTTGTTAGTTGAGCATATGTAGTTAAGCAGCCACAGCAGTCAACTGCCATGGAAACTCCACCTTCAATTCCTCCCGTGTCTAACATAAGCCATCACCTAATTGCCATTTGCCTCAGTTTCTCTCCTGGCATCTGCAAATGACATTTCCCATTGCTTTAAGTCAAAAACTTACATAAAACTCATAAATGGACCTAATAGATCTGCACAGAAATCCCTTTCCAGAAATCCACCTGGTACACTACCTATCAGGCCAAGCGAATAAGATCCTATCTAAGAGCTCTGTCCTCTGAGCCAAAGTAAATGACCTGGAGAAACTGACTCAGCTGCGCCTGTTAATAAATAAAAGCAATATATGCCCAGGGAATTTTATAGGCATAAAAGCTTTACTTAAACCTCCCTGTAAGTTTAAGAAGTGGATATCATGACCCTCATTTTAGAGGAGAAAACTGAGGCTCAGAAACAGTAAATGAAGTAGCCCAAGGCAACAAAACCACTGTGCTGTGCACTACGTCAATGGCTTCCCCAAATTACCCAAGTTAGAATTCAGCGTGAAGCCAGAAAATCTCCCACATAAAGGCATCTTCCCCGGAGGGACTTTCAATGTTTCCCGATGACGCTTCCCATATTAGGTGGCAGAGTCGAGGGGCAGAAAAGGAAATCTGCACAGACCACAGTTCCAGTCTTCCTGGCACGCTAGCCCTCGCTCCCCAAAGGCGAGTGCCCCTCCGAAGAAGGCTCCTGGGAGCCGCGCGTACCAGAGTGATGGCATGAGAAAGGGAGCATCGCAGCATGTAGCCCGTCTGCCGGAACTCAACCGCCGACACGTCGTCCTCCAGAACCTCTACCTCCAGGCTCTTGTTCTTCCAGCACCAGTCTTCGTGCATGATGCTGACTGGGAAAGCACACGACACAGAGAGAGGTGGGCGGAGGCACTCCCGCAGCGCCACCAGAAACAACTGTAATGGACTCACTGATTTTTCTTAAAAATATGTATATAGAGATACGCATTTTAAATATGCACACATGTCTATTTAAATATTTAAGTAGACATACATATGTGTAGCCATACATAGCAATAACTATCTCACACACACATAACACACCCATGCATAAATGCTGGGAAGAAATTACTAAAAAAAAAAAAATTGAAACCGAAAGCCATTTAAATCACCAAGAAAAAATTTCAATTATGTCTAAACATCAGGCTACAGATATTCAGAGATCACCAAACTTTTTCTGTAATGAGCCACAGAGCAAGTATTCTCAGCTTTGCAGGCCACATGGTCCCAACTATTCAACTCTGTTTGCAGCATACAAGCCGCCAGAGACCATACATAAACAAACAGGCACAGCTTGTTCAAATAAGAATGTATGAAAAAGGGCTGTTGGCCCTTAGTCATAGTTTGCCAACACCTGATATAATGGAAAGTGTAAGTCCCCAGAAAAAGCAGTGGACATGGGAAACATTCACTGGCATGCCAGCTGCTCCACGCCGGGCCGTGGAAGAGCAGGGACTCAGGCAGCGGCTCGCTTCTTGAGCAAGGCCGGGAAAGGGAACCGCGTCCGCCGCGCCCACTGCTCCCCGGGCACTGTGCATGGGCTTGACCAACCACATCGCCTTTCGTCTCACACTCTGCACAAAGCCTATGATATTATTACTCCTCTTTTACAGACGAGAAAACTGAGTCTCAGGGACTGCCACGTCACGTTGCTGAGTGGCAGAACACACAGAGTGTTATTTCACACTCTCTTTTCCAGCACTTAGATAGAAAATGGCACGAATGAGGGCACCTTCCCGAAAGAGAGTGTGTCAGCTTCTCTGATAAGGTAGCAGTCGGCTCCCAGAGGTTCTCTCAGCGCCTGCACTACTGCCTGATGCTGAATAAAGCACAGTCAACATCAAAGGCCAAAGAAGAGTCAAATAAAAAAGGTATACAGTTGGGATGCACTTTGGCAGCCTGGTTTTAGAATGTTTAGAAAGACAGGAAGCGTGTGAGGGCCGGGAGAGGCTGTCTGAGGGGCTTACTTTTGTATTTTCCGGGAAGCACATTGTCAAACGTGAAAGTCATCGAGTTGACCTTGCCGGAGAGCTGGAGGCTCCGCTTCTCGCCCTGGCGGCTCAGGGACTGCAGGGTCACCAGCAGGTCGCCACAGGTATCTGCAGAGAAGACAGGGGCCTCACTGGACTGCCCTCGTGAACCACAGCACACTTACAAACCCTCAACTTCTGTGCTAGTTACGTTTGTCTCCTGAAGGGTAGTGCCAGAGTCCCTTTAAAGCTAACGTGCAGTTCCTTTAGTCTAAAAAGTGACCTCATGCAGGTCATCAGTACCAAGCAAGAAAACCACCAAGGGTGAAAGCAGCACCCCATTTACTGAAAGGGGGAAAATAATATTTAAGGTGCACTAAGAGGAGCCAGAGAAAAAGAGAAAATGGTGATGAAGCCGTAATTAATGCCCACTCTGTACCAGGCACAGAACTGGGCCCCTTATCATGATAATGATAATGTTACTAATAATAGCAAAGCTTTAAATGCTTCTTGCTGTGTTTCCGGTACTTCTAAAGGCCACAGACACACACACACACACCCAAGCCTATGAGGCAGGTACTGTTATCATCTCCACGTTATAGAGAAGGGACTCAAAGCACAGAGAGGTTAAATAAATGGCCAGGTCACACAGCAAAGATTCAGCCCGTGCAGTATGGTTCCAGTCTGTGTAGTCACTGTGCTACACTGCCTCTTGCTGATCACATTCAAGCTTCATTAAAACCCTCTGGAAGCAGTCGCACTCCCAGTTAACAAAGAAAAACAGAGGCTGGGCGAATAAATGCTTATGGTCTCACCCCTGGTAGGTGACAGAGTTGGGACTGATGCCTGGGCCTAATTCCACCTTCCTTTCAGAGACAGGAAGAAAAAAAGAGACCCACGTGTACTTTTGGAGCCTAAGGACTCTGCAGGAGAAACGTTTCTGCGGCTCGCTGTGGCAGTGGTTCCGAAAGGAACGGGTGCGATGGGAACGTCACACGATGGGAACGTCACACCCCGTGCCCAGGAGCAGCCTCTGCTTGCCTCCTCAATGCTGCCGGGGAGGAAAAGCTCACCAAACCAACCGCTACCCGCCTGCCTCTTTGTAACAGTCTGTTCTTGCTTTCAATGGACATCTTACCCAAACAAGAGACTTTGCCAGAAACCGATGCCAAAAACTGTACAAAGGCCACGTCCATCACAGGCCTGTCCGTCACAGTGAGAGGAAACGTCTGGGGTTTCAATGTCAGCCCCGCTCTGGTCTCTGCCTCAGGAACCACCACCTGTGAACACAGGGCGACGCCAGCCACCATATCAGGGCCACTGCTCCCCCAGCCTGCAGGGCCCCAGGACATGCATCTGGGCCCAAGGCTCACGACCTTCTGAAGGACAAAGGTTCACTTCTAGGCTGAGTTATATAATCACAACAAATAGGCAAGCAGCCTGTGTGAAGGCAACACATTTCTAGTCAGATATCAAAAGCTCACGCCCAGCAGTGTCACGGGATGCACAGAAGCCTGCCGGGCGTAACTCCCCACAGAGACACGTGTCGTCCATCACGGCACACTGAACCCCAGACCCTTCTCCCGGCTTGCGCTCACGCAGGACATAAGCTATGAACTCGCAGACGCTGTGTGCATGCCCAACAGTGAAATCAGGCCATTTTCTTCTTCCTTGGCTTCTGTGGGCCTTTCTCAGGCTAACAAGAGGGATTAGGAGAGAAGGCAGTTTCATCCCTAATTGAGATGACATTTCAGAATTGCCCTTCCTTGCATACTTAAGTCCCTGATCATTATTCTTTTTTTTATTATTGATTTTGGGAGAGAGAGAAGGCAGAGAGAGTGAGAAGCAGCAACTCATAGTTGCATCACTGTAGTTGTTCACTGACTGCTTCACCAGGGGGCTCGAACCAAGCCAGTGACCCCTCACTCAAGCCAGGGACCTTTGGCCTCAAGCCAGTGACCTTGGAATCATGTCGATGATCCCACAATCAAGCCGATGACCCTGCACTCAAGCCGGCGACCTCAGGATTTCGAACCTGGGACCTCAATGTTTGAGGCCGATGCTATCCACTGCGCCACCACCAGTCAGGCCCTAATCATTCTGAAAGGGCTTCCAAAGGCTTGTTAATGTAGCCAACTTTGCAAGACGCTGCTGTCTAGTAGACGAGCTGTCAGCCCACACAGCACACTGTGTGATGGAAGCAGGAAGACCACTGCTCTCCACCCTGTGTCCTCAGAGGGAGATCCCAGTTGCCCTAGAGGAGAGCAAACTTCCTGGCCTCACTTGCTCTTTCTCAGGGAGGAGGAGCAGCCACTGACTTGATGGGTAAGGGTCTGAGATTCACTGAGCCACGGTCTTCCCCGTGGGCGGGGCCCCGCACTGAACAGCACAGTGGGCTGGCCTCCGCTTGTCTGTCTCCTGCCCGCCAGCCTCAGCTGTGCTCAGGCCTTCACCCTCACGGGAAGCCCAAGGGCCAGAGTCTCCCCAGCTCCTCTACCTGCCTGGACAGAGAAACCAGAGGTCCCTGCCCAGCAGCTCCGCTTCCAGGAGAGGCAGGAAAGGGCCTCATGTTCCAGAAGCCACGCACTATGGAAGCTACTAAGCTGCCATCAATAAAGAGTTCATGTTCATTTCCTTAGGGACCCGTGGGTATCCTGCAGCAGCCACAACCTGAGAAGGTGGAGGCATGACTGGCAGCCTGATACTAACCCCTAATAAGCATCACACTGGAAAAGAGAAAGGCCTGTTGCATCGTTTTTAAACTGGCTGCTTGTCTGCTCTACTAACAGTGCCATGCAGAAATGTGAAGACTTCAAAAGAAGAATTTGGGAATGGAAATGCTCCTTCTCTAACCTTTTTGGCTAATAATAACCCTTTAAAAAAAATCATTGCTGCCTGACCAGGTGGTGGCGCAGTGGATAGAGCATCGGACTGGGATGAGGAAGGACCCAGGTTTGAGACCCCGAGGTCGCCAGCTTGAGCGCGGGCTCATCTGGTTTGAGCAAAGCTCACCAGCTTGGACCCAAGGTCACTGGCTCGAGCAAGGGGTTGCTCGGTCTGCTGAAGGCCCGTGGTCAGGACACATGTGAGAAAGCAATCAATGAACAACAAAGGTGTTGCAATGCGCAATGAAAAACTACTGATTGATGCTTCTCATCTCTCTCCATTCCTGTCTGTCTGTCCCTGTCTAGCCCTCTCTCTGACTCACTCTCTGTCTCTGTAAAAAATAAATAAATAAATAAATAAATAAAAATTTAAAAAAAGTCACTATTCTTTTTTCAAATATCTTAAATGGAACAAAGTTCATCATACCTGGACTTTGTAGTTCCCTGGTTTTGCTTTAAAACAAAACGATCCATGAGCATCCGTCTCCACGGTGACCAAAGACTTGTCCTTGTCTTGAGATGACAGGACAACTTTGTATTTACTCATCTGCTTGACAGTGTCAGGGAAGCGAATGATTGATATCTGGCCACAGACACTGAACCTGCAACAAGGGGACCATTCATTCCAGCATGAGAACTCAATTACGACAGGAAAGGTGCTTATCAGCCACAATTACGTGTCCGTCTCCCAGCCTGGCTCTGAGACTAGTTCAATTTTAACAGACAGGAATGCGGCTCAGATGGCTCCCATCTTAAAAGCAACCTTTGGAAAGATGAGACCTCTCTCTGAGGCTGGGAAAAGGCAGAGCGGGAACGGGCTGTGTGTGTGTTCTGGGTGACATCTGGCAGTCCCCCACTGTGGAAGTGATTTTCAGAAAATCTGTAGATGATAAAAAAATGTTTCAGGTAATTGAACCGTTGACAGTGGAGCAGCCTCAGGCTGAGAATGTGGGCGAGTAGTGCTTAAAAGCAAGAGCCGTAAGCTGCCTACAAGTGTGGCATTCCCAGGCCATAAAGCAAGGCAGAGTGAGCAGAGACACCTTCCTCGCCTGGGACTGCATATAACACGTGGCGAGGAAGAGCAATCTGGGAGGTCTGAACAGAAAAGGTAATTAAGGTAAAAAAAAAAATGCAAAGCTAAAGCGGAACTCCTTAGGATCTAGGAGCCAGAAAAGCAACTTATCGACAAGCCCCATTACGGTAATGACTCAGACTGGAGACACCTGAGCAGTGGGTAAAGTGCTCCAAAGTGTGTCTCAGGAGGCACACGCAAGGCACAGCCACTCCCTGAGAAAGACCAACACAGACCATCACCCTCAGTGACAGCCCTCATTTTCCTGCCGGTTGGTACGTTAGAGTACATACAATAAGACACCACAGCCGACGGCCACAATTATTCCCTCACGGACTGAAGGTCGGCTTTTCTAATCTTAAAGCATCGTTTTAGATAGAAATCAGTTGTCGATTTTGACAGAAAGATAATAAAGTGTTGGATTCAACATCAGATAATTGTGGATACACTGAATGATGGAAGACCTACTCCTCCGCAAATAAAAATAGCAGAAGGGACAACGAAGTGGTGGACGACTGTGTGTGGAATCGGGAACGATACCCAGCAGGCATTTCCTAGTGGCTGGTGGTGGACGACTGTGTGTGTGGAATCGGGAACGATACCAAGCAGGCATTTCCTAGTGGCTGGTGGTGGACTCCTGTGTGTGTGGAATCGGGAACGATACCCAGCAGGCATTTCCTAGTGGCTGGTGGTGGACGACTGTGTGTGGAATCGGGGACGATACCCAGCAGGCATGTCCTAGTGGCTGGTGGTGGACTACTGTGTGTGTGGAATCGGGAACGATACCAAGCAGGCATTTCCTAGTGGCTGGTGGTGGATGACTGTGTGTGTGGAATCGGGAACGATACCAAGCAGGCATTTCCTAGTGGCTGGTGGTGGACTACTGTGTGTGTGGAATCGGGAACGACACCAAGCAGGATTTCCTAGTGGCTGGTGGTGGACGACTGTGTGTGGAATCGGGAACGATACCAAGCAGGCATTTCCTAGTGGCTGGTGGTGGATGACTGTGTGTGTGGAATCGGGAACGACACCAAGCAGGCATTTCCTAGTGGCTGGTGGTGGACGACTGTGTGTGTGGAATCGGGAACAACACCAAGCAGGCACTTCCTAGTGGCTGGTGGTGGACGACTGTGTGTATGGAATCGGGAACGATACCAAGCAGGCATTTCCTAGCGGCTGGTGGTGGACGACTGTGTGTGTGGAATCGGGAACGATACCAAGCAGGCATTTCCTAGTGGCTGGTGGTGGACGACTGTGTGTATGGAATCGGGAACGATACCAAGCAGGCATTTCCTAGCGGCTGGTGGTGGACGACTGTGTGTGTGGAATCGGGAACAACACCAAGCAGGCACTTCCTAGCGGCTGGTGGTGGACGACTGTGTGTGTGGAATCGGGAACGATACCAAGCAGGCATTTCCTAGTGGCTGGTGGTGGACGACTGTGTGTGTGGAATAGGGAACAATACCAAGCAGGCATTTCCTAGCGGCTGGTGGTGGACGACTGTGTGTGTGGAATCGGGAACAACACCAAGCAGGCACTTCCTAGTGGCTGGTGGTGGACGACTGTGTGTGTGGAATCGGGAACGACACCAAGCAGGCATTTCCTAGTGGCTGGTGGTGGATGACTGTGTGTGTGGAATCGGGAACGATACCAAGCAGGCATTTCCTAGTGGCTGGTGGTGGACGACTGTGTGTGTGGAATCGGGAACGATACCCAGCAGGCATTTCCTAGTGGCTGGTGGTGGACGACTGTGTGTGTGGAATCGGGAACGATACCCAGCAGGCATTTCCTAGTGGCTGGCCGGCCACCCGAGCCCACAGTCTAGTGTGGGGCCCACCGCCAGGGCCCACAGGCCAGGTCCCGCCAGCCACGTCTTTTTGTATGGACCCGAGCTAAGGATGGGTCTTACACTTTTATTTTCACATCTATAAAGGGATAAAATGGAAAAAAAAATCAAAAGACTATTTTGTGACACATTAAAAATATATGAAATTCAAACTTCAGTTTTATTCAAACAAAGCCATACCTACTCATTTAGGAATTTTCTCTTTTTTTTCTATTTTTTGATGTGTTTATTTTTTTGATTTTTTAGAAAGAGAGGAAGGAATAAAGAGAAAGAGAGAGGAACATCAATGCATTCCTGCATGTGCCCTGACCAGGGATCAAACCAACAACCTCTGTGCTTCCCGACAACTCTCTAACCAGCTGAGCCATCTGGCTAAGGCTTCTTTTAGGAATTTTCTATGGCACGTTCCATCATAGAGACCGTAACGCCCATGAAGCATCAAATGCTTATTCTCTGGCCCTGTAGAGAAAGAGTGTGCAGCTGCCGATGCAGAGGAAAAGGTAAGCGCTTTGGCTCTCAGGCTCCCCTGCTGCGCACTTGCAAGAAGAAAGGGACAAGAGGACATCGGGAGATGACTCTTAAGACCGTCCATGTCTCCTGATTCCTGTCCACGTCGGGGGGAAATGTCACCTTATTTGTTCTAAACAGAAGCTCCCTGCCTCTCTAACTTTTAAATATTCTAAGCATAAGATCTGTTTTAACTCACATTCCTAATTAAAGAGGTGTCCACATTGTATGTCAACTATAATTAAAAATTAAATTCTTTAAAAAGAGAAATGTCCAGTTACCTTAAATCTCAACTGTATATTGGTTTAGTTTAGAAAAATAAACTAAAAAAAAACAAAAAACCCACAACTGTTAGGAGAGTATTTGTTATATTTAAGCCTTTAAAAATTGATTTCTGTCAATAAATTCTTTCAGCAGGGCTTAATAACTTATGGATAGAAATTGGTCATTTTGATGCATTGGGAGATAACTATATCTTTATAGTCATTTGGACAGAACTCAAAGAGTTTGTTTTTTCAAATAAATTGAGATATTTTTAAAGTAACAAACAGCAATGAATCAAAAGGCAAATGTGCTGGGTTGGCCCAGAAGGAAAATGAATTTTTCCAAAGATACTCAACAAATGTTTTTCTTCCCTGGACTCAAATGTTCCACTTTAAAGACAACAAATCTAAATCTATTTCCCCATCTCTGTGAACAGCACTTCCTCCATCTTATTCGAGTGTTCAAGTAAGATGCCCAGGACCTGTGGATTCTCTCTCCACACTGCCTGTCACTCTGCTTCTCACCCTCTCCCCGCCAGCACCAGGCCCCAGGCCCCAGCGTATCTCCTCAGACAAATGTCGCCTCCTGTCTAGTCCCTCCATTACAGACTCTGCCTTCCCTCTGATCCACGCTCCACAGCAGCCAGGGGAAAAAGCTTTCTAAAATGACCTGATCCACATCGCTCACTTGCTGAAAACTCCACAGCTTCCCAGTGCCCTTGGGGCAAAGCCCATCTCCACAAGCTGGCCCGAGGTCACAGAGCTGTCCTCCCTCAGCCACTGCCCCAGCCTGCGGGCTGTCTTTCATGGAGCTCCCTTCTCTCCCGTCCAGGCCTGGGACCACGCTGTTCCCTCTACCTGGGAAGTTCTTCACCTCGCTAACTTTTAGTCCTCCAGAAGGTCTCTGTGACCCAGAGAGGGCTTCCATAGCTCCCAATTTACATAAGTCCTCTCGAGCACCTGGTCTCTCCTGGGTGCAACACCTACCCTAACTGAGAACCCCAAACGCACGCACCTGGGGTCTGTCTGCCAGGACGACCAAGTCCTGCCTTTGGAATGTTAGGTTTCACTGCTGTACCCCCAGCACTTACGTCAGTGCCTCACCCAGCGTAGCTGTTCCAAAACCTTTATGGGGTGGGGGGGACTGAAGTCCAAGAATCATCTTCTGAGGCTCCGTGACAGAGACACAGTCCTGTTCCACGGGTGACGTGCTTCCTGATGTCCCATTCGACACTGAGCCCTGACCCTGACCCTGACCCTCCACCCGACTACAGAAAATGGTCACGGCAGCCGTCTCAGGGCACCAAGCCAACGGACTGTGTTTTCCCAGTTCAGTTTGCCAGACCTGCCTGCCCGGCAGGCACTACTCATCCCTGAAACCCACCAGAACCCCCTCAAACGCCAGCACCTCATCTTGTCCACTGATTCCCCAACTCTACCTGCTCCTACACATTCAAGGTTCTGGCTGCCACCTGCAGCCAAATCTTCAGCATTTACCATCAATCTGAGACTCTATTGGAGAGCGCCACCTAGTGGTCCAACAGACCCCAAAACTGAATGTTCATCATCTAACTGGCTCCTCTCCCTGCCCACAGCCCCTGCCCCACCACAGTCATCCTGTCCCTCAAAGTGGGAGCCCCTAAATATTCTTCCCATCTGTCCTTGACTTCCCTATAAGGCAAGCTCTCACCAACTGCCTTTTCAGGCCTCCTGTCCCCTTCAAAGCCATCCCTCACCATGCTGCCAGACGGCCTCGCTGAATACACAAGTCTAACCACGTGACCACCACACTCCCACGTTCACCGGCCCCGTGACTCCAGTGGAGAAGGCCCTGTTCTTCCACTGGGGTGTGAAGGGGCTGCCCACCCTTTGCCTGCCCAGCACCCCCGTGCTAGCAACACCGAACTTTACACTGCTGGCCGCACCTGTGCTCAGCAGCTGACACCGCTGTCCACGCTGCCTCGCTCCAAGCAGATGGCCCCTCTTCTTTTAGGTTACTGTCTGTTGAGCACCTATTTCTGGCTCAAGACAGACGGCATCGTCTGCCTTCCACAGGTTACACAGGGTGTGAGGAAGATCTGCGATCTGACTCCCAGGCCTGGGTTCTCTGCACCACACATTAGCCGATAAAACTCCATCAATTCAACCCCCGGATGTCCCATCACATACAATAAATACAACAGAGCAGGGATAACCATGACAATGGCTCAGAGTACCTTACAACAAACTTTCTCAACCAACTATCACATCTTCCAAAGTCCAAGAACTGAGCCAAGGAAGCTCCCACAGATGTGAAGTCAGACACAAAAGATCCTCTCACTTAAATGCATTTAACTCTGGAGCAAGATCTTTTTTTTTTAAGCATCCAACCTGTAAAGTACCTTCCGCTGGTAAGACTTAGCACGGATCTTTCTAAAGGAGGCAGCCTGACTCTCTCGGCAGGTGCCCGTGACTGAGCGCGGCTCCTGGGCAGAAACACACAGTCAGATGGAAGGTGCCTCTGCTCATCGCTGGCTGTGACGTAAGCACGGTGCTCCCAGACCCCAACGTGATCACCTTACCCCATGGCAATGATGTCAGCCAGCTGAGGTGTGTTGGGTGCGATTTTGATGGTGACAGTTTCGAAGTAGAGGTGCTCCTTCTGCGCGTAGATGGTGTACGTGCCAGTCGTGATGTTCTCCAGGCGGAATGAGCCGTCAGCCTTTGTTTTGACTGTAGAACAAACATGCCAACAAAAGATGAGCCAAAGCGGAACTGCACAGCCCTCCCAATGCACAGAATACATGAGACAAAAAGCTGGTGTACTTTCACAGGGTCGTTAAGATTTGTTTCATTTCCACTTGTCCCTGTGATCAAAAACTAGCAGCGGCAAACAGCCGCAGGGGCCAACATGTCTGCCTACCTTTGATCTGGTTATTCAGAGTGACCAGTGCCTCCGGAACACCTTCTCCTTCGGGCCCATTCAGGACCCTCCCGGTGACAGAGAATCCCATGACATGGAACACGGGCTAGAAGATGAAGAACAGGGAGAAGGTTCTCGTGCTTGAGCTGCAAAAGCCTTTGTGCCACTCACGCCGCCGCTCAGCCCCTCTGCCCACACTGGCTCCTCCCCGCCCCGCACACCAGCCGGCTCCCTCCCGACTCCCCAGACACGTGCTTGCCCACTGGCAGCACGCCCCCCACGTCTGTCTTCCTTCTTGTATTCCCAACACATTGATGTATGTCAGACGGTCAAATCAAACGGACCTATGGATTTGCTTGCCCAGTTAAAGATCATCGAGTCGGACCAAGAGGCTCCCTCCCCTTGGTCCTTTCCTGCCTCCTCCCCTGCAGACGCCCCCATGTTGGTGAGCCATGCCGTCCTCCAGTCTCCCAAGCTTAAACCCGAGGATCACCACGGACTCCCCCACGCTCCAACATCAGTTAGTCCCGTGGATGCCACCTCAGCAAGGTCTCCCAAGCCCTCCGCCTCTTTCCATCACAACCTGAAGTTAAGTCGGCACTTAACTCCACCTAGACCACCTCACTCAACCCCAGCTGTTGCACTGACCGCAGGTCTCGGCCTGGTTCCTGTGCCTGCTCTCCCCACTCCGGATGCCAGGGCTGTGCCCTCTCTGCAGTCACCATGTTCCAGCCACACAGGCCCTGGTTCCTCAGGGTGACCCCCCAAGTACACCACATGCATTCCCCACATGGGGCTTCTACACCAGCTACTCGCTCAGCCTGGTTTCAGTTCAAACCATCACCACCTCTGAGAAGCTTTCCCTGACTACCCTATCTCAGTAGTCCCTGCCTCCCACCCCAGCCAGTCACTGTACATCACATGAACCTATTTTATGAGCTTAATCAAAAACATGACCAATATCTGAAATGTCCTTGTTTGATTTCTCATAGTTTTTCTACCTCCCATTAGAATGTAAGGTCCATAAAGACAGGGATCTTTTCTGTCTTAGTCACATGGTACACAGAAGGCACTCAGTAAGTAACTCCTGAATGCATGAATGAATGAATGAATGAATGCATATATGCCGCAGCACTGGATCCTTCTGAAAAGATGTGGTTCGTTCGCTTATTAATCCACATATCCACTCAACACTTTTCTTAGGTACCTCCGATGTGCCAGGCACTAAATCACATGTGAGGAATATAGTGAAGAATAATAAGACTGACCTCATGTAGCTACAGGCCCCCTCACTCCTGAAATTCCCTTCATCTCTCTGTTCAAATACTTGCACTTGGTCATGATCTAGAACGTCTTCCCCACTCACCTGCTCCCGCTCTTCGCTGCAAGCCCCCTGAAGCGCGTGAGGACTTCATCTTCTCACCCTCTAATGCCCCCTTGGGGGCACAGCACAACAGTCAAATGCTTTACTGGGTCTCACAAAGCACAGTCAGACCCCACTGAGCATGTCACCTAACCACTAGTGCCTACCAGTTTAAGCTATGGAACACAGCACTTTCAAATGGAACATTAAAAGAAAACGATTAAATTCTCATTTTTCCAATAACTGTAACACTGGGTGGTCTGTTTAGGAAAGACTGTTATTTTCTTTGGGGATTTGCTCTATCTAGCTAATCTGCTACAATAACCATTCTCAAGTTCTGTAATTAAAGATATAAGTGTGATGAAAAACACATTTACCATCCATTCTGGGGTCTGGGGAGTTTACTCGGCCGCCTGTCACTCCATCCATTCCCATCACCGTGGTCCTTGCTCTATCAGCTCTCACCCGGCCCCTTGCTTCCACCTGGCCCCCTGGGGACTCTTCTCAGCAAGGCAGCGCAGGAGCCATACTTCTCCTCTGCTCAGAACCTCATCCAGAGTGGGGCCACCTGTCACCCCGAGCGGCCCGCCAGGCCCTGCAGAATCCGCCCCATTGTCTGCCCCACTCTCCCCTCTTCCTCCCTCCCGCCATTCCAGCCACCCTGGCCTCCTGGGCTCCCCCGACTTTCTCAGCCGCAGAACCTTAGCACCTGCCTCGCCCCCTCTGCCTTAAAGCACCCTCCCCACAGATGGAAGCACAGTCAACCGTCTCTGCCCTTTCAGGGCGCTGCTGAAGTGTCCCCTTCACAGTGAGGACTCCCCAAGAACACCCTGTAAGACTGCAACCCTTCTCAACCTTAAAACCACCATCTTCTTTTTTGCTTTACTTTTCTGGAGAACACGTATCAACTTCTAATATACTTTCTAATTTCCTTAAGTGTATTCTTTTCTGGCATTGAACATAAATCCCATACAACAGGAATTTTTGCTCTTTTTGGTCACTGCTATAAGCCCACCCCTAGAAAACTACCTGAATGCATGTCACTGGGACACAATAAACATGTTTCCCTGAATGAGGCAGATGTACCTAGGGCTCCAATTCTCTAAGATAAAGATATATAAGGGGCTGAGGTATCTAGTGGATTCCAGCTAAACAGGAAGAGTACAAGATTCTGGGTTTTCCAACAGCCCATCTAGATAAAATACTGATTTTTTTTTCCCTTAAAGATGTTTGCAATACCTGTCCCTCCGGGTCTTACCTCAATTTTCAGGCTGTCATGTTCCACTGTAAAGTCAAGTCTGGAAGGAGCAACATCAAAGGTAATCCTCTCCCCTCTATAGAATGGAATCTGGAAGGAAGAGTCTGTTCATTATTAAGAGCCAATAATTTGATTCAACCATCAATATTAATAATTGACCTGGCCACCTACGAATGACGAGGGGTTTAAGGCAGGCCAAGGGAAACGATCATAACTGTGCCGACTCTGAAAGAGCAAGGCCTGCATTGCTGCAGCCTTTCCAGGTCAGAGTCTCATCCTAAGTAACTGCTAAATAAAATGTCACAAAACCGCGGGCCAACTATTCAGTCCTTAACGCCCAATGGCATCGACACTTCCCGCACTGTAAGAGTCCCAAACAAAAACAGAACGGAAATGGCTCCACTCACCACAGTATAGCCCCCACTCGGCAAAGAATAGAAGGAGAAAGAGCCGTCTTCTTTGGAGACCGTGTAGCACAAATAGACCAGGCTCTCGTCTTGGGGCTGGAACCCGGGCACGGGTGCGACGCTGCAGCCCAGGACATCCTATGCCAGGAAAAACAAAACATGACCTGCTTTTCCACTTACAGGTTCTGATTATCATCAAACGGCCACACTATAGGAAAACTTTCCTAAGTTTTATTTCTCAAAATATGTATTTCTGAAATCTAGGATGTAATAGAGATAAAAGAAACAAAAATCTTTACATTCAAGTTAAAAATGGCAGTCTTGGAAAAAAGACACAATCATCCTTCTCTACGATGGGTCAGACAAGAAAAGGGAGCTCGGGAGGGCAAAGACACGGGCCCAGTCTGACCTGTGGTGGCGCAGTGGATAAAGCATCGACCTGGAATGCTGAGGTCACTGGTTCAAGACCCTGGGCTTGCCTGGTCAAGGCACATACAAGAAGCAACTATAAGACTGGCCCAAAGTCACAGAGCCAGTAAGACACAGTGCTGGCTGAAATGGGTCTGACTGATTTTTCAAAACCTATGCACTTTACACCAAACACCACCACCTTCTAGTGTAGACAGCCAATGTCATGTAAGTCAACCAAGAAACACAATGTTCTTAACTGTTGAGACTATAAACCAACCTGACTGCATTTTTTTTTTTTTTTTTTACAGAGACAGAGAGTCAGAGAGAGGATAGACAGGGACAGACAGACAGGAACGGAGATAGATAAGAAGCATCAATCATCAGTTTTTTGTTGCGACACCTTAGTTGCTTATTGATTGCTTTCTCATATGTGCCTTGACCGCGGGCCTTCAGCAGACCGAGTAACCCCTTGCTCGAACCAGCAACCTTGGGTCCAAGCTGGTGAGCTTTGCTCAAACCAGATGAGCCCGCGCTCAAGCTGGCGACCTCGGGGTCTCGAACCTGGGTCCTCTGCATCCCAGACCAACGCTCTATCCACTGCACCACCGCCTGGTCAGGCTTGACTGCATTTTAAACAGTACATTCGCAGTCTCTTTTTCACTTTTCTTCCCTTACCTCTTTGCTTACTAACGAAGAAAAAAGAAGAAACTTCACTCCCCTCATGGGCTCCCCATCACTGCGGACAGAGCCAGACACGTTGTAGCCGGCCACCACCAGGGGACTCACGGCGTTGGCATTGGAGTTGGTCACCCGCACAGTGGTGCTTGCCTACAAGAGAAGAGTTGAACTTCCACAAAAGGAAACACTCACAAAGTGACTAAGAACATGTAGACACGCTTAAGCTACAATATTAACTCGGAAAACAGTAACACGTAAAATCCCATCAGTAGTGCGATCACTATTTCTTCATGCGCGAAATGTAATTGAAATAAATATGGCAAAATGTAGGTGATGATAATTTCACCCATATGATGTTGTTTTATTTCTTTTACACTTTTTTACCTCCCAAATTTTCTGTTTTCACTCCTTTACTCTGTCCGTTTCAATGTTTTAAAATGAGCATGCCCTGCTTTTTCCTGTGTTTAATAGTATATATGCATATATTTTTAAATCTACAGTACAAGTTATATGGAGAAAAGTACACACATGCTAAGTGCCCAGGACAGTGATTTTCACAAACTGAACACACCACGCAAACACTGTCAGAAACAGAACCGAACCAGCACCCGGAGCCCCACTCATGCTCACTTCTATCACTACCCCACCAGGGGGCACCATCGTTCTGACTTTTCACAGCATGCTTTACTTTGAAACACAATTTTATATTAATAGACTTAAATTCCTTTATGCATACTAGCAATGCAAGCCTTAAAATGTATTCTCTTTATAATGTGTAATCCGTTGAGTTTTAAATAAAATATTTTATAAATCCTGAAAACCAGAAGTCCTAGACAGTAATCTGATACATCTGGCCTGAACCCACGCCATCCATTATAACTGCACAAAGCCTACAGAGTAAAAAAATAGAAACACGGATTCTGATGCTTCTCAAGCAAGAATGAGACACAGACTCAGACTAATATTAAAGCTAATATGTCAAAATGTCCCTTAAGTTTTATTTAAATCCTCACATAGTATGCTTCTTTTTGAACTGTTATTATAAATTATTTCAAACAAAAAGATATGAGAAATACTCTGAAGAACACCTATACATGCTCTAACCAGCTAAAGATAAAGGACCAAAAACACGATCCAAGACCCTTGCATCTCCCCTTCTTCCTCCCTGTACAAACATCAGTATCTTAATTGACATAGTGTTTGCCGTTCCCACACATCTTTGTCATTTTCCTACACATGAACGTATCCATAACTGCTATCATGAGTGTTTTCAGTCCCTATACAAACAGGATCATATTTTCTTATCCTTCAGCAATTTGCCTTTTCCCTTCATCTTACGTTTTTAAATGTGGTCATATTGACGTATGTGGCTCTGACGCATTCATTATGGCTGACGTACAGAATTCGACTGTGTGATGAAATACAATCCATCCTCCTCTGAATGAACATTTAGGTTATTTACAAGATTTTGCTACTGCAAACAAAGCTGCCGTAAACATTCTTATACGTTCTCCTTGGGCTCATGTATGTTTATAGAATGTTAAGTATATTTACAGAATATTGTTTTTGACTGAAAAAGTACAACAAAAGAAATCTCATCAGGTCCTTCTGGTGTTGTTTGCGCTTAAAACTGCCATAGTTAGTAACAAAACTATTTCACGGCAGGAAGACAATATTTTCACCTGAAACTGAAACCAAGACAAGCAACGTCTGCTACAGGGAGTTTCACCTTATGAATACCACCAACTTCAGCGGCAGCACCGCTGCATCTTCATTTACTCCCAGAAAACCCATAACTCACTTCAGATACCGAACAGAAAACCCCTGTACCTGTCATCTGTCCCCAAACCAGCAAACTGTTGGCATACAAGAGACATAATAGAAACACTCACCTCTTTCAATGCCCAGGTTGGATGAGTTGCAAGGATTTCATAATCTCCAGGAAGAACTTTAAAGAATGCAAACCTAAGGAATACAAAATATCACTTAACTTACTCCCAACCTGAGTATTTCTAATTTTATGACTAATATGGGGAAGCACAAGAAAATAACGTTCGCATTATCACAAACTTGCCACCAGCTAGTTAAATGAGCATAAAATTTCATCCATCATTGTGCAAATCTATATCAAACAGGAAGTACTGAGCACTTACTGTGTGCAAGGATAGGTATTCTGGGTACTGACAGGAAAGACGGTTTCTGGCCTAAAAACCTGTCACCGTGTTTAGCAGGGATCAGCCATAGAACAGGCAAGTGAGTTTTAACAGAGGTGACAGGCATGGATAGGCAAGGAGAAGAGAAGTAATGTGTCCAAAGGCATAGAAATGGGGATGGAGGAGTCACATGTGAAAACAGAGAACAGACCCGACAGGCCAAGGCAGACACTAACCCAAGATCACGCTAATGACATCGGAGGGCAAAAGATAACAACCTCTGAATCCTATGCAAAAGGGTTTAGATCTGTTATCAGAAACAAATGTGACATTCTGGGCTCTTATGCAAAGCAACAGTGACAAAATCAGAAGCCAATGAAGATCATTCAAGTAGCTATAGACTAACCAAGACCAGAGTGAGAGGAGCTGAGGTTGGAAATGGAAGGATCCTGACACATTTAACCCTTTAAATCTGCAGGGCACCGGACAACAAGAGGGCCAGTTCTTACAGAACGAACTACAAAGGCATTTCCTTCCTCTGTGGTGGTCTTTTATTGTATCAAGCGTTGCCTATAGTAAGTGGATAAGGCTGGGCAATCATTTTGTGACAATAAAACTGAAAGTGCCACTGGATGTTAGTAAGATACAGTGTATACTTCACACTCGTGGTATCCTTGCTCTGCAAGTTACTGTCTTTGTTTAGTTAGTGCAGCTGAGAGTGATTCAGAAAGGTCAGGTCATTTTTCTCAGAGCCAAGGTCGACAGCAAACTACAGGCCTAGAAAAAATGAAAACCCCACACTCCTTCTATAGACTAGGGTTGGAGAGGCATCAATCAAATGGAAGGAAATGCTATTTCAACACTAATTTCAACAATCATCATTTAAAAATTGAATAACTTCCTGACAGACTCATTATAAACATCAATTCTGCAGCTTAGTCAATTTTGTATATTCAAGTAGTTAGTAATGATCTGAATGCTTTCAAAATTATCAGTTGGAACTATTCTGTATCAATCTTGGCACATCTGTTAACATTTACAACTCACTGATATAAATCCATTAAATGAATGCTTTAAATTTGACTCAACAAGGTTAATTAAGTAGTCATCAGGTCGAACTACAAAACAATTTTGATGTAATAGTCATAAAATGATTTGTAAAAATCATAATGGAGTTAAACCTATATTGAGTTAACAGCTATTAAACACATATGTCAGGCCAGAGTTTGAAACACTGATATAATATAATTTAATCTTCCCAATAACCTTAGGCGGTAGATTTCATGACTATCATTTATAAATGAGGAAATGGAGGCCCAGAGGCGTTAAGCAACTCACGCAGGTCAAACAGCTACTAAATGGGAGAATCAGGATTCAAACTCAGGCTGCCGGGCTCCAGAGTCAGTGCCAACCATTAAATGAAGGCCAACTATGTGCAGTAGGTGCTTGCTGGGCATTATCTCATATTTAGTAATCCCATCAACGCTAGCTGCCATGGGTCAAATGACTTCCATTTAACAGATGAAGAAATTGAGGCCCTGAGGGGCATGAATTTGTCTAAACTTCAGAAGCCAAAGGAGGATTTGAGCCCAAATCTCCCTACATCTGAAGCTCCCCTAGCCCCGGTCACACAGCCCCGCTCTAGCTACGAGGCAGGACGGCCCAAGCCCGACTCACTTTCCACCAGGCTGTGTCACCGTGGACTGGATCTTCACTTCGGGTCCGGTGCTTCTCAGAGACACCTGAACTCCAGCAGGACCCAGGGGCTGCCCTTTGCTGAGAACCTGTCATGGAGAGGGAACAGTAACAGATAATAGCACTTTGTCTCATTGACTCTAAGACCCACCAGTTAAAGATGCACAACTATTTTACAAAGGCTGTAGTACAGAGAAGATGCTCTTCTCTAACTGGAAACCCACCCATAAAGACGGCACAAAGGACGTCACTCCCAGTGTAAAGGGGAAGCAGCAGGCCGGCCGTGCAGAAAGGGACGGCAAGGAATCGTGTGCATCTCGGCCTCGATGCTGGACGGGGAGGGGGGGGGACACACTGTTCCCTGAGAATCTGTCCCTAGAAAAGGCCTCCCCTCGCACTTACACGCTAATAGCCTCTACTCTTCAAGAGGAAGAGTAGCAACCTAGATCTGGCCCCTAAACTATTGAGTTTCCAGATCTTCTTGAAGCTTATTTGTAGGTCTCATGTACAAAGTCCCCATGTTAAAAAATCCTGCTTTTCAATTTTTTTAATTGAATTTATTGGGGTACAGGTTTAGGTATGCAACTCAATAAAATATCATCTTCACACTGCCTTGTGTGCCCATCACCCCAAGCCAAGTCTCTTTTGCTCCCACTCACCCCCCACTCTGCCCACCCCCACCTATCCTCACCCCCTTTCCCTCTGGCTCCCACCACACCGCTGTCTATGTCTATATGTTTTATATATATTTATATATATGGGTCTTCTTTACTTAATTCCTTCACCTTCCATCACCTACTCTCCCAACCGCCCTCCCCTCTGGCAGCGTCAGTCTGTTCCATGTGTCCATTTCTCTGTGTCTGTTTTGTTTGTCAGTTTATTTGTTCATTAGATTCCACATATGAGTGAGATCATATGGTACTTGTCTTTCTCTGACTGGCTTATTTCACTTAGCAGAATAGTCTGCAGGTCCATCGATGCTGTCACAAAAGGTAAAGATTTCCTTCTTTTTTATGGTCATGTGGTATTCCATTATGTAAATGTACCACAGCTTTTTTATCTACTTGTTTACTGATGGGCACTTGGGCTGTTTCCAGATCTTTGCTCTGGCAAATAATGCTGCAGTGAACATGGGGGTGTGTATATTCTTTCAAATTAGTGTTTCTAGATTCTGAGGGCATATTCCCAGAAGTGGGATCACTGGGTCAAAAGGCAGTTCCATTTTCAATGCTTTGAGGAAAAAAGTCCTGCTTTTGTAAAGATAAGACTCAATGTATATACTACAGAGCAAACGTTAAAAATCACAAAGTTCTGAGGCCAAACCTTTCCGTTCACAGAGAAGCCCGTGAACACAAAGTTGATGTCCCCGCCCTTCGTGCAGATGTCACTGACGCCATCCACATAGAGCTCCACATTCGTCGGCTCTGAGCAATGAAGATGGGAACAGCATAAGACACAAGAGCAAGTTTAGTTCTGGGATAAGGTGAAACTGTCTAGATAAAATACATTTCATTGGGTAACTTTCATTTCATTTATTTTCAAGCACTTAATACATTTGCATCTTTGTTCAAAATCCAAAGATACAAAAGGCAGGCAGGGCAAATCTCCCTCCCACCCCTATTCCTTCCAGTGGTAGGCAAACTCATTAGTCAACAGAACCAAATATCAACAATATAACGATTGAAATTTCTTTTGAGAGCCAAATTTTTTAAACTTAAATTATCTTGTATAGGTAGGTACATTCCTTATCGAGGTAGCGCCCGCACGTGGTATTTTGTGGAAGAGCCACACTCAAGGGGCCAAAGAGCCGCATGTGGCTCGTGAGCTGCAGTTTGCCGACCACTGCAAAGCTTACACACTTGTTTTCCTGCCCCCAAAGGAACCAGTGTTTAGGGCAGGGGTCCCCAAACTACGGCCCGCGGGCCGCATGCAGCCCCCTGAAGCCATTTATCCGGCCCCCGCTGCACTTCCAGAAGGGGCACCTCTTTCATTGGTGGTCAGTGAGAGGAGCATAGTTCCCATTGAAATACTGGTCAGTTTGTTGATTTAAATTTACTTGTTCTTTATTTTAAATATTGTATTTGTTCCCGTTTTGGTTTTTTTTACTTTAAAATAAGATATGTGCAGTGTGCATAGGGATTTGTTCATAGTTTTTTTTATAGTCCGGCCCTCCAACGGTCTGAGGGACAGTGAACTGGCCCCCTGTATAAAAAGTTTGGGGACCCCTGGTTTAGGGTATAATATACTCTTATAACAGCCAGTCAGCCAAGCTGTATCTCAGAGTCCCATGGAAAATTCCACCAAACAGCTATATTCACCGAATGCCTACCCTAGGCCAGCCACTGAGCTAAGTGCATTTAATCCTCACAACTGGCTTAAGGGGTAGGCAGTAACATTTACAACTGATTGATGGATAAACTGAGGCACAGAAAGATTAATGGATCTCTCAAAGTCACAGCGCTTGTGAGTTAGAGTCCCAACTGAACCCCTAAAAATCTGGCTCCAGGTCGGTCCCCTGTCCAAACTACATGGGAACGGCCATACTAAAGCAGGGCCATAAACTCCAGTGCCCCCAGGCAACAAATGGGTAAGAGTAAGCAGGCAGGCCAAGAGGGGACCACAGGGCATGAAAGGGGAAGCCCTACTCAGCTGCCGTCAACCGCAGGCAGGCACGGGGCCTGGGGCTGCCGGAGCCTCCAACTTGTCAAGAAAAACTGCAAATCCCGATTATAGGTGACTTTTCAATATTAACTAATTCAATTTTTTTAAAAATGAAGTTGAGGTTTTAAAAGGTGAAGAAGAATGTGCAGTGATAATCAGAGAGAAAAAATGGGAAAAATCAAAAGAATTTTAGGCAAAGGGAAAATTACAAATGGACAGATGACTTGAACAAGCATCTCACAAAAGAGAATATCCAAATGGTCAATAAACATAAAAAAGTGTTCAAGCTCACTGACCATTAAGGAAATGCAAATTAAAGCCACAATGAGATACCACCATGTCCTCGCCAGAAATGACCAAGTTGGGAAGACTGGCCCGCCAAGCACTGGTGAGAACGCGGAGCACCTGGGGCCCTCACCCACGGCCGGCGGGGCAGAAGCTGCTCCGCTCACGTGCACGTGGGCCAGAGCCACTAGCGCTGAGCGTATAAAAATTCTGTCAACCACTTATTTCATTCCTGGTATATTCTCAACAGAAATGCAAACACGCATGCACCAAAAGATACGCACAAGTATGTTTGCAGGAGCACTATTCTTAGTGGCCAAAATAAGGAGGCAACCCATCAAAAGTAGAAGGGATAAGTCACTTTATATTCACCCAGCAAGAGAATTAAGTAACTAGAGCTACACATAATATGAATGAACCTCGTGAAAAATGTTGAGAGAGAGAAACCAAATACAAAAATGTTCCTTGCGTGGTTCCATTATATCAAGTTCAAAACAGAAAATAACGAATCTGTAAATTTAGGTCGGGGTGGTGGCCACCTGTGGGGTGGGTGAGGTGGAGCAGTTAATGGGTGTCAATGGGGGTGGATAAAGTCCCGTTTCACCATCTGGGTGGCAGTCACACACGTGAGCTCATTTGGTGAAAATTCCTCACTTTCCTGAAAGTATGTTATAATTCAGTTTTTAGAAAAAGCTTGTTGGCCCTGGCCGGTTGGCTCAGTGGTAGAGCGTCGGCCTGGCGTGCAGGAGTCCCAGGTTCGATTCCTGGCCAGGGCACACAGGAGAGGCGCCCATCTGCTTCTCCACCCCTCCCCCTCTCCTTCCTCTCTGTTTCTCTCTTCCCCTCCCGCAGCCAAGGCTCCATTGGAGCATAGTTGGCCCGGGCACTGAGGATGGCTCCATGGCCTCTGCCTCAGGCGCTAGAATGGCTCTGGTTGCAACAGAGCAACGCCCCAGATGGGCAAAGCATTGCCCTCTGGTGGGCATGCCGGGTGGATCCCGGTCAGGCACATGCGGGAGTCTGTCTGACTGCCTTCCTGTTTCCAACTTCAGAAAAATACAAAAAAAAAAAAGAAAAAGCTTGTCAAAAGAAAACGCACTGGCAGGAGGGAAGGGTCCACAGACACTCGGACTGGCTGCCAATCTGTCACCTCTACTTTAGCTGTCAGTGAGGCTGGTTTCCCCTCTGGCTTTCTGGAATGCACTGGCCATGGAGCCAAATCCGCTCCCTGGGTTTCCCTTTGCCTGTCATGATGGCAGGGACTCCATTCCTCCTTGTCTCACTCACAAGCCAGCCTGGCAAGAAACAGCCAGGGCCCCCACTCCCGCCCCCAGGCTACAGAACAGGGGTGGCACACATCCACTACACGCGAAAGCCAGCAGGCTCTCCTCTCCAAAGTCGTCGGCCAGGTCAGAGCAGAACCTCTCTTCGGAACCCAACCCCAGTCCCACCTCTCCAACTTTGCCAAAAGGCAGTGACTTTTTGCTAAAAGCTCAGGAATATTTTGAGCTTTCGTTTGTATATGCGCAGAAAGGCTGCTTTTCCGTCTCTACTAATTAATTGCTAACGATGTGCCAGCCACTCTGAACACACAAGCACTTTGGCTGATTAGTCCTCCAGGTCTCCTGTGAGGCAGGTGCTATTCCTCTCCTGAGCCCCGAGCAAGGAGAAGGACAGGGAACAGGGGAGGTGGCTCGTTCAAGGTCATCACAGAGCTGGTAAGGCCCAAAGCTGCCAGCTCCTCTGGTCTCTGGACTTTTATGTCAAATCTCACAATGTTTAACGTTACAAGTAACTCACTAAAAAAAAATAGTACTAACACTGAGGGAGCTAAGAGAGAAGCCATACTGGGGCAGGAACCAAGTCCCTGCTCCTGACCTCTATATATAACCCCACTGCCATTTAATGAATGAAACTGCAACAGAAGAGTTTCCTGAGAAAGTGAGAAAGGGACCAGCACAGACGTCTATTTTAAGAAAGATGACAAGAAACTGTAAGGCGGCTCTAAGGTAAATCCAATCTACTCTGATGCGACAAGGCAAGGGTTCCTCTTCTACACTAAAATTGAGTCCTTAATATTTTAGCAGTCCATGAACTCTGTCCACTTAAATTAACAGTCAGCACACAATCTGGTTGTTCGGTTAACTTACCAAAACTCCACCCTTGGGGAGGCTCAATCTTCAGAATAAAATCTCCCTAAGAGAGGGGGAAAAAAAGGAAAAGAATGAGAACCAATGACCCTTCAACTTGCTTAACTTAGTTTACTGCTATCACTTAATCTAGAACTTCCATACCGGAAATGAAATTCCAAGCATAAGTTGAAGCTGATCACCAGCAGTTCCCATCTAACCCATCCGAAAACATCACGCTGAAGCCCAAGAGAGAATTCTAAAGACACCAAAGTCAGCCACTCATTGTTTTTTGATCCCAGATATACCATTAGTAAATCTCCTATTAACCCACATGTGCCTGAGGTTGCTAGGGTCAGCACGCATCTTCAGGAACTAAATTCATTTCTTAAAATTAGATTTGACTCATACACCCTGGTTTCTTAATACTGTCTTAATAGTAAAAATAATAATAATAATAATAAATAAATAAATAAATAAAGATTTCAAGACCCAGCTACTCCACCTCTAAAATCAATCTTATATACAGGTTGTGGCAAAAGTAGGTTCGCAGTTGTGAGTACATGAATTCTTGTATTATTATTTATTAGTTATTGTCTTTTTTTTCCATACAAACAAGTGTAAACCTACTTTTGCCCTATCCTGTGTTGTGCATGAAGATGTAAGTTCAAGAATATTTGTTGTGCCTGACCAGGCAGTGGCACAGTGGATAGAGCATCGGACTGGGATGAGGAGGACCCGGGTTCGAGACCCCGAGGTCGCCAGCTTGAGCGCGGGTTCATCTGGTTTGAGCAAAGCTCACCAGCTTGGATCCAAGGTCACTGGCTTGAGCAAGGGGTTACTCGGTCTGCTGAAGGCCCACGGTCAAGGCACATATGAGAAAGCAATCAATGAACAACTAAGGTCGCAACAAAAAATTAATGATTGATGCTTCTCATCTCTCCCTGTTCCTGTCTGTCTGTCCCTTCTATCCCTCTCTATGTCTTTGTAAAAAAAAGAATATTTGTTGCACCACAATGAGATACCACCTCACACCAGTCAGAATGGTGCTCATCAACAAAACAACACAGAGTAAGTGCTGGCGAGGATGTGGAGAAAAGGGAGTCCTCCTGCACTGCTGGTGGGAATGCAGACTGGTGCAGCCACTGTGGAAAACAGTATGGAGATTCCTCAAAACATTAAAAATGGAACTGTCTTTTGACTCAGCTATCTCACTTTTAGGAATATACCCCAAGAACACCATAGAATGGCTCCAAAAGGAGAAATGCACCCCCGTGTTTATGGCAGCATTGTTCACAATAACAATGATCTGGAAACAGCCCAAGTGTCCATCAGTGGACGAGTGGATTAAAAAGCTGTGGTACATATACACAATGGAATACTATGGGGCCATGAAAAAGAAGAAAATCTTACCTTTTGTGACAACATGGATGGACCTGGAAACTATTATGTTAAGTGAAATAAGCCAGGCAGAATAAGTCAAAGAAAAATATCATATGACCTCACTCATTTGAGGAATCCAATGAACAATGAGAACTGAGGAACGGAATTGAGACAGAGGAGGGATCAAAGGGACCAGAGGAAAAGAGGACAGAGGGAAAGGGGAGGATAGGATGGGATAAACCTGAAGGGAAGGGGGGAGGGTGCTGTGGGGAGGGGGACAAGGGAGATGTTGAGGGGAATACGGGGGAGGAGGGATGCATTCAGGGCAACACTAGAATCTATGTAAACACAATAAATTAAAATCAATAAAATAAAAAGAACTTGCAGTAAAAATATTATGATTTTAAAGTTACAATATATGTCCAGTAATTCATTTATCAAAAAGAAATGTGAAAAAAAAAAAAAAGATTCCTAGGCAGAAAAATTAAATAGAAAAAAAAAGAATATTTGTTGCTATGTTGTATTAATAATTTTAAAAATTGGAAAAAGTCTCCGTCTATCAATAGAGTAATGGTTAAATAAATGACTGCTTTGGTCATGCTATGTGGCCATTGAAAAGAAGGCAGTCAATCTACACATGTTGTGTTGAAAGGTGCCAAGATATTACCATAGGGGGAAAAAAGCCAAATGCAGAGTCAGACCTATGATTTGACTCCATTTGTTTTAAAGTCAAAATCAAAACTATGTATATTGACTATTTTTGCAACTTGCTGTGAATCTGTATTTATTTCCTAGTAAACAGATGGAACATGGGGAAGATGGGGGGTAGAAGGACAAATATACACAGATACCCATCTAGGTGCACGCGTGTTCACATATGTCTATGTGTACGCACATGCCTGTGTATTCGCACGTCTCTGTGTAACTGTACACACAGAGAAAGCAGTCTGTGAGGATACACACAGAAACTTTTATCAAAGGTCATCACTGCAGCTGGGGATAAAAGATAACGTATACTTCTAAAGAGCTTAACTTTTTTTTTTTTCACAAAGTTCATAAATTCACATATTACTTGTATAAATTTTTTAAACAACATTTAAAGCTGCCTGTAAATGAGGCGTTCTGTTAAATCAGGGTTTTTCAAACCTGACACTACAGAGGTCTGTCTGTCCGGAGCAGTGTGGCGGGACGCTCAGCTTCCTTCCTGGCACTCACTCACTAGAGGGCTGGAGTACTCCCCCTTCCCTATGGGTGCAACAACCGGAAACGTCTCTAGGCACTGTCCACTGTCTCAGAGACCTTGAGAAACACTACAGTCAGTCAAACCCCTCCGAGAGCCGTCTCCTCCAGAATCTGGCCCAAACTGTCACATTCCACTTATGATTTACAAAACAGAGGAGCACTACTCCCGTGGGAAAGGCCGGCCCGCTGCTCAGCACAGCCCTGGGGGCCACACCAGTTCCCATTATAAAAGACTCTATTACTCAGTCCTCTTACCTTATCATACAAGGGGATCATAAAGTAACCATTGTTAGGGGCACAGTCTGTCTGGTATTTCAAAGTCCCATGCTTGGTGTACAGCTTTATCTAGAAAGAAAGGAAAGAGAAGTCATAATATTGCCTTTGAGAGTCAGCTATGTACATTATGCCTGAATGCATCTGATCAATGCATTTGCTGAAGACCTACCATAAGCTGCTATTAACACTGGGCATGCTGAGAGAGAGAAATAAGTACTTCCAAAATATGATCCTTTTCCAGATTAGAAACCATCTAAAGTCTACCCTCGACAGTTATATTTTTTAATGCTTTTTTTTTTATTTTAGTGACAGTTTCTAGGTTGTTTCTGGATCTAAAATTTTCAAACTTGCTGTTAGTAAGGTGCTTGTTAAATGCAATTCCTGAGCCCCACTTCTGTTTCTAAACTAGGAGTTCTGGGGTCAAGCCAAAGATCTGCATTACTAACCCCAAATGATTCCCAATAATTACAGTAACACTCATCTAAAAGCTTTTTTATTTTTCTCTTTTATTTTCATTCTCAGGACAAAAACATATTAAAAGACATTTCATATGTCCTCTCCTCAAAGACTCTCTAAAACTCTTGCATCCTGAGTATTCCCAGACACAAGCTGTTAACCCACTAAGATGCTCAAGTAACGTCTGAGTCTCCCACACACTGGGGGACCTTGGACAAGTCATTTGCCCTCCTGAGGTCCTTTGTTTCTTCACAGGTAAAAAGAGAGCCATTCCCCTTCATGATGGCTGACAGATTCGCACCAATATATATTAAGCACCTGGCACAGAGTATGGACTCAAAAAAAAATGTAGCCTGCACTACTATTTACTAAATTACTGTTTTGTATTACCAACATGTCTCTGAAGAAAAAAAGCAGTGTGATGTCAGGGCCAAGATTCAAAAAAGATTTCCTAAACCTACCTGCATGGATCAATCACTCTGAGCCTCAGTTTCTACATCTGTAAAAGGAAGCAATTGGATCTCAACTCTTAAATGTTAATGTGACCACGATACGGAAATGACAGTCGCCTCATACCAGCTAAGGAGATGTAAGAGGCAGCAAACTCACAACATACACACCTGGGAAAGGAACTGAGTTAAATTACACATGGACTGTAAGTGCCCCGTGGGTGTGACCCACCTTTCACTCCACAGTGCCTGCGATGAAGTCTTGTTTAGCGTAGGTACTCACTAAACATAAATTTAAAATAAATACTCAGTGACTCCGTTACAGACCGTGAAGGAAATCAGATGCACAAACTTAAAGCAGAGACTGAAAATTCAACTGTCTGGAGGGGTCAGGGAAGCAATGTCAACGGGCATGCATTTAAAGGGAGACAGATCACTATCATCCACAGTCAAGTTTGGTGGCCCTAAGATCAGCTGGTTTTCCAGAAAAATTGTCAAAGTATCAGCAACCAATATAATTTTTCTTCTCTAAAGATATTTTCCTCTTGTGTTCACTAAACTGCTATACCCCCACCCTGGACAGTTTCAGTACATGCAGAGGCTCAAGCAATAGTTACTAACTGAATGAATATAATGGAAAAACACAGAGAAGGGAAGAAGGCTGGAGAAGAGTCAAAGTAGTTTTAGTAGGAAACAGAAAATACAATCAAGAAATGATTGTGAAATATTGTGAATACCTGCATGTCTTCCATAAAGTACAGCTCAGGACACAGGGTGGCAATATATATTACACACGTGAAATGTCTGATTTCATCATCAGAAATTATGAAAGAATAAATGTGTCAGACCATCTGGACAGGCATCCCTGGGGCTCAAGGAACACCACTTCTTACCGGGTCACAATACCTGCCCTTTGCTCTTAAGGTCACTATTATGGTTGGGGTGGAAGTGCCTCTAACTGCCTTCGCTTTCCTCCCCGAGTCCCAGGAAACTACAAGCTACAACAACAGGGCTATCAGGCAGCTTCTGAAATGCCTGGAGTCCACACACCGGGAGGCAATCCAGGAGGTGGCACGGGGACCTAACTGACCCTCAGAGCCCTGCCACTGCCAGCGGGGTCAAGTCATTCGTTAAACACACCAACTTAGAAAAAATGGTGGAGAAGCCACAGACACAGGGGCCTTCAAGGTGACAACTGATTATCTCCCCTAGGAAATGACTGACACCAGGTTCTGCCACTTCTCTCACAACACCATCTTACAGGAACAGAAACGGACTCGGGGCAAAGCCAGGTCAAAGAACAACTGGGGTGTGGAATCTACTTCCTCTGTCCCATCCTCGCCGCCTTTGCAGAATACACCGGTTCACCCTTCACCACAGCCCTGGGGAGGCTCCGATGTGCTCTCAGGCAGTCCTTTCTTTATGGCATCTCTCAGTCTGTTCCTTTTTTCTCTTTCGAATCCCCTTCTCCTGACCCTTCATCAGTAACCTCCTTAAATAGAGGCCACAAAAAAACCTAAGGACAACCAATCACAAACAGCCAACTAGGATTCGGATCTAGCCAATTTGCTTGTGACCCATCTCTGTGTTTTTCCTCTCCCTTCTGTGGGGGGAGTGCTCCTAGCCAATTCTTGTTTGGTGTGGCAGGATTGAATCGCTTTTTGATCAAATAGACTTAAATTTAAAAAAAAAATAGAGGCCACCCCTCTTGGGAGTCCCTTTCCACCCACCCTGACAAGTGACCTTCTCTCCCTACCTCCTTTCCGTTCCTCCACGAAGCTTTCTGGGTCATGATCCCACTGGGATCACGATAAGCATCTAACTGAGAAGGCTTTGTAACTTAACAAAAGGCCTTCTGCACAAATCTCAAGTGTCATTCCAATAACTACCCAGTAAGGGAATCAGGGCAGCTCACCACTCTCCATTTTCAGAGAAAAAGGAGTCCCATGTGGGTAAGAAAAGGGGACCAGGGATCAAAAATACAGATTCCCAGCCCTAGAGATGCCAACAGAGAGCTACTGGGTCAGGATCTCCGGGATAGGAGTTGATGCTCTTCACAGGGATCCCAGTGGGTTAGGAGGGGTTTAGTGGATTAGAACTCTGGGGGGCTCTGAGTTGTGGGATTTGGGGGGTAAGACTCGTGGTCTCTAGGTTCTGGAATGTGGCTTTCGGGACGTCTGAGTTTCGAGGATCTGAGTTTTGAGGACCTGGGGTCCGGAGTCCCCAGGGGCGTGGGGCTGTTGAGACTGTATTCTGAGATCTGGGGCCTGGATTCTGGGGCGGTCTGCACAGCTGACCCGACGGTAAGCACCTCCACTCGAGCACGTCGGAGCAGACGCCGGCGGAGGACCCTGGCGCCTGTAAAGGGGAAAGGACTCCCGGAACGTGGGGCTGGTGACAACCGCCTGGTGTCAGACGAGAGACCACAGCGGCCCCGAGATGTTGAGTAGCTGCCCCAGGGTCACACAGCGAGCTCCGGCCCGGACCGCGGGGCGGGCGCTCACCTCGATGAGCGAGTAGTTGATCTCCACGTCAGACTTGACGAAGCCCCCGCAGCCCACCACGATGTCCTCGGAGCCGCACGCCGGTCCCACGGCGCTCAGCAGCAGCACCAGGGTGGCAGCCACCACCACGGGCCCCGGCGGCCCAGTGCCCCGGTACACCAGCATAGCCCGGCCTCCGCCGCCCGACCCTCTGCAGACCTCCGGGTCCCGCTCCCTACACCGCACGCTGCCCGCCGCTTCCTCCTCTGCGGGTGGCTGACAGCCCAAGCCCCGCCCCGCCACATCGGCGCCTGCGCGCTTCGGCCTCGCGTCCACGCCCCCAGGCTAGATGATTCCTGCGCATGCTCAACAATAAGTAGAGACCATTTGTGCCCTCTAGAGGCGTGGAAGACTTCGCACACACTGTCGGGAGGTTGCAGTTAGTTGCAAGGGGTGTGCGTACAGGCACAAACTCCAAAGAATTCTACTTTGGAGTTCTGTATCCCTGAAACTGGAAAGGACGAAAGACTGTTGATCGAAGTATTCAACTCTCTTCCCAAATATTTTTTACCCATATATTTCACAGATGGTATATAATCTCAAAAACCACTTTAGGAATTTGTATAGGGTGGTGCATTTTTCCATGATAAATGTCCAATAAGTTTTTTGTTGTTGTTTAAAGCAAAACATAGGTCATTTAAAATCAGCATAACATTTAAAAGGCGTTTAAATTTATTTTAATCCCAGCTCTAATAACAATTGCATAGAAACAAATTTTGAAGTTTTCCCCCCTTAAGCAAGAATGCATTATGCAGAGTTTGATTTACTTTTAATTACCTCTGTGAGATGAAGCCTGATTGTCTGAAAAAAAATATTTTAGATTCAGTATGTCATACTTTGTCCCAAGATTGAATATATACTATAACATAGCCTGAATTTAACTGCAGGTCACCACATAGAAATAGACAGAAATTGCTTTTTCTGACCTGACCTTTGGAATTCTTCCATCTTACTCCTTTTAAAAAATTGAATGCTTTGTTTCAATAGTTTTTATATTTTGTCTATAAATGACAAGGTAAAATAAAATTTCCCACCGAATTTGCCACTGTGGGTAAGATTTAATAAAAACCATGAATCACAATAATCTTTAACTATACAATGGTCAAAACCCTCAGACTGGCTATAATACATCCATACATCCTCTGAAGGTCTCAATAATGAGAACATCTGATTTTAGTTTCTCAGTCTGAATTCTCACTTGAAATACAGAGTCTCAACTGTTCAGTTATAGAAAGAAAATATTTAAATAATTGCTTTATTTATTGAGGTTTGTTATTTATAACTACAATTGAAATATATTCCCTTTACCCTACCTAGCTTGACTCCTTGGTCTGTCTTGGCAAATTACCAGGGACTGAAAGCCACCAATTGGGAAATGCTGGCCTATGGAACCTTCTCATCTTACAGAAATGGAGGCTCAGAGAGGGAAAGGAATTTGTCTAGGGCTCTCTGCATGCAGCCATGTGATGTTCAGAGAGCTGGGTAGTAGGTTTGGAGGGGCCCACGTTCTGTTGTTGGCTCACCAACTGATTCCCTCTATGTTCTTGCCTTCCTGACCATTCCCTTTTGAATTTCCACCATTCCCCTCAAATTCATCTTCATATATACAAGGAAATAAAGGACTGGAACAGTGGCAATGCCAATTGGAGAAGGGGTTGCAGACAGAGGGGAGCTTAATTTTCTTAATTTCTAGCAGCCTCCACCAAAACCACCTTAAATAAACAGACGTAATTTAAATGCAAACAGCAGACCTGCCACACTCAGCTCCAAAACAAATCCTTGGGTTCTTTGTGTCCCTGTTTTTCCAGAAGACTCAGGCAGGAGAATGGCTAAAGGAGAAACAAAGAGAAAGGTGGGGGGAGACCAGGGGAACCCATGAGGCTGAGGTCCTGCAGGAGACAGGAGAAAAGATGAGGTCAAGACCCTGGACGTAACACAGCAGTGTGGAGAGAGCGGGGGATTTTAATTCTGCACCCAAACTGGGCAGCTGTGCTTGTCTAAAACAGCCGAGTCTTTAGCTCCTATCCTGAAAGGAATACATGTTCATTGCAGAAGGAAAGAAAATAGAAAATGGAAGGAAAAAGAAAAGAAAAAAAAATCAAGATTCCTGCCTGACCTGTGGTGGCACAGTGGATAATACCTCAGCCTGGCGTCTCCGGTTCAAAACCCCAGGCTTCCTGGGAAGCAACTAGAAGTTGATGCTTCCTGCTCCCCCCTTCTCTCTCTCTCTCTCTCTCTCTCTCTCTCTCTCTCCTCCCTCCACAATAAATAAATAAAATCCTAAAAAAAGAAAAAGAATATCAAGATTCCCATGATACAGCTTCAGTGCATTTCCATCTCTTTATTTATTAATGTATATTATGTAGTCATTGCCAAAGAGAATGCGTGGCTATGGCTAAGGACACACCTTGCTCTAAGACCCAGGAGAAGAAGTTAAATAACATGACTTTCACAATTTTCTCTTTTAAGAAGAACTTAAGCATATACTTTTTTTTTTTTAAACAGGGACAGAGAGACAGTCAGAGACAGATGAGAAGCATCAATCATCAGTTTTTCGTTGCGACATCTTAGTTGTTCATTGATTGCTTTCTCATATGTGCCTTGACCGCGGGCCTTCAGCAGACAAAGTAACCCCTTGCTCCAGTCAGAGACCTTGGGTCCAAGTTGGTGAGCTTTGCTCAAACCAGATGAGCCCGCACTCAAGCTGGTGACCTCGGGGTGGTGACCTCGGGGTCTTGAACCTAGGTCCTCTGCATCCCAGTCCGACGCTCTATCCACAGCACCACCACCTGGTCAGGCAAGCATATACTTTTTAAATATATATATTTTACATATTGATTTTACAGAGAGGGAAGGGTGGGGAGGAATGAGAAGTATCAGCACAGAGTTGCTTCACTTTAGTTGTTCATTGCTTGCTTGTTGTATGTGCCTTGACCGGGCAAGCCCAGGGTTTCGAACCAGCAACCTCAGCATTCTAGGTGGATGCTTTATCTACTGCACCACCACAGACCAAGCTACTTATTTTTTATGTTTTGCAAAATGATCATAGTTTATTTTTTACTATGATCTCTTTTTTCACTTAGCATTTAGTAACCATCCTTCCAAATTAATATTTCTGCAATGGCACTTTGAACCACTGCTTAATAAACTATGAATGCAATAATAATAACAATGCTACTAATTGCTAATTTGCTGAGCATTTACTGTGTGCCCGGCACCGTGCTAAACTCTTTACTAATCTTAAAATCTTCCCACCACCCTATAGACAGACAATGTCCCTCCCTTCAGATGAGAAGACTGCAACTTAATCCTACAGTTTCTCCACACGTCCTGGTTGTTGGACGCTTGGCACAAGCACATCTGTGGGGTTCTTTCATTGGGATAAATTCGTGGAACTGCTGTTCCCCAGTGTTCAGGAAGTTTGGGGTGATACTTGTTGGCAGGGGGAGCTGGATGCTTACATGGAGATGCCACTGCGCTTTCTGGAGCTGGGGAACCCCTCCCCGGGAGCTCACTAGGCCCTCCCTGAGCCCTGGTTCAGCCCTTCTCGCTCCACCCCTGCCACCAAGAGGCTGGACCTTGCCCTGGGAGCTGGAATCCCCGCCAGGCCTGCCAGGCTCCGCCTCTTCCCAGTCAAGGAGCACGGCCCAGGGGCTGCCAGGGACTGACCAACAGACCTACAGACAGACAGATGGACGGACAATGCCAGATGGCTGCGCTTGGAGAGCCCAGCATGGAACCAGGAGTGAGTGTCCCCCGCCCACCCCACACCCCTTTTCTAGGCTTGGTAGATCTCTCAGGAGGTAGTACTGGGAGGGAAGATACCCCTAAACTCCAGGCCAGATGAATGGCAGGGGAGGGCAACCCCTTTAATCGAGCCTGTGACCAGAAGAGTCCAGCACGTTAGAGGGGCCTCCAGACCTCCCAGCTATGGGGACTTTGGCCCCTATGTTTGTAAAGCTTCAGGGCCCCCCTCTCTCTTATCTCATTAGCTGAGGACTCTAGGGAGTGGGGTTCATGGAGTGGCAGTGAGGGTCACAAAAACCCCAGGATTTTAGGGGCCAGGTAGGTAAGGCAAAAAGAATAGCTACAGTTTAAACGAGGGCTGACTCTGTGCACAGCATCATGCTATGTGCTGTACTTGTACTGACCCATTTAATACAGCTCTGAGAGGTTGATTCTCTTATTATCCCCCCTGTGCAGGGAAGGAAACTGAGGCACGGGGAGGTTGCAGTTTACAGAGCTAGTGAGCGGTGAAGCCAGGAGGAGTAAAGATTACCAGTGGGGAGGGGGTTGGGGGCCTATTAATACGATAGGGAGAGAACTGAAGAGGCCCTGTTCTCTAAACTTCATATTCAAACTTCTTCCTGGATCACAGGAGGCCATATTCTCTAAACTTCATATTCAAACTTCTTCTATGGTCAAGAGAGGCCAGGAAAGGGGCTAAGAATCACAAATTGATAACAAGGTTTGGGGTCAGACTGGCCTGCATGGAGTCAGCTCTGACACTTTCTATTTGTGTGAGCCCAAAGAAAGATGTTTCCCTCTCAGTACCTCAGTTTCCCAGTCTGTGAAATGGGGATAGTAACACCTAACACCTACCTCTTAGAGTTGTTATAAGGGTTAAGTGACAGTGTGTGCCTAGCCCTCTCAGGGAGCCCATTTCTCTTAGACTCCCAGACCCAATCACCTGGGTTCAAATCCCAGCACCATCACTTTCCAGCTGGGTGACATCAGTGGTTATTCAACCGCTCTGGGCCTCAGCTTCCTCAGCTGCAACATCAGTGTCATAATTGCACCGTACCTCATAGGATTGATGTTAGGATTAAAGGAGCTGAGAGTTGTAAGGTATTCAAATAGTGCTTGGCATGTTTTCATGTAAATGTTAGGGGTTTAAAAAGTTGTCTGGCCCCCTAAGCAGGTGAGTTTGGGCCCCCTGCATTGTACCATCATAAGGGTCACCCTGGTGTTCCTTCAGGTCTGGAACCAGACGGAGCCTGAGCCCGCCCCTGACAGCTTCCTGAGCCTCTGCTTCCTGAAGACAGCAGGGGTCTGGGTGCCTCCCCTGTACCTCTGGGTCCTGGGCCCCATCTACCTCCTCTACATCCACCGCCATGGCAAGGGCTACGTCCGCATGTCCTCCCTGTTCAAGACCAAAATGGTAGCTACTGCCTCTGGGAGCTCGGAACCAGATAATGGTTGGGGAAGTGGGAGGAGCAGGTTGGAACCTGGCAGAGACCCCAAAGGGGACACTCCTCCTATCATGGAGCACACAGGGTGGGGACAAGAAGGGAACTGGTTAGCCAACCAGAGCGATACTCTACAGGATACGGAGGTAAACTCAGTGGAACAAGGGTCACCCAAACAGATTGGTAATCACGAAAAGCCACAAACATGCACATCGAGACACTTGTGCATTTCTGAACAGTTTCTGGCCACTCTAACCTGGCATTCTGCAAAGCATGGGAGACACAAGGCCATTTTAGGATCACACTAGAATAAACCTTTCACCTTTTTAGCAGTTATGCATTGATTTTTATGTTTCCCTGCTGTCAGTACTAAAGAACAGTTCTTAAAATTGTTAGGTATCTATTTTAGTGAGTTAGAAAATCACTGGTATTCTAAGTGGAACCCTTGCTGCTAATGACCCCTTCCCTTCCAGACTTCTGCAAGAATATCCTTCAAGGTTCATTCATTCCTTTACCACCTTGTTAATTTTTGTTCTATTGCCGACCATCTCTCTATTATTGACACACTCTCCCTTAAAGGGCCAGGTTGTACATATTTGAGGCTTTAAGGGTCATGTGGTCTCCGTCCCAACTACTGACATTTTCTGCCATTGCAGCAGGAAAGTAGCCACAGACCACAGTAAATGAGTAGGCACGACTATGTCTCAATAAAGAAATATTTATCGTCACTGAAATTTGAATTCTATATCATTTACATGCATCATGACATTTACATTTTTGAGTTTTAGTCAATGATTGGAAAATGTCGGAAACCATTCTTGGCTCACAGACAATAAAAAAAAAAGCAGGCAGCATGCCCAACTCAGCCTGCAGATGGTGCTGTGACCCCTGCTTTGACTAAGTGAGGGAAAGAGACATCGATTTGTTGTCCCACTGATGTGTGGGTTCATTGAGCCCACAGCCTTGGATTATGGGGATGACGCACTAACCAACCGAGCCACGCAGCCAGGGCTGATGGAGGTACTCTCAATAGTTTCTTCAGGGTGCCCAGGTCTGGCCCTTTCTTCTGCATATAAACACTCTCATTTTCTGGATTTCTCTTACTGAAAAGAGACATACAGATCCCAACAGAGAGTTTCCCCTTGATTTAATAGAAGGGATGGAAAGAATTTGAAGAAAGTGTGATTTTTTTACCTGGTGAGTCAATTTCATTTCACCTTTTGTTCTTCTGTACTGTCAATGTAAGAACATCCAAACCTGTAAGAATTTGGATGAGTTTATGTGAGCCAAACTGACAATTGCCAGGAAGCAAACTCTCAGTGGATCGAGAAAATGCTCTGGAGAACAGCAGTTCTGCAGCTTGTCTTATACATTACAATCGAAGCAGAAGGCTTAAAGGGCAGTGGTGGGATTCAGCCTGTTCACACCAGTTCGGCAGAAATGAAACCTAATTTTTTGTTGAGTTTGGTGAACCGGTTGTTAAAATGGCACTTGTAATCAGGGTTCTCTCTAAGGAGGACGCCGGGCAGCGGCCAAATGTGGAAATCACAAATTTACATTCCCTACTCTTTCTGAATGTTCTTCTGCGCCCCTAGACTAACATTCATTTCGTCCAAAGGTGAAAAGAACCGCAAGTGACGCCAATCAAGAAGCAATAGGGAAATATCTTAAATAACAGTTTTATTGTTTTTTTGTCACATATTATTTAACCCTTTGGGTAGTGAGTTTTTGGCACGCTCACTGACCCCCAGGAGTGAGTTCAAAAAATGAAATTAGTTCCAGTTCCAGTTTTATTAACTTAAAATCATGTTTGTTTAATAACCAATTTATGGAAACAAGAAGAACATGCATTTGCCTTGTTTTAATGTTGCTTTACGCATTTTTTTTTTCATTTTTCCGAAGTTGGAAATGGGGAGGCAGTCAGACAGACTCCCAGATGCGCCCGACTGGGATCCACCCGGCATGCCCACCAGGGGGCGATGCTCTGACCATCTGGGGCATGCTCTGTTGCATCCAGAGCCATTCTAGCGCCTGAGGCAGAGGCCACAGAGCCATCCTCAGTGCCCGGGCCATCTTTGCTCCAATGGAGCCTCGCTGCGGGAGGGGAAGAGAGAGACAGAGAGGAAGGAGAGGGGGAGGGGTGGAGAAGCAAATGGGTGCCTCTCCTGTGTGCCCTGGCCGGGATTCAAACCTGGGACTCCTGCACACCAGGCTGATGCTCTACCACTGAGCCAACCGGCCAGGGCCACTTTACACATTTTTAAAAGGGTCAGGAAGCACGAGGACGTGCATGAACATTCATACTACTCAAAGGGTTAATATTTTTTCATTCATATTTTAAAACTTCTTATCATCTAGTTTTGTGTACCTTTTTATTGTTCTTACTGAAGTATTAAATACATGAAGTAATAAACTACTTTTCAGTATATCATTTTTTATACTCAGAATAGTCATTAGGGGCAGAGAACTGGCTGTTAAATTATTTGACTCCCACCACTGCATAAGAGGTTACATGAAATCAATTGCTGATAGATTAGGGAGGTGGTAGAAAAAGCAAAGGTGGGGGGGGGGGTTCTGGGATTGGATAAAAAGTAAAATGAATAGACACACACTTCTTTTCCATAGTTGGGTATAGGAGAGTTAACAGTCAAATATTAACATGACAATATGACAGTCAAATATTAACAATAACAATGAGGGGTTCTTGACCTCTGCTCTGGTGCAGTGGTTGTGCCCTAGGGGTCCTGAAAAGTAAAAAAGGAAATTACCCTGACATTCCAAAGGTGTGTTCACAGATGCTTAAAAACAATAAACAGGCCCTGACCAGGCGGTGGCGCAGTGGATAGAGCATCGAACTGGGATGCTGAGGACCCAGTTTCGAGACTCCAAGGTCGCCAGCTTGAGCACGGGCTTATCTGGTTCAAGCAAAAGCTCACCAGCTTGGACCCAAGGTCACTGGCTTGAGCAAGGGGTTACTCAGTCTGCTGCAGCCCCACGGTCAAGGCACATATGAGAAAGCAATCAATGAACAACTAAGGTGTCACAACGAAAAACTGATGATTGATGCTTCTCATCTCTCTCCCTTCCTGTCTGTCTGTCCCTATCTATCCCTCTCTCTGACTCTCTCTCTGTCTCTGTAAAAAAAAAACAACAACAAAAAACAATAAACAGGCTCAGTGAAGGTAAAGATCGCCCTTGGTCAGGAAAGAGACAGGCCCTAAGATGTGACTACCTGGCATGACTAGCGTTCAGTTAGAAAGTCTTCATTTCAGACCAGCCTACGTGGTTACATTAGGTCTCTGAGTCTGCAAGGCCGCCGTGCAGGTGGCCCCTGAGCTTGTCAGGTTCAGGATGCGGCCCCTTGTCCGTCCACAGTATCCCAGCATCTCTCCCGCGAGCTACTGGAGACTGCAGCGTTCTGGAGAGCACAGGATTGGCTTGGACCCTTGTGGTGCATTATTATATGACAGTTACAGGACAAGATTTATCTGCAACACACCTCACTGCTCTTTTTTCTACATCTTTCACATCAGCACTGTCAAATGATGACTCTGGTACGTGCAGTGCCCAGCCAGAGCCACAGCGACGTGGGGGCGCTGTGCAGTGTGCCACCACCTCCCTTTTCACCCACCAGCCTTACCTAATTTGTCTCCCCAGGTGCTCGGCTTCACCCTCATCATCCTGCACACCTCGAACGTGTCTGTCACTCTTTGGAGAATCCAGCAGGGAATGCCCCAGGCCCCCGAATTCCTCATTCACCCCACCGTGTGGCTCACCACGATGGTAAGGACACCCCCAGGCTTGCTGGCTTGCTCCTGACTACTGCTTTCCCTGTGGAGGTGGAGGGTGTGGGGCAAAATGGGGTTCCCCCAACACCTCCACCTTAAGGGGCACATCCTGACTCTCTGGTGTAGACCTTTGCAGTGTTCCTGATCCACATAGAGAGGAAGAAGGGGGTGCAGGCATCCGGGGTGCTGTTCGGGTACTGGCTGCTCTGCTGTCTCTTGCCAGCTATCAGGACCGCCCAGCAGAGCTCACACGGGGTGAGTGGGGGCCCGGGCCACCTGGGGAAACCAACATGGCAGTTTCAGGCCTCGGGTCCCATCCTTCCTCCCCCCCCCACTTTCCACACCTGTCTTGTTCTCTACACACAGACACAAACACCACAGTTGCCTAACCTCTAGCACCTCACAAACACACTCCCTCCCAGGTCTCTATCGACACGCACACACTTTACTTGCACACCAAGCACACACTTTAGGCGCTTTACAACCACAGACTCCAAAACATCTCACACACACACCTGCATACATCCACTCACCCAGTGGCTGCGCCTTCAAGGTCCCACACAACTCAGGCATAGACACCCCACGCCACACTCACATTCACACAGCCCCCCAACATTGCCCGGCACGCACACACTGTGGGTTCACCAGCTCACAGCACCCCGCATGAAATTCCAGACTGGCCCCATACACTGAGGGCAAGTTGCGACGGAGAGTTTAACAATCAAGGGAACTTACCTATGAGGCTTGTCTTGGGCACCATAAGATAATGAGATCTCCGTACCGGCCCGCCAGAATCTTCAAGTTTATACAGTGGTCTTAACAGGGCTCAGTCACGTGAAACGTCCAGGTGGCCTCGTGACACCTTGCTCTCTCTCAAGGCTGCCTCATTGGAACAGGGAAGGGGCGAGGAGCCTCTGAGCCGTGCAGGTCAGCGGCAGTCACAACATCTCGGGGGGCCTCCCCAACACTCACCTGCGCATGCTCTTCCCCACGCACGCAGGTTCCCCCCATTCGCACCTATTCTCGCCCTCACCTGTGCCCCCTGCACTTGTATTTCCACACTCATTCCGTACACCCACCCACATTGCTGTTTCCCAACCTGGGGTGCGGCATTTCCACATTAGGGGGCATGATAGATCATTTTATCTGCAAAGAGAAGACTAGACCAACTTTTCTCTACCTCAGGACTCTTAGCATAATTTTCTTAAGTGGGGAGGCTGTCCTGTGCCCTGTGGGGTGGTTAGCAGCATCCCTGGCCTCTACCCACTTGATGCCAGTAGCACCCCCTCCATTGTGGTAACCCCAAATGTCTACTGACATTGTCAAAATCACCTGCAGTTGAAAAACCTCTTGCACAGATGGCACCCACCCAAAACCTCTTGAGCCAAATGATTACTCCATCCTGCTCCATTTAAAAGAAGATAAAGAAACACCCTTCTGTCCTGAAGGACAGATTTTTACAAAGTAACCTTTGCAACTAATGGGAAAATTCCACAGGCCATCCTAACTCATCAAAGGGTGGGTTCCCACAGTTGATTTATCGTTCTGCCTGCCTAGACTCAAAGCAACTTCTGTCTTTTCTCCCTCAGGGCTTCCAGAGTGACCCCTTCCACCACCTGTCAACCTACCTGTGCTTGTCTCTGGTGGTGGCACAGTTTGTGCTGTCCTGCCTGGCCGATCAACCACCCTTCTTTCCTAAAGACCCCCAGCAGTCTGTAAGTCGCCATGTCTCCAACCCAGGTCCTCCCTTGTCCCTGTTCTACTTCCTGTATCCATCTGCCTGTGTGACCAAAGGTAGTTGAACTCTAGACACCCCATGGTGTGGGGTGCTGTGAGCTGGTGAACCCACAGTGTGTGTGTGCCGGGCAATGTTGGGGGGCTGTGTGAATGTGAGTGTGGCGTGGGGTGTCTGAGCATGAGCCTTTGCTTTTTATCCATTGCGTCATTCAGCAAAGTTTGTATTATGTGGCTACTCTATTCTATGGGTTGACCAACTTTTTCTGTCCAGAGCAAGATGGAAACTATTTTAGGCATATGGTCTCTGTGGAAACTACTAAACTCTGCTGCTGTAGCTGAAACTGGCCGCAGACACTAGGCCAACAAAGGAGCATGAATGTGTTCCAATAAAACTTTATTTGAAGAGACAAGCAGTGGGCCAGATTTGTCCCCCAGAGCTGTACTTTGCCAAACCCTGCTCTGTGCCCCAGCTAGGTACTGAGGATCTATACTGAATAAACAGATGTTGTGCCTCTCATCATGCAGCTAACAGCCAAGTAAGAGAACCAAACATTAATCACATAATTATACAAACACATGGAAAACTGTAATTGGGGCAAATGCTCTGCAGGAGAATTTCATGGTCCGTGAGAGTTTACGGCAGGTAACATTGAACTAGTCTGTGAAATCAGGAAAGAATTCTCTGAGGAAGAGAGAGTTGATCTGAGGACATCTAAAAACATGCTCAACTGCTAAAATAATGAAGTTAAAACATTAATAGGATTTTTTTTTCTTTGAGAATGGCAGAAAAAAAAATTGTGAACAAGCTGTGATGGCAAAGATGTGGTGAAATGGGCAGCCTCAGGCCCTGTTGGTGAAGAACTTAGGTCTCTGCGGTATTTCTGGAGCAGCTGGTGAAATCGCAGGACAGATCCGTCTCCACTTCTTCACCGCGTTCACTGAGGAATACGGCTCAGAATGCTGTCTATGTCCTGCGTGGTCCTTGTTTTGAGAACTGCCTGGTCTCAGTATTAGCGATAGTTGCTCTTCCAGGAAACGATCAGTTTTTACCTTGTGGATGCTGTCAGTCCTCTGGCCCAGTCCCTTTCCGCCTTGCCTGCTAGGGAGCACTAGGCCGATTGGTGTCTACCTCCAACAAGTAGGAAGGGCACAGTGGCGTACCCTTTCGGTACTAAGCTGAGGGCTACTTCATCCTGTCTTCCTACCCCTGGTTCCCCACATACTGGCCATGGGATGTGACACTGAGCTCTCCTTTTGCCCCATCTTTTCTCTTCACAGAATCCATGTCCAGAGGCCGGAGCCTCCTTCCCCTCCAAGGCCATGTTCTGGTGGGTTTCTGGGTAAGTAAAGTAGCTGGGAAGGCACCGGGGTGGTGCTTCTACCCACCTGCATTTGCTGCTCTGATTCGTCACCAAGCTCCTCACCCCCCCCCCACCCTGAGGTTCTAAGGTCAGCTGGCTTTCTCTGTTCCAGGCTCAGTGTGTCCCTCCCAGATTTCAATGTGCCCATCACCCACATCCCCTCCTGCTCACTCACTGGCGTGAGATCTGGGTTTGAATCCTGGCTCCATCTCAGCCAGCCATATCACAGATATTGAGAGTCTTAGTTTTCCCCTCTGTAAAATGGGAACAACTCTACCTTCATTGCATGTGAAGTGCTTAGTCCTTGTACATAGCAGGCCCTCAATCAAATCATCTCTTATTCTGCTTCCTTCATTCCACCAACATTTCACAAGCACTGACTATGTGCTAAGCAGCAGGGGTGAGGAGGTAAAGGCCAAACCCTTATCTCCTGGAGGCTCTCAAGCTGGTACAGAAGACAGATGTTTCTCCAAGGTCAGCACACTGGTCACTGAGGATGTCCCCACCCACCAGCACCCATCCTAACTACCTTGTGGTCAGATTTTGTAATACCTAGATTTGAATCCTAGCCCCACCATGTACTGGCTGTGTGACTTTGGACAAGCTACTGAACCTCTCTGTGCCTACGTTTCTGCACCTGTAAAATGAGGGTAATAATAGCATCAACCTCATAGGGTTGTGAGGATTAAATGAGATAAGGTTCGTGAAGCACTCAGAACGAGGTTTGGCCCATAGTGCGTATTAAAGTAGCTGCTAAATAAACAGAGGCTAGGATGCTGGGGGTGGGGGGGTGGAATCGGTGGGAAGACCATAGAAGTGCTGGAGAAAAACAGACCTGGCCCTCTGTTTCCCAAACGTAGGTACTCATGGACCATTCTTCAAGCTTTTTGCCATATTAGTGTATTCATACCCTATTCACTTAATGTTTTTTCTTTAAATAAACTCATTTTTTTCCTACTGAAATAACCTTTTTTTTTTATTCTTTTTTTTTTTTTCTTTCATTTTTCTGAAGCTTGGAAACAGGGAGAGACAGTCAGACAGACTCCCGCATGCGCCCGATTGGGATCCACCCGGCACGCCCACCAGGGGCGACGCTCTGCCCACCAGGGGGCGATGCTCTGCCCATCCTGGGTGTCGCCATGTTGCGACCAGAGCCACTCTAGCGCCTGAGGCAGAGGCCACAGAGCCATCCCCAGCGCCCGGGCCATCTTTGCTCCAATGGAGCCTTGGCTGCGGGAGGGGAAGAGAGAGACAGAGAGGAAAGCGCGGCGGAGGGGTGGAGAAGCAAATGGGCGCTTCTCCTGTGTGCCCTGGCCGGGAATCGAACCCGGGTCCTCCGCACGCTAGGCCGACACTCTACCGCTGAGCCAACCGGCCAGGGCCTGAAATAAACTTTTTTAAAAAGGAAACTTTCTATCACTGCCAAATAGTAAAAATCTATAGAATCACTTGCCATGGAGAACTCCAAACTTAACTTCAGTGAAAACCAGGCAATGTTAGTAAGTTCCAGATCAGAACTGTATCCTGCCTGACTTTGCTCTGTGTTAGAAAGGGGGACTTGAGAAGTCCCAGTGACAAGCTCAGCATCAGCCCCGAACAAGACCTTCTTCTTGGCATCATTAGAAAGATGAGAGGGACCTGAAAAAAAGTGATGCTCCTCATATGGAAGTCTATCGCAAATAATTTCTTGTGTATGTGGGTTGGCTCGCAAACTGGCCCCGTACCCAGAGGGCAAAGGGCAATGGAAGAGACAGGCTCCAGACTGGTAGGTGGAGGTTTTAACAAGCAAGGGAACTTACCTGCGAGGCTTGTTCTTGGGTGCTGCGGGTCAAGGAGATCGCCATACCCACTGGACAGAATCTTAACAGTTTATACAGAGGCCTTAATGATGTCCATCACATACACCTACCAGGTGGCCTCAGAAGCGTCTTACTATCTCCAGGCTGCATCCTTGAAGTGGCTCCTAGTGCAGGAAGACGGGCTGTGTGCACACTGCAGGAACAGGGGAGGGGGGAGGAGCCTCTGATTGCCCAGGTCCAGCTCCTGGGTCAACCAGTGCTCACATCTTTTCAGTGACCCCCCCTCCAACAACATGCCATCTACAGTCACCTCATATACCAGTCCCATGCACTGGGAAACACTGTCACTTTAAGGTGAGGATATTGAGGTCCATTGATGAGAAGTGACGTGGCCAAGTCACAGAGTTGATAAGTGGCTTCATGCAATGAATCTTGTGCCCTATGCCAGGAAGTGAGGATAAAGGCAAGTACTGTCTTTGCCCCCCACGGAGCTTACTATCCAATGGAGGAGAAAGACACGAAATAAATAACCAGACTGAAAAAGTAAATAAACATAATTTCAACAAGCATTATAAGGAAAAGAAGCTCAAGAAACTGTGGGATATTATAATGGGGGAATCTATCGGGACAGGGAGGAGTCATTGGGTGGGCTTCTAAGGAAATCCCATCTAAGCTGAGGTGAAGATCAAGTAAGAAGTGACCCGGTGAGAAGTGCAGGAAAAGAGTTTTTAGCAGAGCAACATGCATGTGCAAAGGTCCTGAGGTCAGGTGGCTGGAGTGGTGAGCAGTGATATTTTTCTATTCTTGACTTTTGACTCCTAGGGAGGTTTATTTCCCCTGCTACATAGGTCATCCCTTGTTTAAATCATATAATCACTGAGCCTCTTTCTGTGTCCTCATCTGTAAGATGGGTCAATAATAACCTATCATACAGGCTCATGTGACAACTAAATGAGATGATCTTTGTAAACTGAAAAGTGCTCAGCAAATATTAGGTACAGTTAATTGCTTTAATTTTACCGAGGAGCCAGAAGAGGTGCAGAGAGGTAAAGTGATATACCCAGGGTCACACAGCTTCCAGGACTTTGAAGAGGCAGAGGGCAAAAGGCAGAAGGCAGAAGGAGCTTTCCCTGGTGATCCTCTTTTACAGGCTGATCTGGAGGGGCTACAGGAGGCCACTAGGTCCAAAAGACCTCTGGTCACTTGCGAGAGAGAACTCCTCAGAAGAACTTGTGTCCCAGCTCCAAAGGAAATGGACAAAGAACCTCAGGGCAGCCCAGCGGTGAGTGTGTGGAAGTGGAGAGAGCTCAGCTGCATGCTGGGTCTGCAAAGCTCATCATTTGGCCCCACGTACAACCCCCGACCCTACTCTGGGCTCCACCTCTAGAGCCCCCTTCCCGCCAGTTGATCTCACTAAGTATTACCTGGTCAGGCTCAAGGTATGTTTTCTCCCAGAGTGCTTTTCAGGTTCCCAAAGGAGACAACATGAGAACTCCAGGAGGTCCCCAGAAGGAAGCTGGAATGGTGGAATGGCAGGCAGGAAACAGAAGGGATATTTTAAGACTGGGGGTGGAGAGGTGAGTGGTGGGTCATAAATGCAGGCGACTATTCATTTATTATGTCACCTGAGTGATTAGCTTCCTGGGCTTCAGGTTTCTTATCTGTTAAATGGGGATGTCATTAGCCCCCGAACTCATAACTTGTGGGAAATGGGGGAAAAAAATTTTTTTTTTTTTACAGAGACACGGAGAGAGTCAGAGGTAGGGACAGACAGAAAGGAACGGAGAGAGATGAGAAGAATTAATCATTAGTTTTTCATTGTGACATCTTAGTTGTTCATTGATTGCCCTCTCATATGTGCCTTGACTGCGGGCCTTCAGAAGACCAAGTAACCCCTTGCTGGAGCCAGCGACCTTGGGTCCAAGCTGGTGAGCTTTGCTCAAACCAGATGAGCCCGCGCTCAAGTTGGTGACCTCGGGGTCTTGAACCTGGGTCCTCTGCATCCCAGTCCAACGCTCTATCCACTGCGCCACCGCCTGGTCAGGCATAAAAATGGAGAAAATTTTTATTTTAGAAAAGAACTTAACGAATTCCTTGAAAATGGTAAAAGCTCAAGCAGTATCAGTTACCCAGAAGGTTTAAGCTCTTTCTAGTCCTGTCCAGTCCACCTCGCTCTTGCCCTCTGTGGCATCTCTGGAAACTTCTGTGGGGCCCTTGGAGTCTGAAGAACCAGTCTAGGAACTTTTTTTCTAGAGAAATGAGCTGCCAACATTAATTAAGCCTGAGGTGAGATACAGACAAGCCATCAAGTAATTGATTATTTTGGACAAGTCACTTGACCTCACTAGTTCTTGGTATTTCAGGGGACAGGCAAAAGTAACAGCTCTGTGAGAACAGTTACCAGGTTCCCCTGAATACTCTAGGACTTTGTGGTGGTGGCTGTATATGGTTGAAACCCACAGATTAGAAGAAGCGAGAGAGAGACAGAGAGTGAGAGACTACTGGCTCACATAGCTGAGAAGGTGATCTAGCTGCAGGTCTGGCTGGATCCAGGGATTTGCATGGTGTCCAAATTCTTTCCCTCCATCTCTCAGCTCAGCTGTTATCTGTGTATAGGTCTCTTCATAAAGCCATCTCTCCTAGCTTCCATATAGAAAATTTCGAGGAAAACCTCTGATTGGCTGGCTCAAGTCATGTGCCTCTCAGGGGCCACTCCCATGACCAAGGGGCAAGCTCCATGATTGGTGGTTCTTTCAGGGTCACACAAAGAGGGGAGGGGACAGGAGGTGAGAGAAGGGGCTGCTCCCCAAAGGAAGGATGTGTGTCGCTCCAAAAGGAGTTATATGAGCAAATCAAAACAGCAGCTCTCTCTCACCCTAGGCATCTCTTGTCAAACTTTCCCTCTACTCTTTTTATTTTTTAAGATTTTATTTATTGGATTTACAGAGAGAGGAGTATGGAAGGGGGGAAGCAAGAAGTATCAACTCATAATTGTTTCACTCTAGTTGCTCATTGATTGCTTGTCGTATGTGCCTTAACTGGGCAAGCCCAGGGTTTTGAACAGGCGACCTCAGCATTCCAGGACGATGCTTTATCCTCTGCGCCATGATAGGCCAGGCTCCCCTCCACCCTTAAGTTACTGTTGAGTGGCAGAGTTCATTCAAAGAAGCCCTGGAGTCTCACCCACTCTCTTCCAGCCCTGGCTTCCGCAGCCAGCACGAGAACACTGGAGCCAGTGAATGGAGATACCCTCCAGAACAGGCTGAGGATCCACACACAGTGGGCAGAGAGACAGGAGGAAGGCACGGTTGTACACAGTCCAGCTCAGCCATTTTCTGAGCTGACTGATTACACACCAAGAGAACTTTTGTTATGTTTCTGAAATATTTTGCAACTTTTGGAGGAAGGAAGAGGATGTCATCCTGAGAGGTCAGAAGACCAGCCACCTTCTGGCCAACTCAGGTTGCCAAGGTGTGCTTGACCCACATGGTGTGATGTTGCTCTTGTTCTTTGAGGGGGGTTTGTATTGTTTTGTTTTTAATAAGTTACCAACATTTAAAACATAGGCAGACCTGGCTGGTTGGCTCAGTGGTAGAGCATCAGCCCAGCGTGTGGAAGTCCCAGGTTCTATTCCCAACCAGGGCACATAGAAGAAGCACCCAACTGCTTCTCCACCCCTCCTGCTTTCCTTCCTCTCTATCTCTCTCTTCCCTTCTCACAGCCAAGGCTCCACTGGAGCAAAGTTGGCCCCGGGCACTGAGGATGGCTCCATGGGCTCCACCTCAGGCGCTAGAATGGCTCTGGCTACAGTGGAGCAATGCCCCAGATGGGCAGAGCATCGCCCCCTAGTGGGCATGCCGGGTGGATCCCAGTCAGGCACATGCGGAGTCTGTCTCTCTGCCTCCCCGCTTCTAACTTTGGAAAAATACAAAAAACAAACAAAACAACAACAATAAAAAAAAAAACCACATTGGCAATATCACATACAAATCTGAAATTCTGACCTCTCTGAAAGTAGACTGGCAGTGCTGGGTCATAGTCCTGCATGGCAACAGGAAAGTGGGTCTGGGTGGCAGCTGTTCCACTAGACAGGGCAGGTACTCTTCTGTTTGCCACAGTCTCCACCACTCCCTTTTGTATCCCCCAACTTATACCTGGCCAGACACTCAGACCCCTGCCTCACCTTATGGTCATATGCAAGTCCTGCACAAATGGTCTTTGGTCCAAAGACCAAAGATTGGACACCAATCTGCAGACTTTTCTTTTTTTTTTAATTCTTTTTTTTTTTTTTTTTTTTTTGTATTTCTCTGAAGCTGGAAACGGGGAGAGACAGTCAGACTCCCACATGCGCCCAACCGGGATCCACCCGGCACGCCCACCAGGGGGCGACGCTCTGCCCACCAAGGGGCGATACTCTGCCCCTCAGGGGCGTCACTCTGTTGCGACCAGAGCCACTCTAGCGCCTGGGGCAGAGGCCAAGGAGCCATCCCCAGCGCCCGGGCCATCTTTGCTTCAGTGGAGCCTCTGCTGCAGGAGGGGAAGAGAGAGACAGAGAGGAAGGAGAGGGGGAGGGGTGGGGAAGCAGATGGGCGCTTCTCCTGTGTGCCCTGGCCGGAAACCGAACCCGGGACTCCTGCACGCCAGGCCGACGCTCTACCGCTGAGCCAACCGGCCAGGGCTGCAGACTTTTCTTAAAGAAAAGTGTAACCCACTGGGAAGGAGAAAGTTTGCTAGAGAGCCTGCAGGCTGACCACATGGCTTAGAATTCTGGGCCAGCAGCTAGACCAGAGGCGAGCAGTACATCCATCTGGAAAGAAGTCTTCACAGTCATCTCATTTTACAGATGGAAACACTGAGGCTCAGAGAGGAAAGAGGCATTTGAAATTCAGTCTCCTGGATCCAAGGCCAGGTTCAGTCTACCAAACCTAGTTGCCTGCTTCCTTCCATCCTCCATCCCTCCCTCCCTTAATTCCTTCCTTCCACAAATCTTTATAACATTGTGACCCAGGCAGTCCTTTAGGCCCTTTGTACACATCACACCTAATTGATTTTTTCCTATTCATTTGACAAGTATTAACTGAGTGCCTACAACATTCAGGAACTGAATGAATTGGGTGCTGGGGAAAAATACAAACATGAAGTCTCCCTTCCTGGCATTCTAACAAGACAAAGAGGTGAAGCAGAGAGCTGTAGAGAGTGATCATGCCTCTGAAGGGAACAAATTGAACGATGGGACCCAATGGGAAGGGGTGTCAGGGTGGCCTCTGCTAGGAGGTGACATCTTTTCGGCATACGATACTCAAATACAAAAATGTCTGTGAGTGGCAGGCCATGCACAGCTCAGTGACAAAGGCCAAGCCACAACCCTCCAAGATGCCAAACCAAACAGCAAGCCAAGCCAGAAGAGAGGGGCAAGGCCTTGACCTTGTCCATGACAGTCTGGCCACCCACGCTCGCCATTGTTTATTTAATTTTTGGTGGCGGGTGAGGGCCACAAGGAGGCACTGTGCGAACCATGAGTGGAGATCTGGCTCAAATCCCTGTTCTGTCCTTGCTGTGTGACCTGGCAGCTGTCACTGCCTCTCTGAGTCTCAGTCTTCTTTTCAGTGCAGTGGGGAGCCTGTGATACGAGCCAGGTAGGGAGGGTGAGATGAGTCAATGCAATCGTGCATGTAAAGGGCTGATCCCAGTGCCTGGTCCCGGTCCCGGTTCTGTAAATGGGCATTGGCATTAATGATAAACCCCCTAGGTTGTCAGAATTGGAAGGGAAGCAGAGAGAGACCAGCTCCATCCTTTCAGACACAAGGGCACAGAAGCACAAGAGGGAAGCAGTCTGTCCAAAGCCACGCAGCAACTGGGCTGTCAGAGCTGTGTCACCACCAGCCTCTCCCTATGACAGAGGACCGCCTGCCTCTAGAGGGGTCCTTGGGCCACCCCCTCTTCTCACCCTCCTTGACCCACCCTCTCCCTGTGGCCCCTGGGTATAAGTAGAGCCAGGGCCCTTATGGCTTCACGGCTGTCTGAGCTTCTGGGTGTGCTTTCACGCAGACCAGGAGCGCCAGGCCCGTGGACACAAGCAAGATTCTTTTTTCTTTTTTTTAAAAGTGACAGGAGGGGAGATAATGAAATATACTCTCGCATGCGCCTGACCGGGATCCACCCGGTGACCCCTGTCTGGGGCTGATGCTTGAATCTACCAAGCTATCTTCAGTGCCTGAGGCTGATGCTTGAACCAATGGAGCCACTGGCTGTGGGAGGGGAAGAGAGAGAGGAAAGGGGGAGAGGGAGGGGAAGAGAAGCAGATGGTACTTCTCATGTGTGCCCTGACCAGGGATCAAACACGGGATGTCCATACACTGGGCCAATGCTCTATTCACTGAGCCAACCAGCCAGGGCCACAAGCAGGATTCTAAACCAGTTTTAAACCATCTAAGGGCTGGCCAGTTGTGGAAGAAGGGGAGGGCTGCATTTTAGATCAAAAGTCTACCTAAAAGGTAGAGTTGGGGTCAAATCCTAGTTTTTTCACTTCTCAGCTCTGTGCCCTGGGACAAGTTCACCCTCTGAGCTTTAGTTTTCTCATCTGTGAAATGGAGGTAACACCAGGTTCTTAGGAGGACTAGGGAGTGCCTGGTACATAGTAGGTGCTCAAAGTGTGTGATTCGCATCACCACCCGTGGGTCCTGGGACTGCCCTCCCGCCGTCCACCCCTCCCCTGCCTGGTTGTCTCACTGGCGGGTGATCTGGGAGACAAGGAAGAACAAGTGAGGAGATGAGGCTGGGTCCAAGCTCACCCACCCCTGGTTGAGTGGGAACCCTGTGATACTGGTCCCGCTGCTGACAGCTCGGCTGCTACCTCGGGGAACATCAGAAAGGACTGTCTCAGTCTGTTCTGGCGGCTATACAGACCGGCCGGCTTGTGAACAACAAACTTATCTCCCTCAATTCTGGAAGCTACAAGTCCTTCAAGGTCAAGGCACCTGCAGATTTGGTGTCTGGTGAGGGCCCGCCTCCTGGTTGATAGACACTGTCCTCTCTGTTTTTTACATGGAGGAAGGGACGAGGCAACTCACTGGGGTCTTTTATAAGGTCACTAATTTCATTTAGGAATGGTCCACCCTCATGACTTAATCACCTCCCAAAGACCTCACCTCCAAATACGATCACATTGGGGGGTAGGGTTTCAACCTATGAATATGGGGAAACACGCATTCAATCTATTGCGAGGACCCGGAGCCCATTTCTCCTCTCCCCCAGGCACTCCAAGGCAACAGAATGTAAAAGCAGAGGAAGCCTCCGGCACAGCGGGGATGCCCCGGAGACCGAGGCCTTCCTACAGCACACAGTGCGCAAGAGGGGCCCCCTGCTGAGGGCCATCTGGCAGGTGTTCCGCTCCACCTTCCTCCTCGGGACCCTCTGCCTTGTCATCAGTGATGTCTTCAGGTTCACTGTCCCCAAGCTCCTCAGGTGGGTTCAAGCCTTGGGTGCCTTGCTAACGTGGGTGGTCCCTTAATGGCGTATTTCCAAGTCCAGGGGGTTCGGCGCTCCTGCCCCTGCTTAGACGTCTGGTGCTCAGGGTCCTGGAGGGGGCACGAAAGGACACAAATAAATGAGACCTGGGGAAGAAGAAAACGGAGTGGCCTCTAACCTGACTTATCAGTTAGCTCTTGCTGTGTAACAAAACAGCCCACAGTGAGGGGATTTAAATACTTACTTACTTATGATAATGTGGGTCAGCAATCGGTTTGTGCCCGTACACCCCACATGTCTCCTCGTCTGTCCAAATGTCCTCTTATGAGGACACCAATCATACTGGATTAAGGTCCTGCTGAATGGCCTCATTTTAACTTGCTCGCCTTTTTTTTTTTCTTCATTTTTCCAAAGCTGGAAACGAGGAGGCAGTCAGACAGACTCCCGCATGCGCCCGACCGGGATCCACCCGGCATGCCCACCAGGGGGCGATGCTCTGCCCCTCTGGGGCGTTGCTCTGTCGCATCCAGAGCCATTCTAGCACCTGAGGCAGAGGCCACAGAGCCATCCTCAGCACCCGGGCCATCTTTGCTCCAATGGAGCCTTGGCTGTGGGAGGGGAAGAGAGAGACAGAGAGGAAGGAGAGGGAGAGGGGTGGAGAAGCAGATGGGCGCTTCTCCTGTGTGCCCTGGCCAGGAATCGAACCCGGGACTCCCGCACGCCAGGCCGACGCTCTACCGCTGAGCCAACCGGCCAGGGCCACTTGCTCGCCTTTTAAAAGGCCCCATCTCCAAATGCAGTTACATTTTGAGGTTCTGGGGTTTTGGACAAGTGAGGATGAAAACCTCAGCTCTTGACCGGAGCTGCTACAGGTCACTTTGACAATAAGCATAGACCTTGGGGAATATAATTGCAGTCATTTCTGAAAAAAAAATAAATCAGCCACTTCATCTGGTCTCCCAGATCGGGCCAAGCTTGGCAGCACCCACCAGCACCTGCTCTCACCAGTGCCTCCCCCTCGCTCTCCCACCAGCCTGTTCCTGGAGTTTATCAGTGACCCCGTGGCCCCGGCCTGGAAGGGCTATCTCATCGCCGCGCTGATGTTCCTGGCCGCCTGCCTGCAGACGCTGTTCGAGCAGCAGCACATGTACAGGCTCAAGGTGCTGCAGATAAGGCTGCGCACAGCTATCACTGGCCTGGTGTACAGGAAGGTGAGCCCCTGGCGAGGCGTGGCCTTCCGCTTCTCTCTGTCCTGTCCCAGTTTACATACATACCAATGCTTCATCCAGGGAGGGTCACATCCTTGAGCTGTCAGTATCACCTGTACCTGAAAACACAATCATCACTTCACTAATAGTTGCTTATGCTACACTCTCACCTTCTTGGTTATTTCTGTAAGGCCTCTTGTGATCTGACCCTAGGATCTCTCTGACCTCATCACATGACACACCCCTTCCTCTCTTGCTCCTCCCACCTCAGGGTCTTTGCACTTGCTGTTACCACTGCTGATACTCTTTTCATAACTCTTCTGTAAGCAATGCCTGATCTGTGGGCATTGCCTTACCTGAAAAATAAAACTTACCGTATTCCCCCATGTATAAGATGCACCCTTTTCTGGAAAATTAGGATCTAAAAACTGGGTGTGTCTTATACAGTGGTTGTAGTTTTTTGTTTTTTTTTTTACTTGCATTTCCCTCTTTTATTTGCCCAGATGAGGAGTTGTATAAATTTTATGATGAATAAAACTCGAGTTCAATAACTTTATGTAATACATTTCTCTTCAAATTTCGGGCCCCAAAATGAAGGTGCATCTTATACATGGGGAAATACGGTATATTTCAAACCCTCTCTCCGTGGCACTCACCAGGAGACTGCACTGAAAAAGGAGCTATGGGAGTCTTCATTTTGTTCCCCAGCCTAAACGCCAGCCCCAGGAGAAAAAGCCCCCTACCTCTGTTATTCTTTTCTTCTTCTTTTAATTTTTTTCTCTTTTTTTTAATTAATTGAATTTATTAGGGCGACATTAGTCCACAAAACCATATAGGTTTCAAATGTACAACTCAAAAAACAGCATCTGTACACTGCATCCTGCGCCCAATGCCCCAAGCAAAGTCTCTCTCCATCACCATCGCCCCCCCTTAGCCCCCTTCCCCCTACCTCCACCTCCCTTTCCCTCTGAATGACACCATTGTGGTCTGTGTGTGTGTATTATAAACACACGTATATATAGTGTATATCTGCGGTTCTCAACCTGTGGGTCGCGACCCCGGCGGGGGTCGAACGACAAAACACAAGGGTCGCCTGATGCTGGGGTCGCGATCCACAGGTTGAGAACCGCTGGTGTATATGCTTTTGGCTAATCTTCCATTCAGTCTCTGTAACCCACCTCCCCTCTAATAGCTGTCCATCTGTTCCCTGTGACCCTGCCTCTGTTTCTATTTTGCTCATCAGTTTATTAAGTTCATAAGACTCCGCATAGAAATGAGATCATATTGTATTTGTGTTTCTCTGACTGGCTTATTTCACTTGGCATAATAATCTCCAGGTCTATCCATGCTGTTGCAAAAAGGGAAGATTTCCTTCTTTTTTTTTTTTTTTTTCTTGTATTTTTCTGAAGCTGGAAACGGGGAGGCAGTCAGACAGACTCCTGCATGCGCCCGACCGGGATCCACCCGGCACGCCCACCAGGGGGCGATGCTCTGCCCATCTGGGACATTGCTCTGCTGCAATCAGAGCCATTCTAGCGCCTGAGGCAGAGGCCATGTAGCCATCCTCAGCGCCAGTGCCATCTTTGCTCCAATGGAGCCTTGGCTGCGGGAGGGGAAGAGAGAGACAGAGAGGAAGGAGAGGGGGAGGGGTGGAGAAGCAGATGGGCACATCTCCTGTGTGCCCGGCCGGGAATTGAACCCAGGACTCCTGCACGCCAGGCCGACGCTCTACCACTGAGCCAACCTGCCAGGGCCAAGATTTCCTTCTTTTTTGTGACTGTGTAGTTATTCTGTAGTGTGGATATACCACAGCATTTTTATCCATTCATCTATTCACGGGTCTTTGGGCTGCATTCAGATCTTGACTATTGTAAATAATGCTACAATGAACACGGGGCTGCATATGTTCTTTCGAATTAGTGTTTTGGGATCCTTTAGGAGATAGTCTCAGGAGTGGGATCACTGGGTCAAAAGCCCTGCCTCTGTTGTTCACAGCTATATTCTTAGCACTCAGGTCAGTGCACGGCACAGAGTAGGTGCTCAATAAAGATTAAAAGATTTTTTTGGAGAATTTCTACATGCAGTCATTCCCTGCTTATTCTTTCACCCCCTTGCTTCCTTTCTCACACACTCAGGAGAGAGAGAATTGCAAGTAAGACAGCGTTCAACGGGCTGGAAGGGGTCCACTATGGCCCCAGGGTTAGGGAAAATTTGGGGCTGCCAGAGAACCAGGTCGGTATTTGAGAGGCACATTAAATGCCATCTAACACCTTGGTGAGCCCAAGGCATGCCTTAGTCATCCTGGATTCCAATCCTAGCCTAGTCACTTACAAGCCCTCCAACTTTGGGCAAGTTGGTCAATTTCTCTGTGCCTCAGTTTCCTTAGCTGTATAATGGGGTTGGTAATTCTGCATTCATTGATTTTAGTGTCACTTGTTTAACAGTTCTGAAATCAAGACGCATTAGGTCTTAATTTAATTAGCATTGATTTTTTTTTCCCTTCATTGATACAAAAACAGTAAGGGTTTTATTTGTGGTGTTTTAAAAGGAATGAGACATGGTAGTACCTGCCCCTTATTGTTGGATGAGGTGTTCATCACAGAAAATGATGACACTGTTTATTGAACACGGTGCCTGTGACTCGTTAGCACTCAGCAGACGGCCACCACTGTTGCCACAAATCCAAGGTTTCCGGGTACGATGTGATTGATTAATACTGCTCGAATGCTTAGGGATTTCAGAGTATTTTCATTTTTGTCATCTACCTGGATTCTCACAAAAGTTCCAGGAGACTGGCTTAGGGGATTTTTATTAGCCCACTTTAGAGATGAGGAAACTGAGGTGCAAACGGTAAAGAAACCTGTCTCATTCAGTTCGTGCGTCGTGGCTTAGACGCAGGCCTGCTCCCTGGGGGCTCCCTGCCAACCCCCCCACTACCACCACTCCCATCCCCAACGCCTGACCTTTCCTGAGATTCAAGTCTCCTTCCTCCTGTCCTGCCCAGGTCCTGGCTCTGTCCAGCGGCTCCAAAAAGACCAGCGCCATTGGGGACGTGGTCAACCTGGTGTCTGTAGACGTCCAGCGGCTGACCGAGAGCGTGCTCTACCTCAATGGGCTGTGGCTGCCGCTCGTCTGGATCATCATCTGCTTTGTTTATCTCTGGCAGGTGAGCCGGGCGGGCCGGGGGCGGGGCTGGGATGTGAGCTGAATCCTGCCCCGTCCTCCTCCTTCTCTCCCTCCTCTTCCCGGCTTCCGGTCTCCACCTGCACGCCCACTGCGGGCTGGTCCAGTGGGCCACGTCTTGGACACGGTGCCTTCACTTGACCTTGGGCAGGATGCTCACCCTCTCTGAGCCTTCGTTTCCTCATCTGTAAAATGTTGATGACAATGATACCATGGACACCTCTTATTATCAGGGTACCAAGGACACAGAGTAAGCCTCTTTGAAGTTATCTGTAGCCTGACCTGTGGTGGCGCAGTGGATAAAGCGTCGACCTGGAAATGCTGAGGTCACCGGTTCGAAACCCTGGGCTTGCCTGGTCAAGGCACATATGGGAGTTGATGCTTCCAGCTCCTCCCCCTTCTCTCTCTCTGTCTCTCCTCTCTCTCTCTCTGTCTCTCCCTCTCCTCTCTAAAAAAAAAAAAAAAAAAAAAAAAAGAATAAATGAAGTTATCTGTAACCCTGGGGCACCAGCACCATCAACAAAAAGGACAGGACATTCTAGGGGAAAGGGTTTGCTACCTATTTGTCAAAAAAGCATAATTGGCCAAGTGACAAAAAAAAAAAAATCACGAGTTGGTTTTTTTTTTACTTCCTGTCATCTATTAATAGTCTGGGGTATAGGATTTTTTTTTATTAAAACCACAAACTTTGAAGTAGGACCGTCTGGGTTCAAATTCTGCTTTTTACCACGTGCTCCTTATAAAACCTTGTGCAAGTGATTTAACCTGTCTGTTGCCCCTTTCCTCATCTGAAAGACGAGAATCACAATTAGCAATAGGGCTCCTGCCCTGGATGTTGAGGTCTGCAGTGAGCTCATGCCCGAGAAGGCCTTAGGACAGTGCTGGCACCCAGCTGTAGCCTGCGGGTGTTGTCTCATGTGGTTAGTGATGCACCCCTGTGGGCAGAGGACTTGGTAGCTTGTGTTCCAGAGCCCAGCATACAGGGGCTGCTTAGCAAACACACATGGGGCACTTCACACACTCCCCGGCGTGCACTACAGAGACATTAGCTGTTATGATAGAAAGAGAGTGAGTGGGGAGCCCTTGGGAAAACACAGGGCAACTGAGTAGGCTGACCCCTGACCCAAGTGAATCTGCGGACAGCACACCCGTCACTCTCCTGGCCCCTTGGCAGACAGAGGGCCCCTACCATCAGAGGATCACGCTGAGATCCGGTTAAGGAAGGTTGGGCATTGGGGCTGCTAACAGTTAGCATTTGTAGCAATTTTGCCAAATGATGCCATTTTGCCAGAGAGAGTTCAACCTTCTATCAACATTTCTTTGAGTACATATGTTCCCAACCCTGGCTGTGACCGCTGGTTATTTGCCTTCTGGGCACCTCTCTAGTTAGCCACTGGGTGGCACTATTGCTGCATAAATGAAATAAACTTGCTTGCTGAGGATAGCCAAGGAAGTTTCGAAAACTGGTTTTGGCTAACAGGAGAAACCAAGGCCCACAGACGGGAGAGGGGGTGAGGCGAGAATGGGCCAAAATGAGCTCAGAAGGAAACTCAAAAAGTCACAGCCACTTAAAAACCATCTATTCTACTTCCCCCTCACGCCTGCATTTTCCATATAAAGACACCAGAGCTAAGAGGGAATACAACCATTCCAGAGTCACAGAGCTGGTGGAGGGGGGGGAGGGGGGTGCCACAAAACACGGTGTCCAGTTAAATATAAATTTTAGATATATTGAATAACTTCTTAGCATAAATATGTCCCAAATATTCCATGGTACATACTTATACTAAAAATTTATTCACTGTTTATGTGAAATCCTAATTTAACTGGTCAGAGGTCCTGCATGGTTATTCGCTAAGTCTGCCAGCCCTCATCGGAGTGGAATAAAGACTGGGATAATAACGCATTGTGTGACATAGGCACTTATGGTAGGATCTGAAAACAGCTCTAGTGCCATTGAACAGGTGAGGAAACTGCAGCTTAGGGAGTGTAAGTCACTTGCCCAAGGCCACACAAGTGAGTGTCAGAGTTAGGATTTGAACCCAGATCCTGATTCCAGAGGTCTGACTTCATGGTTCTTTTTTATTTTTAACAAGCAAGATGAGAGGGACAGATAGGGCCAGACAGAGAGGAAGGGAGAGAGATGAGAAACATTAACTCATAGCTGCAGCACCTTAGTTGTTCATTGATTGCTTTCTCACATGTGCCTTGATTGAGGGGGCTCCAGCTGAGACAGTGACCCCTTGCTCTAGCCAGTGACCTTGGGCTTCAAGCCAGTGACCCCGGGTCACGTCTACGATTTCACACCTAAGCCAGATGAGCCTGTGCTTAAGCCAGTGACCTCGGGGTTTTGAATCTGGGTCCTCAATGTTCCAAGTTGACACTTTATCCACTGTGCCACTGCCTGGTCAGGCCTGACTTCACCATTCTGACCAGGTGCACCCACCTGGTTCCGCCTGTCCAGATGCACGACCTATGTTGTCTACACACACACACACCCGTTGTGTGAAGTGTGTCATTGCTTTCTTTTTTTAAGTTTTTTAAAATTTTTAAATTTTTTTACATTTTATTGGGGTGATACTGGTTACCATAATTATACAGGTTTCTGGTGCCTGATTCTACAACATAGCTCTGCACACCTTACTGTGTGTAAGAACGTCACTCCCCGACGTGGAAGGTTTCCCCTTGTGGGCGCCTGCCCTGTGTCCTGGTCTCCACCCCACAGCTGCCCTCCCCGCCTCCCTGACACCTCCCTACTTCCAAATCAAGTCTGAACCTCCACCCCCTCCCCCAGTCCTCACCAGACCCCTCGGAGTCTGCAGCTGGGCCCTCAGGGATCTCGTGACATTGTCCCCTCTGTCTCTAGCTTCTGGGACCCTCTGCCCTCACTGCCATCGCTGTCTTCCTGAGCCTCCTCCCTCTGAATTTCTTCATCACCAAGAAGAGGAACCACCATCAGGTTTGGCAATTGACAGAAGGGACCCCTGGGGGGGGATGGGAGGAGGGCCAGGAGGGAGATGGGAGGGGTGGGGGAAGGGAGAGGTGGCACGGGCCTTTGCAGTCACTCAGTCGGTGGGTGGCAGCTCTGTCCCCCAGTGTTCGGGCCACATAACCATGGGTCAGTGTTGATGCCTCTCTCTCTCTCTCACATCCCATGAGTCAGCAGTTTGGTTGACCTCACCTTCAACTTGCTTCCAGAATGTTTCTACTCCAGGCTCTCCGAACCCCATTGTCTCTCTCTTGGGCCACTCTGGGGACCCCCTGGCTGCGTCCCCACTTCTGTCCTCACCCCCACCCCGGCCTCTTCACACATCAACCAGAGGGCACTGTGTAAACCAAACAGGGCCCCTCCCTCCCATTTCCCTGAGTCAAAGCCAGAACCCTGCCATGGCCACCTGCCCACTGTGATGTGGCCTCATCTACCCCTTGCTCACTCCATGCCCCCTTACTGCCCTCCCTGTGATCCTCAGACATGCCTAGCTCCTGCCACAGGGCCTTTGCACTGGCTGTAACCTCTGCCTGGAACACCTGCCCTCCCCTCCCTGACGTCTAGGCAGCCTCTCCTCACCTCCCTGGTTACAGGGCAATGTGCCCTCCCCTCCACCTCCTGCAGCTCAGCTCCTCGGCCTATGCTCTTCCACAGCGCTTGTCACCTTCTGACTGGCCACAGGACCCACCTAGTTCCTCCATTTATTTTCTCTCTGTTGTTAGAGTGAAACTTCCCAGGAGTAGGGAATGCTCGCTGATGTGGTCCCAGCTTTCCAAACAGTGCTGGTTTTAGGAGGTGCTCAGTAAATACTTGGAAGGGAGAGAGGGAGGTAGAGAGAAAGGGAGGGAGGGAGGGAGGGAGGGAGGGAAGAAGAGAGGGAGGGAGGGAGGCAAGAAGAGAGGGAGGGAAGGAGGGAGGGAGGAAGAAAAAACAAAGGAAGGAAGGGTGTCACACAGGCTGTTCCTCCATCCTTTTATTTGGCCTCCCCTCAGGCACTCGCCACGCAGCTGCCCCCTGACATACCCCTCAAAGGTGAAACACAGTGGCCCCAACTCCTCTGCCTGGCCGCCAAGTCCCAACATGATCCAGGCCACCTCTCTTCCTGGTCCCCGCACAGCCTCCTCTGACCACACTGGCTGTCCTCCAAGTCATGCTGTGCCCTCCATCTTCCCCTGCCCACCCCGGTCCTCCCACTCTCTGTGTGCTCAGCACCTTCACACCAGTTCTGACATAGCTCACATGTCACCCCCGCCTCCAGGAAGCCTTCCTGGTGGCACCACACACAGCTGGGTTAGGGCCCTGCTTCTGCTTCCAAAGTCTTGGGGAACCCCTCTGTTAAGGAGCATCATCCCCTGTGATGAAGGTAGAGGCAGGGGGACAAAGGGAGATAACGTGGTTCAGGAGCAGAAGGACGATGGAGACACAGATGCTGAGAGGCAGACAGCTCGGAGCCTGGCTTGAATCAGCAAGATTTGCTGAGCGGGTGGTGTGATGGTTGCAGGGGAGGGAAACTCTAGACTTGTCCCTGTCCTCTCCCCTCTCTTCCCTCTGGCCCCAGGAAGAGCAGATGAGGCGGAAGGACTCCCGAGCCCGGCTCACCAGCTGCATCCTGCGAAACATGAGGATGGTCAAGTGCCACGGCTGGGAGGCGGCCTTTCTGGAGAGAGTCCTGCACATCCGGGGCCAGGAGCTGGGTGCCTTGAGGACCTCTGGACTCCTCTTCTCTGTGTCTCTGGTGTCCTTCCAAGTGTCCACGTTTCTGGTGACGTCACCTGGTCTCCCTGCGGAGTGTCGGGGGGGGGGAGGGGGACTGCTGGGGGAGGGGGAATGAGGTAGGCAGAGGTTTAGATCCTGGAGCCTTTCTTTGCAAACCACCCTGTCCATCAAAACGTACGCTTCCTGCTCTCATTCAGGGGTTCCTGCTTTCTGCTGATTAACGGGTGAGTCAGCTTGTCCCCCTGAATGCGGCCGTGTCTAATAAGACCTGTTGTTCTCCTGAAAGTTCCAGTCCTCTGAAAGTGCTGCTTCTACTGCCGTGGGGACCCGGTGACAGGGGCAGGAAGCTGCAGAGGTGGAACCCCAAGTCACCCTGCTGCGGCCCCCTCACTTCGGCACAGTGCTGGTCCTGTCTTTTTCCAATTGATTTCACAAATTCCTTCCAGACTCGCCCTCTAAAGCATGGCTTTGACCGCAGCCACACATTGCAAACCAACCCTACAACGACTCGCCTCTGTGTCCAGTATATAATCCACACCCTTCATAAAACATTCAAGGCTGGTGACAAGTTTCCAGAAGGCTCTAGAATCCCAGGAGGCATGTGCCATGACACCAGATGTTGCCAACACAATCAACACTCAGAACTACAAGTACCATCACTTAGAACCATGAGGGTTCCCCCCAAAGGGGTCACTGAGTCAACATAACGACAAGTGATCACCACACTGGCCATCACTTAGCTTAGCGTGACCATCACGCCAAGTGATGCTACCAAGATGGAGAACCGCGTGTCCCTCGATGCCTGGAACCGGGAGTTCCTGACACCTACTGACCGCGGGGCCGTGCGTGCACACCCCTCATCCATAGCTGAATTCAAGGAACGATCTGGGTGGAGGGGACACACGGACCCCTGGAGACCCCACAACTGGCTCGGGCTTACCCTGGCCACACTCATGGCAGCTGACGTCACCCCGTGTCTCACCCAGGTGGCACTGGTTGTGTTTACTGTCCATACCCTGGTGACCGAGGAGAATGCCTGGCCACACTCATGGCAGCTGACGTCACCCCGTGTCTCACCCAGGTGGCACTGGTTGTGCTCACTGTCCATACCCTGGTGACCAAGGAGAATGCCTGGCCACACTCATGGCAGCTGACGTCACCCCGTGTCTCACCCAGGTGGCACTGGTTGTGCTCACTGTCCATACCCTGGTGACCGAGGAGAATGCCTGGCCACACTCATGGCAGCTGACGTCACCCCGTGTCTCACCCAGGTGGCACTGGTTGTGTTTACTGTCCATACCCTGGTGACCGAGGAGAATGCCATGGACGCCGAGAAAGCCTTCGTCACCCTCACGGTTCTCAACATCCTCAACAAGGCCCAGGCTTTCCTGCCCTTTTCCATCCACTCTGTCGTCCAGGTGAGGCGGGGGAGGGGCGCCTTGCAGGGGCTGTGCACCCACATCAGTCAAGGAGGAGGAGGAGGAGGAGGAGGAGGAGGAGGAGAAGGGAGTGAGAAAGGGGATGAAACAGCAGGAAACGCAGAGGGAAGGGGCAGAGGCCACCGCAGAAACTGTCAGCAAACATCCTTCTCCAAGTACACAGCCTCACCAATCCAGCAACCACTCGTGCAAGTGTTCACTCGGGTCCCTTTTCATACAAAGCAAGCTTATCTTCTTTCTCATCCTCGACTGACTCTACTCCCGTGGTGCCTCCTTGGCCCTGAAGACCCGCTGAGCCATCCCTATTTAAATGGCCACCTTTCTCATTACCAAACAATAGGTTGGGGCTGGGAGCAGAGGCGCCCCCAGGTGGACAATGTTTAGAATCGTTCCTGGAAATTGGCCTGATGATGCCACCAGAAAGGTCACCATTCTCTCTCAGAGTCTGGTCTGCAGGATGGCAGTTCATTCAGACCCACGGTGCTGATTAGGAGCAGGGAGATAAAAGGGCACCACCACCGTCATTGTCACCTCCTCCACCTGCATCATTTTTTTGTGACCTAAAGAGCTTTGCGCTATTATTGCCTTGCAAGTGAGCAAGGCTGGGTAGACAGGAAGCTTTCCCCTCCACCTGGAGGCACCCGACACCCCAAGCCTGAGTTCCTTTTCTGCTCTCCCGGCGCGGGTGACCTGGGCTTGGGTTTCCCCAGGCCCGGGTGTCCTTGGACCGTCTGGCCGCCTTCCTCTGCCTGGAAGAAGTTGACCCTGAGGCTGTAGACTCGAGACCCTCCAAATGCTGTGAGTGCCGAGCTCGGCAGGAGAGGGTGGGAGGGAGGAGGTCCCAGCAGGATGCCCGGGTCCCAGCTCGGGGGTGGAAGGGGCTGTTGGCAGCAGGAAAGCAGGTGCAGACTGCACTATCAGCCACGTAACTTGCAAAGTAGCACCACGCTGCCTTCTGCCCCTCATGCGGTGACGGCTCGTGGGCACCTACTGTGTGCCCTGTGCCCTCACATGGAAGGGCCGGGGAGATGAGCACGGCAGCACATTCGTTGAGCTAGAAAATAACATCGAAGAGGCAACGAGCGCAGCTGTACGAGGACGGGACGTCACTGAGCGCAAGTCAGCTGGGCGTGCCTGCTCTGCCCATCCACTGCCAGCCCGACACCTACAGGGCTAGCCATATGAGCTGAACTGCTGCAGGGGGAGGGCGACCCCCCAGAGGTGTGAGACCCTCCCCTTGTTATAACTGAGGCATCCTCCGCCTGCTCACGGAGAAAACACCCACGTGGTGGCTAAAAGCGTAGCCTGAGGCGTTGGACTGCCCCAGCCAGAACTTAATCTCTGAACCTCAGGGTCCCCATCTGCCAAATGGGCACGGAGATCTTCACAGCATCTCGGCTTATGGCCACGGTCAGGGTTAAACGACTTTAAGTACGGCGGTGCTGAGAGTGGGCTCTGCACGAAGTCAGCATTCTACACATTTTATTTAGTATTGTAAATGTTATTAGAGAAAAAGAACCGGGAAAGTCGGCTAAGAGCCCTTTAAATAACCCCACACTGGTGTTTCTGAGGCTCACTCAAACTCTGGCATACTTTAAGCGGGGCACAGCTTCGTTTGGCTGAGTCAGTGTGCTGTGGGCAGTCAGAACTGGGCACTGGGTTCAAATCCCAAGTCTGCCAGTACTGGCTAGGTGGCCTTGGGCAGTAACTTCTCCAGTCCCCTACCTCTGGCAGAATTATCCTGAGAGCCACCAAGAGCCAGCATGCCCTCAGTTCTCAGGTGCAGTTCATACATAGCATAGGGTCTGTGATCACTGTGCCCTTGTCCCCAGTGGAGGGCCCGGGGACCCTGGACCAGAGGCCCCTGCCTCTTGTTCGAGCCTCGCGTTTGACACACCTGGTCACGAGCCTGGAGCCAGAGCCTCACTCTCCCGTCCTTGCTCCTTACACAAAGGTGTACGACGGTGAGATTGGCACACACACACCGACAGCTATGTGGACCGAGCACTTACCACGTGCCAGCACAGTCCAAAGCGCCCTAAACAGTGATAGCCTCATCTTCCCCTCACACCTATTTTATAGATGGGGAAACAGAGGAGAACGCGCATACCCCAGACGGAGAAGAAGGGACCAGCCGCCAGAGTAGGGCAGACAGACGCACAATAAAAAGACACAGGACTCCCAGTTAAATTGGAATTTCAGATTCACAGAGAACGATTTTTTTGAGTGTAAGTATATCCCATGCCATATGTGGATAGACTTAAACCAAAAAAGTACTTGTTTATCTGAAATTAGTATTCTATTCAACTGGGCATCATGACTTTTATCTGCAACCCATCCCCTGGAGACCATTTGGTCCAGTGGGGTGTCGGTGGGGGGTCACCAGCTCATTAGATAGGAGATGCTCACCCCAAGGAGATTCTGATTTGGGGGTTTGGGCTGAGCCAGGGAGAGAGTTGTTTTAAAAAATCTTTCTGGGTAATTCAAAGAGTGCAGTCAGGGTCCAAAACCACCCATCTGGTCCCTCCCTCATTATACAGATAAGATATCTGAGACCCAGAGACAGAGGGAGACCAGTGTCCCTGGTCACAGGTGTTGTCCCAGTAAAATTAATAGCACTCCCTTCACTCTCCGAAGTCCCAGACTGGATGGTAAATTATGTCAGAAGCCCAATCACTTTTCTACAAAGGACCAGCTTGTATGCTTGAGGCATTGCAGGCCATTAGGTCTGTGTCCCAACTGTTCACCTCTGCTGTTGCAATGTGAAAGAATCTGGTTTAAAAAAATAACATAGCCCTGGCCGGTTGGCTCAGTGGTAGAGTGTCAGCCTGGCGTGCAGGAGTCCCAGGTTTGATTCCTGGCCAGGGCACACAGGAGAAGCGCCATCTGCTTCTACTCCCCTCCCCCTCTCCTTCTTCTCTGTCTCTCTCTTCCCCTCCCGCAGCCAAGGCTCCATTGGAGCAAAGTTGGCCCGGGCGCTGAGGATGGCTCCATGGCCTCTGCCTCAGGTTCTAGAATGGCTCTGGTTACAACACAGCGATGCCCCAGATAGGCAGAGCATCGCCCCCTGGTGGGCATGCCGGGTGGATCCCAGTCAGGCTTATGCAGGAGTCTGTCTTACTGCCTCCCTGTTTCCAACTTCAGAAAAATACAAAAATAAAAATAAAAAATAAATAACATAAATAAATGGACATGACTATGTTCTAATACAATTTAATAAAAATATAGGTAGTCCTCGGGTTACAACAGTCTCAACATACGTTTCAAGTTTACGACCCTCACTCCCATAAAAACTTTTAAAAACTGAGACGAGAGCGTTTTGGCTTATTCCGTTAGTGTCATACTTACAGACTCCATGTGCAAACTAGTTCGGTTTTATACGGCAGAAGAATACACAGTAGCGCGGCCATATGAATGAGGGAGTTGGTGTCCCCCAGTACGCTTACCTATGTCGTTTTGGACTGTTAAAAGCACTAGTGTTCCATTCGTGTTAGGTTAGTGTGTGTTTCAACTTACACCAAAATTCAGGTCATGTCACTGGCGTAGGAACAGAACTGTGTTACAACCTGAGAACCCCCTGTGGACAGCAGGCAGGATCGGGCCCCTGGGCTGTTGTTTGCAGACCCCTGAATTATCTGACCTTCCTACAGGGAGAGAGTATGACCACCCCAGGGTCACATTCAAGCTAGGGAGAAGAAGCAGGCAGTTTGTTCAGTTGGGAGAGATTTCCTGCTGCCTGGGGGGGGGGGCAGTGCCTGGGGCTGGGGGGTCTCTGGGACAAGAAATGTCTGGTATAACTGGTCTTTTATGCCTGCAGCTGCCAGGGAGGCCTGCATCAGTGTACAGGAAGGCACCTTCGCTTGGTCCCGGGAGAGCCCGCCCTGCCTGCACAGGTACACAGGGGCTTCCCTGGTAACTACCTTCCCGTTGACAGGGAGAAAATGCAAGAGGCTCTTGCTGCTTCCTGTGTGAGCGATGGAGCAGTTGCAGCCTGGGGCTGGAGGGTGGGTGAGCCTGGGCTGGCGTTCTCCCAGGCAGACACCCAGGACCAGCCCTGGCAGAGGGAGTCTCGGGAAAGCAGAGCTCCTGCAGATGCGGGACAGGGCATCCGAGCCTGCCTAGCAGGGAGGAGAGATCCTCTGCTCTCCAGACTGGTCAAGGTGACAAGAGAGTGGCCTGGCCAAGAAGAGGCAGCCCCATCAGGCATGCCTGCTTCTCTTCCCCTGTGGCAGTCCCTACGTCATTGTCACTTCTGGCATTCAACTCTTTGGCTAGGTTTTTGTAACAGAAGACCTCAGCCAACCCCAAAACTTTCTATGCAGGAAACTAAAATACCCTGGCCAGTATCTATCAGTTGTCATTCACTCACTTCATAGTATTTATAGAGCTCTTTGTATGTGCCAGGCCCTGTTTTAGGCACTGAGGCTGACATTCTGAATGGAGGGGTACACAAATGAGAAATCAGGGTAAGATGACAGAGTGTGATGTTGACAGGGTCACATGTAGTGAGAGAGAAGGCCTGGCATTTAAACTGAGTTTATAATGAAGAAGGGAAGGAATCAGTCTTGCACATTCCTGAAAGAAGAGCTTCCTAGGCAGTGGAAATAGCACATACAAAGGTCCTGGGGCAGGAGTATGCCTAGACCCAGGTTTCTTCACCCATTATTATTGACATTTGGGGTTGGATAATTCTTTGTTGTGCGGGCTGTCCTGTGCATTATGGGATGTTTAGCAAGACCCCCATTATTCACCTTCTAGATCCAGATCCTAGCAGCAACCCCCACCAGCCGTGATAACCCAGATTATCTTTAGACATTCTCAAATAACACCTGGGAGGCACAGTCTCCCCCAGTTGTGTTTGAGAAACAGGAGGTCAGTGTGCAGGTACAGAGCAGCAGGAGGCCAGGTGTCCTTCAAGATTGTTAGCACCCTGAGTGGCATGGGAACTGCTGGAAGGCTTCAGCAGGGCCGTATCATGATCTGACGTGGGTTTTAACTCAGGCCCCTAAGGTCTCTGGTGGAAGATGAACAGGAGCAGAGACAAGGGCAGAAGCAGGAGGAGCAGTGAGGAGCTTATTGCAATGACTGAGGCAAGAGATAATGCTGGTTAAATCCTCCTACCACAATAAATTCTGTGTTTGCACGCATGTGTGAGAACATGGATGCAAGAGTACATTGTGTGTGCACATGTATGTGGTGTGCACGTATGTACATGCATGGTGATATAGCATATGCATGTGTGCATGTGTGTGGGTGTGCGTGCATGTGTTCGTATGCACATGCATGGGACATGATGGTTGCTTGCACAGTCAGACAAGGCTTGGGAGAAGGGGGGATGGCGCCTGAAAGTCCTCTCAGCAACCCCCAGATGAATCATAGTGGAAAAGGCTGGCTGTGTCTGGGTTCACCAGCCCTGCACAGACTCAGGCTGGGCCCGACCCAGGGATCTGTCTCCCTCCAGGATAAACCTCAGTGTGCCGCAGGGCTGTCTGCTGGCTGTGGTTGGTCCAGTGGGGGCAGGGAAGTCCTCCCTGCTCTCTGCCCTCCTCGGAGAGCTGTCAAAGGTGGAGGGGTCTGTGAACATCAAGGTGAGGTTGCACCCTCTGCCTTTCCGCCAGCATGTCCCCCCCTAGGGCCCCCCCCACGGCTCCCTGCTCCTCCACGTCCTCTCCATTCACGCTGTCCACCTTCTGCCACCAGCAAGAGCCCGGCGCCCACTCTTCCTCCATAACTGCTCCTCCCTCCATCCCATTGGCCTCCTCATGGCCAAAGCGAGTTGTGTTTTAGGGTTCCGTGGCTTACGTGCCCCAGGAGGCCTGGGTCCAGAACACGTCTGTAGTGGAGAACGTGTGCTTCAGGCGGGAGCTGGACCCCTCGTGGCTGGAGAGAGTCCTGAAAGCCTGTGCCTTGTGGGCAGACGTGGGCAGCTTTCCTGCAGGAGTCCACACCCAAGTTGGGGAGCAGGTGAGGGGCTTGGGACTTCTTGGGACAGGGAAGCACTGTGGCTGGGGCCACTTGCCTCCCTGAGCTGTTGGTGGTGCGGTGAGAGGGACAAAGAGGCCAGGGAAGTGGGGGAGAAAGAGGGCCCAGCTTAGGGGCGAGCACATACCAGGGGCTCAGTAAATCATTTTTAACTGTGAGTGATTAAAAACAGAGACCGGGGAGAGGCAGAAAGGCATGGCAGGCATTGGTAGAGACGAGCTCTCCAGCTAGAAGTGAGGAGACGGGGGCACCTTTCCTGCCCTGCATTTTTGGGTAACATCAGTCAAATTGCTTCTCCTCTCTGGACCTCAGTATAAGGTCTGTACAGAGAGATCCAATAAATAGGATATATGCATCTGGAAATATGGATTGGGCAGGATTGGCAAATTATAACCCACATGGCCAATCTGGCCCACCATCTGTTTTTGTAAATAAAGTTTTATTGAGACACAACCACACCCATCTATTTACCCATGGGCCATGGCTGCTTTTGCTTAGCAAGGGCAGAGCCGAGCAGTTGTCCCCACCCCCACCCCGCCCCCCACTGGCTGCTGACTCCTGGGTTAGGGAATCGAGAATGGAAAAGTAGGAGTTCAAGTTAAGGAAATGGGTGGGATTGTCTGGAGGGAAGGGGATGGGTCCAGGAGAGGGTCCCCTGTGGGAGGGAGGCATCCCGGGAAGAGGATGAGGCGCTGTGAAGGCCAAGGGAAGGGTGTTTTAGGAGCAAGGGGCTGCTCTGTGTCCTCGATATCTGCCCAGCTGTGTCACACCCTAAACGTGTGTTCTCAGGAAGCTCCCACTGCAGCATGCCCATCCCTGGTGACAGAAGCTCCAACTTCCAGAGCTCAGACCCCAAACCTTTGTGTTACCCCCATGTCTCTTTTTTTCTTACACCCACATCTAATCCATCAGCCAATCCTGTTGGGTCCCCCATGGAGGCAGATGCAGAATGGTCCTGCCCCATGCCGTCAACTCTCCCTCGCATTGCGACAGCAGCCCCTGGCTGCCCTCCTTGTTTCCGTCCTCAACCCCGAGAGGTTAACCCCAGGGCAGCAGCCAAAGGGAGTCTGTTGAAACGTAGGTCAGATCATGTTCCTTCTCTGCTTGGAGTCCTCCCTGGTGCCCCCCCTCGGAGTCGAAGCCGAAGCCCCGAGCATCACTAGCGAGGCTCCCCCTCGCTCTGGCCCAGTTATCTCTCCGACCTCATCTCCCATCATGCTCCACTCCAGCCACACGGCCCTCCACAAGGTTCCTTGAACACCCAGAGTTCACCCTCACCTCAGGGCCTTTGCATCTGTTCTCTCTGCTTGTGAATCCCTTTTTTTAAAATCCACATAGTCCATCCCTCACTTTTATCAGGCCTCGGCCTTAAATGTCCCGTTCCTGGAGAGACCTTCCCTGCCCACCTTACCCAGCACAGCAACCCCGCCCCCACTGGACTCCCTACACCAGGGGTCCCCAAACTACGGCCCACGGGCCACATGTGGCCCCCTGAGGCCATTTATCCGGCTCCCGCCGCACTTCTGGAAGGGGCACCTCTTTCATTGGTGGTCAGTGAGAGGAGCATAGTTCCCATTGAAATATTGGTCAGTTTGTTAATTTAAATTTACTTGTTCTTTATTTTAAATTTTGTATTTGTTCCCGTTTTGTTTTTTTACTTTAAAATAAGATACGTGCAGTGTGCATAGGAATTTGTTCATAGTTTTTTTTATAGTCTGGCCCTCCAACGGTCTGAGGGACAGTGAACTGGCCCCCTGTGTAAAAAGTTTGGGGACCCCTGCCCTACACCCTCCCCTGCTTTCTTCCTCTTCACAGCACAGAATACCATCCAGTATATGACATCTTGTTTGCTTATTGAGTATCTGTCTCCCATGCCCACCCTCATTGGGGGGAAAGACCCATGAGAGCAGGGACTGGGCTTTGCTCACGGCTGTGTCCCCAGAGCCCGGAACGCTGCTGCTATAGAGCAGCCATGCAGTGAATATGAGTGGAGTGAATGAATGAGTGAACGGAAGTAAGGACTGAAAAGCTGCCACTGGGCTGGGCACCAGGGAAATGATGACTGGTGTCTGTGAGAACTGGTGTTATCAGTGGGAAAATGGGACCAGAAGCCAGATTCGAGGAGAAGAGGAAGTGAGTGGGGGGACAGGAAGCCAGTGAGGGTGCAGACACCTCCTCAGGAAGCTTGCTGGGAAGGAGGAAAAGAGGCCGGGGAAACCGGGACGATGTTGGCTTGAGAGCAGGTGTGACAGCTGGGAGGTGGCCCTGGAGGACAGCACAGCGAGCTGTATCTCACTCTGATGAGATGTGGCCCCACTGCACTCAGGGCCTGTCCCACTCTTGTGGCCACAGGGCATGAATCTCTCTGGGGGCCAGAAGCAGAGGCTGAGCCTGGCCCGGGCCGTGTACAGGAGGGCAGCCATATACCTGCTGGATGACCCCCTGGCAGCTCTGGATGCCCATGTTGGCCAGCACGTCTTCAACCAGGTCATCGGGCCCAGCGGGCTGCTCCAGGGAGCGGTAAGTTTGGGAAAATGTATCAGAGGGCACAGAGCAAAGGCAGAGAAAGTTTTAACCCAAGTCTGTCTCTAATTTCCTCCTGTAACGGTCAGCTTTTGCTATGCCAATGCTACATAACAAACAGTTCTCAAACCTCAGTGGCTTGCAACAACATTTTTATTTTATTTTATTTTTTTTGCTTCTGGGTCTGTCATTAAACTGCTACAGACCTGTCTCACTTGGGTCACTGGGTTCAGGTGAATTTCCTGATTTGAGAGACAGGTGGAAGGAGCCCCTCTATATCTCTGTTGTGACATGCTGTTTTGAAGAGGGCAGGAGCACATGAAGAGGGAACTTGTCTCACTCTGAGCCCCAGGCACAACCTGCCACCACCTGGCTCAGGAAGGCTGGTCAAGCCCATGAATGTAACTTCGACCCCTTCCCTGCCCAGACACGGATTCTGGTGACCCACGCACTCCACGTCCTGCCCCAGGCTGATTGGATCTTGGTGCTGGAAGATGGGGCCATTGCAGAGATGGGTTCCTACCAGGAGCTTCTGAACAGGAATGGGGCCCTGGTGGGCCTTCTGGATCGAGCCAGACAGCCAGGAGATAGAGGAGAAGGAGGTACCGGCTGGGCTTTGCTGGCTCTCTGTGCCTGGCTCCTGCCCAGGGTCCCACTGGTGGGAGCAGAATGCTCAGGCCACACCCTCCGTGCAAGCCCAGGCCTGCAGCATGGCCACCCATCTGCCCAGTAGGAGCCAGTGGCACTATCCATGATCCAGGGGCTGTGATAAGTGCATCTAGAAACATACATTATTTCATTTGATCTTCACAATACCCTTTGAGACACGTGTGATCATTGCTGCCATTTCACAGATGAGCCAATCAAGGCAAAGATTAAAATTTGAGTTTATGCTCAAAACTACTACAGAAACTGAGCAAGGTCATTTGGTGCTTCGAGGGCAGAGACCCAGGCCATACTAGCTTGGGCTTCAATGATCCAGAAAATGCAATGCCTGCTGGGGAAATGATGACATTCTGGAAGCGAGGTCACCAACCCAAGCTCACCCGCAGTGAGTGACAAAGCACAGCCCATGGCACCTCACCCACATTCACTCGCTTACTCATCACTATGCCCCTGGGAAGTCAGTGCCTTAGTCACCTCTGATTTACAGCTGAGGAGACTGGCAGTGCTGGGGTTTGAACCCAAGCCCCTTGACCCCAGAGCATGTGGTTTCTCATCACTAGGCTGCTCCTCCATGAAGAAGCAAGGACTCACATCCAGGTATCCCCTAGCCCCAGCTCTGCCTCTTCTGAAAATATCTGTTGAGCACTGACCCACCTAAGTGGTGCTTCACAGTGTCACCATCCTGGAGCTTGGAGGAACCTGCCCGGCCTTGAGGGTTTGGATCACCAGGGTCCTTCTGGGGAAAATGACGCCTAAGGTTGGGTAAAGGTTAGTTGGAAAGAACATTTCAGCCATAGTGAACTGCTTGTGCAAGGGTGTCAAGGGAACCTGAAGTAGTATGACTACATACTGTTCACTGATGTTCCCCAACCCCAAGTTCATAGCAGGTGCCCGATCACCTCTGCTGAGTGAATACAGGGAGGAATGAGTGATTGAATGGATAATGTTCCTGGAAGAACCCTGGGAGAATTGTGAGAGGTTGCAGGAGCCAGAGCAGAGGACACAGATGCTCAGACAAGTTAAGGCTGTGTACAGCCAGTGGGTGTCAGAGTCAGCATCCAGACCCTAAGGTCTTTACCCCCGTCATGTGACTAGTCTCCCTTGACATTGCAGAAACAGAACTCACAACCGACACAGAGGACCTCAGAGGCTCTGCTGGAGGTGGGAGGCCCACGGGTGGACCAGAGAGGTGAGTTTGCTGTGGTCCTAAGCACAGGGAGGGCGCAGATGGGGGCTGAAGACCATCTGCAGCTCAGGCAGGTAGGGGGCAGCCAAAACTATCCTGGATTGAACACCTGCTGAATACTCACCATGGTGCTCAGTCATGAGATAATTCACCAAAAACTGTTTGAAATCAAATGGCCAAAATAATTAAGCCCTCAAATATCAAGTTTACAGAATGACCAATTTTCCCTCAAGTATAAATATATAAATGATAGATAGATAGATAGATAGATGATAGATAGATGACAGATGGAGAGATGGTAGATTGATTGAAAGAAGATAAATTGATCTGATAGTATAAATGGGTAAATAGATATAGAGATAGATGTAAATAGATGAATATATAGACAGATGATAGATTGATAAATGATGGGTAGATGATCGGTTGATGAACGATAAAAAGACAGGTAGATAGGTAGGTAGGTAGGTAGATAGATAGATAGATAGATAGATAGATATCCTCATTTTATAGCTGAGGCAACTCAGGCACAGAGGAGTTAAGTCAGCTGCCTGTTGTTTCACAGCAGTTCACATTTAAGGTTAAATCAGCCCACTCACCCACAGATGAAAGGAACATACAAGAAGTCTTCAACAAGTGAATTGTGAAAAATTGACCTTTTGACAACCTAGACTGACAAATCTGAGGGTAAACAGCAGGAACAAAATGATTGCAGCAGAGCTGAGGTCAAAATGAAAACCAAGTTTTAAAGTTAGGCAAATAAGTTCATTCAGTGAAATGGCAATGGAGGAACAGGCTTGCCTGACTCTGGGGTGACAGGTGGCATTTAGGTGCGCACCACAGAGGGAGGACACAGCATGGCACCTCGTTGGTGCTCAGTATGTTGACTGAGTGAATGTATGAGTGAGTGGATGAGTGGAGAGTGTACCCCAGAGCTCAGTGACTCCCCGTGGCCATGAAGGTTGGGTACACACCCCATGGAAAGAGATGCTGATGTGTCCTAATTTCCTCTAAATAACAGGTCCGTGAAGTTAATCCCTGACAAGGACAGCACTACTTCAGAGGCCAAGACAAGTGTTCCCCTCGATGATCCTGAGAGGGGACTGTCAACAGGAAAGGACAGCGTGCAGTATGGCAGGGTAACTACCAGCTGCTGCCTCCCCTCCGCACCCCCTGCTACTGCTGCCCTCAGGGGCTCAAGACCTGCCACCAGTTACAGCACTGGGGTGCAGGGGTGGGGGGAGGCAGTAATCCTTACTGAACACCTACTATGTGCCAAGTAAGATTCTAGACACTTTCTATTTCTCAATGTTCACAACTACCCTAAAATTAGATGGTGATAGCTTCATTTTAGAGATGAAGAAACAGGTCTTAAAGAGTTGAGAGGCTTCTCTGTGTTCCTATAACTAGCGAGTGACCAACTTGATACTCAAAACTAGGTCAGTCCTAATATGGAGCTTGTACTATTTCTTCTCTGCTGGTTTCTTCACCCATATACTCACCTACCTACTTATCCATTCTTCCATCCATCCACCTACCCACCTTTCCTCCCATTCACCCACCCACCTACCCCTCTACTCACTCATCTATTCATCTCACCCAACCATACATACACTCACCCACCCATCTATCTGTCCATCCACCTACCTACCCACCCATCTGCCTATTTATTCACCCTCTCACCTATCCACCCTTCCATCCATCCATCCACCTTTCCATCCAACCATCCATCCACTCATCAACCTATTCACCCACTTAAACATCCACTTATTTATTCATCCATCTACTCATCTACTCACTCACTTACCCATTCGCCCAACCAGCCCTTATCCCACTCAACCATCCACCCATTCATCCACCCAGGACACATTTATGGAGCCCCCACTGTGGGCCAGGTACAGTCTCTGCCCTGGTAGAGATTGCTTGCTGGTTGGGGGAGACAGTCAGCAAACAATTAGGCTAACAAGCAAGGTAATATGAGGTAATGATAAATGCTATAAGAAAATAAAAAGGGGCAATGAGTTGGCAACCAGCCAAGGCCCTGCTTGGATAGGAGGCTCTGAGAAGTAACATTTGAGCTGAGCCCTGAGGGATGCAAAGGAACCAGCTCTGAGAGGAGCAGAGGGAACAGCAGGTACAAAGGCTCTGAGGTAGGGAGGAGCAAAGAAAGGGATCCTAAGAGCCAGCGGATATGAGCAGGGGGGTAAGGTCAGAAAAGTGTACCAGAAGTTTGGAATTTCTCCCAAGGGCCATGAAAAGCCGTGCACAGGTCAGCAACAGCAGGATGGGGGTGGTGGGGGTGGGGTGGTGATATTTTCAAAAGTCACCCTGACTGCAGCTGTGTGCAGAACTTTAAGTTGGTAGGAGGCAGACCTTAAGCAGGTGGCTTAACCTGTCTGTGCCTCAGTTTCCTTATGCATCACCTAGGGAGAGAGACACATGCCTATCCCATAGTAGGAGCTCAATAAATCACTCCAAAGCCAGAGAGTGCCCTTTAAGGCTCCCACTGGCCCACTAGGGGTTCCAGCAGAAGGGGGCGCTGTGGCTCGGTGGGGCCTGTAGGGGAGAGGGTGCTCCAGAGGGGAGCCGCTGGGAGAGGGCCTGTGTGGTCTGCCCAGTGGCTCCCTCTGCCCACTGGCATGTTTTGGGAGCCTCACCTGCTTTTCCTCTCTCTCCTTCCCCGCCTGGGGTCCTCTCTCTGCCCCCACTTCCCCTGCCTGTGCTCCAGGTGAAGGCCACCATGTACCTGACCTACGTAAGGGCTGTGGGCACCCCGCTCTGCCTCTACGCACTCTTCCTCTTCTTCTGCCAGCAAGTGGCCTCCTTCTGCCGCGGCTACTGGCTCAGCCTGTGGGCGGACGACCCCACCGTGGATGGGCGGCAGACACACGCGGCCCTGCGAGGCTGGGTCTTCGGGCTCCTGGGGTGCCTCCAAGGTACCCCTCACTGGCCTTCCTCACCCTCCACCCTCTCAGTCCCACCCAAGCTGCTCGGGGCTCCCCGGCCCGCCCAGCCCTGGCCTCATGGTCCTCCCTGAAGATCTGTGCGACTGTCCTAGGTCCGAGTCCAGACCCGTGCCCTTAAGATGGGAGGAGTGGGGGACACGGCACATGCTCCCCTTCTGGAATCCTCAGAGTGTCTACCGGATTCCTTGGCGAATGCAGACTGTTGGCCCCAGATGTTGGGGCTGCTGAGCACTTAGGTGGGAACACACTTGGCCGCAGCTGGCTCTGCCTCTTTCCACACAGAGGGCAAGAGACACAGGGTCTGACTGCCGGTGACTTCCAGTAACCCCATCCCAACTCCAGATGAGCCTTATGTAATTTGATGCCCTGTTGTTAGGGACAAACACATGAAGAACTGTTATGTCTTCTTAGAGAATTGACTCTGGTATCATTATGCAATGCCCTTCTTTTTTCCTGATAACTTCCCCTAGAAATTAATAAAGATAGTAACTATATACTATATAGATATAATATACTAACTATATATGTATATAACTACATATCTCAAACTAGCTCGAGCAACAAGAGAATTTATTAGCTTACAGGACTGGTATCCATAGATAACTAGCTTCAGGTAAGGCTGGATCCAGGGTCCAATAAGGCGGTCAGAATGGCTTCATTTTCTTCCTCTGTGATAACTTCCTTTCCAGGCAGGCTTCTCCCCCTAGTGGTGAGATGGTGTCCCACAGCTCCAGCTTGACCTCCTCAAAAAAGCACCTCTTTCCCCAAAGCCCTAGCCGAGTCCCAGGTCTCACTCTTATTGGCCTGACTTGGACCATTTGTTCATCCCTAAACCAACAGCAGTGGTTTGGGTTGGCCAGGGATAAAATTCCCCCAACCCCAGAAACAGGAAGTGAAAGTAGCCCCATTTCAAGCACACAGATTGGCATTGGGATGACCACAAACTTGGTAGCTTAGAATAGAAATTTCTGAAGCCAGAAATCCAAAATCAAGGTGTCAGCAAGATGGGTTTCTCTTAGAGACTCTGAAGGTAAATCCACTCCACGCCTCTCTCTAAGCTTCTGCTGGTCACCGGCAGTCCTAACGTTCCTTATTGTATATCACTCCAGCCTCGACCTTCGTCTTCACATCACCTTCTCTGTGTCTCTTCTTCTTAAAAGGACACTGTTCACTGCATTCAGAACCCACCCTAGATCCAGAATGATTTTATCTCAAGATCTTTCACTAATAACCTCTGCAAAGATCCTATTTCCAAATAAGATCGCACTTTGAAGTTCCTGGTGGATGGGGTGATATCAAGGGATAATCGGGGTGGCCAAATCATAAGATGGTCACGACGGGTGGGTGGTCCAGCCCTCGTGCTCTGACACTCTCCCTGCCCCCAGCTGTAGGGCTGCTGGCCTCCATGGCCACAGTGCTCCTAGGGGGCATCCGGGCATCCAGCCTGCTCTTCCAGAGGCTCCTGTGGGACGTGGCTCGGTCTCCCATTGGCTTCTTTGAGCGAACGCCCGTCGGGAACCTGCTGAACCGCTTCTCCAAGGAGACAGACACGATAGATGTGGACATCCCAGACAAAGTTCGGTCCTTGCTGATTTACACCTTCGGACTCCTGGAGGTCAGCCTGGTGGTAACCGTGGCGACGCCGCTGGCTGTTGTGGCCATCCTGCCACTGCTGCTCCTCTATGCTGGGTTTCAGGTAGGGAGGGGCTGGGGAGGCTCCTGGCACCTCAGCCAGTCCCCTGTCCCTGGGCAGGAGTCAGTATAAAAGGGTCTGCCCCACTAGGCAGTTGGGGCCACCCCTAAAGAATTCCCAGAGGCAGAGACACCATAGTCTGTTTCTAACACCGATACTTGTACATCGAAGTTTTTAATATCGAACATTTTGTCTTGTTGTTGCTGAAATGAGCTCCCTCCTCTGCAGTTATCTGGAAACTAAGAAGCCATTGCAAGGTCTCAAAGACTGTATATAAAGCTAGACGCTTTCAGTTGCCAGAGCCAGAAAACGACTTGAATTAGCTTAAAAAGAAGAACAGAATTTAATGGCTTACGTGCAGTAGGTGCAGTGGCCAGCTGCTGCCAGGACACAGCCACTCTCTTTGCTCAGTGGTTCTCAAAGTGTGGCCCTGGACCAGCAGAGCATCACCTGAGAGCTGGTTAGAAATGCACATTCTCAGGCCCTGCCCAGGACCAACTGATTCAGACATTGTGGGAGTCAGGCCCCCAAATCTGGGTTTTTATAAACCCTCCAGGTAATTCTGATGCATTCTAACATTTAGAACCACTGGCTTAGTTCTGCTTGGCCTACTTTTGCACACGCTCTCCTTAGGGATCAAGTCTGATGGTGCCTTGCAACCTTATACTCACAGCATCCCACCTTAGCAACCCCAACTCAAAGAAACCTTTTCTCCAGCTCAGCATCCATATATCAATCCCAGGGAAGATTCTGATTGGCCCTTTATGGAGCACGTGTTCATCCCTGAGCTAATCACTGCAATCAAAGGGGTACTTTACTCTGACTGGTTAGACTGTATCATGTGACCACCTCTATGATCAGGTCCTACAATTGACAGCCCCACCCTCTGGAAATCAGAAGTAGAACAGAAAAAAACCATGATAGACAAAAACCACAGTCACCACTGTCCTCCACAACTACCCCAGGTCTTCTCTACATCCTCTAAAATTGGGAAGGGGCTGCTTCTTCACTGAGAGCTTGGAAGTCAGGCAGAGGTGGATTTGAATCCAGGCTCTGCCACTGACTGGATAGAGAAGCTTAGACCAGCTGTTTAATCCTGCTGAGCCTCAGGGGTCCTCACCTGTAAACTGTGAACGCCACCAATGCCCACCTCACAATTACAGAACACTGTTTTTAAGGAACCTGGCATGCAGCCCACCTGCCAGCTGTATACACCTGCAACCTCAAACAACAACACATAGTGTCTGAGCATCATAATGTTCCCAGCACCTGGCATGCAACCCTGGAGTTAAAGAAATGAATCCGACTTGGCAGACTGCCTTCCTTGCCCTGTACAGTGTTGTTCCCATGGTAACTGGCCCTAAGTGAAGTAGTTGGCCTTAGAGCTGGGAATGAGCTATTTACACCAGATTAGTGGTTTCTCAACCCTGGCTGTATGGTAGAATGACCCGAAGGCACTGTAAAAACACCAAGGCCAAGGTGACACCACCAGCGATTCTGAGTGAATAGTTCTGGGTTAGGGCGCTGGAGGTGTTTAAAGCTTCCCAGGTGATTTTTTTTTTTAGAAAGAACCATGGAATTATGATTTTGCAAAGAAATTGGAGCCCACAAAGCAAGCCGGTAACAAAACCTGGTCCGGGGCCCTGCACTTGGGGTGGCCTGTGTCCGTGACTTCTTCCCTTCCCACCTGCCCCACTCCAGAGCCTGTACGTGGCCCCCTCGTGCCAGCTGAGACGCCTGGAGTCAGCCAGGCACTCCTCCGTGTGTTCCCACGTGGTGGAGACGTTCCAGGGCGGCGCAGTGGTCAGGGCCTTCCGGGCCCAACGCCCCTTCGTGGCTCAGAACAGTGCCCACCTGGATGAAAGCCAGAGAGTCAGTTTCCCACGGCTGGTGGCTGACAGGTACAAAGGGGGCGGAGAATACCTTGAAACCTATCTGTGTCCCCAGAGAGTATCATACTGTGTGGCCAGGGAGGTCAAGTGGCCCGCCCAAGGTCACACAGTGAGGTAGGGATAAAGCTGAGGCTAGATCCCATGGGTATATTTGGCTTATGCTGCGAGCGGTGGAACCTGGCCCTAGCGGTCCCCAACAGCAGGTGGGCAAGGAGGCATAGATGTCAGCAAAAGGCAAGAAGTTTCTGTTGCCAGGCCACTGGGCCAGCCTCTGTTGCCTTGGTGACAAGACAGCTACATAAGCATCTTCAACCTCTTTTCAGTATTAAGCAAGAATGAGAACACAAGCTTTGAACATAGAGAGACATAGTTTCAAATCCCAGCTCTGCAGCTTATGAGCTGGGTGATCTTGAGCAAGTTACATAACCTCTCTGAGCCTCATTTTCCAAAGTGGAATCGTGCTCACAGGGTAGTTATAAGGATTAAATACATTCATAGCCAATACTTGTAACATGCTCACCGCATGCTCGGCACAGTTCTGTACACTCTACATGGATTAATTGATTTAATCCTATTTATAACCCCATGAGGCAGACTGTTTTATACATGGTGAATCTTAGGCACAGAAAGATTTAAGAACTTGCCCAGGGCCACAGAGGGAATATGTGGTAGAATCAGGATTTGAACCCAGGGAGTCTGGTGCCAGAGTGTGGAAGAGGATCAAGCACACAGTAGGTACTCAGTAAATGTGAATTCTTTTCTCCTTTCTGTCCAGGTCCCCAGTCAGCTGGGGTAACCTGCCCTGTCCCTTCCTGGAGTCCTAGCCTTGGGAGAAGGAAACTTACAAACATTTAGAAAACACCTACTATGTACAAGGCTCAGTGATTTCCACACTATGTGTGGCATATCTCATTTACACCTCTCAACTGTAATGAACCAGATGTTACTGCCTTTCACAGATGGGTAATCTGGGGTTCAAAGAAACAAAGGGACTCTCCAAGGCCAGCCATCTAGGCAGTGGATCTTTGTTATTTATCTGTTAGTTGGTTCATTGAGAAGCATGACCTGTTGGAAAGGCTACGTGCATTCTGGCATCATTCAGACAGATGTGGCTTTAAATCCTGGTGCTTATTATGTGTCTGGACTTAAGCAAATACCCAAACCTTCTGAGTCTCAGTGGTCTCAGCTGACAAAAGGGGACAAACAACATCCTTCTTTGTGGGGTTGTTAGGAGGACTAGCTGTATCGGTAGTAAAGCCCAGAGTTTCCTAAAGATAGGAAGTTTTACCTGTTTGGTTCATGGCTGTACCTCCAGCACCACCAATATGCATAGCACATAACAAGTCCCCAACATAAATCTGTTGAATGAATGAATGAATGGTAGGGGAGGAATTTAATCAAAGGGGATGCGTATTTATTCATCCATTAGTGTATGGTGGTTGAGTACCTACTCTGGGCTGGGTCCTATGCTAGTACTGGGAACAGAGCCATGAATGAGACAAAGCCACTGCCCTCATGGAGCCCACGATCTATTGATGGAGACTGAGAGTCAGGACTGATTAAACAGTTGAATTGCGAAGACGGATAACTGTTATGGAGGAAGTTATCAGTGATATGTTCGAGAGAAAGGGAGGAGCCGTCCAAGATGGCTCTCTGAGGAGGTGATGTTCGCTGTGCATGAACATAAGATGTTGGCCCTGTGAAGATGAAGGTTGGGTGGGCTCGGTCAGGAAGCACAAGGGTATGTGGCGTGGCACCTCCCAAGCACAGAACATCGGCAGCATGGCAAAGCTTTCCTAGGGCACCTACTGTGTGCCAAGCCCTGAGCCAGGTACAGGTGAGACAGGACCGTGTCAACTCCCCCCACCGAGCTTGGGCGGGGCCTGGGCTGTGGAGGAGACCGCGGCCGGGACCCGCACGATCACTCGAGCTAGCATCATGATCAGTCCTGTGCCCAGAGGAGCAGGACCCGCAGAGAGGGCCCCTGCTGACCCCGCTGTCACCCGCCTCCCCCTGCAGGTGGCTTGCTGCTAACCTGGAGCTCCTGGGGAATGGGCTGGTGTTTGCCGCTGCCATGTGCGCCGTGCTGAGCAAGGCCCATCTCAGCGCCGGCCTCGTGGGCTTCTCTGTCTCCGCCGCCCTCCAGGTATTCCTGAAAGCCCACCCTGTGTACCGGGGAGCAGGCAGAACAGGGACAGGCAGCACCCTGCCGGCCAGATGGGACCTTCAAGGACCCAAGTCCAAACTACCAGCCAGTGAGGAAAGTATGGCTCTTACAAGAGCTTAGTTGAGGTGACCTTGAGCAAGAGTTTTCCATCCCCAGGCCTCAGTGCGCTCAGCTGAAAAATGGGGTAGTAATCTCTTCACTTCACTCGTTGAGATGAAGTATACAGAGTATATTTTCAGTGCATTTTTTGTTATCTATTAATAACAATATTTAATATCAGATCATGACATCTATAAAGGAAAGAAGTATGTATGTAACACTCATTATGAATGAGGCATTGTTCTGAGAGCTTTATAAACATTAACTGACTTAATCCTGTCCCAACCCCATTAGGGGTACTATTATCACCCCCATTTTACAGTTGAGGCAACTAAGCTTAAGGGTGAAGCAAGGGAAGAAGAGGCTGAAGTATGATGGGGGGTGGGTATTACTCTACTGCATGGCCCGGAAGGCCTCAGAGGGGCGGTGTGAGCCGTGGCCGGAAGTCCCGGGGAAGAGAACAGCAGGAAGAACAGCCCTGGGATGGTGTCTGGTGTGTTAGAGGGACAGCAAGCTGGTGGTGTGGCTGCAGAGTGTGGGTGAGGGCCAGATCGGAGGGAAATGAGCTTGGGGAGAGGAGGGAGGGCTGGAGCAGGGAGAGCGCGTGGGCCCCGGTGGGAAGGTGGGCATGGGGTCACGTGTGATGAACTATCAGTGGATGAAAACCTCTCAAGATGGAAGTCAGCGGGCCGGGCTGACTCAGCTGAATCAGCTCCAAGTCTGAATAAGGTTCCTCAGGTATGTTTAAGATTTCTTCATATGAATCACCTCCAAGGTGTCCTTGGGAGGGTCATGCACCCTCTCTGGTCCCGTCTCCCCACCCATATTGAATCAGGTTGGACAGGCTGATTGATGTCTGAGGGCTCCCTCCTGCTCTGCATACTCTGGTTCTACTGAAAGGACACAGGAGTCTGTGGCTGCAGCCAAGTCCAGTCCCCTTTTCTGACCCGGCCCCGCCTCCCAGCCTCTCCCCCAGGGATGCAAGTGGGGGTAGCCTTGCTCAGCCTGCCTGAGGTGCCTCCCCACACCAGGTGACCCAGATGCTGCAGTGGGCTGTTCGCAGCTGGACGGACCTGGAGAGCAGCATAGTGGCCGTGGAGCGGATGCAGGACTATGCCCAGACGCCCAAGGAGGTGACGGGGGCGGGCAGGGGCAGAGAGTCTGTCTGCCCCAGCGGGACAAAGAGCAGAGGACAGTGGGCCTAGGCAGACGTCTGCCGTGGGCTTTGGAGCCCCCACCACTGAAGGCTGGAGTCTCAGCCAGGGCCGCACTAACGGTGAAGAGCATGGGGTCTGCAGCCAGGTCAAACCCTGGGTCCTTTGCTTCGCACGCAGGACCCAGGATTGGGCACGCAGGTCACGCCTCTGAGTGACAGGGGACATGAGAAAGAGCAATGTCATGGCCATCTAACAGCCGCATGATAGCAACATTACAGGGACAGAACAGCAGAGCCACTGACAATGCTGGGTCCACTGGAACGGTCCAATGAGATCTTACTAGCCCCATTTCACAGATGGGAAAACCAAGGCTTAGGGGGTGGAGCGACCTGTTCAAGGTCACAGGAATACCAATGGCAGCATTGGACTACCTGTTGCACAGATCTGCCCTCTTCGTATAGACAAAAAAGAGAGCCTACCCCTACTAGAGAAAGAATATTAATTCACAATTAACAGTGGCCAATAATATTTTTAAAAGATAAAGAGTAGCCATCACCATCGTTATTTTTACGACACCAGACATTTGTTTTTAGCATTTGCTATGCGCCATGTTTATAAAATAGCAGTCAAGATGCCCATTTTATGGAACATGAAACAGACTCCAAGCGGTGGGCCTATTTGTGAGAAGCCTGGGAGAAGGCTCCTCTGACCCAGGGTCCCTTCTGCCCAGGCACCATGGACACTGCCCACCTGCGCAGCCCGGCCCCCCTGGCCTCAAGAGGGACAGATCGAGCTCCGGGGCTTGGGGCTGAGACATCGACCCGAGCTCCCGCTGGTCGTGCGGGGTGTGTCCTTCAAGATCCACGCGGGAGAGAAGGTGAGTGGCTCTTCCATGCCTTCTTTTTCATGGAAGCCAGGCCACAGGGAAGCTGGAGAGGCCTCGGAGCCACGGCCACACTAGGAGCACCAGCTGCCTCCCCACATCCCCACCTCAGGGCCCTGTGTCTTCAGACCCCCCATACCCAAAATTGAACTTATCTTCCCCAAACCCGGTTGGATGGGGGATGGTTAGATAGGGGATGGATGGTTGGATGGAGAATAGATGGAAGGAAGGGTGATGGTTGGATGGGGGATGGATGGTTGGATGGGGGATGGATGGAAGGAAGGGTGATGGATGGGGGATGGATGGACGGAAGGGTGATGGTTGGATGGGGGATGGACGGGTGATGGGGGATGGGGATGGATGGTTGGATGGAAGGGTGATGGTTGGATGGGGGATGGATGGTTGGATGGGGGATGGATGGAAGGAAGGGTGATGGATGGGGGATGGATGGTTAAATGAGGGATGGACAGGTGATGGGGGATGGGGATGGATGGTTGGATGAGGGATGGATGGAAGGAAGGGTGATGGTTGGATGGGGGATGGATGGTTGGATGGAAGGGTGATGGTTGGATGGGGGATGGATGGTTGGATGGTAGGTAGAAGGATGAGGAATGGGCAGAAGGAAGGATGAGGGACAGAAGGAGGGGACATGAACAGAACGACATGGGGCTGGAAGGAAGGATGAGGGATGGTAGAGGGCTGTAGCTGGAAGGACAGGGGACAGGAGGAACGAAGGAAAGGTAGGGGTATCGAAGGAAGGTTGGGGGAATAGATGGGAAGACGGGGGAGATGTGTTGGGAAGAGGGGAGGATAGAGAAGAATACACGGACAGGAGGTTGGGTAGATCGCAGGATGGATCTATGGAAAGGTGGACAGATGGAAGGATGGAGGTTCAAAGGATGAAGGGTAGATGGACGAACGGACCTTGGGTGTAGGGGAAACATCTCACAGCCAAGGCTGTGACCTCCTTTCTTCTGGCCAGGCCTGGTCACAATGAGCCTTGCCTCCTGTCCCCTGGCAGGTGGGCATTGTTGGCAGGACAGGGGCCGGGAAGTCCTCCCTGGCTGGGGGCCTGCTGCGGCTCCTGGAGGCAGCTGAGGGCGGGGTCTGGATCGACGGAGTCCCCATCGCTGATGTGGGGCTGCACACACTGCGGTCCAGGATCACCATCATCCCCCAGGTGAGGCCTGGGCACAGGGTGGGCAGAGGTGGGAGTGTGCCTGGGCCCAGCCCTGACCCACTCCCCATCCTGGCCAGGACCCCATCCTGTTCCCCGGCTCTCTGAGGATGAACCTCGACATGTTACATGAGCACACGGACGAAGCCATCTGGGAGGCCTTGGAGACCGTGCAGCTCAGAGCCCTGGTGGCCAGCCTGCCCGGCCAGCTGCAGTACGAGTGTGCCGACCAAGGTGATGACCTCAGGTAGGTTTGTCCCACCATGACCAGGACCTGAGGGAAGCTGGGGGGCAGAAGCGGTGTAGCCAACACCCCCCACCAAGGACAGTCTGCCCTGGAAATCTGCCTTCCCCATAGGTTATCAACCCCATTCTATTAATAATCACAGTGGGAGCCCCGGTCCTTAGAGCAGTTCCAAACTGCAACACAATCTCTGAATATCAAGTTTCTTTTTCCTAAATTGGTTTCTAAATTTATTTGGTGTCAAAACCTAACCTCCCCTGACACCAGGCTACTTATAGTCTTTAGCCCACTCAGCACTTATTTTGCTGTAGAAATAACGTGTATGATATTGACCCCATGCTAACTAAGGGTTCACAGATGCCTTAAAAAGCCTTTTTTTAAAATGCAGTAGAAACACACATTGTGAAATTTACCATCTTACCCATTTGCTTTTTTTTTTTTTTTATTAAGTGAGATGCGGGAGCTAGGGAGGCAGAGACAGAGTCCCGCATATGCCCCGACCAGGATCCATCTACCCATCTGGGGCCACTGCTCCACTGCTCAGCAACTAAGCTATTTTAGCACCTGAGGCGAGGCCATGGAGCCATCCTCAGCACCTGGAGCCATGGCTGTGGGAGGGGAGGAGGCGGGGCGGGGGCGGGGGAGGCAGAGGGGTAGAGAGCAGATGGGGGTTTCTCCTGTGTGTCCTGACCAGGAATCAAACCCTGGGATTTCTACATGTCGGGCTGACACTCTACCACTGAGCCAACTGGCCAGGGCCATCTTACCCATTTTCAAGAGTACACTTCAAAAGCGCCAAGCGCATTCACAACAGTGTGCCACCCATCTCCGGAACTTTTTTATTTTGCAAAACAGAAACTCAGGACTCATTAAAACAGTTCTCTATTCCCCCCGCCCCCCAGCCCCTGGCATCCCTCATTCTACTTTGTTTCCATGCACTTGACGACTCTAGGTAACTCATTGAAGTGGATTGTTACATTGTTTGCCTTGTTGTGTGGCTGGCTGATCTCACTCAGGGAATGTCCTCCAGGCTCACCCATGCTGCAGCACGTGTCAGAATTCCCTTCCTTTTTCAGGCTCAGTAATATTCCATTGTGTGATGTGACTACACCACAGTTTGCTTATTTACTCACCTGCAGGTGGACGCTTAGATTTCTTCCACTTTTTGGCTATTGTGAATAACGGTGCCATGAACAAAGGGGTGGAGGTGTGTGCCTTTGTAACTGAGATGTTCTAAAAGCCACCTGCCCCGAAGGGGTCAGGGTAGAGGGCTGGCTGGTAGTGGTTTCTGTGCACCAGAGAGGCAGTGCAGCTTGGCGGCCTCACTTACCAGTTGTAGGACCTTGGTCAAGTTACCTAATCTTTCCTGTGCCTCAGTTTCCTCATCTGTAAAATGAGAATAACAGTCCCTACCTACCAGTACAAGGATTGAGTCGTGTATGTCAAGTTGTTGACACAGTACCTGGCATACAGGAAACAATAAATATTCGTTTTAATCTTCAAAGCCACACTCTGTCACTGATGCCACTGTGCAAAGTTGGCATCTGAGTCTTGAGACTTGCCCAGGGTTGAGGTGCGCGGCCATCAGGTTCCGGGTCTCTGAAGTGTTCTCGGTGAGAGGAAGCTGAGCACGGCCGGAAGCAGCTCTGGACACCCTCGGGCCACTGGCCATGGGGCTTTGAGCCTCAGCTGCTCCGTCTGCAATTAGAGAGAAGCTACTGCATGCTGAAGGCTTTCTCTGTGACTAGCACGCCAGGGAGCACTTTTATGTGATTGATCTCGTCCTTATGACCCAAGAAAGGACTCGTTAAGAAACACCCAGTGGCCTGACCTGTGGTGGCGCAGTGGATAAAGCGTCGACCTGGAAATGCTGAGGTCGCTGGTTCGAAACCCTGGGCTTGCCTGGTCAAGGCACATATGGGAGTTGATGCTTCCAGCTCCTCCCCCCTTCTCTCTCTCTGTCTCTCCCTCTCCTCTGTAAAAAAAAAAAAAAAAAAAAAGAAACACCCAGCTTTGGCCCTGGCCGGTTGGCTCAGCGGTAGAGCATCGGCCTGGTGTGCGGGGGACCCGGGTTCGATTCCCGGCCAGGGCACATAGGAGAAGCGCCCATTTGCTTCTCCACCTCCACCCCCTCCTTCCTATCTGTCTCTCTCTTCCCCTCCCGCAGCCAAGGCTCCATTGGAGCAAAGATGCCCTGGGCGCTGGGGATGGCTCCTTGGCCTCTGCCCCAGGCGTTGGAGTGGCTCTGGTCGCAGCAAAGCAACACCCCGGAGGGGCAGAGCCTCGCCCCCTGGTGGGCAGAGCGTGCCGGGTGGATCCCGGTCGGGCGCATGCGGGAGTCTGTCTGACTGTCTCTCCCCGTTTCCAGCTTCAGAAAAGTAAAAAAAAAAAAAAAAAGTGAAAAAAAAAAGAAAAAAAGAAACACCCAGCTTTGTGGTCTTTATGAAGACTGAGTCAGTATATTCGCAGCACACAAGGATGTGTCTGGCACCTGGTAAAGACTGGGAAATAGAAAAGCCCTTTCACAAATGGGGAAACTGAGTCACAGTGGGTTTGAGTGACTACCCTAAAGTCACCATCGTCAAAAATGACAGGATGGGAATTTCTACCAACTCTGTGGACTGGGGACCCACATGTGGGAACACATGCCCACACATCCAGTATCTGCGGCTGTTGTGACCATTCATGGGCATGCCCTGCCAACCCTGATAGGCAGACACACAAACGCTTGGCCTGACTCTCCCACTCATTCCCAGCCTGGGCCAGAAACAGCTCCTGTGTCTGGCACGTGCCCTTCTCCGGAAAACCCAGATCCTCATCCTGGACGAGGCCACGGCCGCCGTGGACCTGGGGACAGAGCTCCAGATGCAGTCTGCCCTCGGGAGCTGGTTTGCCCAGTGCACAGTGCTGCTCATTGCCCACCGCCTGCGCTCCGTGATGGACTGCGCCAGGTAAGCCCCCCACGCAGCTGAGACCAGGGACCCCTGCAGGGCAGGAAGGCGTCAGGTTCCGAGGTGAAGTGGATTATCAAGTGCCCATTGTACAGGTGGCAAGACTGATGCCCAAAGGGGAAGGGATGAGTCCAAGGACATATGCCCAACAGGTGCTTCCAACCTGGCTCTCAGGGCCAGGAAACGCACAGAAAACCAGACTCCTAGGGAACGAACCTCAGAGCGGGCATGCTGGAGGAGCGGCCGAGTGTCCCGGCTGGAGTCCAAAGAGCTGTCTATCTCCCTCTCTCCTGCAGGGTGCTGGTCATGGACAAGGGGCAGGTGGCAGAGAGTGGCAGCCCCGCCCAGCTGCTGGCCCAGAAGGGCCTGTTTTATAGGCTGGCACAGGAGTCAGGCCTGGTCTGAGCCAAACCTCTCACCCTGCCCCCACACCAACCCGGAGAGATGTGCCATGCCCTGGAGATACATGTGACCTGGGCCATCAGTGGCCCTGTAGTGTTGACTGTCAACCTCTCTCTGCTCTTGGGTGGGGGTGTGCATGGCAGGGAAAGTGGACGATCATCACAGGCCCAGGAGAACGCAGCAACCGCCAATGTTGAACTGACAGTAGCCCATCCAGCCTTGTCCATCCTGGAGCCAAAGTGGACAGCAGCTCTCAGCCTGCCCTGGCTGCCCACTGGACTCACCTGGGGACCTCAAGGCCGGGCCACACTCAGGCTCCACCACAGACCAGTGAAAGCATCATCCCTGGGGCTGGGCCCATGGTGTGTGTACTTTTCCAAATTAACCCTTTTATTTTGAGATGACTGTAGACTGACGAGCAGTTGTAAGAAATAATCCACAGATTATTTCTATGGATTATAAATAATCTATGTGTACCCTTTCCCCCCATGTCTCCCAATAGTAACACCTTGAAAAACCACTAGAGCGGTATCACAACCAGGATTTTGACATTGGTACAATGTACCAACCCTGCTCAGAGTTCCCATCCTGTTTATACTCATGTGTGTGACTCTTACACAGCCGTGTCATGCGTATAGGTTGCATCCACTACCACAGCTGGGATACTGAACACTTCCATCACCACGGGGACCCCTGGGGTTGCCATTTTCCAACCACACCCCCTCCCTCCCGCCCTGCCCGCAACCCCTGCTGTGTTCTCCCTTTTGGTATACTGTATATTTTTTAAAGCTCCTCGTATAATTCTGACATGCACCGGGACTGAACTCCACGCCTCCTGCTAATCCACCAATTCTTGTTGGTGGATCATGAGCTCCAAAGAGCACCTTGTTTGAATTGGACACAAGAGCTGCAACTCACAAGAGCAGCGGTTCTACATGTATTTCCGATGGCTTTAGGCGACCCCTGTGTCTTGTCGACCAACAATGGGCCCCTCCGGGCACAAACACACATCTGGCATGCAGGCTCATTTCCGAAGGCGAGAGAGGACCCAGGACTTCTCGGCCCCCACCGGGAGGATCTGCTCAGGACTTGGCATCATAGGTCATGCATTTGTTTGTTCAAGACCAAATTCCGGCTTGTGGGGGGAGCCCGAGAAGCAGTGAGAACACCCAGGGCATTTCTGTTCACGCTTCCGCTCCCGAGGGGGCCATGTGGGAGATACTTCTGGAGGTCAAGGTCAGGTGGGGTGGAGGTCCAGCACTTGCGTCCGTGAAGGGCAGCACACAGCACACGTCACTCGGGCCCGTTTCTGACGGTGGTCGGCATTCTAATGTGGGGCTTAGAAAGCTGGCTTCCAGGGCCTTCAGGAAGGGGGACTAGTCTGCAGTAGCCAAACCTGAGGTCCCCCAGACATAACTGACTGTAACGGCAGCGTGAGGAAAGAGACAACCAGGTTCTTCACTGACCTCATGGCGCCGCTGCAGGGATCAAGTAAGTTACTACGGAAAACGTGTTCCGAGCTGAGCTGCGCACAAAGTAAGTGCTCAATAAACAAAGGTTCGCTGGTACCATGACCGCTGTGTCTGAGAGCCTCTGTGGGGCGGCAGGGAAGGGAGTAGACACCAGGGTTTTCTTAACCTCGTCACTACCGACACGTGGAAGACAGTTCCCTGCTGTGGGGCCATCCTGTGCTCTGTAAGGTGCTTAGCAGCCTCGCTGGCCTCCACCCACTGGGAGTAGCATCCTCAGCTCTGGTTGTGCCAAATGTCTCCAGACATGGCCAAATGTCGCTGGGACGGTGTGGGTGGGGGACAAAAATCACTCAGCCGAGTCACTGGGCTAACCACTGCCATCAATAACGCCCTGATACTTGGGCCATGGCTGTGTTGGTATGTCATGAGGGGCCTGTGGCCACACACCTGCTTGCCAGGACACAGAGCTGCTCAGCCTGTCAGTCACAGGGACTTTTTCTAATGGCACATCCTGACACAGGTTTTAGCTCAGTCCTCCAGATCTAACTGCACCTTCCAATTCCCCTGTGCCAAGATGGGGCCAGAAGCACGTTTTTATGACTTCACATTGGGGTAGGGCGTCTGCATCCCTTGCCTGTCCCTCCTCATGCCTGCAAAGCGCTGGCCCCACCATTGCTAGCAATCCCTGGCTCCATTTTACAGATGAGGAAACTGAGGCTCAGAGAGTTGACAGGACCTGCCAAGGCCACTCAGTAAGTGGCAGAGTGGGGATCTGCCCTTGGGGCTAGCTCCGAAGCCCAGGACACCCCGCGGGGGTCGTCGGTCCTACTCTGAAGCATGGGAAGGACCAGACACAGCACTCCTCGTTTCTCTGCCAGGAGCTGAGCCGCCCGACGGCCCGGCAGAGCGACCGCCCGCAGGGGCAGCAGCAGGGGTGTCCTTGACAAACCCCCTACGGATCATTCCAGGGTCACAAAATACTGCTTTCACGGAGGGAGAGCGTTTGCCAGGGAGCAGAGTGTGGGCCACAGGAGCCAGCGCCCACGAGAGCCTGCTAACAAGGCTGCTGTTGACCCTGCACGGCTCCTTGGAGACCAGCCTGCACGCCACCCAGGCCATTAGCCCCTGGCATGGGCTCCCGCCAGCAGAGCCTGGTTGGCAGCGAAAGCAGACCCAGGAGATGGGTCTGAACAGATGAATGCCCAGCTCCTGTGGAGCTGCCATCGTCAAACGGAGAATGGAGCAAGCAACGCTGACATCTGGGGGAAGACGGAGGATGCTGGGGCGGGGCTGCTCCCCGCGCATCAGAAGAGCAGAGAGGCGGGTGGCTGGACTGGACTGGCCTGGGTGCTGGCCAGGGGCCACTGAGGGCAGAAGTTGCAGGAAGCCAGGCAGGGCAGGGCCTGGCGGCTGGGCTGGCGGCTGCCCTGAGATGGGGACCACGCACAGACCTCCCTGGTCAGTGCCTCTCAGCAGGTCATCAACCTCACCCGCGTCCCACTGGTCACTGTAAACACACACAAAGCCCTGCTCTAAATCCCTGTCACAGCCTTCCAGGTGAGCCTCACACCAGAGGAGGAAGGTGCTATCATTCGCACCTTAGTAGGATGCTTTGATGGGGGAGGTACTATCATTAGGCCCCTTTTACAGATGAGAAAACTGAGAGGGTAAGGAAGTAGGGACTGAACAGGCGGTCCAGCCCCAGGGCTCCCATCCTAACCACCTGCTCCACTGCCTCTCACACCTTTTTAGTTCTAAAACACCACCTCACTAACAACAGAATTTTCTAGAATCCCACCAGAAGAGAAGGAAAGGGTTTCCATTACTTAATGAGCTGGGGGATTACGTGCAGGCGCTCACTGTGTTTTCCCAGGACCCAGCAGGAGCAGTCCACAAACGCGGATTGTTTGGCTGAACAGATGAAGGAATGAATGGAGAGACAGACAAAATGTGAACGAGTGATGGCATCACTAGGCTGGAAGGTGCCCTGAGGGCTTGGCACGGTGCTGGGTGCTTCCCTCCAATCTGTTCCCATCCTTCCAACTACCTGGCCAGGTGAATGTGATGTTCCCAGTTATACCAGTGAGGAAACCACAGGTCCTAAAAGTCAAGTTCTACAGCCCCGGCGACAACACACTTGGCCCAGGGCCTGGCACAGAGGGCCGAGTCCCAGATCAAAGAATGCAGTCACGGAGCACGTGCTGTCTGTGCCCGTGCTGGAGGTGGGGACTCAGCAAAGGATGAACAGATGAATGCCCAGCTCCTGTGGAGCTGCCATCGCCAAACGGAGAATGGAGCGAGCAACGCTGACATCTGGGGGAAGACGGAGGATGCTGGGGCGGGGCTGCTCCCAGCGCATCAGAAGAGCAGCAGAGAGGCGGGTGGCCGGACTGGACTGGCCTGGGTGGTGGTCAGGGGGCCACTGAGGGCAGAAGTTGCAGGAAGCCAGGCAGGGCAGGGCCTGGCGGCTGCCCTGAGATGGGGACCACAGGAGGGCTCTGACTGTGCTTCTGCTGGGCGGCTACGGCTCCTTGGTGGGGAACAGATTGTGTGTGTGTGTGTGTGGGGGGTGGCCAGGGACAGAGGCAGGAGACCACTGTGTGTGTGTGTGTGTTGGGGGGTGGCCAGGGACAGAGGCAGGAGACCACTGTGTGTGTGTGTGTGTGTTGGGGGGTGGCCAGGGACAGAGGCAGGAGACCACTGTGTGTGTGTGTGTGTGTGTTGGGGAGTGGCCAGGGACAGAGGCAGGAGACCACTGTGTGTGTGTGTGTGTGTGTGTTGGGGAGTGGCCAGGGACAGAGGCAGGAGACCACTGAGTGTGTGTGTGTGTGTGTTGGGGAGTGGCCAGGGACAGAGGCAGGAGACCACTGTGTGTGTGTGTGTGTGTGTGTGTGTGTGTGTGTGTTGGGGGGTGGCCAGGGACAGAGGCAGGAGACCACTGTGTGTGTGTGTGTGTGTGTGTGTGTTGGGGGGTGGCCAGGGACAGAGGCAGGAGACCACTGAGAGTGTGTGTGTGTGTGTGTGTGTGTGTGTGTGTGTGTGTGTGTGTTTTGGGGGGTGGCCAGGAACAGAGGCAGGAGACCACTGAGTCGGCTGTTGTTTGGGACCAGCGTGGCAGCAATGGGAGGAACGACAGCTAGTCAGATCCTGTACGTATTTGGTCTGATTCTGGAAGTCAACAAAAACTTGCTCTAGGACCCAACACAGGGTGAGAAAAAGGAACAAGCAGCTCAACACTGGGAAGCAGGAGGCGGGATTCCTCACCACTCCCAACCCGGCCCGTGGAACCCCTTCCCGTGGGAAAACCATGTGAAACTGAGTGCAGGGCCTGGCATCGAGGTGCATAGCAAAGCTCACTGCCCCCCTTCTCCTCCCGGGGCACGAACGCTCGTACCCAGAGGAGCAGGTGCAAAGGGGCCCACCACCCCAACCTGTCTCTAGCTCCACACTCCGAGGTTAACGATGCAACCTGCCTCCTTTCAGAATGGACTGAACTTGAACCCAGCCCCAGATTTCTCCTGAGCAGGCAGCTGTCCCACCACACACACTGACGGGTACACCAGGTCACACCCTGTTCAAGGATCTGGGATATTAATACTCAGGGGGAGCCTCGAGGCAGCACTATACCTACCTCCCATTCAAAAGTGACTCCATACGGCCATCCGAATACTCCTCAATCCAGTGGTGATAACCTCCCCAGCTTCTTACCCTCCCCCACCCCAGCACCTCCACGCTTCTGTCCCTAATGCAAGGCAACACTCCAACCCAGCACAGCCACGCTGCAGGGAGCATGGTGCTGGGACGCGCCAGCTGCACATGAACTTGGGCGTGGTTTGGGGGTGCAGCAGCAGTAATGGCGTGCTCCCCCAGCATGGGCATTCCTCACTATCCAGACTCACCCGATTCAAACTGAGAAACCCAACACCTCAGTCTCACTACCCTGCTATCCAAAATCCAGACAGCGCACGAACTCGCGGAGACTTCTCGTCCTTACGTACACCCCTGCATTCCCCGGCGTCCTGTGGTCCGCTGTGGCCAGCAGGCTGTTAGTGGAACCGACTCACTTCATTTCTAGTCTGAGACGCTTAAGGGTGGGTGTGAGTCACCCACAGTCTCCCTCCCCCTGCTGTGGTGACCTGGAAGCCCCCTCTTGAGAGGCAATGTCGTAAGTCTGGATGTCCCGGTTGTTGCACGGAAGGCAGGGACCCTGCAGAGGCACCTGACCCTCATCAAGAAACATGAGCGAGAAAACCTTTGCGTTCATTTCCCAAGAGTTTATGGCTACAGCACGGCCTAGCCTAGCCTATCCTGACCAATACAAAGGGATTCTCAAGGGTAATCTGGCCACGTGATTGCCGCCTTGACATAGTGTCTTAGAACCGGACCTGGGCCACACAAGCCACCGCCCATCACTGCTCATCTTCACAACAATCCCATCATGCAGGTGCGATCAGCTCCACTGTCCAGACGAGGCCACTGAGGCGCAGAGACTAAGGACTTGCCCAGGTCACACAGCCAGCACAGGACAGGGGCAGGACTCGAGCTCGGGTCTGTCTGACCCACAGCGCTCAGGCTCTGTCCACTATGCCAGGCTGACGCCTTCCTGAACCCCACCCAATTCCTAACCGCTAGCTTCCCGCCTCCTGAACCCCACCCAATTCCTAACCGCTAGCTTCCCGCCTCCCATAAGAGCTCCCACTAGAGGTGACATGTTTGCCAGAAGGAAAGAAAGGGAGATTAAACGGGCATCCCCGGCAACTCCTGGGAGGTGGCTGAAACCCGGGCTGATGCCCCAAAGAAAAGGGAGTCGTCATTTAGAAAGAAATAAAGTATTTTCTTTTTACTGAAAATTGCTTGTACATGTTCTCATTTCCAGTGTGAGTCATTACAAAAAGATCCCCAAGAGAAACTTGGTTTATCTAATGTGAAAGAATGGTATAAGTTACAAAAAATAAATATGTATTTCCACAAAGATGCTTCTGTGGGTTTGAAGTCAGCAGCGTCATTCATAGCAAGTATGAATCTTGGGGAGGCAAGGACCTCTCTCTGCTTTTTGGGTCTTCCTCTGGTCTCCAACTGCGAGACCTACGGTCAGGCCTTGAAGGTCTCCAGGCCTCCGCCGTCTTCCAGGGACATGCAGACCAGCTGTCAGGTGCCGGGCCAACTCGGCTCTTCCCTGGGAGTGCTGCTCCCTGGCCCAATACTTCCGCTCAAGAAATAAAAAGATAGTTTCCCTCTTGGGAGCAGTCTTTAGAAAGAAAAAGAAAAAGAAACCACTGATATTCGTGAACAGGTTCTTTCCTTGTCCTGGAAGACACTCAGGAACTAAACTTCAAGTTCTCCACACTGCCACCTTCAAAAGCTAAGCAGAGGCCAAGGGTGAGAAACAAACCTGAAAACGAGGAGAGGACTCCACAGAGCCCTTTACAGTACCGCTGGTCATACCTGGAGGTGCCCAGCGCTCGCGGCTCTGAGTGCTTCGTAACCACAAGCACGCCTCTTCCATGTACCTAGAGGTAAACCCGTTAGGGCCACGGGCAGAACGAGGCAGGAGCAAAAGCGAAGACAAGACTGCCGTGGGTAAGGAGGTGAGCAACCAATGTGGGAAGTCGGCACCGAGAGGGGTGCCCCCAGCCCTGCGGCTCCAGGTCCGGCTCCCCTTAAGTCCAGCCAAGTCCTGTCGGTGAGAAGGACACGGTGACGAAGCTGTCTCCGGCCTGTGGAGCACCACGGCTCGGGGCGGGCGGCGCTGGGACGTTGGTTCCCAGGGACTGGGCACCCGGAGGACCAGATGGTTGGTAGGAGGAGTGTCCACGGCCCTCAGGACGCTGCCTGAGGGTGAGGATGGTCTTCACCAGGCCCCGCCTCCAAATGGCGGCCCCGAGGACAGGAAGCGTTCTAGGTAGAGCCAGACAAAGATGTCAGAGGTGCCGGACAGCAGCCGGGGGGCGAAGACTTGGAATCCCAGGCTTTGGCTGGGCAGATGTGAGGCAGCTGGCTGGATTTGGTCACTAGCATATTTTATGCAACCACTTTCTCCAAAAGTCTGGCTGCTACCACGTCCCTGTAGAGCACCCAGAGCACGAGCACACGCTCCCAGGGGCGTGAGAATGCACGTGCGTCTTGCGGGGTAACAGGCAAGGAAGGTGTGCGTGGTTTTGGTGGGCTGCTGTTTCTCCACAGCCACTTCCAGACAGCCAACCAGATGGTGGCTGCTCTGTGTGTTTTTGGTTTTTTGGGTTTGGTTTTTCTTCCCCCCTTGGTTTCAGTACATGGGAGGCTTTAGGTTCCCAAGGAGGCTGACTCATCCTGGGAGATGGCATGGATGTCCTGCAGGTCAAACAGACGCACCGGCTCCAAGGCTTACACCAAACCAGCATCTTTGGCCATGCTGTAAAAGAACCCCCTCCGCTGCAGGAGGTCAGAGGGCAGGCCGCACTCCCGGATTTCTCCTCTGTCCAGGACGATCACCCTGCGAGAGGAGGGGATGCAAACATGAGTGGCAGGGGCGGGGTTGGCCCCTCACGCCCCCAAGAGCCCACCTTGGCAAGTCCCCGCTTTGGATCAGGCCCCGAGCACTTTCTGTCAGGGACTGCGGCAGTAGCCTTCCCACTGGCCGCCCGTTCTCAATCCCCACATCTAGTCAGTGTCAAGGTCCTGAGGCACCATGCACGCACCGGCTAGCACCTTCTCTATTTCCTTCCAGGCACAACTTGCTTTTACTTATTTTTGTTAACTATTTGCTTATTTTTACTGATTTTGAAAGAGAGAGAGGAGAGTGATGAGAAGCATCAACTCATAGTTGTGGCTCCTCAGTTGTTCATTGACTGCTTTCTCCTATGTGTCTTGACTAGGGGGGCTCCCGCCGAGCCAGTGACCCCCTTGCTCAAGCCAGCAACCTTGGGCTGCAAGCCAGTGACCTACGGGCTTAAGCCAGTGACCTTGGGATCATGCTGACCCCACGCTCAAGCTGGTAAGCCTGAGTTCAAGCCAATGAGCCTACGTGCAAGCCAGTGACCTTAGGGTTTCTAACTTGGGATCTGGGTATTCCAGGTCGACCCTCTAACCACTGAGCCACCACCAGTCAGGCATTTTTATTTATTGATGTGTTTACTGTCTCTCTCTGCACCCAGAACCCAACTAATCTATCGGATCCCTTAGGCAGGCTCTTTGTCTGACAGAACCTGGAACAGGCCCAGCTTTGTGGCAGGCACTCCACATGTGTTGACTGAATCAACAATTGAGTGGTATCAAAATACCTGGTACTCCCCGGGATAAAGAGAGTCTCCACCAACTGGGGCTGTCACCGGGCATAAGGGTAGTTGTTGAATGAAGAAAGAAATGATTGAACTAATGAATGAGTCAATGAGTGGGGTGTACACCAAGGCCTAGGCCTTCCGGGCCAGGGGCTTCACCTTGTGTAGTCCATGATGGTATTGAGACGGTGGGCGATGGTGAGGACTGTACAGTTGTCGAACTGTGTCCGAATGGTGTACTGAATGAGGTCATCTGTTTCCAGGTCCACGGCCGCCGTGGCCTCGTCCAACACGAGGATCTTTGTCTTCCTCAGCAGGGCCCGGGCCAGGCAAACAAGCTGGCGCTGCCCAACACTTCACCAGGAGAAAAAGACCAGGAGACAAAATGTCAACCCCCCCCCCTGACCCTGAGTCCTGTCCTGAGCTAGGAGATGGGGGCCAAGACACGTGGAGTTGCTTAGAGAGGACAGCACGTCCATTCCCACACTCCTGCCTATGGCGGCCATCACTGATCGATCAGAATGTTCTTCCCGTTGAGCTAGAAGCGGGCTCAGAGTCATTCTCAACACAGGGCTGAGAGTAACACCCAAGATATTTGACCAGCTCGGCATGGGGAGTGTGACAGAGAGCACAAGGGGCCACATGTGCAGGCGCTCACAACCGACTCTGGACTCAGCTGTGTGCCTTGCTGTGGCCAGTGGGGTGCTGGCAAGCATAATGCCAGCAGAAGCCTGACATGGGAGCGCACGTCGGGGTTTCCACACTCTTGCACCACTGCCATCACTTTGACAACACACCTGGGCTTGTCTCCTGGAGGGTGAGGGATACGTGGAGCACACCCTAATTCAGGGGTCCCCAAACTTTTTACACAGGGGGCCAGTTCACTGTCCCTCAGACCATTGGAGGGCCAGACTATAAAAAAAACTATGAACAAATCCCTATGCACACTGCACAGATCTTATTTTAAAGTAAAAAAAACAAAACAGGAACAAATACAATATTTAAAATAACGAACAAGTAAATTTAAATCAACAAACTGACCAGTATTTCAATGGGAACTATGCTCCTCTCACTGACCACCAATGAAAGAGGTGCCCCTTCCGGAAGTGCAGCGGGGGCCGGATAAATGGCCTCAGGGGGCCGCATGTGGCCCGCGGGCCGTAGTTTGGGGACCCCTGCCCTAATTGCTCTAACGGGGGTCAACCAAGTCAATCAACAGCCACACGAGTGAGCCCAGCCAGGAAACCTGGTGAAACCCGGTTTACAGATACTGAAACAGGTTCGTCTGTGACAGAGCCGGGACTCAAACCCAGATCTGACACAGACACAAAAGGACACAATGTCCCAACGCGCTGACCGCGGTCGAGCTGAGGCGAGCCCGCCCGCCCCCACGACCGACCTCAGGTTCTCCCCGCCTTCCGCGCACTCGTGGTTCAGCTTATCCGGAAGAGCCGAGACGAAGTTCTTCAGGTGGGCCAGCTCCAGCGACGTCCACACGTCCTCATCCGAGTACTGGCTGAAGGGGTCCAGGTTCATGCGCAGAGAGCCCGAGAACAAAATGGGGTCCTGCGTGGAGAGGAGAGAGCAGACGGCACGTGAGGCTCACGGCAAGCTGGCCACGGGTGGGGCCGAGAGGCGGGGCGCGGGGAGTCCTTGCTGGAATTGTTCAAGGTGGGGCTCCAGAGCGCCTCGGAACCACTATTTCTGGAGACATTAGTAACGAAACAAAATCTGGAAAACTCTGGGTTAGGTGAAATAAAACAGTACTTTTTTTAAGACTTCCTAGAGCCTTCAACAGGCAAATGTGTCAGGAACCTTCCAGAAAGGAGACACAACATGGGGAATGCCTAACTGTAAAGCACTGTGGGTTCCTCCCTGTCCCCTGCCTCCAGAAAAGAATCTTAGAAGAAATTTTAGGGAAAATAGCACTAAAAAGCAGTGTATTAGGGAATCAGCACCTTAAAAAAAATCAGTCTAGAAAATTCTTCTTTCTTTCAGCACTTGTAAGGATTAGAGCCCTCGTCCTGACTGACAGCCAGCAGAGGAGCCGGCGTCCCAGACCCTAGTAGATGCTCAGGAAACTGCCCACCGGGTGGCAAGCGAAGGAATGTGACCTGGTTAGTTCCCCTGTTATTTACATGCTAAGAGGAGGTTCAGTGAAGACATACAGCATAATTTTTATAAAAGTACTATAGCAGGAACAAATTTACACTTGTACGCTTTTAGAGGGACCCAGCACACCCCGTGGCCTCACGCAGACCCCACCTGGGGGATGATGGTGATCTTGAAGCGGAGATCGTGCAGGCCTATCTTGGCGATGTTAACACCGTCGATAATGATCTCTCCCTCAGCAGACTCGTTGATCCGAAACAAGCCCAGGGTCAGGGATGACTTCCCGGCTCCCGTCCGCCCCACGATGCCAACCTGCGGGACAGGAAGGGCCCAGTGTGCGGTGGGAACACTGCTACCTGGGCGATGCCTCCAGCCCTGGCGCCCGCACTTATCTGCCCCAGAGCAGGTCAGTCACCGAGTCGACCCAGCGAACACCACAGTCCTCTCCCTCCCCGACTTCTAGAGACACTCCTAGAGGCTGTTTGGTCGAAGGTCAGAAAGGACTCCCTTTCTCTTTGCTAGTTCTTCATCTAAGTTAAAATTATCATTAGGTCCTCTTAAAAGCTATTAGAGACCTCCAAAGACACAGGCGTCAGGAAAGAGAAATTTTAAATAAGGTCCTCTGATTTTCTTTTTTTTTTTTTTTCCGAAGCTGGAAACGGGGAGAGACAGTCAGACAGACTCCCGCGTGTGCCCGACCGGGATCCACCCGGCACACCCACCAGGGGCAACGCTCTGCCCACCAGGGGGCGATGCTCTGCCCCTCCGGGGCATCGCTCTGCCGCGACCAGAGCCACTCTAGCGCCTGGGGCAGAGGCCAAGGAGCCATCCCCAGCGCCCGGGGCCATCTTTGCTCCAATGGAGCCTCGGCTGCGGGAGGGGAAGAGAGAGACAGAGAGGAAGGAGGGGGTGGGGGTGGAGAAGCAAATGGGCGCTTCTCCTATGTGCCCTGGCCGGGAATCGAACCCGGGTCCTCCGCACGCCAGGCCGACGCTCTACCGCTGAGCCAACCGGCCAGGGCCAAGGTCCTCTGATTTTCAACTCAAGATAATGTTAAGTAATAATCAGGTATTTCCCTCACACTGTTCTCTTTTCTTCAGTTCTTTGATGGTGAGTTTCCCGCCCCGAGCTGCTGAAGGAGCTCCAGGATTCACGGAGACTCCCCTGCACCTCTCTCTCCGTCCCAGCTGCGTGAGCAAAAGGAGGCTACGGATGGGACCTGGTCTCCACTTACCCTGAGAGAACTGGGCTCCCGCATAATGAGTAACATTCCTGACATGCAAATGCAACTCTCCCTTCCACCTGGCTCTTGAGAGGTGGGCTTCCTCTACCCTCTAACAGTGATGTCACAGAGCCGAGTCCCACGATGTAACGGAAGCCATACAGTCTCAGTGAGACCACCACCCACGCTGTTCCTTCCCTCGTTTTAAGTCAGGGAACTCAGCTCACGGGAACAGAACACCCTGAGCCCGGAGGAAGGACGTTTAACAAGTCCGTATGTTCAGAGATAAAAGCACCGTACCCCAGAGAATGGCCAGGGAGACCCATGGTCTAGTTCCAGAGGAGGGTCTGAGGGTCTGAGGGGAAGGACGTCTGACAACTTCCCATGTCCCTTGAGCCATCCTAGCAGTGACAGTGGCATCCTTCTATCCTACAGATCCACAACCCAATGCCTCCAGGGTCCAAGGAGGCCCCTGAATGGGGAGGGGAGGGACCGGGGGTCAGGGAGGCCCTTGCCTAGCAGGAGTCAGGTGGGAAGTTCGAGTCTAGGGTTGCTAGATGTTGTGATCTTTTGAGAAAAGAAATGGATTTTTATAAAAACAAAAGTTCCAGATTTTTCAGTATTTATAACTTATTCAGATTTTAAAAAAAGCTAACTATGGGTCCCATCTGGCCCTCAGGCTACCGGTCCGCCACCTTGGTGGACACTGTCTGTGTAGCTTTTACCTCCACAAGCCCTTCCTAAGAAAGGCGCTCCACCCATGGTATAGGCCTCTGATGGGCTGGGCACTGACACAGCTGGTTTCATCCGCCTGGTGACAACAACCTGTGCCCGACTGTGAGCGGGGGGGAGAGCAGTGTGCACCCACCTTTTCCCCTCCATCGATGGTGATGTTGATGTGCTTGAGAACCAAGTCCAGGTCCTCTCGGTACCGCAGGCTGTAGTTCCGGAATTCCACTCGGCCCACCTGGGGCCAGGTGCTGGAGGGAGCCATCTCCTCGATCCGCCAGGGAGCCTGCGACAAGAGGGAGGGGCAAATAAGGAATCTGAGGTCCATCTCGCCGGCCCCAGGGCTCTGTATGAGCTGGCCTCCATGACCCCTGACCTCCCTCTCTTATTTACTCTGCTCCCCACACGACTGCAGGCCGATTCCTCCAGGCCTTGGCACCTGCAGCTTCCTCTGCCTGGAATGCCCCTCCCCAGCTACCTACTGGCCTGCTCCCCCCCGTCCTGCGGAGCGCAGGTCAATTCAGACCACCCTCCTCGCCCTGCGCCTCCATCTCCTCTCCCTGGCTTCATTCTCCTTCAGAGCACCTTCCATTTTCAGTACAAGTTTGTTTATTCTGTCACCTGTGCCCACTGCAATGTCCACTCCATGAGGACTGGCTCTTTTAGTGTTTGTTCACTGTCATATCCCAGGGCCCAGAGCACACAGTAGGTGCTCAACAAATATTTATGGACTGACCCTAAGTGGTCTTCCCTGCACAGACCAGGGTGACTGCCTTCTGGGTGCGGGGTGCAACAATAAAAGGGATAGCACTTAAAGATCACACTCTCATGCTGTCTTATTTAATCCTCACCACAGCCTTTTCATTATCCTGTTTACACGAGGAAACTGAGGCACAGAGAGGGTAATAACTTGCTCCAGGTCACACAGCCCCTGATTTCTGAAGTTTCTTAGGACAGTTCAACATTCCTGAGATTTACAGGTGGATAAGCTCCTGGCCAGCTTTGGGGCTATTTTGGGGGAGAAGAGAGCAATGGAGAGGATAATAAAAGAGAACTTGCAACCTTTCTCCCCCATAAATTTCATATATATATTTTTACAACAAGCATATTTCCCTTTCATAAGTTATCTATATAAATGGAAGGGACCTGCTATAAAACCCAAGGAGGGACTGAAGGGAAGTGGGTAGAATTTTCTAACTATAAATATCTATTACATATGGCTCTGGCTGGTTGAATCAGTGGTCGAGCGTCAGCTCAGCATGTGCAAGTCCCAGGTTCGATTCCCAGTCAAGGCACACAGGAGAAGCAACCGTCTGTTTCTCCACCCCTCTTCCTCCCCTCCTTCTTCTCTCTCTTCTCTCTCTCTCCCTCCCCCTCCCACAATCATGGCTCAATTGGTTTGAGTGCATTGCCCCAGGTGCTGAAGATGGCTCCATGGAGCCTCTGCCTCAGGTGCTAAAAATAGCTAGGTTGCAAGCATGGCACCAGATAGGGTTTGCTAGGTGGATCCTGGTCGGGGCACATGCGAGAATCTATCGCCCCTCCACTCATTTGGAAAAGAAAAGAAAAAATATATATATATATTACATATAATATATAAACAATAAATAAATGTATATATATCTTAATAATGGTAGGATTCTGGGTAATCTTTACTTCCTCTTGTATTTTTCAAATATGCTCTTATTCTAAAAATATAAAAATCAATAAATAAAAGATGTAAAATATTTTTTAAAATGAACTGAATTTCACACTTTAAACTGATAAACTTCATGACATGAATTATATCTTAAAATTGTTATAAAAAAATAAAATAAATTCAATGTAGCCCTGGTAGGGTAGCTTAATCAGTTGGAGCATCACCCTGAGACACCAAGGTTATGGGTTTGATCCCCGGTCAGGGCACATACTAAAAGCAACCAATGGCTTGACCAGGTCGTGGTGCAGTGGATAGAGCATCGGACTGGGATGTGGAGAACCCAGGTTCGAGACCTCGAGGTCACCAGCTTGAGCACGGGCTCATCTGGTTTGAGCAAAAGCCCACCAGCTTGAACCCAAGGTCACTGGCTCCAGCAAGGGGTTACTCGGTCTGCTGAAGGCCCGTGGTCAAGGCACATATGAGAAAGCAATCAATGAACAACTAAGGTGTCGCAACGCGCAACGAAAAACTAATGATTGATGCTTCTCATCTCTCTACGTTCCTGTCTGTCTGTCCCTGTCTATCCCTCTCTCTGACTCACTGTCTCTGTAAAAAATAAATAAAAATTAAAAAATAAATAAACAACCAATGAATGAATAACAAAGTGGAACAACAAATGATGCATCCCCCCTCCCCTCATATCAATCAATTAAAATAAACCCTTCAATGTAAGGTGGCAAACTCCTGGTGTAATGTACTCTTATTTCAACAGGGGTCGCTCACACCATTCTAGCTGATGCTCTCCAATGAAACGGGACTTGTTCACCATTTCAGAGCTCTAAAGGACTGGGGTCATAGGTCGCCTTGGAAATCCTTTAAGAAAGAGTTAAACTGGGGCAGCCTTGGTCTCTCATTCCCAAGGGCCATGTTCTTGGGAGATAGTGTGGTATAATGTCACAGACCCAAATCCTAGGTCTGTCATCTATCAGCCATGTGATCTTGGGCAAGCAACTTAACCTCTGTGTTTCAGTTTCCTCATCTGTAAAATGGGAATAATAATGGAATGTGAGTCATAAGGCTGTATACAGGATATATAAATTATTCTATGTGAAATGTTTAGGACAGGGCCTGACCCCTCCTCAAGGGTCACTATTATTATTATTGGTGGTCATCATTATAATCACTACTACTGCTGCTGGTGGTGGTGTGTAGGCAGAATAAGGCAGTTACTAGGGAGCAACGTGGCACCGAAGTCTGGAGACTTGGGTCCTACTGACCATGTGTGACCTTGAATCGGCCATTGTCTCTCCCTACAAACCTTTTCTCCACCTACAAACAGTAACTGCGGGATTTCCCAAACTTGGGTCAATTCTTACCAGTAACATGATTTTTACCATATTGATGCGCTGGTTCTCTTATTATTGACTTTGACTACTTTTAATCAACTCATTTGTACCTAATTTTAAAACTTATTAAAAGAAGAAACTAGTTTCATTTCCCCTAGTAGAAGTCCCCCATAACAGTATGTAAAAATAGCAGATTAAGTTTGTCAGATAGAGGTTGCCTGTTACAGGTACACATGGTTTGGCTCAGAGGGTTCTTCTGGGTAAAGTCACACCAAAGATCAAGGCCAAGAGGTCAGGGCAGGGACTTGCTCTACCTCCTTCTCAGTTTCTGAATACTCCTTGAGTCTCTCCACAGCCACGATGTTGGTCTCCATCTCCGACGACATCCGAACAAGCCAGTTCAAGTAGGTGGTAACCTGTGAGCAGAAGGATCACACGGAGCTTCTAGAGTGAGCTTGAGTTGCTTTATTTTCATGAAGTGATTATGAGTTGTGAAGTATTTCAGATAAGAACAGAATAGAAAACAGCAACCCCACATAGAGCCTTCACCAGACTTGCTCTACTGCATCTCTTAAGCAAGCACATTTCAAAATCCCCTGGGGGCCATACTATGGGCCACCTATGTGTCAAAAAAGGAAATATTGAGAAAGTCTTTTGAACTAGATAACAATGGGAAAATACAATGTATCAAAATTGGGGAGATGCAGCTGAAGCAGTTCTTTGAGGGAAATTTATAGTGTTTAAAGTATTTCTCTTGTAGTTGGAGGCATCCAGGCCATGTGTCTAATTTCTTTCCTGCTCCAGTCAGTCACTGGGCTTTAGACTTGCTCCTCAAACTCCACTTAGGCCCTTTCCTCCTCTGCATTCCTTCCCAAAGCAAAGACAGTTGGCTTCCCCGTTAAGAGAAATGAAAAACCCAGCAAGAGCGTCCCCTCTTACCTGCAATGAGTAAGACACCGAGAGGCCCACCAAGCCGGCGCTGAGGCTGTGCCGGGAGATCACTGCAAACAGGGCTGCAAACAGGACAATGCAGTTGCCCACACACTCCAGCCGCACAGCCAACCACCTGCGTGAGACACACACGCCTGGAGTCAACTTGTTCAGACCTGGTTTCCAGTTCCAAAGGGAGGCACTTCACTAATGAAATAACCCCTGATAGTTCTGAGAGGCCTTTCCTGCCCTGCTCCTAGGACACACAGGGAAGGAGGGTCAAAGAGGCAGTTTCAGTAATTCCTTATTCATCTGGCAACCCCAGGGATTAAGACAGTGCTCTGGAAGCAGTCTTCCCAGGAAACTGAAGCTTGCTTTTTTAAGAGCCAACTTTTTTTCACTGAAACCTTTAAAACATAGCCATGTGTACATTTTTTAAAAACAGATGTCCTGAAAGTTAATATTAAGAAATCATCAAATAAGAGGAACCAATGATTTAAAATAACCTTCTCTTGGTGGGGGTGGGGTAGTGAGGAAATACACCCCTCCCCAATTTCAATGTAGATTTTTTTTTTTTTGTATTTTTCTGAAGCTGGAAACGGGGAGACAGTCAGACAGACTCCCGCATGCGCCCGACCGGGATCCACCCGGCACGCCCACCAGGGGCGAGGCTCTGCACCTCTGGGGCGTCGCTCTGCCACGACCAGAGCCACTCTAGCACCTGGGGCAGAGGCCAAGGAGCCATCCCCAGCGCCCGGGCCATCTTTGCTCCAATGGAGCCTTGGCTGCGGGAGGGGAAGAGAGAGACAGAGAGGAAGGAGGGGGGCGTGGAGAAGCAAATGGGCGCTTCTCCTATGTGCCCTGGCCGGGAATCGAAGCCGGGTCCCCCGCCTGCCAGGCCGACGCTCTACCGCTGAGCCAACCAGCCAGGTAATTTCAATGTAGATGTAAGTGTTCCCAGACTCAGATCATCCTCATCTCAGAAACATTAAAATATATTACTTTACCTTTTAAAATATGTTTTAATGGTTTAAAGGTAACTTTTGTAAGATACCACACAGCATTCGGAATATTATTGTAATATTTGAAAATGTAAAGCATTCTAGGGAGATGGGTTTCCCTTTTCTCCACTACACCCCTTAAGATCTACATGACTGATCTTCATGGGGGTGAGCAACTCCCACAGACAGACCCACATTTTGACAAACTCCCTAAAAGTTCTGCAAGGAAAGGCAAGGTCTCCACTAATCCGTGGTCTCCCACCCAGCCTTACACTATCGGATCATATCGTGCACGGCGGGCCATGTCCAGGATGCTGCTGCCCTTCCCCCAGCGTCTTCTTCCCACATCTCAAAAATACATCAGGATGCAAGTGAGTGAGGAGGATATTGTAGGGATAAGTCAGACACTTTTCTAAATTCAGTCAATAATTAGCAAACTTCTTTTCTTTTTCTGTTTTTTTTTGGGGGGGGGGTATATTTTTCTGAAGTTGGAAACGGGGAGGCAGTCAGACAGACTCCCACACGTGCCTAACCAGGATCCACCCGGCATGCCCACCAGGGGACGATGCTCTGCCCATCTGGGGCATTGCTCTGTTGCAACCAGAGCCATTCTAGCGCCTGAGGCAGAGGCCACAGAGCCATCCTCGGCACCCGGGCCATCTTTGCTCCAATGGAGCCTTGGCTGCGGGAGGGGAAGAGAGAGACAGAGAGGAAAGAGAGGGAGAGAAGTGGAGAAGCAGATGAGCACTTCTCCTGTGTGCCCTGGCTGGGAATCGAACCCGGGACTCCTGCATGCCAGGCTGACGCTCTACCACTGAGCCAACCGGCCAGGGCCTCCTTTTCTGTTTTTGATTCATGCTACTTAACCATTCTTTTTTTTTTTTTTTTGTATTTTTCTGAAATTGGAAACAGGAAGGCAGACAGACTCCCGCATGCGCCCGACCGGGATCCACCGGCATGCCCACTACGGGGCGATGTTCTGCCCATCTGGGCGTTGCTCTGTTGCAACCAGAGTCATTCTAGTGCCTGAGGCAGAGGCCATGGAGCCATCCTCAGCACCTGGGCCAACTTTGTTTCAATGGAGCCTCGGCTGCGGGAGGGGAAGAGAGAGACAGAGAGGAAGGAGAGGGGGAGGGGTGGAGAAGCAGAGGGCGCTTCTCCTGTGTGCCCTGGCCAGGAATCGAACCCGAGACTCTTACACGCCAGGCTGACGCTCTACCACTGAGCCAACTGGCCAGGGTACTTAACCATTCTTGATGCCCCAAATGGCAATTCACATGGTTCAACCTAATATTAGTAATCTGCTCCTGATACACATCATGGGGGGAGGGGGTTGGGGGTGATCACCCTTCAGCTGGGAACTATGGTAACACACTCAATAGCTGAGTGTGTCCATCACTGATGATCTTGGATCCCCAGGATGACAGCTCAAGGGCAGGTTCTGCAGTATTTTCTGGCTCTAGAACAGTGGCTCTCAACCTTTCTAATGCCGTGACCCCGCAATACAGTTTCTCATGTTGTGGTGACCCCAAACCAAAAAATAATTTTGGTGGCTACTTCATAACTGTGATTTTGCTACAGTTATGATTCGGAATGTAAATACCTGATATGCATTATGTATTTTCTGATGGCTTTAGGCGACCCCGCTGGGGTCACGACCCACAAGTTGAGAACCGCTGCTCTGCTGCCCTAGAAGAACTCTCTGTCCCTGCACTTGAACGCCCATGGAGTGCTAGGTGCTCACAGTGGTCCCGTCTGCTCTTACTGGATATTCTGTACTTACGAAGTCGAACCATTCTCTCTGGGAGGGTCTGAATTTGGCTTCACACTCTCCTCCAGGGACTAAGGCAGTTCTCACACCCCTCTGTCAGACCCACGGTGCCCACCTGTTGGCCACAATGCTGGGGTAATAGGCCTTCTGGTTCTCGTCCACCTTCAGGTCGCTCTGGCGGATGAAGCGCTCCTGTTCCGCAAAGGCCCGGATGACACTGACCCCTAGCAGTGTCTCGTTGAAATGGGAGTAAACGGGGGAGCGGCTGACCGATTCGAGGCGCTTCAGCTGCCGGGAGGAGGCCACGTAGAACCTCTGTGGGGACAGAATGAACAGGGGAGTCAGTGGAGCTGCCTTCATCCTAGCCTCCCAGGGCTGTGCCAGAGAAGTCCAGACGTAAATGATGCCTCGGAGGAGAAACGCTGGAGCTGGGCTGCTCTTAACAGGTGTCTCTGCTCAGCTGGTGAACCGCAGGTCCAGATCCAAGGACAACAGCGGCAGAGATGACGATAATAATAGCTAACACTTACACAGAGCTCAACCCCCATCCCCAGCATTGTTTTATGTCCTTTCACATGTATCAGCTCCCTGGATCCTCACCAAAAGCCTCTAAGGTACTCATTCCTTTCTCACCACCAGTAAACAAGGCACAAAGACGTTAGCTAACTAACTCCCTTCCTAAGACCACGTGGCTGGGAAGTGCAGAGCTGGAATTCGAACCCAGACAGCTTGGCTGCAAAGTGCTAACCTCCACACCGCACAGCCTCTCTGAAGTCACTGACCTCTGGGGTTTCATAGATGCAGCAGTGAGACTTCAGGCACAGGTTTTGAGGACAACCAGACCTAAGTCCAAACCCTGACCGACCGTCCCTCTGAGCAGAGACCACACCTGCCCCTTGCCCTGTCCCAAGCATCAGCCAGGGCCTGGCCCTGAGCAGCCTCGATAAGCTCGAGCTGGAAACGAAACAAAGGCAAGTCACCACTGGAAGCTTCGAGGAGCTGTGAACAGACGCTGGACTGGTCACCTAAGGCCACCTGAGCTCTCCTGGCCTGAGTTTCCTCATCTATACAAATGGAACCGGTGAGACGGAGGGTGCCAACTGCAGAGGTGCTAAAGAACAGAATGTACATGTAACTGCTTTAGAAACAGGAGAGCCAGACAAATGAACAAAGAGTGGTTAGGGACACAACCTCCCTGCCCTGCAACAGGTGCCCTGGGCCTGTTGCATCTTGGAGCAGAGACCTTTCACAGAGAACACCCAATATATAACAGGTGGCTCTCATGGGGCCTCCAAGGTCATAGCTTCTTCCTGGATGACCACTGTTGGGCAGTTTTCTAGAGCCTCAAAACCTCTGAACCAACCAACCGGGGCAGTCCCGGGACAGGTATTCTGCCAATTTCCTTAATGTGGGTCATGTGCCATCTCCCCTCCAGCGGCTCCCACTGCTGTGAATGAAATCCAAACCCCAGAGCAAGGACCACACCCTTGGGGATCCACCCTCATGACCTGCGACTGGGATCACCTCCTCTCACTGGCTTGCTTTCTAAACATCCCGAGTAGAAACTGCTCTGAAGCGTTTTACCTGCTCAACTGACTATACCTGTCAGGTTCTCAGAATTTTATTTACTGTAAAAATCTAAATCTAAACTCAGACAAATTTTTGTCAAAGAATATCTGATTTAAAAAAAAAACAAAACAAAAAACCCCCAAAAAACGATTAGCTTCCCTTTGAAACTGTCCCAGAGATATCATCCACCGTCTAGACTGGCCTTACTCCTCAGAGACCAGGGCAGTGCCCGGTGCTGGTGAATAACAATGACCGCTCCCAAGCAGGACTAAGCTACTACGAGACACACAGGCAGTGGTTTCACAGCTGTCTAACAATTCCCTATGGCAGTGATCCCCAACCCCCGGGCCACGGACCGGTACTAGTCCGTGGGCCATTTGGTACTGGTCCGCAGAGAAAAAATAACTTACATTATTTCTGTTTTATTTATATTTAAGTCTGAACGATGTTTTATTTTTAAAAAATGACCAGATTCCCTCTGTTACATCCGTCTAAGACTCATTCTTGACGCTTATCTTGTAAGTTCAACAATTATATTTTAAAATACCACAGTTTTTACGCTGGTCGTATAATTTTATTTTGTGCATTTATCCGTCCCACCCTAAATGCCGGTCCGTGAAAATATTTTCTGACATTAAACCAGTCCATGGCCCAAAAAAGGTTGGGGACCACTGCCCTACGGCAGAAGTGCCCCTCCCCCAGCAACATGGAAACCCCACAGCGTTCTGCGTCTTCTTACTTCATACGTTACCTTTTTATAAAAATGACTTGCTTTAAAATTATAACAGTAATGCATACCCATTTAAAAAATTTGGAGGGTTAGTGATATAGACAGGGAGATTAAATAAATATTAAGTCCACATCCTGAGATAAATAAGCACGATTCAAATTTCAGTGTATAGCCTTTTAGATCTTTTTCCAAAAGAGTGTGTGTGTATATATATGTGTGTGTGTGTGTGTGTGTATACACATCCATCCACACATACATCTAAAAGCCACTTTTCAACTGAGAAGTAACACACATGTGCCGGAAGGCACACTAAATCTTTACAGCTTCATGGACTTTTACATTTACTATACATACTGGTACACCCGCTACCTGAAAAAGGTCTGGAACATTTTCAGCACCCCAGTGAATTCCCGTGCCCTCTCACAGTCAACACCCTGCAGCCAGCACTCTGACTTCTGTGAGATCACACAGTATGTCCTGTCTCGTGCCTGGCTTCTTCTGGTCTACAGAGTCTCTGCGACACTCATCCACACTGTGCGTGCGGCCGCGGCACTCATCCACGCGGTGTGTGTATTTGCGACTTTCACCCACGCTGTGTATCAGGAGTTCCTTTTCACTGCTGAGTCACTTCAGTTGTATAAATACCCCACACTGTATTTATTCACTCTCCTGTAATGGACATTCAAGTTGTTTCTAGTTTGGGGCTTTTCCGAGTCGAGATGCTAAGAACATTCTAGCATAGTTTTGTTTTTGGCCAAATAAATTCTCTAAATTCTTCTACATATATACAGAGGAGTGAGACTGCTGGGTTACAGGGTAAGTTTATATTTAGCTAAAACCCATTACAAAAAAAAAGAAAAAACACCAAAACTCTCCCATAATCCCAACCCTCAGACTGGCAATGTTTTCATTTTTTGCCTCCTTTTCCAGTCTTGCCCACACACATTATGCATTTTGTCTTAGTTAAAATGACAGTGTGCATACAACATGATCCTTTGCTAAATTCATTTCCTTTGTTGTTTAAAAATAAAATCGGTGGTTTGCAACAGCATCTTTCTACGTATCCCTCCCTGGTCAAAGGTATACACGCTCCTATCCCGGAACCTCTGTGCTGTGCCAGAGGCCCCACTACCGGCAGGTATTTGAGCTGCTTCAAATGCTGCGTTTGGTTTATTTTGTTCTTTTTGAAGTGGGTCTTTCAGGAACATTTCCAGCCACAGTATGACCATGGATAACATTTTTGGTAAGTGAAGCCGATTGATTTTCCAAAGTTGGCACCAAGTTGAAGAGAATACATTGAGGACTAGACCCTGTTCTCCCTGGTTCCACCCATGTCCACGCTGGGCCGCGTTGTGGCGGGGTCCGGCTGGCTGGGCCAAGGCCTCCCGTGGGGCCCTGCGTGAACAGGCTTCAGGACCGTTTGAGGTATGAAGCATTCACAATTTCTTGTGTTGCAGTTGTTAGGCTCCCATCTAAACCCCATCCTGCCTGACTCGGTGGTGGTGCAGTGAATAGAGTGTCAGCCTGGGACACTGAGGACCCAGGTTCGAAACCCCAAGGTTGCTGGCTTGAGCGCAGGATCATAGACATGACCCCATGGTCACTGGCTTGAGCAAGGGGTCACTGGCTCGGCTGAAGCCCCCCAGTCAAGGCACATATGAGAAAGCAATCAATGAACAACTAAGGTGCCACAACGAAGAATTGATGCTTCTCATCTCTCTCCCTTCCTGTCTGTCTGTCACTATCTGTCCCTCTCTCGGTCTCTTTCACAATAACTAGCTAGCTAGATAGATACATTTCCACCAGCAACTGAGCTGCAGGTGACTTTTTAGGGGTGAGAAGAGCCAGGCAGCCCCGTGGTTACCAGCACAGCTTTGGAATCAGACTGATGTGAGTTCACACTGCCGGCTCTGCCATTAGGGCCTCGTGTGCTCCTCTGTCAGCTGGAAACACCAGCTGTGCTGCATGGTCTAAGAAAATGCAAATGACGCTGACTTAGATCTCAGACTCTTTGCCCTGTTTCCCTTCCTTCCTCTTGTTTTCTGAAATACAGATGTGAGGTCCGGGATATTAACGAAATCCTGGAACTGCCATACCAGCCCTGAATGGCCTGCCTCTGTACTTCTACTTCGAGAGAAAAATAAACACCTGCCTTGTTTGAGCTGCTCTGATTCACAGCTCCGTTATCTTAACGGGGCTTAAACTAAAGAATTTCATAAAATCCTTAAGGAAATTTCAATAATAAAAGTATCTTTATAGCTGCACCTTTTTACTTTTAGACTTAAAGCTACAAAAGTAAAACTTATTAGAAAAAAGGACATTCGGTTATCACAAGCTAAAAACAACCAACTACGGTACTCAAACCCGATGAGAAGTCCAACACTCCCCCAGCAAGCCCGCCCCAGCTCCACGCGAGGGAAAGGCTACGACGAAGCGAGCCCTGTGCTCCAGTGGGAACACAGGACACAGCAGGGCTTTGTCTGGACACCGAGAGCCCACCTCTTACCTGGACAAAGAAGTAGATGAGGCCCAGGGGCGGGATGATGACAGCGGCGATGGGCGTGGCCAGCAGGATGATGATGCAGGCACCGATGACATTGAACAGGGAGCCCATGAACATCTTGATGACCTGCGGGATCATGGAATCCACCGTGTCCATCTCCTTGGAGAAGCGGTTCACCAGGTTCCCACTGGGCGTCCGCTCGAAGAAGCTCATGGGTGACCGCAGGACATTATGCAGCAGGTCCAGGTGCAGGCGGCGGGAGGCGAAGATGCCCCCGATGGACAACGCCATGGAGTAGCCAAACACTCCAATACCTGCAAACACTCTCACGTTAACTCCGCAATGGGGGAGGGGCCAACCTGGGGCTGGGACAGGTAGCCATGTGACCGTATCGATGAAGCAGGGCTGGACCCCCAGCTTATAATAATAATAATAATAATAATAATTATGGCTATTATTTATTGAACACTTATGTGCTAAGCACAGTACTGGAGTTTTATAAGTATCTAATCTTTAGAACTCTGTATAAATTAGATCACTACCCACCTCAGAGACAAGAAATTGAAGCTCAGACAAATGAATTCCTTCACCATCAATATTCTCAGCCAATCAGAAGCAGAGGTGGGGTTCTCTAATCCAGGTAGCCTGCTCCAGGCTCACGCTCTCAACCCATAGGCCATACTACTCGGGACCAGCCCAGTGTAAGGAACAGTCTACATCTGTAATGTTCAACGTAGCAGCCTCAAGCCATGTGTGGCCCCGAGTGCTTGAAACGTGGCTAGTGCAATGGAACAATTCAATTTTAACTTTTAATTAATTTTAATGAACTGAAATTCAAACAGCTACCTGGTCAGTGACTACCATTACAGGCTAGCAGAGTTCTAGAACACTGTTGCTGTGTAAGCCCAGGAAAATACCACACCCTCTCTGTGTACAACCTCCCCTCAATTATAATTTGGAGCCCACAGTCCTTTGCCTCTCATGAGGGCACTGCAGAAACCAAGAAATGTAAGAAATCCATGTCTGCTCTTCTGGGGTCTTCCAAAGTCATCTCCTGGAGTTCAACAGGCACCAGTGTCTCCTCCAGACAACCCCCTAGAAGGGCACCACTGTGGAGAGGCGACTTCATAGGGACAGAGAGGCTTCTATCGTGCCCTCCTTAATCAAGGAAGAAACCCAAGTGGAGGGTCTAGAGCAGGGGTAGTCAACCTTTTTATACCTACCACCCACTTTTGTATCTCTGTTAGTAGTAAAATTTTCTAACCGCCCACCAGTTCCACAGTAATGGTGATTTATAAAGTAGGGAAGTAACTTGACTTTATAAAATTTATAAAGCAGAGTTATAGCAAGTTAAAGCATATAATAATAATTACCAAGTACTTTATGTCGGATTTTCGCTAAGTTTGGCAGAATAAATCTTTATAAAACAACTTACTATAGTTAAATCTATCTTTTTATTTATACTTTGGTTGCTCTGCTACCTCTCACCATGAAAGCTGGAACGCCCACTAGTGGGCAGCAGAGACCAGGTTGACTACCACTGGTCTAAAGGAACAGGCTCTGCAGCCAACACTGTCAAATTTTGTTTCTGTCACCTACCAGGTGTGGGACCTTCCACAAGTCACTTAACCTCACTGCACCTCGGTTTCCCCATCTGTAACGTGAAACAATCCTTATAGCACTGTCAACTATGTATGCATTTAGTATATGTACTAGATACCATAGACATTGAATGCACATGTGTGTATACAGACACAGCTTTATGAGCACAAGAACACACAGCTAACGTAGTATGTAGCGTAGCAGTTAAGAGTGTGGGCTCGGCCCTGGCCGGTTGGCTCAGTGGTAGAGCATCGGCCTGGTGTGCGGGGGACCCGGGTTCGATTCCTGGCCAGGGCACATAGGAGAAGCACCCATTTGCTTCTCCACCCCCACCCTCCTTCCTCTCTGTCTCTCTCTTCCCCTCCCGCAGCCAAGGCTGCATTGGAGCAAAGATGGCCCGGGCGCTGGGGATGGCTCCTTGGCCTCTGCCCCAGGCGCCAGAGTGGCTCTGGTCGTGGCAGAGCGATGCCCCGGAGGAGCAGAGCATCGCCCCCTGGTGGGCAGAGCGTCGCCCCTGGTGGGCGTGCCGGGTGGATCCCGGTCGGGAGCATGCGGGAGTCTGTCTGACTGTCTATCCCCGTTTCCAGCTTCAGAAAAATACAAAAAAAAAAAAAAAAAAAAAAGAGTGTGGGCTCTAAACCAGACTGCCATGCTCAATGCCACAAATCAGCATGAGTTAGTGCAACTTAATCTCACTGGGCCTCAGTCTCTACATCTCTAAAATGGGGGGAATATTAGCTCCTACCTCATGGGATTGCTACAAGGGTAAAACAAATTAAAACACATCTAAGTGTGAAGAACAGAACCAGACACCAAGTAAGTGCTCGGTCAACACTAGCTGTTAGTCCCGACGCTGCTGTGTTTGGGGACTTTCTTGGGACCACACAAAGG